>NW_026294659.1:13315000-14515000 GCF_026119805.1 Tympanuchus pallidicinctus | reverse complement strand
AGACTGGAGGCGGAGAGGGCTGGGAGCAGCCAGCACTGATGTATTCCTTCTGTCTCAGATCCATCTCTGGTCTAGCTTCCCACCAGATCCTTTGGCATGATGAGACTATTTACACCTGGATGGGTTGTTCTGAAGCAATGTGTCATTCCTGACATTCATGTGTTTCTAATTCCTTTTCTGGAGAAATTTAACTTTAAAATGAGCACAAAATCTGGAGTTTTCATTAAAAAGGCAATAAGATTAAATTAAAAAATACCGAAGTGCCTTCAAAACAGTATTACCTTCCTGCATTCTAACCAAGTACACACTGTTCCTGCTGTTTTGCTTAGGAAACATTAATTTGACCACTGAAGAAGAAGGGAGCAATTTTCTGCAGAAGTCAAGAAGATTAATCAAAATATGCTTGAGTTACAGTTCATTAAAATCTAGCTGAATTTGAAATTTTGATCCAGCTCTGCATTTTAATTTAGTCTCCCATTCCCACAGTGATTTAATACCTGTTCATTTTCCATAGCTAGACAAAATAATTTCAGAGCTGGAATGAAAAAATCAGGACTTTTGAAGCAAGCAAGTTCAAATCAAGAAAAAGACAAAATCAATCAACGGCTGCATGCATGTGAAAGTCTTTAAAAGCTTATATTGCTATTACAAAAAAAGTTTCTAAGTGGACTACAGTGATTCCAGAACAAAATGTCCCACAGTTGCAGAGACCCTTGAAGTAATTGCCAGTGAATCTGCATGCATCTGGAGGCAGAACAAAGATCTTTCTGAAAGGCTACATTGCATGGGTTTACCAGCTTGTGTCTATGCTGGCACAGGGTTCCTTAAACTTGCTCCTTTATCATATACTATCTAATACACACATTTTCATTTTATGTCATCATTTTAAACTTTGCTAAAAAAGAAATGTGAGTCTTATGATTCGCTCTAAATTCTGAAGTTTGTGGATGAGGCAACATCTTGCTTGAGGGTGTTTTAAGACTTTAGGCTTACAAGTACTGCGTGGTTTATTCGGTAAGCATGTGGTTTATGTGTAGCCAGAGATCTGGTGTACAATGGCTTTAAAAATAACTGTGATTTGACATTTTGACTACTGTTTCACTTCAACTGGATCCCTTCCGGGAAGACGAAAACTGGATGTGGAGACTCTGGAGCTTCTTAGCTCAGCATTAATTGGACTTCTTCAAAATCAGCACGAAAATTAGGAGATCCAAATAATTCATTTTAGATTAATTAAAACTCTAACTGGGAGGAGTGGTCTGTTCAAGCAGGAGCATTGCAAACCAGTGAAGACCTTGAGACCGGATGCTCAGGCCCTGCTAAGTCCCCATGTCTGAGGGGTGTCAAGTGAAGCCAGGGTGTCTGATGGTGACCGAAGGACAATCTTGGCTTCATGGGGCAGCTGCCAGCCCCTGCAAATCCTTATGAGGCAGCTCCACGGCCTCCTGCTCCATCTGTCTCTGTTCCCTGGCATGGTAGAAATGCAGAAGCAGGATTAGGTTGCACTGCTGTGGGCTTTATCTTGCACCTGTTCATCTAGCTGCACACTGGACTTTCAACACTCTTTGAGCTGATAAGACCTCTGATGGTTCCCCTTGGCTGTCTCACTCCTCTAAACTCAAATAATTGGCCCTTGTATATGTTGAAACTTTCTCTCAGGTCTTAATAGCAGTGTTTTGGTCCATTTATTTAATGTTTACACAGGCTGCAGCATCATAACTGAGTGTTGTCAGGCAAATTACCTCTGAAGTAAAATTAATAGCCATATTACATTATTATGATGATTATTATTAAATTATGCTTAATGTGCAGTTAGAACCTGGTGAGCTGTAGACACAGTCATAAAAACTGTCATTTTCTTCTGAAAGAATTGCACTGTTGTGGATACCATTCCCATGCTCTCTTATCCCATTTCATGGGTCAGAACTATGCAGAGTGTCACAACTGAAGTTTGGTCCTTTTTACATTATGATGTAAAATTATGGGTTTTAGTGAAGGAGGTTTTTTTTTTTTTTTTCTTTTTTTTTTTTTTTCTTTTTTAAGTATACAAGCTAACACTGCAGCATTTTCACAGTTTTGCTTTAACAGGAACAAAAAGATCCTGCTGACAGTGCTGGGATTAGTTCCACATATCTGAAATCAAACATTAGTTACTATTTTGGATAATCCCATTACCATACAGCCAATTCACCTAGCATTTCATTTATTCCCTAAATGCTTATTATTCTTATTCATCAGGTGAGGAGCTGAACAGCACGAAACCTAGAGCTGCACTGCAAAGTGAAGAGTATCTTGTGATCCAAAGGCAGTTGACACAGCTGTGGCCATAAGGTATCTGTGCCAGGGTGAGGATGCTCTGTATTTATTATAGACTCATGGAATCATGGAATGGTTTGGATTGGAAGGGACCTTTAAGATCATCCATTTGCAATCCCTTGCTACAGGCAGGGACACCTCCCTCTAGACCAGGTTGCTCAGAGCCCACCCAGTCTGGCCTCCTGGCCTTGAGTTCTTTCAGAGAGGGGGCATTAATGAGTAAGGCTGTAAAGGGCTTGCTCACATCCATAGCATTACATCCAGGCAGCCTGGACAAGAAGTTGGGACTGTGTTCTGGCATCTGACAGATGTTCCTCTCCAGACAACCTAGGAGAGAAGGCTGAGGTAGATACTTTTTCTCCGAGGTCAGGCTCTGTTACGGGCTGCCCAAGGAGGGGTGGAGTTGCTGTCCCTGAAAGTGTTCAAGAAACATTTAAATGTTGTACTGATGGATGTGGTTTAGTGGGAAACATTGGATAGGTGGATGGTTGGATTGGATGATCTTAGTGGTCTTTTCCAACCTTGGTGATTCCATGATTCTATGGACCGGCTCAGTTTCTGTGCATCCCATCAGTAATTTTTCTTGCAGCTAGAATGTGAGGATTTATAAAGCTTATTATTTGCAAGTGCAGTCTACGAAAATGACAAAATAATTCCCTCAAGCTGTTGCTGATATGAGGGTAAGGTTACAACCCCACCTTTCACTGCCTAGAGTTAATAACAAAATTGATGACACCTCCACATTCATTACTCATAAAGTTGCCCTGTGCAGTTATTTTGAGGTTACAGACTGTTTGTGTTGTCTGCTGCTATTTGGGCTTATGCTTACCACTATCTTGCAGTGGTATAAAAATTTGGTGCGGTAACCCAGAGTGACTTAATGCCTTTCCTCACAGCACTTTTAATTTAAGATTTCGTGATCACTTACACAATGATATGTTGTGTCGTGTACACTTGCCATATATTATTTTAGCTTGTGATGGGAGTAATCAAAAATAAAACACTGTCAAAATGTTAAAGGAAAAAGAATCATAGAGTCAAATACATGTTTGGTCTGAAAAAGTGCAGTATTCAGCTCTAGGTCAGCCTACTGCAGATTACCCAAGGGAACAGCCTCCCTCAGCTTTTGTGCTATTTGGGCTAGTTTTCATGACAACAGAACATTTTATTTTCAAATTCTGCTCCTGTGATAAAAAGTCACTTGTAAGTTATGTGATTAAATGAAATGGGGGAAGTTGCAATTATTGCAGCCAATTTTTGACTGCATCTTCTTGGCTGATAGTCACAATGTCGAATAGACTGTAAGGTCCAATTTAATTGGGATTTCCTCTGAGGCAGACTTCCTACTGAACAAGATTGAACCAGATTCAGTCTTTGCATGGGAAGTGTGCATCATGGTTCAGCTTGGAGTGAGATCTCAGCAACAGAGGAGTGGAGCGTCCACAGAATACAGTGGGGTGCCCCCATTTCTGTGGTGAGGAGAGTTTTGCTCCTTTACATGAGTAGTGAATTTTGTACAAGGTCTCAGCTGGGAGCTGAGACTTCCAGGTGTGTGTGGAATGTTCCTAGCACATTACCTTCAATCTCTGTTTAACTGTAACATACTCTTCTGAGTATTACTGTAGAGATTTCAATTTACTTTGTCTAAAAGTTCGTTTGTGCAACAAGAACCTTTTAAAACCAAACACAAATGTTATAAAATTCTCTACTCCTTGAGATTAACTTTTGTAACCTCTATACCAGCACTCATGATGAAACTATTGCTGTAGGAGTTACGAAGAAAAAGAGGATTCTGACTCACAGCATCAGAGCCAACTTCTGCACCTTACCTTGTGCACAGGTCAGAAAATGGGTGAATTTTGCATAAACACCTTGATGATGGTACTAATATTGAGGTAATTAGATGAATGTGCACCTAATCTATTAAACTGTGGTGTGGCACAATGATTTTCTGTGCTTGAACATTGCTCCTGTGTTTATTAAGTACCAGCAGTGTGCTACAAGGAGAAATTCCTTTATTCTGAATTCTATACGCATTTCATCTTGGATCAGTCAAAGCATCCTGCTTTCATTCTGACTTTTCCAAAATTGATGTATTAATAGAACATGAATTGGTATAAGATGATTATATTTTAGTCTTTCTCAAAATATTAAAAAAATGCACATTCTTTTTCTCCCAGTGGGGGATTTCAATACGACTGAGATGATATTTTCCAGTGGAAAAATGCTCCACTAGAAATATTTAACTTCCTTTCAAGAATTATAAAATCATAGGATATCTTGGTTTGGAAGGGACCCACAAGGATAAGCGAGTACATAAAATTTACTTCACTGAATATTTTGTATCTAATTCTTTGCTTTCTGATTACATGTATCTTAGTCTGAGGAAGGTAGAAAAGCTTATCCCAGTGAATCTCCAAATGTGCTGCCAGTTCTAGCTACAGTACCCGTATACATTCTCAATAAACATCTTCTCAGAGACACAGTAAAATTACTATTCAGCCAATATTTAACCTTCATTTAGCTTTATATTCAGGCCATGCCCAGCAAATCAAGCTTCCTGATGTGTATGAATTTAAATCATTTTTTTCAGCTGTGCTTTTTCAAATGGACGATGATTGCTTTTTTTTTCTGCTAACTAAATCTGGGAAATTCAGTATATCAAACAATGCAGCATCTGATCATAGGGAGAAATACATGGCAGAGGTGGCTCTCAGAGTTCTCTCTTCTGCTCTGCCCTCATGGGGCCCCATTTGGGGGCCATTTTGCTGTATTGAGTCCAAGCCTGTGGCCCCCAGCACAAGAACATGTAGAGGTATTGCGTCCAGAGGAGTGCAACAAAGATGATGAGAGGGCTGGAGCACCTCTCCTGTGAAGATGCTCCATCCCTGTAGTCGCTCAAGACCAGGTTGGATGGGGCCTGGGCAGTCTGAGCTGGTGGGGGGCAGCCCTGCCCACTGCAGGGGTTGGGGCTGAGTGGGCTTTGAGGTCCCTTCCAACTGAAAACGGTCTATGATTCTATGAGAGAGGAGATCCCAATCAAGCATCATCCCGCCAGCATGTTGCGATACCATGCCACAGCTGGTTACCTGCAGCATGGCCTCAGGCTGGGAGGAGCAAAAGAGAGCCTCTCTTCCTCTTAGAACTCTGAGTCCCCTGTTCTCACCTGTCTAAGGGCTCTGTAGGAAAAAGCTAGATTTGGATAACAGAAAGATGAAGAAGCCACTGTCTGAGCTGTTGCAATACTCATTTTGGGGAACAAAGAGTAGACTAGCTCAGGTTCCTCACTGTTCTGGAAAGACTCAAAAGCTAAATGAGATCACCTTCTAAACAGCTGGTTCCTGTCTCTCTGCACCTTGCTAAGGAGGTAGAAGATGGAAATGGGAGGGTTATGAATCCCAGGGGCAGAGCTGGATGTTCTGTGGGCTGTCTGCTGAGAATGTGGATCCTTGTGCTTTGATCTCAGAAAGTGGGAAAAGCACTGTTTATCTCAGAGCTCTTTCATTGTGACATCCTTTAAGACATATAAACAGGGAGGCAACACTGTGGAAAAATATAGCTCACTGCTATATTGGCTCTATGCTAAACAATGCATAGCCTATGAAACACCCTCAAGGAATGTATATTTAGCACGTAATAGTAACTGGGACTGAGAACAGACTGAGACATGTTTGGACATTGCTGAAATCCCACATCACCATTATGCCAACGAATGGCTGGGAAAAATAACAATAACAACAAAAAAAACCCCACAGTAAGAATGATGATTTCTGTGAAAACAACATTTTTATAATGGCTTGTACCTGCTGCATATTTGTGCTGTCATGCCTTCAAGACAAGAATTTTGCTAAAACTCAAGTGAACTTGCTCACCTCTTGCAATACAGACATGTTAAACATAATTTCAGTTTACATGTCTGGATGTTTTTTGTTTCTCTTCTTAGAACGGTACGTAAAAAAGAATAGAACATCCACTCTTTGCTCTGTGGTAAAGATTAATGACTTAGAGCTTTTTGTAAAAATGTCACATTTTACAGTGGAAATGTTTCTGAACCCAGGATTGCAGACAAAACACTGTGAGCACACAGCGTGGCATGCTGTAAAATGTAGGAAACAAGAAAGATCACTAGGTTTTTGACAGCAAAATATGAGTCACCCACAAAGTATTTGGTGGCTCTTTCTAGATTTGTGGCTAATGGCATTGCTGAAGCCTGGTTTAGCTGTTGTGAAGCAGGGGGAGGAGATGAAAGAAGGTTGGGGTAAAGCACTTGTGTCTGCCAGGCAGATGCTTGTGAGATGTGATGTCTGTAAATGCATCATTAAAAAAAAAGAATAAAGAAATAAATGATGTTCTATCCAAAATCGCTTGGATTTTTGGTAAGCAACAAAATTTGCTGGTAGAATTGACTGAGTGGTTTTGTAACTGTGCATCCTTTTAGGTGGGCTGGAAAATAAGCTAAACTAAACATGGGTAGGTGGTACTTGCTTTTAGCAGAGACAGCTTGAAGAAATCAATTTCCTAAAAATATCTCAGTTTCAGGGATGGTAATTTCGATTTATATTTTACCAGAAAGAGTCCCAAGAGGACTTGTACAGATTCAGAGGTGCACAGTGGCTTTCAGAAAAAAGCTCTGGCTCTTGACAGCACCACTGGAACTGTCACATGTACCGTTTGAGAAAGCCAGATGGGAATGGAGATGTGAGGAACAGAGAGTTGAAAATGTCCAACCCTGTACTCTGGTTAATAAAAGCACAACTGCTTTCTCATTCTTACAGTAAGTAAGCAAGCAACTAATGAGCTAATGTGACTGCTTCAGGAGGAGGAGGAGAAACACCCGAGTTAGTGTTGTTAATATGGACCTTCAGTCCTTTCATTTACACTATGGGAGAGAGTAAAAGCAATCAAATAATTGTTAGTGCTATTATTTAGGACAGTTTATCTCCTTTATAAAAATCTTTTAAAGGGAAATTGTTAAATAAATTGAAGTTAAATATTAACCTGTCATAATGATGATTTTATATTAAAGTTTAACTTAGTTGTATGGATTCAGTTGTTACATTACTGCAACAAAGGAACCAACCAACCCCTGACTGAAAGCAGCCCAGATTTTTGATGAACTTTTGCTGTTCTTTGCCCTTCTGGCTGTTATGCGAAGAAAATCATCTGTGCTGTTAAAATCCTCCCACTGAATCTCAAGTGAGTTTTGATTTTTTTCTATTTTTTCTTCAGTTCATAGGATGAGACTTAAGATAAGTTGATGCTTTCAGGTTAATAATGTCGGATATCTGTCAACTTTAGCAGCATATTTTGAAATTCAGTCCCGAGCAAAAACTGGTTGCCTTAGGGAATGAGATGCAAAATCTTTCACTTCTGAAGCACTGTTTAATATTCAAGTTACGTCAAAACCTGTATTCATATTTTAGCAGTGTGGCATCCTGCCTTGTAATAGGTGCTATTAATGTACCTGCTAGAAGATCAATAATCGTTTTAGAAAAATTAATATTTCATTTGGTTTTAATTGACTTTGGCTTTGTTTGAGATGGCAAGTATGGAGCTGAATCAGATCTTTAATTACTGTCTAGAATTTAGCAATGAGTCCAATAAAGGAGGATAGCAGCAGTAAAACTGGGATTTTAGGGAAGCTTTGGTACTACTCTCCTGATACTTTTATTCTGGGAAAAAAAACAGAAACCATAGATTTCAGGCTCTAGGGTTTTCAATCTAGCACTTTCCTCAGTGCCCAAATTCATTTAAAAGGATTTTAAAAAAAGCAGAACCCAGAAAAAGGGTATTTTGCTCCATTCCCTGTTCATGTGTTTTAAATATTTAAACTAACTGTCTCTAAGTGAGGCAGATAGATCAGTCCATGTGCTGTGCCTGATTTTGGGGCAAATGTTTCAAACTAATGATGGAGCATGAAAAATTTAGTTTCTTTGACTTTCATACCTCATTTATGGAAGAAACGAAGAATCCTTAGGACTTTCTACCACCACAAAAATTCTCCATAGTCTAAAGAGTATTTATCTAAGCTGGTGAGAAATGTTAAGTGTATTAGCACAGAAAAATTACTAGGCTTGAGAAGAGGTGGGTAGAAATGGGGTAAGCTGTCGGATCAAGAAAGGAGAAGATGATGTTTGCACCCAAAATTGTGCAGTTCCTAGAGGAGATGTACCTAAGATCCTGCAGGGGAGGATCAAGCACAATGAACGGGCTTTTGAAACACTTTGTCTAATGGCCTGCATAATTTCATACGGTTCTACTGAGGGATTAATTTTTGTTTAACGTTGAGGTTAGGCTTGGTCTTAAGCAGAGATGCTAAGCTTTTTCTATGAGAATAATGGTAGCAAAGCGCTTCTATAAGGAGTACTTGTCTCAGGATGCTGTGGTGCTGTGTGAAAGCTGATAGGAATGGAGAGGATGGGCTATTGCAGCCCTCCCTGACCATGTGAATGCTTTCTGCTTTACCTCTGTGGATTGTTTCATTCCTCTCTAGCAGTCATGAGGTGGCACTCTCTTACCAGAAGAGATAGCTCACAAGGATTATGCTGTATGCATGTATCTAAATGAAGAAAAACAAGCAATGCCTGGAAGATGTTGTTAAGAGGTTATTGCAGAAGATCTTTTTGAAATGTTTGGGCAGGCAGGCAGTTGACGTACCAGCAGGATGGTGTGTGTTTGTGGCAGGAATCTAGTAGTTGGAGGAGGAATCTTGCTAACTTCTAGTTGAGCTAGAGGTTAGCAGCCTACTCGATTTTCTTCTGACTCCCATATAGATTTGAGGCATTTCTGTGCACCAGCTGCAGACTATATTCTTCTTCATGACAAGCACAATTACACAGTCTCTTTCTTGCAGCTTTTTTTTTAACTGCTGCCAGACCACTGCTAATTTGGAGCACTTCACAGATACATGGTTTGTGTAATGAGTGCTTGGCTGAAACTGGACATTCTTCACTCTGATAATGTCTCTCGAAAAATAAGCTAGAACAAGCTCTTAGTTTCAGAGGCAAAAGGGAGAAAAAAATGTAGTCTGGACATTGCTGGCTAAAGAGCTCCACTCTGATGTCTCGTATGAGTGTTTAACATGAAGTTTTAAAAAATGCATGCTGCAGCAAGTGAAAAACACAAAGCCAGATTCCAGTCTCAGTCAGAAGCAGTTCAAATCAGGAACAGCTTCCACCAAGGTAATGATGTTCCAGAATGCGGACGTGACTCACATCTCCAGTTACAGACATTCATGGGATCCTTTCTAAGTCCCAAGCAACAAAGCAGATGCTTGTTTATGAGCCATCAGCCCTGGGCTCCTACTGAGTACCTAAGAAATCTTAGGTACTTAGCCTCTGGGATGGAAAAGAGAAATAGCAATTGGCACAGTCCTTTCGAAAACTTACTGACCCCTTCTCTCCTTCACACTTGCAGTGAACCAGACTTGGGTACTAGGAGAGCACAGGGATGACTTTAAAGTCACTTGTGCTTCCTTTAAAAAATGTATATGTATATCACAAAACCTGAGAGCAAAATGCAAGAGTTTGAAGATAAAGCAGGCTAGAAAAAGGGACATGTGTTAGGGAGTTCAAGAAAGCATAGGAGGAATGCTGGGTCTAACCAGACCTATGCCATGTCCTTCTCTCCCCTCATTCTATGATGAACGTTTTTCCTGGATGCCTAATGAAGTACAGCACAAGTGTCTTCATTTCATACTCCAGGCAGAGCTTTATTTTTTAAAAGAGAGAGAAAAGAAGCAAAGCCCTGCTCCTGGGATGAGTGGTACTTTACTAGTGCCACCTTGACTCCTTTCTCTTGCCTCTCCTCTGAGTACCATTGTGGATCTGGGCCTTGATGTGGGGGGGTGCTCATCACCCCCTCAGGCTAAGCTCCTGACTGTTAAATATGAAGTCAGCTTAGGCAGAACCCCAAAAAGCCCAAACCCAAATATTTCCTGAAGAAGTCACTGTAGAACAGGCACAAGCTATGCATGTATATGCTTAGAGCATTAGATGCTATTTACTTGGTACAACCAGGATGATTTGCTGCTTGTGTTTCCTATCAATTTTTAAATCACCTTTTTGATTTTAAAAAACTGTGATTTTACTGAAAATGCAGACCAATGCAAATACAATAAGTGAAGAATGAAAGATGCCAGTCAATTTGCATTCCAACCTAGAAGCTCAGCAGGTAATGAATTGCTGAGGCTCAAAAATAGTAATAAGTAGTAGCATTTGGATATTATTTCTGTTTATCTTTTATCTGAAAGTCTCAAAGGAAGGGAAAAAGTATTTCTTTTGTTTTACAAATGAGGAAACTGAGGCAGAGAGCGATGACTTGCTCCAATACCTCCAGGAAGGTACATAGTGAAGAAACACTACTGTAGTGAGAATACATACATTTTGACAGCCATGTGGGGACATGCAGGCTATCTGCTGTCCTTTGATGTGAACCAGGAGGGCTTTTTTGGCTGAAGAACCAATGCAGTTTTCATGAAGAGCTATTTTGGAACAGCATTCTTTTTCTGATCCTGTTATTTCAGCACAAAGCAAACTTCTGCTCATTTTCAGATTCTCAACAGAGCTCAGAATCTTTTCTAATAGATGGTAAAACTGGGGAGGTGATTGTTTTGGATACAGAAGCCTGATGAGATGCATCCAGGCAAAGAATGTGAATTCTAGAGTTATAATTCTGGTTCCTCAGCCTTTTCTTTTTTTTTTTTTTTCTTTTTTTTTTCTTTTTTTTTTTTTCTTTTTTTTGTGAACTGGAATTCTCTCATTCTTTTAATTATGTTTTAAAACATATTGACTGGCATCAGAATTATGGAGATTTTGCTGGCAGGTGCTATGGTAACATGAGGCTATGACACTCAAGCACTCACACATACAGATGTGCAGAGATGCATAGAGATACTGATTTTGCAGTTCTCATATACTCAGAATAACAATTTCTTGATGTGTGAGCCATGGAAACCCTTGGAAATGCTTAATGAGATAGGTTGATTATCATCAAATGAAGATTACTTTTGTCATATGAGGGGAGGAGAGGAGAATTTAACTGCGAGCAGTGAGAAGACAACAGACATCAGAGAGGCACTGGGAGAGTTAAAACATTGTTACAAGATAATAACTAGGAATTGGTGTATAGATCAGGCTATTTAAATCATGTAGTAAGAAGCCACAACAAGCCACCCCAGAACATTGAAATCTGTTATGATGGGATTAAATCAGTTGACAGTGAGTGAAATGCCATTGTGCCATCATGTCATGGAAGTGTGTGTGTTCAACACATTTAGAAAAGTTTAATGGCATTTCCTCCCTCTTCCCACACTCGCTGCCCCCCCATAAAAACATTTGTAGTGCAGAAAGTTTCTCTTCATTTCTAATTTGTGGAAATGCTGTAGCACAACTCATAATTCCTTTTCTGCACAGTTTATTGGGTAGTATTACACAATTGGCTGCAAGAAAGTCCCCGAGTAAATGATAGCTGTTAGCAGTATGCGGTCCAACCATCTTGTAAATGTTCCTATAACCATTGAAAAATTGAAATAATTTGGAACCGTGGCTTTACACATTGTTGCTCTGATTTCACCAGGCATGAAAAAAAAAACTGTGATACTCTCAAAGGCCAGTATAGGGATAGAAGCACAGCTAAACATTTGCTGCTTCCATGACTGGATTTCAGGCCCTATAATTCATGGAGCATTCCTCAAAATTTGATTAAGATTGAAAGTTTTCATTTAACAAATCCCTTTGTGAGCTTGGCCAGGTTGTTTGTGTACTGATGTGTGTCTGTGGGGGAAGAAGAAGCTGATTAACATCTTGTACATGTTCCCAACTGATAATGAAAAAGAGAAATATGATGAAATCCCCTAGTGAACTGACAGCTCTAGATGTAATACATGCCTCTGTGCTTATCAGTGGTCCCATTTCTACAGGTTTCCAATCTAAGGTGAAGGTCTGTTCTAAGCTTCACAAAAACCAAAAGTAACTTCTTCCTGCATTTTGGCTTTTGGAATGAAGTGTATTTAAGTCCAGATGGAAGATGATTTCAATGGTCTCCATGGGAATGGCACTGTGCTTCAGGATCCCTGATCTTTGGGAACGTTATCCAGTTTTTCATGTGACTGCTGAATACCAGGAATATTTGTGAATCAACCTGTCACAATACATAGGCAAGAACAACAAAAAAGCTCATTCAAATGAAATCATCCCAAGATAATGAAGATGTCATGACCTGAGTTGCAAGTATCATAGAATCCCGGAATCATCTAGGTTGGAATAGATCTTCAAGGCCATCAAGTCCAACCATCAACCTGACCTAGTGATTCCTGTCACTAAACCATGTCCCTTAGTGCAACGAAAAGGTATAATTCTGCTTCATGAACTTTTGCAATAGCTAGCAACAATATGACAACAGATTTCTATTACGTATGGTGACACATTCATGCCAGATCAGGCTGGCCTGCTGTTTAGGTTATTGCTGTATCTTGAACTAAATTGCTGTGAGCACTAGCAACAGCATCTCAAAAGAAGGAGCATAATCAGAGCCCTGATTTTGCGCAAGTGCTGAATAATGCTGTAGCTTGCAGCTCTGTTGCTAATAGGAGAAAGATGAAGATTAAGATGGCATCTGCACAGAAAAATTCACTTTGCAGCCTTTTTACATTATCATATTTAAGAGATAAAGTTACAAATATAGCTACTGAGGTATGATGATTTAGAGGAGGGCAGTTTGGATTTGCAAGAAGCTTTAAATGTCTTGTTTTCTCACAACTGTTTCCATCTCCCTTGGTAGCTAATTTTAAAAGTTAATGGACTAGATCCTTCAACATGTTAATTCTGCATTGTACTGCTTCAGTGGTGAGAAAGAGCACTACAGAAATCTTCTCCTGTCACTAGAGTTTTTCCCCTGTTCCAAGGAACTGATGGACAGTATGGGTCAGCCCTAAGAAATCGTCCTTGAGCCCTGGTACATTTGGAACAAACGCTTCTGGGGAAGAAGTGGGGCAAGAGAAGTAATCATATACCCAATTTGGAGTGACTACTGCCTTGGGACTGTATGCAGGCTGAGAGAGAAAAAACATTTTCGAGGCTACTGATAGAGCAGATAATTCTAGGACTGCACGAGTGCTGAAAGCCTCCAAGCTGTATATTGCCATGCTGCTACTTCTCTAACCAATGTATATTAAATGTGTATCTATGTCATCTTTGACTGCATATTTGGAAGAAGACAGGAAAGATCGCAACAGATAAATGATTCCTTGCAACTCTTTTCCTCTTTCTCTTAGCTGTGCTCACAAAACAGCAAATACCCACTTGGCACTCTGGCACCTGTCAGTGCTTGATGCATGCTGTACGGGGTTAAGCTCTGGGATCTGGGAAGTTATGTTGATCAGGGGTAGCACCTTCACAACCACTGCGTGGAGTCTAAAGGTTAGTGCTGTGTGTTGAACAATCTATCACATCCAGGAATGCACCCACTTAATAACTCTGTGCTTACGTGATTCAACCCATGATTTTTGGAAGGTTTTGTAACGATTCAGGTAAACCACTGGGTGCAGGAGAGATGGTGTTCATTAAAACAGCCCTGGCTGAGACAATGTTTGTCAGAAAGAGGAGGCTGGCAGTGAGCAGTAACGACCTTAGCAGGACAGTTTTAATCTTCTCTCTTAAGTCAGTCTGACTCCAGCTCAGGGAGAGATGCTGAAGCGGGGGCTGATTGTATACACAAAGCTGCTCTGTTTGCCTCACTGTTCTGATAGAACACAAGTTCACACTAAAGCAACCTGAGCAGGGCATATACAAAAGGTAACAACAGCAAACAGGCAATCAACTTGGTTACTGTTACAACTTGGTGCCATCATTAAGCCATGCGTAAAACTTACTGCAACTTTATTTTGATATAATTCTGGGAGTCATAGAAGAAGAGAGGAGAGGAGAGGAGAGGAGAGGAGAGGAGAGGAGAGGAGAGGAGAGGAGAGGAGAGGAGAGGAGAGGAGAGGAGAGGAGAGGAGAGGAGAGGAGAGGAGAGGAGAGGAGAGGAGAGGAGAGGAGAGGAGAGGAGAGGAGAGGAGAGGAGAGGAGAGGAGAGGAGAGGAGAGGAGAGGAGAGGAGAGGAGAGGAGAGGAGAGGAGAGGAGAGGAGAGGAGAGGAGAGGAGAGGAGAGGAGAGGAGAGGAGAGGAGAGGAGAGGAGAGGAGAGGAGAGGAGAGGAGAGGAGAGGAGAGGAGAGGAGTTCGCTTGAATGTGACCTACAAAGATCAAGTCTAGCTTGAATGAACTCAGTGAAACTAGTCCAAAGCCAGAGATATGAACAGGCCTAAAGCACCACTGTTGGTTCTCCTCCATTAAAGGTATATGCAGCATGAGGATAGGACATGCTCCATTAAGCCTATACCCACACACATTTATCTGAGGCAACAACCAACCTGAAGCTAATGATGAGGAGGAATAGTATTGTGTCCTCTAAAATGACTGTGAATCCTCCAATGGTGATGTATGTTGCACAAATGCTCTCTGCATTTGTGCGCAGTAAGTGTAACTCTCTCTATCTGTGCGCAGTAAGTGTAACTACAGGGGCATCAGGTGAGTCTTTCATTTTGTGTTCGTCATGCAGACAGCAGAATACGCCACAGAGAAACCAATTTGTGCACTGTCCCTTTCTGTTAAACATCCTGCTGTTTCTTTTGTGAGGAGAGAATCATACCTCCAGGCTTGCCTGTGCTTGCCTCTGGGAAGTCCATTTCCCTGCACAGAAGCATGGGACCTGTCATTTGATCTGTACAGCAAGAATAAAAATGTGCTTATTTTCAAGACACTCACATTGCTTGAGAACAGAGTAACTGTGGACTACTACCTTCTACAATAAGAATAGTTGAAGTGGAAATTTTCTGTTTTAACAAAAGCAAGAGAACGGAGAATAGACTGCAGAGATGATTGAATATGTTCCTAAAACTCAATAGTTTTCATTTGAAGAGCAAGGCAACCATTTTTGACCTTGTCTTTTTAATGCAAATGCAGAATAGCAGCCATGGCATCTGACATGTTTCCCTTGATGCAGGGATGGGAATAACCACTTCTGATACATTCCAGTGGTGTTGCATAAAATCATCAGGCACTGAAACAACAGGGATCTGTCTGAGTGGGACAAAAATGAACTCCCCGGGTAGAGAGTAATGAGATCGACAAGGAACACTTCTTCCTGGGAAAAGCATTACTTATGAAAGGACTTTCGCTTGCCAGAGCAGTCAGAAAAGACTTGTGTGAAGGGAGACAGCACTATGAAATCTGGATGACAGAATAGCACAGTTGTATGATTCAGCATTTTGAGGTATTCAGCTTGGGTGAACCCCAGATGGATGCGAATGTGTGCCCTGTGAGGTGAATCTGTCGTAAGGGAGGACAGTGGAGGAAGATAAGAAAACTTAAGTTTTCCTGTTGTCTATTATTTTTCATTTCTCTCCTTGTCAGGGAATGACAGATGCCTGCATGTCAAACTGACACACTGTCAAGTGTAATCTTGAGCTGAACGAAGGCTGTAATTTTTTTTAAAGGGATCTGACAGGTTTTGAAACAATGCAGGTTTTAAGACTGAGCCAGGAGGATTTTGTTCATTAATAGTGTAGGTGCTGCTAACACAATTTTCATAAACCTTTCATATTGCAGTGGCTGAAACATCCCTCCATCCACTCCTGCTGATTTCAGAGGTACTGAGTGGAGATGAAAGATCTGGGGGAATGGACAGGTAATGAAGTGAAACTTGAGGGAGGTTGGATTCAGCAAATGAACACTTGTGGTGATTTGATGGCTGCTGAGAGAGCTGTGTGGAAAAGAAGCTGAAGCTCTCACAAAAAACACATAATTGGTTTGAGATTAATTTCGCAGCTCTCAGTTCAACTCACCGTCACAAAATTAATAAATTGGTGTCTTTCAACAAAGTCTGTTCTTAAATGTGGGAGTGGGTATAAAACTAGTTACAGCTCAGTAAAGTTGATTAAAGTCCTTGACGCTGTCAGTGCAGATACAAAGCTTGAGGTGAAAAGCTGTAGGCCAGAACAGAAGAGATTTTTCACTTACATTTCCTCAGGGATTATTCCAGAATAATTTTACTGTGTCCTGTATGAAAAGCTTGATAGCTGGGTGGGAATCAAGCACGTGAGTCAGATCAAATTGCTCTTAGCTCTGACAAATCAGGTTCACTTGTACTCTGGTTTGCATACAGGCTGATGGATTGGCGTTATGGAACCTCCGGGAGAAAGCTGGGTTTGTATGCTGCCCACTGTCCTTTAATGTTTAGGTTATAGGTCTTCAGATGAAAGCAATCTGATTAAAATGATGTAGTATTTTTCTGTTCTTCACCCTCAGAGGAATCCTGTTTCTTTCTGCTGTTACCAGGAGTAGATCACTGAGATGACAAAGGGACACAGACTTCTCTTCTTTGGAGACAGACAAAACCTAATAAATGAAGGCTACTCCTCTCTAGGAAAATCCGACCCTCTGTTAGAAGGGGAGAATCTCTTTTCCATTCCTACTTTAGTAGAACCTACACAATGTTCCTTGTATTAGTAACTTAATAACTTCACTTGAAAATCATGCCTTTTTGATGGCAGTGGAAATAACATGACTTTCAAACAAGTAGAGGAGACTGTCATTGAAGTTGAGCCAGTTATGTGGGAGTCAGATGATTAAGGTAGATACGATGTAGGAGGTAAGAAATACTATAATTTGGAAAAAAAAATACTGTATTTTGAACAGGTTTAATGTACTCTTCCAGGAAAGTAGGGATGTTACTATTAAGTGCATTATCAACATTAGATGCAGGGCTTGATTCTCTTTTGATGTGCCTTCTCTGTAATTGTTCACATCCATACAAATAGCTTCAAAAATGAGTCTAACTTGTTACTCCATAGTACAGCTGTAGTCTAGAGGAACTGTGTGATTCCATTTTCAGATGTAGAGACAAAGATGCAGAGAATGCAGTGAGAAGGAGTTGCTCTTTCATTCAGATCATACTGGTATCTGCCTGTCTGTAATGCTAAGGATCTGCTTTCCCATCTGTTCAGATGGTACCTTTTCCACCTCTTGGTCTTGCATTCAGTTACACTGAGCTGGAGAAAGAGGGCTGGAAGTAGAAAACCTGCACTGAAGAGCTAATCAGTATGGCATTTGAGATAGATTTAGGGTAATACCTTGTGTTCTGGATGCAATAAAATCTCAGCATAGTGATTATGCAAATGAAATAAGCCCTTGTAATGGTGTGGTTGGTCTTCACACAAAGCCATGTGAATCCTTCTGTTAACTTCAGTAAACTCAGGGTGTTCTCACATTTTAAGGTTCCTTCCAACCTAAGCCATTCTATGATTCTGTGGTTCATATTGGGAGTTTCCACATTTAAAATATAAACAGGTGCCTTTTGAGTAGCAGTTCATAGCATAGCAGCTCAAAACAATACCATTCTGAACCTTTTTGTTTTTTCGTGTGTGTGTGTGTTGTAAACAAACCTTTTCCACAATAAAACTTTTGATTCTCCTCCTTAGAGGAGAAACTTGAACAATTTGAAGCTGATAGAAAATTAACATAAAATGCTCTTTGCTCTCAAGGCTTTACACCACATTTTGGAGTGCAGCTACTTTCTTCCCTCTGAGTTTGCAGTGGAGAAGCTCACTGACCCTGATCTGTAGCCTGAATGGTTACAGCTCAGCTTCTGAGCCCACAAGACGTTCTGCTTTAGCGAGTATGTTTTGATTTGCATGAATTCCTCCACTTTTCTCTACCCACAAATGAGCTAGAAGACCTTGCTACACATTTTTCGCTTTGCTTGGGATTTCAGTGATCACATACATTTGAGTAGCCTCTGCCCAGGAATGTCCCTGCTATTTCTTGCACTGTTATAAACTCAGTGTTTTTTAAAAATCCCTCAAGAAAATTTTGTTTTTCTCCTTGTCAGATTACAAATACTTACAGGGTCCCTTTAGCACCAAGCCTTCAGACTCATGGTAGTGAAATCTGAAGCTTTTACAGTGTGGAGTACAGAAGGTTACTACCCCAGCACAGATTTACTTTTACAACTTCTTCTAGAATGAGATTACTGTAATTACAAGGAATATATTGAAAATGCTGTTGCTGCACATTACCACCACTAACTTGGAATATCGTCCTTGTATCAGCATGGTTCATTATTCAACTGTTGTGTGATGCTAAAGCATTTAATGATAATGACATTATGCCACATGATAATGTACTGAAACTTATTGTAAATGCTAATAAGGGTTTGTGCATTAACCTACAATGTTTACTTTCACAGCATCAGTTATATACTAAATACTAATCTTCTGCCAGCGCACCCACTGGTGCTCAATGCTATTTTCTTCTCCTGTTGTTAAACAGCATACAGGTGTGTTACATATTTTGCTCACTTAAGTAAGTTACCTCCATCCTTAAATTAAATATTTGATTACATTAAAATTGTCTTTTCCTTCTGGTATGCACTGTACTGTTGCTGTTTATCTTGCTCCACAGCTTCTGCTCTGAACAGTTTTTCTTGTATTCCCATGTACTGTTTTTACCTGAAAGATATCTGTCTGGAGTGTCCAGTGACAACCTGGTGCAGGCTTTCTCAGGGAAATGAGGATGTTCCTTGTTCAGTGGTTCAAAATGAAGCATCCTCAGGATTACACAGTCACCTATGGCTCTGAGAGACACCCTGAGAAGCTGATTCAGGTCATGCTTAGCAGATGATGGCACTACAACCAGACTCCTCTGTATACACTCCTTTCCCTGCTGGCTCTGGAGTGGGATGGGTGATAAAATGCATCTTGGTCTGCCTGACATCCCCAGAGTCCATGTTTTAGAAGTGGCCATACTGAACTGCAAAGAAAACCCTGTGTGAGGGTTGAGCAGATATTTGTGCAGTAGAGTGATACCCTACCAGTGCACAGTCAGGAGAAGACTCCAGCAGTCTTGGGACTGCCTGATCCTCTGTGGGGTCCAAATGTGTGATGCCTCCACACCCCCGTGTGGAGCAGCACACATTTCTTGTTGTCCTCATATTCTCAGAATTGCCTGGGGAGAAACACACTGTGCTACCATTGTTCTGGGCTGAGGACGGTGAAGTTCTATTGAATAAACTACTGAGAGGCAAATCAGAACTAGAAAGCTTGACAATTTGAGCCTTTCTTTTCATACTGATACTGCTATATCTGGCCTTGCTCAATACCTAAGCTCTTTCCTCTCAGGTTCGAAGTCATCAATCTTTGAGTAAGTGCAGCATGTCAAGGAAACTCTCTGAGCTGGGTGTCTTTTGACATTAATGCACTGAACAGTCTCCTTTGCATCGATCAAACATTCTGAGCAGCAGTTCTTATGTGGCTTAAAGAGCACTGGGTATTTATTTGTTTGGTTTTGAGATGCGAATTTTTGATCTGTCTTTATTATCCCAAAGTTTGTGGGCTCTGAGGTAGGCTTGACATAAATAACTGCTGAGACAGCAGAAGGAACAGCACGTACCAGGAGCCAATTTAGTTGAGTGGCTTTCTCATCCTCGGGGTTGGATCTTGATACTTAACTTAAATATTTTATATTTTCAACCACCTGTTTTCTATACAAACACTTTACCTGTAATACTGGATAAGATGTGGCTTTGCCATAGAAAGTTAAAGACATCACTTCTAACTGATGCTTAAGTGCCTGTCAAGTGCCAAGAGCCACTTTCCTGTAATTCATCATCAACCACACAGCAGTCTTTCTCAGTCACACTAATCCTCTTCCAGCAGTGCAGCTAGCCTATACTTGCTCACATCTAGATGCTGCTGATATTGCATCACTTGAGATTTTCATTATTGAAAGGTATCCCCCAAATGATACATGTGGACATTTTGTGTGACCTCCATATGGTTTTTTTCTATGTCACAATGTTGCAATGCATAAAGCCAGAAGAATATGGGAACAGGAGACCATAGCGCACACTTTCCACTCTGCAGTGCTTGGATGGAAGATGCTGTATGGGTTTATGGATGTAAATGATTGTGATTATGTATTGCTTTTTTTCTTTCTTTCTTTCTCTTTTTTTTTTTTTTTTTTTTTTTTTTTTTTCCCATGTATTTTATTTTGGTTGCTTTACAGTCATCAGAAAAACTTGTCTGCTGTCATTTCAGCATCACAGATTGGGCTGTTGGGAACACACTGTTAACCAGAGGACTATTTTGAAATGTACATATTGTTTGGCTTGTTGGATCCTTAACAAAAAACAAACAAACAAAAAAAAAAGATTAAAAAAAAAAAAAGAGCAGATGAGGAACAAGGCAATGCTAAAACAACAATGTCAAGGCCTTATATCATAAACAAGTTTTTGTGACCAAGGAACCTCCTGAGCAGGGCTTTATCAGGAAAAAAAGGTTCCATAGAAACTCCTGGAGGTGGTTTGGTTTTATTCTTTATCAATGTTCTTCTGATCTACTTGATAAAATACTTACCTAGTGTAAAGAAAAGTCTTAGGAGGGATCTGATCTCGGTCTTGGCTGCCATAAAGAGGATCAGCCTTGAGAGCTGTGTATGTTTATAAGAATCTCTAGCTCTCTGTTCTAGTTCTGTTATAATTTAAATGAAATCATTAGCATGTATTTTTAATGGACCAGCAATATCTGATGAGATTTTGGCTCTTTTTTTTTTTTTTTTTTTTTTTTTTTTTTCAACAGATCGTGTACTGAACTGTGTACGGCAGATGGAAAGCTTGGTAGGAGGTAGTTGGGTACATAAGAGAGATAGGGTAAGGTGTACTTTCATGGACCAAGTGTTTTCACATGTAGTAGTGTTTGTATTTACTGTGAACAGTTTGTATGATAAAATATTCAAGATTTGTTCAGGCTGTCTTTGTAGAACAGCTTGTTCCACACATATGCAGAAAGAAAAGTGACTGTGGAGAACAGAGTGACTGCAGGATTGTTTCAGTGCAGTGTGCCTGTGGGGAAGATATCCTGTCTGAAAACACCATTCCTCCCATAGGTATGTAGTATTCTTGAGTGTCGTAATGTCCCCTTCTAATAAACCAAATTTCCCATATGGGCACTTACTCTAGATTATAAACATTTATCTGCTTTAAATCTTTCATTTGTCTTTTAATTAGTCTATTAATTGATTCTTCTTTGAGGCCATTAGAGAACTGACAGGCATTGCGCAGCTCAATTTATTCCTTTGGGGTCCTAATTCCAAGGCCACCAGAGACTGGGACCTACTCCATGAACTTGGTGAAACAGGCTCAAAACTTGTATAATAAATATTTGATAGACATTAGGAAGGGGTATTTCTGCACTGGATTTCTATCACTGATGGCTTTTGAATTCTCTTGTACCATTTTATATCTCCTTCAAGCATAAAAGAGTGTAAATGTGGGAAGGTTAAGATTCATTTTGTGTGTTCTTCTGTCTCTGGATTTTTACTAATTTAACAGGGTTTTAAAACTCTATTGCATCTATGTTTAGCCCCTGAAGTGAGAGTCTTAAAGTGGAGTTTGAGTACCATTGTAGTCCTGGAACATAAACATGGAATTTTCTTTGGACTTTTCCTAATTCATTTGCAAGTTGGAAAACTACTACTGGATCTATTTTTTTTTTGAAATGAGTTAGACCTTTGCCTCATGATTCTTTGCTTTCAGAAAGAAAGAAATGCCAACAATTTCACTGTAAAATTTGGACCAGTTGTTGTTCTTCAGGGAAAGAGGTGGAGTAGGCCATTTGTGAACGGTGGACTTGTTATCTTTCCACATCTGCTTCTCTGATGTCTTCCCAAAGGATGATGTCTGTTGTTGCTGGTCCTACTTCCTGTCCTTCTTCACACTGCAAATTATGATGGAAGTTCTCCAAATGAATATTTTGCATTGGTCTTTACACACAACTCTCATGCTACTTATAGCTTTCATCTCTAAAAGGAATACACTGCCGAAAGGTGTGGAAAAGCTTGAGTTGCTGCAGTAAGAGTGCCCATCATAGGCCAGATCCACAAATGTCACCTGAAAAGCACTGAATGTGATTAATTAGATGCTGGTGAAGTGCAAGACTGGTGTGATACAAAGACAGATGTTGGTTTTTGCCTTCCCAAGAGATCCTGCTCTTGATCTGTAGTAGGAGAAAGATATTTTCCTCAGACTGCCAAAACTAAACCTCATTCACTTCACAGCTGCGTAGACACAGGTGGTGTGCTCAAGGATTTTTGACCAGACAGAAGTCTGTAACTGACTCGGAACCTTTGGCTTTGAACTCATTTACACTTTTTCACAGCATCTATTATAAACATATTGATAGTTAAAAACTATTATTGTGCTTACTAGAAAAAAGAAAGAAAGAAGAGCTCCCACTGTAATTAAAGGACTAATGGAAAAAGAAACTGAAAAAAAAATGAAAGGAACAGGGGGACCTTTCAATTGTGGTGATCTAAGTGTAGTAAGCTAATACTTCTTATCCATCAGTGAACCTTATGTCTAGTTAAAAAATAATGCCAGTGCAGTTTAATTGGACTGGCTGAGTCTTAAATCTTTTTTGCTATGGTGGTGCCTGGCAGCTCTGCCATAGTCAGATTGATTTTTCTCCTTTAATGGTAAGCTCCTGTCTCTTCAGTTTGCATTTGTCTGCATCAGTCAGAAAGGTGGAATAAAAGTTGTCAACCCTGATGTGCCTTAGGGCTCACCCAAAGAAGAATCTTAAACCACTTGACACTGTTGCTAGATACAATGCTATCTGCTGTGATGATAACAGTGATGATGATAATAACAATAACAACTGTAGATTGGTAGATCTCTTGTATCCCATTTGAATTATACAAAAGCTGTCCAAGGGAGAGAGAAGCAGACAACTGAAGCAAGGTTCGGTACTCATCTCTCTCACTGTTCATAGAGGCTGAAAGATGAAAAAGACTCTGGCAAGGGGAATGAAAAAAAAATCCAGAAAAAATAAGGAACACTGATTTAGTGCAACCTTTGGACCATTCTCCAAAGATCAGTTGTCTGATGAAGTGCTGCCTCACAATTTTAAGATGTTCTCTTATAGCAAACCTCCTGGAGCAAAACTTGGTTGCACTGACTGATTGGCTGCTTGACCAAAGCAATGGACTCATAGTCCTTACCCAGTTTTCAGGTATGTAAAACACAATTCTTAAATGGTGACATGGGAGAGCAATTCTTTAACTGGGCTAATCACTTTTCAAAGCAATCTAATTCTTCACTCCTTTCACATGCTAGTAGAAGCAGACTTTGAGTGCAACAAGCAGTGAATAATTTAGACTGGAAGACATCTGTAGAGTCAACCAGTCCTACATACTGCTTAATGTGTAGCGAAATAGCTCACATTGCTCAGGGCTTATTCAGTCAGGTTGTGGGCACCAGCAGGAATGGCAGTTCTATCCTCCTGGGACCCTGCCTCAAGGTATGATCAGCCATATGGTAAAAAAGGCTTTTCCTGATGTCTGATCATGTACCCATTAATTCTTGTCCCATCATCCTGGACCTCTGAATCACACCTGTCTCTATGCTTTCTTTAACCTTTTATTAGGTCTGTTCAGATAGAGGTAAGATTCCCCTGGAGGAAAAGGATCTGGGGGTGCTGGTTGGTACTGGCCTGAACAAGAGCCAGCAGTGAGCCCAAGTAGCCAAGAAGGCCAATGGTTCAAGGCATCCTGGTTTGTATAAGAAATAGCTCAGCCAGTGGGAGCAGGGAGGTGATTGTTCCCCTGTGCTTGACATGGGTGAAGCTGCACCTCAAGTACGTGTGCAGTTTTGGACCCCTCAGGACAAGAAAGATATTGAGGTCCTGAAGCATGTGGACAGCAAAGATGTGAGTGGTCTGGAACACAAGCCTTATGTGGACCTGATGAGGAAATTGGAATTGTTGTTCAATCTGGAGAAGAGGAGGCTCTCGGGAGACCTTATTGCCCTTTGCAGCAACCTGAAAGGAGGCTGCAGCAACGTGGCTGCCAGCTTCTTCTCCTGTGTAACTAGCGATAGGACAAGAGGGAACGGCCTTAAGCTGTGCTGGAGTAGGTTCAGGTTAGATATTTGGAAACATTTCTTCTCAGAAAGAGTGGTGAGGCACTGGCACAGGCTTCCCGGGGAAGTGGTGGATTCACCAACTCTGGAGATTGTCAAGAAATATGGAAATGTGGTAGTTAAGGACATGGTTAGTGGACATAGTAGTGATAGGTCAACAGTTGGACTAAATGATCTTAGAAGTCTTTTCCAACCTCAATGATTCTATGATTCTATATTCTGTACTCAGGCCCCCTGCCGTATTGGTGGCCCTGTTCTGAACTTGCTTCAGTAAGCCCAAGTCTTTCTTGTACTGGGGCATCTTGAACAGGACAAAGAACACCAGAGATATCGTCCCAAGTGGTAAATAGAGGAGTCCAATTGCTTTCCTCAAGCTGATGTGTATACTTTCACTACCACAACCCAGTAAGCAGTGGGCCTTGTTTGTCATAAGGACTTATTTCGATGTGTGCCATTCACCCTTCTAACAGCCTGTGCTAAAAGCTGTAGTTTAATAAATTGCTTAGCACTGTATCTACAGACTTTTATTCATTTTACTCCAGTGAATTTAGTACGGTCAGCAACATTCACTGTATGTGTGAACCTGAGCCCATTCACCTCCTGGGGAAACCTACACCTGAGAGCTGAGGTAGGCAGATGTGTTTGACAGCTTCCTTCCTCATGTGTCTTTTTTTCTCTTTTATATTTGTCATAACTTTGGTGATATCAAGGATGTGCTGGCCTTTTCCAGCTCTTTTTATTAGCAGGTATAAATTCAGTGCCAAATCCCTGGATCTTTGTTTCCCTTAAGTTAATTAGACCATTGCTGTGAGCAATCCTGAAGTAGATGGCATGGCTTCAGTGCTCCCTTCCCTTGCTATAACAGAGGGCTGCATTCACACTGTCATAACTGCATGACACCTGCCCTCCTCTAGTACCCAATACGTGAGATATAGTGCTAATCAATTATGTCTTGGGAACCTATTTGTACAGTTCCTGGCTTTGTAGCAGTGAACTGCTAGGAAGAGATTGGAAAGCTACAGCCTGGCATCATTTACAGGACAGGAAATCCCCTGGAGCATGTTTTACCCTTCCCACTATTTATTTCTCATCAGTGGAGCTGATCCAAACATTCTCTCTAAATATTGTCATTAACTAAATTTTTCTTGTCTCTCAGAAATCTTAAAGATGTTTCTGATAACCACTGGAAACTTTTTAAAAAATAAATCTCTGATGTTTAATGTATTTTCATGTTTTGAATGTTTCTTAAATCAAGTTTCTTTATTGGAATGAGTTGTTAGAATGGAATATCTCCAGTAATTCTATTTTTATTAGAATCCCATATTTTTAAACGAAAGTATTTCAATCCGCAGAAATACCAACAAATGAAAATTGTCCAAACCCAGAAGAACAGAAATCTTGAGAAGCTTTTTGAATTTTTTTTCCTGTAATTCTCTTGGGAATGGCAAGAATGTATAAGCAAGCGTAACCACAACCACATTTTCTCTTTTTCCATCTCTTTTAGCAATGCAGTAGGTCTGGAGAGGGCAGGAGAGGAGTACAAGAAAGGTGAACATGGGTTGCCTGGCAGTCATACATGTTGTCAAAGGAAGAAATATTTGCTTTTTTTTTTTTTTTTCAAAATCAGCCCTGCTTGTTCATCAGTCTTTTAGGGCTTTGCAGTTACTACTCTATTCAATTTTGTGTAAACTTTCTGTTGAAGATGAATAACCAATTGGCTCATGTTCATCAGGAATTGATATAAACATCTATAAATTTGGAGAGATCTTGCTGTTGTCAAGAGATGTAATGTACACATTTATCCTTTGCTATAATTCAGTGAGACTGAAGAGGAGAAAATAACATTATACAGCCGGGAATAAATAGGCACCAAAGGGAAAAGCGAAAAGATCTTTTAGAGGTATAGGCAAAAAACAGACTTTGCCAAAATACATCCCAAGGTTTTGAACTACAGGCTACTTAAATATGCTTCATATCTGGAGATCAAACGCAAGAGAACAAGGTGATCAACATGAAAGAATCAGTTCATTCCAGAAAAAGTTTCAGGGTTGAGATACTGCCCTGACTCAAATCAGCGTGTGCCCAGGATTTCATCATGGTGCTCAACAGCCTTTGTTTTCCAGTTGATAACTACCTCAGATGATCAAAAGTAAAACTCAAAAATTAGAAATGATAGTTACACTTTTTCTTTTCCAAATCACCTGCTTCCATGCTGGCTCCTCATTTACATCATTCCAAGCCCAAATGGACAATCCAAATAAGCACAAATTAATAGCCATTATCTTTAAATGTGCTCAGAAATGCGGAAGGCTCTTCATAGTTCTGGAACAATTCTTAGGAGTGTTCAGAAATGATGTCTCCACTTTGGAAGCATGGGAGGTGTTCAGTTAGCTAATTCTGCTCTGGGAATTCTTTGACTCAAATAAAATGGCTGCTGTGCACTTTGTCTAACATCTTCCACTTCGTTCAGCAAGTAGAGATCTTTCTGGTCAAGATTGTGTGGACATAGGGGACATCAAACACAGTACAATGCAGTTCATCACATGCATGCTTAGTCCCCTGAGTTATGCACATACATTAGGGTCTGATCTTAGCCTGAAGACCCAAGAACTCCATAGAATTCATAGAATCATAGAATTGTATGACTTGGAAGGGACTCTTAAAGGCTGTTTGGTCCAACTCCTCTGCTATGAACAGGGACGCCTACAGCTCCATCAGGTTGCTTAGAACCCCATCCAGCCTGACTTTGAGTGTCTCCAGGGATGGGGCATCCACTGCCTCTCTGGACAACCAGTGCCAGTGCCTCACCACTCTTATTCTAAAAAACTTCTTTCTTATATATAAAATCTAAATCTTCCCTCTTTTAGTTTGAAACTATTTCCCTTTGTCCTATCCCAACAGTCCCTGCTAAAAAGTCTGTCCCTTTCTTTCTTGTAGACACCCTTTAGATACAGAAAGACTACTTTTGGATCTCCCTGGAGCCTTCTCTTCTCCAGGCTGAACAGCTCCAGTTCTCTCAGCCTTTCCCCATAGGAGAGATATTTAATCTCTCAGATCATTTTTGTGCCCCTCCTTCAGATGCACTTCAACAGGTCCATATCTCTCCTGTACTGAGAATTCCACATCTAGATGCCTTTGCATGTTCCTTACTTTTCTGTTGAAACATTGAAATACAGTGTTGCTTGAAGATTTGCTGGAAGTGTCATTGTTAATTGCCCTTCTGCTAGAGATGCAGCAACATGGCCAGTGTTACACCACAGCTTTCTGATCCTGTGATTCCTTTAGCCATGGAGATCATAATTGCTGCAAAGGATAGTGTATGCAGGGCCATGATTAAGAAGGAATAGTGAGTGCAGAAGAAAAAGTGTGTGTCTATTTCTGCTAGATACTGACCTAGGAAAGGAACAGTGCTGACAGTGGGGGTCTATGAGAGCAGTCACAGCATTGGAGTGCCCCTTTCCTGTGCCCTAACACAGTTTGCAAGAGTACAATGTACAAAATGAAGCTCTTGTGAAAGTTTGATTTGTGTTCAGTGAAGTTATTTTTTTAATAATACCTGATTTGCAACAAGGATTTGTTTATTAACTCAATATAGCAGGGTCTGAAACCTGCCTTTTAGGGAGCTTACTTGTTAGCATCTGACTTACTGCTTGAATCTGAGTATCTAAAGGTTTAGGGGTAAGGGAGCAGCTGCTGTTGTGACGAATTGAGCAATGAATTGGTAAGAAAGATATAAAAGAAAGATAATAGGCAGTTATCAAACTGTGTAAAACGTTTGTATACTATCATCATTCAGAGAACAAATCTGTTAGAGAAAATGTGTGATTCCTTTTCCCCTCCATCCCTGAAATCGATGTATGCACTCGCTCCAAATTTCTGTTTTGTTCTATTGAACTCTGTTCCCTGACTTCTTGCCATTTTGCATATTGTTTTGACTCTTACTGCGAAACTGTAACTGCTCCATTTAAGTCTTATATTTTCCTTCAGGAAAGCTTCCTGATAAGAAATTTTGTGATGAAATTGGAGTGGTTTTCTATGCCGACATTTAGAGCTCCAGCTCATGACTGCAATACCTTCTGCTAATAGCCCTAACTTTCTGCATTAAAATTAATAATAATGAAAAATACTAGTGAAATTTTAAAAAAAAGAAAATGTGATTAAGGAACATAAGTGAAAGAGATTTCTTGCAAATGCTAGGGAAATGAGTAGAGGTGCAGATGAACTTAGATGTCTAAGCCTAACACCTCACACACAAATGATGCCAAAATAGAAATAAAAAAATACAGCCTAAAGGCTGAAAAGCTGTTGTGTTCTGACCATTCCTGAAATGGTGATCATGCAGTGTAAATATAAGCCATTTATTCTTAAACCTGTTTAAATTGCATGTCAGTAAACGTATGTTTGTCACATCCTGGAGCACAACAATCTAATCTACTCTAACCAGTTGCCTTGCGGAAAGACTTGGGTGTGAGAAATCTTGATTCCTTTTCTGCCTTTCATCTACATCCCCTTAAGAAGTAATTTGAGAGTATAAACATCTCTTCTTTGAAGAGCAATAAAAAATTCTGGTGCAAAACTGTTACCCAAGCAAGGCTTATTTGGAGAGACAGAGAGAGAACAAGGTCTGCTGAGATGTTTTGAAAGGTTGGAACTGCTAACATTCATATCAAAAGGACGTATTTGTTAGGATTGGGCAAGGATAAGGGGTAAATTTTCAGTTCAGTAGAGTGAAAGCAAAAAGGCAATAAATCAGTCAATCAAAGGGGATGTAGTGAAGAGTGGGAACAGTTTTATACAATGTTTGTCTAATCAATAGCATCATTTACTATATAAATAACCATCAGTGTGAACATTTTATTGTGTTCTACACACATTTTCCACAGCTGGCAAGCCTGTTTGTTTATGATGAGCCATTCTGCAAATACTGCTCTCAAGCAGCCCATGTGTCAGAATTATAAATGCATCCCATCAGAAGTTTATTCGTAAAATTATCCATAAAAGCCTGAAGTTCTATGCCTAGCTTTGTAGCTTATTTTCTTGACAGTTATAAATATGCTGATCTTTTGTTTTCTTTCTTCTTTTTCTTCGATAGTGTTTCATGTTTTATTTTTAGGCAGAGGGAATTCCCAGAGTGTCATCTAGTGCACCCTGCTGGCTGGACACAACTTCATCAGGTTTGATGGTCTTTCTGGCTAAAGTACATTGAAATCCTTTATAATACTTTCCTGAGATTAAAAAAGTTATTATTATTATTATTCTGTAATTTAATGCAACTTTAGATGAGAGTTTTAAACCCCACTGTTTACAATTCAGAAACCACATTAACATCAAAGCTATGGGCTGTTTGGGACACTCCCTTTTCTCTCTCTCCTTTTTTGAAAGTTCCTCTGAATTTTTCTGTCCCCACCTGGTTTCTCTCTCATCTCATATATTTCACTTTCCCACTTCACATCAAAAACAGACTTCACTTGGAGAAAAAGGGTTAAAATTGTCAAGTCTATTGTAGGAAAGTGGCTGTTAACTTGACATAAAATATGTTAATTGTAGATTTCATAGAATCACAGAATCATAGGACTATTTATGTTAGAAAGAACCTTGAAGATCATGTAGTTCCAACTCCCATGCAATAGGCAGGGACACCTCCCACTAGGCCAGGTCCCTTGTTTTTTTTTTTTTTTTAATTTGAGAGAAATATATAAATTATTCAGATCCAAACTTTTGTGCATACTGTTTAAGGGAGACAGGGTTCAGGATCTGTGAGCCTCTGTGTTCTGTTTTTCATAGACCAAAGGACAATATTATTTACTCAAATTCCACTGCAATAAAACTGCATAGTCTAACAAATATATTAATTGATCTCCAGGAAAAAAAAAAAAAAAAAAAAAAAGTGATGGCACTTTAATATAAACCAAGTATTTTCAATGGCAGATTTCAAATGCTGAGGGATTGAGATTGGTGCATTGGTCTTGTTCTTTTCCGTTAGTAGATTTGCATATAGTGTTGCAGCTCTCCCATAGGGAGGGAAGGGATGCTGGAATCCTGTAGTTTCAATGCCGCTGCTGTATTCTGACACTAAAAGATGCAAAAGTACTAAAGATGGAGGTTATTTTTGTTATTGCTGAGTTTTATTGATTCTTGCATCTTCCTTGCACTCTCACCTGCCTTTAGCAAAATGGGAAGCAGAACAGTGGCTGTAAAAGCTGGAAGTAATGGATATGTCCTTTAGATAGGGTGATGTTTGGTTGGACTTTTGACCCCCTCATCCTGAAGGATTGTCATTTGCTTCATAATGGCCTGATGTACTTCACAGGGTAGGGCTGTGCAAAGCTGATCTCACTTCACCTTGAGGAGTGGCAGCATGGTCCACCAAAATGAGAAGTGTGAGATACTGCATCTTCAGCTGAGTCACCAACCCTAGTGGTAGGTGTTGCAGTAACATATCTGCTGTGAGCACTACAGAACAAGTTCAGAAACACCATTTCTTTTTTGGGTGCTTGAGAGACGTGTGCTGGTATTAGAAAGGCCATAGGAGTGAACCTTTGTGAGAGTGTTATCCTTTGAACACAGAACGATTTTTGAGTAAAGAAATAAGGAAAACTGCATATTGAAAGGATCAATAACGTTTATAAAACCAGTGTTATTTTCAGTTCTTGCTGATATAATATGAAGAAGTCAGCTTGACATTGTATTTTGTTGGAAGTGCCTTTATGAATCTTCTGCCCTCAAAATAACCCTTATGGTAGAATTAATGTCAATAGTAAAGGTGTAGTGATATTTTCTTGGCTGACATTTCAATATCTGCCTTGGCAGACATATCTACTCCATTCTGAATCTCAGAAAGTATGGTGATGCTTCCAAGGGGAATTTGAGTGTCCTTGATTTGATGTTTCTCCTAAATTTTGATTTGATTAAAAATTTTCATTTCCTTTCAAAAGATGTGTTATTCTTCATTCCTATTCTTAACACAGTGCAAAGTTTACATGATGCTACATAAGCAGTTATATTTCATACTAGAAGTAGCTGAGCTCTTGAATCCCATAGGGTGGAAACTATTATATAAGGTGATATTTTCTCAATAAAACTTTGAACAGAATAATAGCAATAATTGATAAAAATAATAGCAAATGTTCATATTTGGCAGTTTGTACCATATTGCCTCTCATTAAAAGGATAAATGTAAGAGTAGAGAAGCTCTGAAAATTTAGAAAGGATTTTTCTCATGTGGTCAGAATTTGGAGTGACTTTTTCTGATGCACAGAAGATAATGCTGTCCATCTGTGTTTGATGCATGCAAAGTGATACTCAGTGATGATGCTGCTATAGCTAAGGACACAGTTTCTTAGCTTCATTGCCAGTATTTTACTATCCTATGTCTTCGAGCAGTACTGGAAGGTATGAACAGTAGTGTGCTGGAGATTTCTGCAGTGAGCAGCTTCTCTTGCTGCTCTCACTCTACATTTGATGTAAGAAGGAAAAGTGAATATATGATGGCCTAAATTTTCTTTCAATATTTGCAAGAATGTAAATTAAAAAAAAAAATCTGTTGAGAAAAAAAAAAGGAAAGTGTCTAGTGATGGTAGAATGTTGGTTTGGTTGCATCTTCAGAAGTAATCCAGTGCATGTGGACTACCACACAAACAGAAACTGTACTAGTAATTATGACATTACTATTCCTGATGATGCAGTTAAGTGATATTATACGATGCCCTCCCCTCATATCTCATACAGCTGCATGCTAAAGAGATGGCCCCAACAGAATGAAATGGAGCAGCTGAAAATGTGGCAGGGTTACACCTTTATCCTGGGCAGCTTCAGCAGGTTTGCAAATAGTTACATCCAGTCTTTCTATTAACTATGAACTTATTCCAGAATTATTCTAGAATTTTAACATTACTTTGTCAGCCCAAACATCCTCACTGGTGGAAGATGATAATGACTGAGTAGAAGATAGGATCAATATATCAATAGAGCAGCAAAGGAGAGAACAGAAGGCTGTGTAAGTGTACTAAGATTAAGAAGAAGTAGGGATTGGAAGGTTAAATAGTGAAAAGCTTGAAGGCTTAAGACAACAAAGCTACATTTGATGTACTGCAGAAGTATACATACAAAGTATACTGTGTGCTGATCTTTTACATTTTTTCAGTGAGATGCTATTTACATAGATTGCTCTGAAAGTAATGCCTCCTAACTATTTCCATGGAAACAACAGCTGTTACAAGGAGCACAACTGCCTTATTTGGTAGAGCATATTCTCAGCTACGAATCACTATTTTTCAACACAGCCATCACCACTAGCTATGTGTTTTTGCCAGTGATAAACAAGAGCCTGCATGTCACACTTGAAAAATCTGTGCTGGACGTGACCCTTTGTCGCCATTGGTGAAATGCACCACCCTGCACCACTCCTCACTGTACTCACTTCCACTGTGTGGAAGTGTTCAGAAAGTGTCAGTGAATGTCAGTGGGTGCCATTTTTCCCACATGGAGGAATTAAATGGCATGCCTTTGCTTCATATGAATTTCTATGTCAGATGCCATTTTGTCAATCACATGGCTACAAAATTTAATGGGATATTAATCGGAAAATTCAGTCTCTGCTGCCATTCCACCTGCATCCACCTGTGGTTTTGTGGAGCATCATAATAAAATGGGAGGTGTTACTTTCTGAGTAGCCCTCAAATGTTACTATTACTTGCCATTCTTTTTCCTCCCCCCTCCTCACCCCCCCTCCCTTTTTTTTTCCCTTGAAAACATAGTATTCAATACATCTGAAAAAAAAAGCAACACCAAAACAACCACTGTTCTTTCGGATGTCAAGTTCATCTAGCTGCAGTTCAGAATTTTCGGAATGTTTTCAGCTAACAAACAGCAATTTCTTCATCTTCTCATCCAAAGGTGACACAGATGTTTGAAACCTCTATACTCACTGCATGTATCAGAAACACTAAACATTTCATTTCCTTGATTCCTCTTCGTTGCCATCAACTTTCTGGAAAATGTGGAAGCCGTGCGTTTACCTATTCAGACTCTCTGCCAAGTTCCCTTGAATTATATTTTTCTTCATTTTTGTCTCACACATTTATTACATGGTGACAAATGCAATTTTTTTCTGACACCACATAATAGATGTGTGAAACACACACACATGTTCTGGTAAGAGATTGCTCTTTATTTCCTGGCTCCAGTTGCAAAACATGAGTCAGGGTTAGAAAGTTTGTACTTGTGTCAGAGAAGTGTAATCTGCATCCTCAAACTCTTCTAGCTTTTACAGTAGGAGGGAAAATGGAAAATCTGGTTGTTCTATTTCTCTGCTTGCTATTTTCTTCTACCTGAGCACATCCTTTCTTCATTTTCTAATCACCATTTCCTTGTATTGTTTATGTTTATTCAGTTCAGAATTTGATGCTGTCATTAGCAGGAAAAACATCTCTCCTAAGCCAAGTATACCAGCACTCTGACTGAAGTAGGTGCATAATTTTTAGACAAAACATCCTCCTACTATTCTAGTTTTAATGCAAAGAAGAAACACTGCTAGTCCATTTACTGTGAATTCCAAGCGGCATTTTCTCTGTATAGATTGCTATTGATGTTCTGCTGTATAATTATAGTTAATGACCAAACAACCTCTCTACAAGACTTTGGTGACAAAACGTGCCTTATTTATATATACTTGCATTAAGTGTTCTGTACACTTTTGCAGTGTGTAGGAGAGATAAGTGAAATACAAAATCTGATAGATTTTTATGAACTAAAGTGAAACAAGCTCCAAGTTACAAGTTAAAACAAAAGCAGGTAAACAGTGAAATAAAAAAGAGAAAACTAAACACATCATCATTTCTTACTGGATCCAAACAGGCTTGGAGTTTAATGTGGCAAGCAGTTATTTTGCAGCTACCCATGGGTGATTGGAAGCAGCAGGAACTATGGTACTTCCATATTAATCATAAACAGAGTTTTGAATTGATATATTTTTTTCTAAAACATTTTATCCCACAGGGTCCTAGTAGTTGAGTGGCTCCTGCAATAGAATGACAAATAACTGTGTGACATGCTGTAAAAAATTTAGAAAATGAGAAAAACTATCCCATTTTCCAAACAGAGCAGAAACAACACTAATTTCATTAGGCAAGATGGAACAGACAATTAAACTGGGCACGTTTTTAATTTTGAAGCTAACCAGATAACTGATGCCTTTTGCAAATGTATCAACTATTGAAATTATTCCTTTAAACTGAAGCAAAACCACTGATTTTCCTTTCTAATATTAAAGCATTTACTTTACACAAAGTATAAGAAATGTTACCTGTTGCCTCCACCATTCCTTCTAGGATTACAACAATTTCTAGCTCCTCTTTGGGCAACTGGGCTTTGGAAATCTCCCAGAAAGGACTCTGCTGGTTAATTTCATGGCTGATGATCAGTGGTGAAACCAAAAAGAGACGATCATCCCCTGTGTAATAACCTACGTTGATATCTGTCTGGTTGAGCGGTATAAATTCCCCCTCCTTTGTCTGTTTGGATTTGATCAACTTGGCTCGTATTGATGCCTCTACAATGTGTGAATTCCTAAGGTCTCCTACTCGGAACATCAGACATAGCTTTCCGTCCCGCATGGAAATAACTGCATTTGTAGAAAAAACCAAGGTTTCTGCCCTCTTCTTGGGTTGGGATATTTTCACAAACATACAGCCAACCATGAAAGCGTTGACGATAGAACCTAAAACAGACTGAATTAAAAGAAGAACAATTCCCTCGGGACACTTGTCTGTGATGACCCGGTAACCATACCCAATGGTAGTTTCTGTCTCGATTGAGAATAAAAAGGCTGAGACAAACCCATTGAGGTTGCTGACGCATGGAGTCCACGTGCTGTCCCCTATATGATCCATATCTCCTCGCATGTAGGCAATTAGCCACCAGATCATTCCAAAGAAGAGCCAGGTCACTGTGTAAACCATGACAAAAATCAACAAGTTGAACCTCCACTTCAGATCAACTAAAGTAGTGAAGATGTCTGTCAAGTAACGGTAGGTCTCTCTGACATTCCCGTGGTGGACGTTGCATTTTCCATCTTTCCTAACATACCTCTGGATTTTTCTCTTGGCACATTCTTTGTTTAGATTTTTTGGCAGATCCTCTCTAGCTTGTTTGGGTAACTTTGGCTGATGAATAGTGACAGGGCTCTCTATGTCCTGCTCCATTGAGTCTTCTTCCAGTACGTTAGCTGCCATTGAAAGCAAACAAACAAGAAAAAGGCAGACATTATTTTTCTTATTATTTCCCAAAGTTAACACATAACTTCTTCCCATATTGCCAAAATGATATCACTATTAATAAATAAAATTATTGTCCTCATTATTTGCTCACCTATTACATGCATAATGCAGAAGTCAAATGATGTCAAGCATCCTCATTTTATTTAACTAGAAATACTTTAAAAGCAAATGCTCTTTTTTCTTATCTATCAGGACATCCAATCTACACCCATATTTTAATTCTGCAAGATGTATTCAAATAAATCTTTCTATCCCTCTGTCCTCCTTTACAGTTTAATAAATGAATTTTTTTATGCACCAAGAAAGATCTTCTGGGAGATAGCTGATATAAATGAGGAAATGAGTTTGCTTGAGGGTTTCCGTGAAGATGAGCAGAGAAAATGAGCAATTGTTGAACTATTTTTTTCTCTGAATTGCATTGCTATGGGGAAAGTATTAAAGAAGTTTCAGAGGTTTAAAAAAACAAACTTTTTTTTTTTTTTTTTTCTTTTTTTTCTTTTTTTTCCAGAATGAGCCAGTCCTACTCCTATTGAAGGAAAGGCAGAATTTCATGTAATATATACCAAATCCAATTCAAGTGCATTTCTACAGAAAATCGGTGTCTCGCTGATACTGAGACAGGGAACTGTGTGTCCTTCTCCAAGCAACGTAAAAGATACAGTGCTTCAGAACATGATTTCATTTGAATTTGTTATGCCTGTGGCCTTTAATTCAAGTGTTCCTTTCTAATGACATCATCCTACAGAGTGTTCCCTATTTAAGTGTCTTATATGAATATAAAAAACAGAAACAACAGTAACTGTCTTTTTTCCCTTTTGCTTCCCAGCCTCTTGAAATAAATAGCTTCATTAGTTTATGAGGTTTAGCTTATATACAAGAAAGCAGAAGAAGAGTGGCCTCCTCCAGGAAGCCAAGGACCTTGAAGAGGTCTAGAATAAGTCTGTCTTTTTATTGGAAAGCCTTCTGCACTCTGAGGCTTCTTTCTATCAGAATTTCTCTTGACTCCAAATTTTCTCATTTTTAGATCCTATCTGATCCAGTAGTCATGTCTCTGGCACTGCACAGGCTTAGGGTCTCCACTTGGCTGTCCTGGGCAATAGACTCAAACCCTTTCAATGTCGAGGAGTGGCTGGGGATGTCCTAGACTGGAGAGAGGACTTGCAGAAGGGACTGCTCTGAATATGTAAGTACGGCTTGAGGAATGTTTTGCCCTTTCTCTCTCTCAGCTGTGCGTATTATATGGCAGACTGTAGAATCTCACGGTATCTGTAGATTTTTCAAGACGTGCAGATTCATCTCTGCAGAGAAAGGGCTCTGTAAAAAAGTGACTTTAGAAGTGACTGAAACACCAAGAGAAAAAAATGGGTTGTAGAGTTGTTGTCTTACATCCTGTCCTGCTTCACTGACAGCCAAGCTTCTGTTCAGTCCCATAGCCTTTTCCACGTTAAAAGTAAGGCTCAAAGGCTGACAGTAGCGTGGAAACATGGAAGCAGTTCTATATTTTAAACACTACACTCCACCCTGCGTCAATTTTTTAGTTTGCTACTGTGTCTCGGGAGCATTATTCAGGCTGATTGTAGTGGCAGCACTTAAAATCGTGTCCCAGACCAGTCAGTTCAGGATGAACTTATCCCAGTTGGTGACAGTGTGCCTACTTGGATTATCACTAATGCTATATAATGTATGACAAAATAAACACAAGAAAAAGGCCTTAAAGGAACCTTGTGAGACAGACTAAAGAAAAAGGCAGAAAATTTGAAGTTAGGGCTTCACGCTTTATGCTTAACTCCATTGTGCCTAAGGATATTTCAGTCCAGAGGAACTATCACACTGCTGCAGTAACAGACCCCTCAGATACTCATGAACAGCCTACAAAAGCTCTGGCTTTTAAGAACTTAATGCAATGTATGTTAGGTGAGCAATGCTGGTTTAATGTGTTTCATTATATTTAATGCATTGTGAATATTAGTCTTTCCCTTCCCTGCTAGAGCACAAAGATAGGATGCAGGTGTTCCCTGTTGCATTTCAGAATATATCTGCTGCTAAAGGCAGCCATGCCCCAGGCCTTCTCACTGGAACATCTCTTACCAGAAGGTGCGAGGCTTATTAAAAACCTTAACAGGATGGGAAAGGGACACAGGCACTAATTTTATTAGCATCATCAGGAGAAATCTGAAGGGAGGTAGCTATCCAGGGATAGCTACCTGTCATACACTGCACCCATCAAGCCTGCTTTGTGTTTGTTTCTTACAGAAATACTCACTGGGAATGAAGCATGTTCTATTCATACAGCAAATTTTTAACAGAGCTTTCAAAACACTTTGTGCTGATGAAGCCCTTGTGCATCATAGCCAGCATTACTTGCCTTTTACAGTGCATGTACTGAGCCACAAGCAGAGCTAAGGGCCATGTTTTCTCAAGCAGCTATAGGTTTTGTAGCAGGAGCAAACTGCTGCTGTGCTCCCAGCACATGGTGGTGGGCTGGCTCTGTCACTGTAAGTGGTTTAACGTGTGAGAATTTTCCTCAGCCCTGGGAGGCTGCACCGGAGCTGGTTCCTGCGTGGATGTGGAAAAAGGCAGCTTTTAACAAGCAGATCTGATGGCTGCATTTAATCTAAGTCTCTTTCAGTATAGCACCTCACTAACACTTGCAGACATTGTAATCTCCCTGGAGGTATTTGGCCGTTTTGTCAACTCTTCAGGCTGTTTCCAGTGCTGTCATTTCTCAACTCCCAGGCAGTCTCAGAGAAGAAAAAATTAGGCAGATTTTGTATTTTTTTCTCTTATGCAAGAGAAAAAAATTTTACACTCTTCCTCGTCCAAATGCCCACATTATAAGACCCCAAAAATACCAGTATGGGGAGATATCTAGATCAGAATTATTGCCCAAAACTCACTTGGGCTGAGCTCTCACTTTAGAGTGAACCCATAGCTCCTGAAATAAGTGATCCAAGGACTCTGCATCGATGTGTTTCCATGGAAATGCTTGAGGAATAAGTTTTAAACACATGGCCAGATTCCTGTTCACCAGTGAGGCTGAGGAGCTGCCACATATTGATGGTGCTTTTTGCCACAAAATGCTTTGACTAATTATATTTTTACTTGATATCAACCCAATTAACTTATGTTGTTTATTTCATGCAATTTTCTTTTTGGTTATATAATGGCTGTCATGGTTCCAGGAACAGGGGAGTGAATAGCAGCTCTCTCACTTGTGAGCTATTTTTACTATCTCTGTTTTTCTTCATGACAAAAATACATACGCATTATTAATTTGCACTGAAAAAAAAGAAATCAGCAACATTTGAACATTTCCCCCTTTCTCAGTAAACATTATGTTTGCTTGAACGCGATGGTCAGGTGTGAATACCACGCCAATTTAGAATATTCTGTTCAAAATACTTGTTCCAATAAGACCTTCAGGCAAATACATAACACATGTATGGGATTTCTGTGACTAGCTTGATTTTCCATCAAATGACAGAAATGACTTCTCCAAAACAAGTCCCTGAATTTGTGCTTCATCATAGCCGTATGTACTGGCTATGTCAGCATATTAAATGTGCCCAGGTCTATTCTTTAGCATGGAAGCTAAATGGAAGGGTACAGCCCGCACTTGTACTATTTATTCCCATTTTTTTTCAAAGCAGGGTAGACTTATACAGTCTGCTCATTGGAAACAGACTATGTTCCATAATGACATAATGACACCTGTAATGTAGGCAGGAACTGTGTATACTCAGTTACGCAGTGGCCAAAACCATGGCAGAGGCTTTCCTTGGAATTTTACCACACTGGCAACAGGGTGGTTGCCCTCAGGATCAAACATCTTATTTTCTAGTAAAAATGCAACCAATGATAGTGCTCCAGTCTTGTGAGTTTTAGGACAGATTTAGAAAGACACAATTCAATGTCTCCAAGCACATATTTTTGTTTAGAGTCCGTGGAAAGACGTGAATCAACAATAAACTATGAGCTGTGCTTCTGCTCTCATGACCTTAAGTAGTTGTGTACATAATAGGTTGTTATAGTCCCTAAGTCACCATTTTATAATCAAATACGTTTCTTTATATTTTGATAGTCCTTCAGAGATCTTGTCATGGTACTGTACAAGCACAAACCAAATGGAGGCATGCAAAGGACATACTACAATATAATTTGGTGTTTTAACACAGAATACTGCAAATTGTAACTTGACAGTTTTTTAATAGAATCTGATGTAGGGAATTCAGCTAAAGTTTCACTACAATTTAGTAGATTGATTTTCTCTTCTAACACAGTTGTGAAGGATTTGTGTGCAAATTTATTAAAATATGACTAATTTCAAAAAATTGGTTGTAACCTACTCATTGCTCTCATGGCATTTATCATACAAATACAAATGTTGTACAGATGTAGTTTTGACTGTCATTTCATAGAATTGTTAAGGTTGGAAATGACCTTTATGACCACTTAGCCCAACTGCCAGCTCACCCCACCATGCCCACTGCCCATGTCCCTCAGTGCCACAACTACATGGTTCTTGAAAACCTCCAGGGACGGGGATTCCACCACCTCCCTGGGCAGCCTGTGCCAGTGCTTAACTGCAGTTTCTGTCTGCAGGTTGTTCCCCACTTTCCCGTTAGGATGAGTGCAGCTTTTAGATTAAGCAGCTTTTAGATTAAGTAGATGTATGCATGGGTAAGGTCCAACCCTGTCCTTTTGTGAACTCTCTTCAGCATTCACCATTTATTTGTTGTGATCATAAACTTTCCTGACACTGAACTCACTTATGGAATATTTGATAATGCCAGGTGGATATTTCTGTTCCCCACTACCTCTGTAAGGTTGTTGTCTTTGACACCAGGGGAAGAAGTCATTGTACTGCACAGTACAAGAGATTTTCTGCAATGTTCAAGGTCTTTTTGTTTCTTTTCTTGTGTAAGATGCGAGGAGAAGTCAGACAGAGGAAGCAGACAGGGAGCTTTTGAAACGCTTTGCCTGAACTCTGGCTTGTTTTATCCACTGTTTCAGAGCTTTGTAGAATCTCACTCTAATGAGCACTGAGGGCACAAGAACAGATACTCTGAGAATAGAGGAGGATTTGCTTGTTTGATTAACTTGGCCCATATCCCTCTCAGTGAGACCAGGTACTGTGAGAAACTGCGTATTATCATTATATATATGAGGAGGAAGTCTTATTTACAGAAAAAGAAAGAGGAGCTTTTTGTGATCATCTAACAATTGTAAGCAGTCATTATCACAAAATGCAGATTTTCCTCTGAAAATGAGAGAAATTAGGATCTGGTCTTTCACTGTTGAAATCAATGAAAGACTGCCTACTCATTCTGCTGGGAACATTGTCTAGTTTTCATTTGGAAATGTAGAAGCATTCAATAAACACTGACTTGTCAAATTTCTTCAAGTACCAAATTACTTATTTGCTCCCACAGAATCATAAATATAAATTCAGAGAAAACGAGTGTGATTTAAATTTATTTCAGCTGCAGTTTCCAGTAGAAAAGAAATGCAAATTGAAATACATTTATGATTAGAAAAGTGGATGTAAGAATGATGCCTTGCTTTTTCATGCTACCTGCTTCATTATTACATTCTTATCTAATCCAATAAAAACAGTTTCTACTATTTTTATTTCTTTTAAGCCTATACAGTTACAAAGAAAAAAATCAATCTAGGTAACACTTTGCCTCTGTGCAATACAAACATTTTCATGAAGTTCTGATTCTTGGCCCTTTGAAAATGGAGGATAGAAAATGATGCGTATGTAAATTTTAAAAAAACATGACTCCATTGTTGGTAAGCATTTGACCTTGTAGATTTTGTTTTGGATTTTGCCCAATTTCAACACAGAATTTACCACTAAAGGCTCCAGTATGCTGTTTTTATATCTGCTTTGCTCCATGTGGATTCATTTGCAGCACAAGTGAGGCAAATAATCTATGCTGTATTATATGTGTGGAGAAGTGTAAGAAGGCTACAGACTTTGAAACTGCAAAAATGTCTGGAGAAAGCTAATTATCATCATCTTCTCTAAATGGAGAATCTTGAACTAGAATATGAAACTTGTTTACTACCTGAATTCTGAGTGCTTGTGTAAGTGTCTGGCATAAAAAATAAGTTTCTAGAATAAGGAGATTTTGCTGTTACATATCTTTGCTTCTCTCTGATTAGTCTAGTTATACATGACTTTTAGCAGACATTTGGCTTTTAGAAAATCTAAAAGCATGTAAAGTTTCCCTGTGGGCAGTGGTCATGGCCCCAAGCTGCCAGAGCTCAAGGAGAGTTTGTAGAATATCTCAGACAAAAGGTTTGGATTTTGGGTGGTCCTGTTTGGAGCCAGGAGTTGAACTCAATGATCCCTGTGGGCCCCTAACAGCTCAAGCTTTTCTATGATTCTATGATCTACACAAATTAACCTAACTTTGTTTGACTTCAGCATATATTCTCACCATTGATACACTTATATTTGTGGCAAAAATGTCCAGAGCCTTTTCTGGGGTCCCAATTCGGTGCTGTCTAGACACTGTTCTTCAGAGAAGACTCAGTATGGTTGTGGGCTATTGTTGATATTGCACATGTGCTATGGCCTGTGTTATGCCCTTATTCATCAAATTCCCCTTGATGGTACAAGTCATCTTTGTCGTAAACTGTATGTTCAACTTATGAATTCCTCTGATTTTATGTGGCAGACAATCTATTGTCTTCATGCTCACCCTTCTCATTTGTGTAACAAGTGAAGTGAAGATAATGGAAGGCTATCAGAAAGCAAAAATCAAAATGACCAGTCACAATAAGTGTACAAAACTGGCATTGAAGTCAGAGACTCTGGCATGCAAATATTCATAGTAACATACAAAAATGTCAGAGGAGTACACAATCGATCTATTTGGAAATAATCAGACCTCATTTTCTCTTGCTATAGTGTTGTCCTATCTACAGCCAATACAGAAATGACCACCTCAGAAGCTGTATTTCTTTAGAGAAGGTGAGAAAGATAGAAAGAAAGCATTTGTGCTTTTGTGTGGAAAAGCTGCTGCAAGAAGTTAAGCAAGGTCAGTGGCATAGAGAATGTAGGTGTCCCTCCCTGAATCATGCCACCATTCATCATCAGAACTCGTATAATTTCTACTGCATGGGGTAAAGCTACTGACAGCTGCTGTAGTAGAGATAATAGGGATCATTAATGATTCTCAGTGCTGACAGGCCTTAATAGCTGCTAATGCTGGCCACATGCTTCCCTTCTGATACCTCTGCATCAGATGCATGTCTCCCTGAATTACTGTAAAATGTCATTGTCTGATGTGCCCCTTGAGAGATTTCTTTTTTGTAGTTACTCAGCTCCAGCTATTTCTGCCAGTTACTATGACAGGTACCAATGCCAAAATTTTTACTTTCCTGTTTCAGCAGTTCTTTCGACATTTACCAAGAAGTCAGTTTTACTTCTGTGAGGTGTACCAGGAACAGGAGAAAGTATACTGACCTGAATATTACCAGTTTAAAACTGCATTCACATGTTCTAACTGCTGGAAATTGGATAAAAAAAAATCAAAACTGCTTAATATCATAGAATATTTTGGGTAAGACCTTGACCAACAGATTCTGCCCAACATAAGATCAACTTCAAATGTGGATCATAGTTCTCAGGGCCAAGGATGGGAATTTGGGCCTTGTCTCTCTGGGCCTTGTCTCAGTATTGGGGACATTTTTTTTTCTTTATGTTCCATTGGGATTTTCCTTACTGAAACTTGTGCCCATTGCTCCTTGGTTTTACTGGTACACCTCTGGGAAGAATCTTGCACCATCTTATCTATAGCTTCTCTTTTGCACCTTGGCTGTTGATTTACTGCTCTGCCTTCCTGAGAGTTCCTGTGAGGGATGATTAAATTCTGTTTTCTCCACGTTTTTTTTCCTGATTATGCTGAAAAAGAACGTCCTCAAGTTTTGTGAGCAGAGATGAGGAGAATTAGTTCCTTCTTCTCATGATCCTTTTTTCTGTTAAAATTTTCCCAATTGAAAATTCTAGAAATAAAAATTAACTGATTAGCTGAACATTTTGTATGCATAATTCTAACTCATTTAATTCTGCACATTTGATGTCACTAATATCTGCAGATTTCTCTTGGTTGCTCCCAGAAACCTAAGTGTAAATAGGAGCATGGTTGTCCTGTCCAGCCTACAAGCCTATGGATCTGATAAGGTGGATGTAGTTGCCAAGCCAACTCAATCTCCAACATATTCAAAATGTCATGGCTATCAAGAGAAGCCTCTGGTGACTGGAAAAAAGGAAACATCACTCTCATTTTTAAGAAAGGGAGAAAGAAAGATCCAGCATGCCATGGATAGTCTGTACCTCTTGTTTTCAAAGCTGCAGAACAATTTCTGACCTGGTTTTATTTATCACTATAGGTGTAGACAGGATGGTAATGGGTCTAGTTCCTATTCCATGTATGTGAAAAGTTTAGAACTCAGGCAGCTGTTGCTCTGCTCAATGTCTATTTGTCCAGCTAGGTCACTGGAGTAGAGATTAAGAGAGTCTTGGAAAAGGAGTTACTGCCATCAGTTTTCCCACTTTCCCGCTGACAGGAGAAGCCAACACTTTTATCTTCCAACTTTTGGAGACAGTGTTCTTTCCTCTTCCTCTTCCTCACACCTTCATTCCTGGGACAGTCAGATACAGTTTTTGTCTGCACTGCTGAGCAACAATGAAACAACTCTGTACCTGAATATTCATACAGCTTCTTGGGCAGGTGTTGGAACCATCTTGACTGCTGCATAGACATACCCTGACAGCTTATTCTGCTTCGATCAATGAGCTATCATAAATATAAGGTATAAGAAGAATGAAGAAGAAATTTTTTGTCAGAAAGAAAGAATATAGTTCAATCAAATTGAGTCAATTTGGTACAGCTATGCTGTACCAGACCAGTGAAGTACATAACTTATGCAATGAAGTAAGCCTTCAGACCAAGCACAAGAATTAATAGTACTTTCCTCCAGAAATGGGCAGAAGACACCATACTATTGATTTAGATTTTGGATTTGATCACCTTAAGAATAGAGGATCTGAAAAGAATTTAAAAGTGCTTATTTTTCCTCTGCAAAGCATCACCTACACTGAGTGAAATCTCAGTTGGTCAAGACAAATTTCTGCTAGGGAGACAACAAGCTACGGGCCATGTGTATGTGTGCTATGATACAAAGTGGACTGACTACTACTTTGCCGCTGATTTTGCCTACCAGCATCATTCTGGAGAAGCCAGGCTTTGGGAGAGCATACTGAAAACCATCAGTAAAGATGAGGTGTTTGTGCTAGAATGACTGTCACTTGCAACTTCTGCTTATCCAATACAGACTGTAGAGAACAGAGTGTCTTTGAAGTGCAGATAACTGATTCCCTCTCTTTGTCCTCAAGTTTTCAAAAGAAGAATGAAAACATGTTACACACTTCCTTCCTTAAATAATCTTTTCTTTCTCCTCTCATTTTACATCCAGCTATACCCCAAACAGGCTGCTCTTGGTCACAGACATTGCCTAAGAATTTATTGGTTTTCCTTCTGCTCTTACTGTTTCATGAAGATACAGAAGAAGGTGGAAAGATGGGAAAAAAGTGAAACAAACAGGAATGTATTTTGCTTTTTATTTGGTAATAGAGATGTCTTGCTCAATAATTTCTCTGCAGGCAAGGGAAGACTTAAGTGGCTTTTGCTTCTAGGCAACGTGCTTCATAACAGGAAGGTGCTCCTCCCTTAAAAAATCGGGCAGGATTTTAATTTAGCTTTATGGCACACCTAAGAAAAATAATTACTAAGATCATTCTCACAAGCTCTTTGCAACTGCAGCTCTCTCCTGGTGGTGATTTGGTGGATATATGCAGCTTATTTGTTGGTTAAGATGAGTGATGTTGTTCATATGGCCTAACATACAAACCCAAACTCTTGCAGGCAAGTATTGCCACATTAAAAATATCTTGGGTACCTGCCACTCTTGCAGTCTGATAAAATTAAAGATTAATTGAGGTAAATTGAGATAAACTCAATTTATCTGAACAGTTGCCATGTTCTTTCTGTTTCTTACTGCAGTTGATACCAGGGCTCAATCTGCTTTCTGTAAGTCAAATAATAAAGCCGTCACTGCCTGCATCGTATTTCTCTGGTGAAGTCTCAGTGACAAACAAAGACCTAGTTTCTCGTGATTGACTTCACATTTCTACTCTGTGCAGTTTATAGTCTGCAGAGAAGAAACAACTGAGAAGTAGGACTGGAAGCAATACTTAAAAAGACACTAAAAAAGTAATTTTCTTAAAAAACTTCTTAATTTCAACTGGATAAAAGTTTTGTTTCAGGTTGTAGTGCTTTGAAAACCTAGAATATGTGTGTGCAGAATAGTACTTTAGAAATGTTTTCTATGGAAATGACCCATATCCACTGCTCTGTCATCAGTTAGATTCTGAAAGATAAGCATAGTAATTTTTGAAAAAGTGTATGGAGGTCTCAGAAGTACTAAGTTCTTGTCAGAGCCATGAAAACAGACTGAATTAACCATGTTATCAGATGCAAAAAAATTTGTATGGGAGGGATTTATTTATTTTTCCTATGTGAAATTGCTTTCCTAACTACCCTTTCACAGTTGTTCATTTTTTCAAGTAACTATTTCCTACAATCTCACTGTGAACTATCTTCAAAAACATTGCTCCTCCTCTTTGTGCAGGTGAAAGGGATGCACACTTTTGTTTTTATGCAGTAAGAGTGCAGCCACAGATTGCATCTGCCTTATCTCCATGTTTGGTAGAAAATTTCCATGTTCAGCAAGATTAGTTTAGATTGGAGTTGATGGCTTTGCCCATGAAGAAAACTGAGTACAAAAAATAAATCTGACTCAACATCATATACTTTTTTTTTTTTTCTAAGTTATTTAGTTGAATCAGAGCAAAAGATTGAATGAAGGTATGTTTGATTTGAGTTGAGACTTTTCTTAGTTTTGTTTATTTTGAAAGAAAAGCCACATGCAGTTGCTGTTATGCATCAGCTCTACAGGATTTTTTACCCATTTACATATGAATTTGTTAAAAAATATATTCAGGCTACAATCTCAGACCCAATGTGACTGAAAGTACAAGTCAAAAACACACAAAAAATTATGTTTCCATGTCAACAAATAGCAATTTTTTGTGTTGGAGTAATAGTTCTGTGGTGCCTAAACTACCATTTACTATTTTATTTGATTTAAGCTACGTAATAAAATACAAAGGTGTATAAACTTGTTTGAAAAAGGAATCAAAGAAGTTGGTGTGAAATTGTCATAACAGCTATAATTGCTATTTTTTTTCTACATGGTAATATGTAACAAAAAGGAATCATAAGCCCTGAAATATTTTGTAAGTTGAATTCAATTTGGACAATGGGATTTTACAAAATATTCTATGATTGAAAAGATATTTAATTTCAGTCTTTCGAAATTACAATATTTTGTATCTGAAATACTTAAGTGAAAAAACATTTCAGAAACAGTTTTAGAATTCAGATTTTCACTCCTTTTTCACAGTAACATTTTACCTTGCTTTAGGCAAAAAATAAGGCTGTTCAAAAGGATTAAATAAATAACCTTAAGACAGGGGAATTATATGGAAGATTTTGTAATGCCTGTTATGGATTAGGAAAGGCTTCACTATGCTTTTGTTTGTTTATTTTTGTTTGTTTTTCCTCCTCTTATTTTGTTAAAAAAAAAAAGGTACTTTAAAGAATTAAGAACTTTTTGATTTGCTCTTAGTTTTTCACATTAATTTTCTTCCAGTTTGACTGAAAACTACCCATGCCTCACCAGGACTGCGTAAGTCATTAGATCATCTGTTTCCTCCCTTAAAAATGATGTACTTTGAGAGTAAATTGAACCTTCCTGAACAAACAGAATGAGTTGACAGTGCTGGGTTCTCCTGCAGTTCCAGCTGGCTGGATCACTTCATCCAGTTTCTGTAAATCTGTTAAGGAACCTTAACAGCATTTGATTCTGGATGGCTGAATTCAGAGTTTAATAGAAAAATCAAACTGGATTTAAATTTTCTTTCCAGAGTATGCATGAGTCTTTCTAGAATGGGCTGAACCAATATTATTTTTTTTAATACTGGAAGTTTTAGATGGTACAATAGCCTTCTGCTAATAAAGCCCATCTATCTTCGCTGGAGACAGCAAAGCTCAGTTTGACACAAATAATTCAAAGCTTTCAAACCTTTCAGATGTCTTGAGAGAAAAACAGTAGTTCTGCTTTTCACACATTCCCTGATTTGCACAGAGAAAAATTCTGCCTATGAAATATACGAGCTTTCTTTCAGGGATTTGCTCATAGACATCAGAAATACATGTGGCTCTTGTTAGTCCCACTACATGAAGCAATGCATTGGAATAAAATGTGAATTCTGTCTTTTGTAGTCAGGTACATGTAGCTGGACTCACTTAAAGAAATAGTAGATAAAGAAGCTGACCTTTTAAAAGAAAGGAGCTCCATGCAGTAAACAAATGTATTGAGCCCATGGAAGAGAGCTTTTAGTAAATGAATAGATTGGTAACAAGAACACACTTCTGGCACCTCCAAAAGCAAAATTAAATGGAAAAGTGAGATGGTAAAAATAGAGCTTGGCTGCTTCAGAAATGTTTTCTATGCATAAAATGAGCAGAACATTTACAAACAAATGAGCTTGTGTGTTGGAGAGGTTTCTGATTTCTTCTACTTAGGGCTAACTCAAAGCCCATTTGTGAGGCTGAGGCCAGTGGCAGAAGGGTAAAATTTTGCTAGGAGGGAGGCAATAGTTTAGCTGCCCACTGGGAGTTCCCCCAGCAGTTCCAGCACCACGAAAGCCCAGCTGGCTGACCTGAAGGATGTGATCAATGCTTTTATAGTAATAGTAGGCACAAGGGAGGACTTTCAGAGCAGAGCATGTTAAGTGGGGGAAGTATGTATGGATTAATTTTTAATGAAATAAAAAAGGCTTTAAAGGCCCTTCCCCAGAAGTCCAATTCTGTTGTCCTGCTTTGAGTGCCAGTATGGGAACACCAGAGGACAAAAATGTGTGGGAAAGGTAAATGAGGAGTTCGTAAGAAATGTACAGATGCTAAGGAAGATATTTTATTGCTATACTGATAGGATTGTTTTCTTGTTCATGAAAATACCATAAATGGGTAACATCGAAGGCAATTGGGCCTTACTTCACTGCAATAAAATGATCTCTGAGTTCACATACAGAGTCTTAGACTTATTTTTTTTCCTAGCCTTGCTAGTTTCCAAGGAGATCTAACCATGTAGATTGTCTGCAAAGGTGGTAATTAGCCAGCAATGAACAAGATGGACACAAAGCACTTCTTGGCAAAAATCAAAATTTCAGAGTAGTTCCTTTTTAATGACTAGTATGCAGAAGCAATCTGATCAGTTCATTTCAGATTATGAAAAATATCCTTATTTATCTTCACAATATGGTTTTTACACAACTGTCTTTTAGATCAATGGCTGAACTGAAAAAAAAGGAAAATGTCCTCAGACTGATTTTGCGGGGATATTTTTTCACAATATTTGGCCATTAAAAATAGGATCTGATGAATTAGTATGCCTGCCTATAAATAATAACTGTTAGGATTTATAACCGAGTGTTCAGAAAAATGAGTAGAGATACAGGGCAAGGAGGAGAAAAGACAGATGCCATCCATGAAGCATCTCCCTTTTGTTTTTTTACGTTGACATGAGCACTACATGGGGTGAGAAGTCTTGGATTTGTTTTTGAGTGAGGCAGAGACAGGTTTTGCACCTGGATTGTCCCTTCTGCCTCGTGCCTACTACAGGTGCCTGGAGTGAGGTAGGGTGAAGAAGAAATAAGGAAGGTATTCTTAGGAACCTAACTTCTTTGGAATCCCAGTATCATTTCTCTACTGATCTAATCCACAAGTATAGTAATGATTCTATATGATATCCATATCCATATCCACTTCACTACTTGGGAAAAAAGTTTAAAAAAGTAGTTGAAAAATATTTAGTCAGTTTCAACCCATACGTAGCGATTTTAAGCTAGAAGAATTAAAACATCATTTGTTCAGTCAGTAAGCCATTTACAATAAAAACACCTCATAACCTCTGCATCAATGTGATTTTCAGGCACATTTAGGGTAATGCTTAAAGAGAAGCTCTGGAAGAAAAGTCCTTTGAAAAATTAACTGTGGAAGTGTCAGTCTAGCTGAGAGTTATCCAGACATATTGTGTGAGCAGAAAAGTGGAAAATCTGCCATTGTACCGAGACCTTGTCATTTTTGAAAGTTTTATCATTATTATTATAACTTTTATAAGGGTTGGATTAAGATTTTGAGCTTGTCTCTGTCTTTCACAACTCCCATATATCCCAATACGGACCTTATTTGTGTTAACCAATGTGTATTTATTTCTGTCTACACCAAATGTGTGGGAGTCATGTGTGAAACGAATAATGAAGACCTGAGATACTTGGAATACAAAGCAGTGAGTATGCATTCAAGAAGAGTGGGGGAGATGCACAGGGACCTTTTCTCATCTGTATACAAACAATTTTTTTCCTGTCAGATACTGAGCTCTGAAATGATGACTAAACCCTTTATTTTGGGGCTGTTACTCCTCCTCCAGCTTGCACAACTGGTACTTAACTCTGGAAAGCTGGTACATGAAGCTGCGTTGGAAGATCTTTTTTTAAGGTTCTTCCCCGAGTAGGCAACAGGGAGCAGCAGCAGAGCAAGCATTTCCTTCTGCCTGATGTCTGTGTCTGTCAAGCAGACGGAAGATAGCCCCCAGCTTACTGCTTTCCTCTGAAGCCCAAGAGAGCAGTGAGTTCGTAAATCAGCATTCCCAGAGGAAACTGAAGTAATCAGCAGCTTGAAAAGAAGGTGGAAAAAGCAGTATATGCCCCAGCCACAGCCAGCATCTCTTGGTGGGGGGGGGGAGGGGTCCAGGGAATGAGCAGATAGAATTTAACTATTGGGAAGGAGGCCTGGATAAGGGCGTTATAGTAATGCCAGTAATATAAAAATAGAGATAATGTGACACATAGACCTTCAGAAAAAGCCAGGAAATGTATAATAACTGCACAGTGGTATTAACTTGTGCAGGAACAGAAGAACCTGCAACCCCTTTTCCCTCTTAACTTGCACTGAGCCAATGTCCTGATGTGCCACACAACTGTCCCCCAGCACACAGCAGGCACTACATCTTTTTTGTGATGATGTATTTATTACCAGAGTCTTATTCAGAGCAAGCTCTGCTAGCAACATCTGGCAAGCCATTAATAACAGCTGACTGTGATAAATGTCTGTTAGTTACAACTGATTTCAGCTTTTCCTGGCTGACCTGAGCATAGGCAATCAGAGCGTAATACTATTCACATGCAAATTAAGAACAAGTTCCTACTGCAGGGATGCTGTGGCTAAATGGGCAACCTCTTGTTTTTCATTTGCGATCAATTTTAACAAATTGACTGACTTGTTTGCTTTCACCTTCCCTCTCTTGCAATTACCTTGATTATTTGTTTTTATATTTAGCATTAGTGGATGCATTGTCTCTGGTAAAGCCTCCTCGTCAAATCAATGAAGAAGTGCTTCTTCTTTCATCCTGCCTGTCCTCTCAGTACTGTTTAACATAATATACTGATGTTATGGAGCCCAGACAAAATCAATAAGAGCTAAAAAATGCAGCTAGACATGTAAGTAAGTATAATTGTTGGAGGCAGTAATGTATAATGTTATTGCCACATTGGTGGGGGAAAGGCAGCACACAGTGATCTTCGCAAAATGCTCCCTTTCTTTGGCAGGCTGGATGCATTTAATTATCTGTGGTACTATCTTAGGAACATTAATGAAAGAAGGGCAGCCTGGAATTCCCCTGGGAGAGCTTATAGCTCAGGTCAGAATTGCAGGGTGAAATTCCAGAGCCTGTACTGTGCTGGGCTTCAAGTTTAGTGGTTTTAAAGGACATTTTTGGACTTTTAATTAAAAGGAGTCCCGGCATTTATTCTTTTCCACCTCCTCATAAAGCTGTTATTGTTATCACTCATTCTGTTTCATTCTCTTTCTACTTAAAATGAAACTGTTGGCCTTTGGTCAAGAAACTTTGAGCTGTGAAATAAGCCTGTGTTCACATGCAGGAAGGTCTACTTCTGGCTGTAATTTGTGAGTAAAGCCAGGGCCAGTGATTGTGCAATATGAGATCTATGACCCATCAAGGCACTTGAGGCTGTACTCAGCACTAGCCTCAATTCACATGCTACACAAGCTAGGTCTCAGATCCTTGCCAGTATGGGATGAATCTCCCCTGGAGGCTCTGTACTCCTGGCATCTCCATGCTTTTATCCAAGTGGCTCTTGCTGAAGTGGGTCTGGTTCTTTCACTAGTGACATAAAGGGGTTTTGCACTGACAGATGGGAGCCAGCAATTGTCAGAAAGGATGAGCTGAGGTTTGAGCTATAACACTCCTGGTTTGGGAGAGTGATTTCTTCTTCTTTTACAAAGCACAACTGCAGAGGAGATAGAATGTAAAAGCTGTTTCTGTAATGTGGTAAACTCCACAACAGATTATTTTCCACAGCTAAGTCTCTGCCAAGCTCCCTGCTGGAGGTTATCCAGGTGCCAGTAGCTGCTCCTGGTCTCACTGTGACTTCTAATTTCAAGCAGTGTATTTGAGGGCCAGGGAGGTTTGCAGAGAAGGAGGTGTGGGAAGCTACTCTCCTACAGGAGTGATGCATGTGGGGGTATATATATAATGGAAGGACTCAGCAGGAGACAAACATCTTATTAAACAGTGAGAGTGATTTTCTGTATCCAGTTGGCTTGTTCACAAATGAAGGCTACAGCGAAATAAATGGAATGACGATGTGGGCTTTCTGGTTGTACTCTGAAACACTTGCAGCACTTCACTTTTTCCATATGGACTCAGAAGCATCCATGCTTCTAATTTCTGATCATTGCCCCTCTTCAAAGTCCATGAAGCAACTTTCATGGTGCAAACCAAAGGGAAATGCAATTGAGGAAGGATGGCTTACTGTTGATGTAAGTACTTCAGTATTCAAAAGAGGATAAGAATTTACATCCTGTTTTTACCATGGATACAAGTAAAAAGATCAGGTTACCAATATTCCTGGTGATTATAATGTCATAGAGTCCTGAGCATGTATGTTTTTTAGATATGTAAAAGTAACTGATTCAGTAGTTTCACTAATTTTAATGGACATGTTTATGTTTGTTTCTATGTTCATTTTATAGATCCACTGTAAAAGACAATCTTCCTGCTAGTTGCAAATTCTAAAGAAACCATTTTCATGGAAAGGGATATTTGAACTATTGGATGTATAGCAAATATTTTGTTTTTCTCCAGAGCCTTGGAAACACCAGTGTGTGAGAAGCATCCTAATCCTTCTAGTTGACTAACTTTCTTTCTTTCACTGTCTTCCTGTTGTGGTGGAGTATACTAGCTACTTGGAATGCAAAAGTGAGAAGCTCTGAAAAAAAGGAGATGTCTGTTATAAATGGAAGGTTTCAAAGAGGGAAAAACCCTAAGTTTAATAGAGATGGGAGATAATAATACGTTCATTGCAATGGAAAAAAGCACCAAAGTATTCCCAGATTGTGTGCTGGGATTTGTTTTTTTTTTTATTTCTTTTCACTAGGCTTTTCATCTTCAATAACATTTCTGTCTAAAATAAAAGAGAAATACAATTGATTTCCAGGTTGCACTAGGATGTCTCTATATGTACAGACAATCTAGGTGCTCTGATTTTCTTTTCTCATGTCAGTTTTTCTTTGCATTTTTATAGCTCCTTTTGATTTTTAGAGCTTTGTAGCACAGGTTTTAGTTACTGGAATAGTGGAAATCAATACTATCTTTGTATCTTGTATTTTCATGGTCTTTTCTGAGTCATGCACTATTCTCGTGTTTCCAGCAGAGTTGTCAAGGTGCCAGTCAGACTAATGTAGTTTATCAGAACAAGTACCCTGAACACTTCGAGTTACCAGATGTTAAACTCTCCTCACCAAACATGCTAAGTAATCTAGCAACTATTGACCTTTGTACATGTGGGTAGAAAAGGATAGCTTTGAAAAACTTAAATCTCTGGGTTGTAGAGGGTGTTAATCATGGAGGATAAATGAATAACAACCAATGAGAAATTCGAGAAGTCACAGCTGAGATATTGGTCTGCCTTTTCAAATACAGTTTACCACCCAGATGCTGTCTAAACAATGTCTTTCAGCAGTCAGTATCTAGCATTAATGTAATTATTCATGCCAAGGTGGTTGTTAACACTATCAGTATTACCTCTTATTTCTATTGTACAATCTGTCAGCCTGCCATAGCATTTAGGATGAGGGAGTTTGCAGTTTTACATCAAATCTTAGCCTAGTGTGCACACTATAAATTCAGTCAGCTCCTCTCAGGCATACTCTTTGAAATAACTCCTTTTCAGTAAAAAAAAGAAAAGAAAAATCTCCTTTCCCTAATGCAAGCTCTGTTTTTTCCTTCTTTTTCTTCTTTCTTCATCTTGAATATTTTTTAAATTGAGCTCTCCCCTGCAAAAGTTCCAACAGTAAGGATACCTTCCTGACTGAACATAAACAAGACATCACTGAACTAAAAGAGGGGAGATTTAGATTAGATGTCAGGGAAATTTTTTTACCAAGGGAGAAGATATCTGAACACAAAACTGACTGGAATCAAAAAAGCTGAAAATCTCACTGGAGAAATGGAAAATTGGAGCACTTGGATTTTTGTTGTGCTGTGATTTCATTCCATAGAAAACTGATGCAATGGAAAACTTGTGACCTACTTAAATTGCTCTGAAAGTAATGCATCCTTTTTATTTCCATGAAAACTACAATAGCTACAAAAAGCATAGGAATACTATTTGATAGAGCAAATTCTCAGGTACAAAACACTATTTTTCAATGTAGGCACATTAACTCTGTATTTTCACCTGTGACGAATGGGAATCTGTATGCTGAACACGATAAAGATCTGCTTGGCCACCTGGAATGTGGCTTGCCTTTCGTGTTGCTATTATTACTGCTGAAATACGCCACCCACAGCCTCACTGCACTCACATCCACTGTTTAGTATCCATCAATGTTTAGCAAGCGTTGACAAATGTCAATGGGTGTGGTCTTTTCCACATGGAGTAGTTTAGTGACACACCTTTGCTTCATGAGCACTTCCATGCCTGATGCCATTTTGTCCCCTCTTCTTTTCTTTTGCCATCTGTCACATGGCAACAAAATTCCAATAGATATTGGTGGGAAGGTTCAGCCTCTACTGCCATTCCACCAATATCTGTCTCTGATGTAATGGGCCAACATGGTAAAATAAGAAGCATTATTTCTGGAGCAGCCCTTATATTTTGCAGTTTTGAAGCCTACTGTAAAGAAAGAGGAGATATATGGAAACTCAGATAACTGTATCCAAAAAAGATGCTAAGAAGAGGAGTCCTAGGTCACGTAGTAGGTAAGGGTTCAACAGGTTCACCTGCTACGAAGCACTTATTCAAAACTGCACTTGGTCATGTAGTTGCTATTGGGAAACTGACAAGAGTCAAATTTCTCATGAGTAGAATTTTTTGGGGCAAGGAACAAAGTCTTATGGTCTGAAAATTTTTTGACCTAAAACTGAAGGTTCCCTTGAGTATCACCAGTTTTTCCTTTACAGATTCCATGCGTCTTCCTTCTCAAAGAGTATTTAACATTTTTTAAAGCTTTGTCTCAGGTGACTTTAGAGAAATCAAACTTCTCCTATTGTGAAATTACAGAGTTAAATGTTTTGACATCACTACGATTTGATTAACTGTGACTATTTTTACTTCAGATTATTTCAGATTGCTATTTTTTAAACCAGAATATTTAATCCTTAAAGTTTTGTGTTTTCAAGCACATCCAATGCTCATCTTCTATTACAATTTCCAGCACTTCCAGATCAAGTTAATCTATATAGGTCTATAAACACATTCACTGTAGAACATGGAAAGTGGTTTTCATGGCTTTTCATGGTAAAAGGTAAGATTATTCCTGGGAATAACTGTATGATTTTGTTGTTAAACCAAAACCTCATCCTACCACTTTGTATTCATTTCTTTTAATTCTTGAAATGGAAGGAAATACTTGGAAGAAGGAGTCAGTCCAATTACAGTTTCTTCTGTCTAAGGAAAATACAGAGCTTTCTCCAGCTAGAAAATTGAGCGTTGGTATGAATTTAATTATTACACTCTGCTCTCAGAAGCATTCTGTCTGCAGAACACCCTGGCAGACCTCTTTTTTTAAGAAGTCTTTATGCTTCCCTGTCTTTCACATTTGATGTTAAAGTTGTATCACCGAATCTGAAGGTTGTATACAGGTACTTACTTCTCGGGTAGATCAAATCTACACTGTATCTTTGTTTTTCATTTTGCCCTTCCAGAGGCTTAAGATAATCAGTTGCACTAAAATTGATTATATATGTGGTGTATTGCCTTCTGCTTGTGTTTTCACGTCTGCTCTGGCTGACTATCTCCTGTCCCCTCTAGTGGCTGGACGGTGAAAACAGCCTACCTGTAATCCATGTATTTGATGCTTATTTTCTATTTTTTGGAGTAAACTTCTCATACTGGATCTTTGCTGAGACTCTTTGCCCATGTGTGAAACTTACAGCTGATAAGAAAAAAACAAATTGGAAAATAGATACGCAACTGGGCAAGAGGTATGCCATTTAAGATGCTGTTTATTCACCAAGGTGCTAGAGTTCCTCCAGTAGTACATCAGAAGAAGGAAGTCAATTTCTTGTGAACAATTTGATATTTTATTTTCTTCATTTTCTATTCACAACAACTCATGACTTCTTGGCTTTCAGGCTGGAAAGCTTTTGACAAATATTTCTGGGATTTTTCTTTCCATTCCATTTTTTTCTTGATGAATTGGTCCTAGAGAGTTTGCTGCTAATATTCAATATGTTGCATCTGACATCTGGGCTCTGTTCTCCAGCTGGGAGTATTTATATAAATCTCATGACATTTTTGCTGTTCCTGAATTGGAGGGATGGAACAACACATGGAAGCTCTGAATTTGCCATTGGGGCTGTCAGTGCAGCTGAGAGCCCTGAGCTAGTGCACTCATACAGTTCTGAGCAGTGCCCTGGGACAGTGCACAGGGACATCAGCCCAACTCCCAAACCTCAATTGCCATGTCTCAAATCAGTGTACTAGTGCAGTGCCATGCCTGAACTCCTAACCCTGGCACTGTGCTGTGAGAGATTAGGTTATTGCAAGATACTTGTTCTACTGCAGTTAGCCTTAATCCTGTTGCGTTTGCCATTTTGTTAAGATGGATGAAGTCTCAGCCTCTAGGAAGTGCTGTGAGAATGCTATCATCGCACGGCTGTTGTGAGCCTTATCTAATATAGCTTTCCTGGCATGGATATTCAATTCATTTGATGTATAGTGGAGATTTTTCTGGTAAGTGTCTGCACAGTCTTTATATTTAAATAATTAGTCCATTTGTTTTTAACATACTTTAGCCTCAGGATGCTGTTAGGAAAAAAAAGTCTCTCTAAATATCAGAAGCTAATGCTTACAGGCTATTAAAAGGAAAAACAAGCCAACCGTGAATTTGTGGTAACCATTGATTAAGAAAAGCATGCACAACACAATTTCAAATGGATTGTTCAGTACTCAGGCATTCCTTGCTGCCTTTCTGTGCTTTCTAATTCTGGGAAGATTAAATAAGATGTTAATAAATCACATCAAAAATTTCTACCTGGTGTTTGCAAGTTCTAAAGGACCATATAAAGAGTGCTGTGCATTAGTTTTATGAATGGTAGCAACTGGCTATGTTTTGTAGACCTTAATTCATGTCTGCATTGCCCAAGAACCATGTTGTTTACATCCTCATACTATAAGCTGAATCTTGCAAGTAAAATCTAACAAGTTGATTCAAAGTTTAATTTAAACAATACTTTTAGTAGCAGTACTTTATAAAAGCATCTTAACAATGGATTTTTTTCCTAGCATATAAAAACCCAGAAACATAGAAAGAGATGAAGTAGAAAGACATCTAGCAGCAAAATTGGGTAAGTTCATTTGCCTTTTTACTTTTTTTTTTTTCTAAAAAGTGTTTAATTTTTTTTTTTTTTTTTTTTCTTTTAGTGGTTTATAGTGACAAATAATGAAGTTGTGTCTGTTCTGAATGCTGGACAAATGCCAATGTGATCAATTCCCAGTTTAATTAAGTTTAAAGGAACTTATTACATTTAGGTTTTTCATCTCGATAAAATAAGTGAAAATAAGTTTTCAGGAGCACTTTGCTTGCTTTTGCTACTTCTCAGACTCCTAGTCCGACTTAAGTCACAGACACCTGAATAACCTGTCTAGACCTTGATATCTGTCTACTGATATCTAGTACCTGATAAAACCCTGTCTAGACTTTGAATTTCAGTCATTTAATGGTATGCATTAGGTGGATGACTGCAAAATCTCGATTTGCAAGATTTGCTTCTAAGCATGCTTGGCTTGCATCTGAAATAAGTATTTTATTAGATATTCAGTCACCATCAAGGAGCATTCTTAAATTTTAGCATGAGCTCAGAGTAAAAACAAAGTTACAGGATTTTGAAATTGCTACTCTACAAAAGTGAGATTAAATGGTTTTAATCATGTCTTTGTCTTTGCTACCCTGTTGTCTAAAAATGGAAGAAACCTAACCTTCTTTGAAGTAGGTATTGCCATGCATTGGATCTTGGCAGCCCTGTGTAATTCACTTAGGATTGCTATCAATACACACATTTAAAATAAAGTGGTTGCTATTAAAGCTGTAAATTAACAGTCTTAACAAAGCTAGAAACCAGAGATTGCATGGAAACCAAAAGTACCTAAGTCAACAGAGATGTAAAGTGAAATGTATATTTCTTCATTTCGATTGTCCCTTTCAAGTAATTGCCTGAGTAATTGAGGTTATAACTGCAGTCTTTGGAGGCCTATAAATTAGGTACAATTTACAAGGTTCAGAAAACAATGAAAAAAACAAGGAAACAACTCTGAACAGAGCGAGGGTTTTTTTAAAAATATTTTAACACTGAAAATATTTGAAGCTCTTGTTTCAACCCTTTGTGTGTTCTCCCAACTTGGAAATGATTTTCTGATCGTTACTATAGTATTAGTAAGGCTTTTAGCTGTTCATCTGCTGCCTGCCAACCCATGAATCCCTAAATGCATGGTTCTTCCTGACTACAAGGATACAATTCTGAAATCCAGTTCTGCTTATTGACTTCACTGTGGCTATAGTGGGACTACCAGGCTATATTCTGATTTGTGTGAGAAGACTCCGAAAATCCACTATGTTTCCCAGAAATTTTTTTTATTTCAGGTGACCCAAAAGAAGTAAGATAGATCTAGATGTATGAGATGTGTGGTATGAAAGATCAACGTGCAAGACACTTGATTTCTGTGCTTGTTTGCAAATCTAAACAGCAATCTGAGGCTGTTTGAAGACTTGAAGGTCAGGCTAGCTAGAGAACAATTCATGTTTCATGACAATTTCCACAGTTTTTTAATTACTTCCGAGGTTTCAAATTTTTTCTTCTGCATTGAAAGACAACCAAATTCTTAAGAATGTATTTTATAAAATTGATTAATGGAAAACATCCTTTTTTTTTTTTAATTGGAAAGATTAGATATTTCAACTTGATTTCCTTTCTACTGTCCCTCTGACTTGATGGCCCAGTTCAAAATCTTAGAAAACCCTCTCCAGTGCCAATTTCGCTGAAACCAAAACCCACCTTGCCAAGAATTGTGACTCAGCTTTCTCAATGAGTTTATTTATCAGAGCCATTCCAACAAGTTTGACTTCCTGGGGTTTGTAGCCCCTGCTCCCCTGTCAAGCTACGTGTGGAAGTGTTGCAAAATGTAAGGAACTGATGGGCTTTAGGACTTATCAGGTTCTCCTCCAGACATCACCAGAGGAAATAATGGCAACATAAGATTCTGTGCATGTTATGTGGAAATTGTTGAAGTTTTGCAAAACTTGTGAGCCAATCTGTACTCTGGAAGCTGAAGGACATGTCTAGGGGATGAGGAGGAGCAAGACGCATGGTTAATTGAGAAGTGAAAAATGTTTCCACAGCTTTACTGTTCCTATGCCTTTTTCCATCTTATGTTTAATCAAGCTGTTACTAACATCAAGCTGTTTTCTCCCATCATTTGCGAAGCGGCATATTGTAGCACAGTTTTGAAAAATAGCCAAGGTCTATATGAGATGAAGCAGTGCCTGGAACAGCTTCTTCTATCCAGGAAATGCCAGATGTTTTGCCCTATATTTAAGACTAAACTAACTGCTAGGGAGCAAAGGAGTGAAGGAAGTGTTTTTCTAGGATTAGCAGGCTAATCAGTCAGGGAGTTGGGGTTTTCTAGGTTACTTCTTATATGAGAATGCAATAATGTGACTACTAAGCACTGAGCAGCTTTTGATCTGTGAATCAATCATTCAATATTCTTAGTCCAATGAGGGTGCATCTGCGCCTCTTTGATCCTCAAGACAGATTTTGGTTTAATAATCTGCTTTCCCCAGGGTGTGTGACTGGTTGCAATCTGTTAAATGGACACAAGATTCCTTAGAAAAGACTGGGAACTTTCTAAAATCTGGGAAGTTTTTGGGACAACAGATGGATTTGTCAGTCTCATTTGCTGTTGAGACTACCTAGACAGCTATGATTTGGCATGATTGAAAGCATTAAGTTCATGCGTTTTGGTGACACACAAAGCACAGATCAGTCGCTTTTCTTTTCTAGTTGGAGAATAGTGTTATAAAATTCAGCACTGCAGCCCCACTTTGGTCACATCTGCTCTTTCAATGCATTCAGTCCAGGCATCTGTCACCCTATGTTTGATGACAACATTCAGATGGGTTGATCTGTTCCCTTCTGGCTGTTACACAACTGGATGTGATCCCATTGTATTGTGCTGCCTTGTCCATCTTTCATAGTGCTGTTCACCCTTCCTGTCCCCAGAATATCCCCTCCCCATGACTTCTAGGGAAAATATAGCAGTTGTGCTAAATAAAGCCTATCCAAATTTGTTCTGTTTGGTTCTACCCTTCTGTGAAGAGGGGATGATTTAAGGGTTGTTTATACCCTGAAATAAACCAGAAGTATTTACTGATTTTTTTTTTTATTACTTGTACTGCATGACTCAATGTATGAGGACAAAATGCTATTTAGAGTAATGAAAGGAATGGATACTTCAGTGACAGCATTGATTTTGACCTAACACAAAATAATATCTAGTGCTGACACAATGCAAATCACAGCTAAATGAGGTTTTCACTCACTGCAACAGAAAATTATTAAAATGCAGTGCTCAGTAAATGCATTAACATAAATGTATTAACATATGGTGAGACAACTGTGATTCTGTCTACACACCACAGGACTCAAGGAGAATATATTAAAATCTCTCTTTCCCTGCCATCTTAAGCAGAAATTTACTAGTTAAGAGAGGAGCAAGTAAAGAAAATCCAGTGTTCCTGGACTGTTAAATGCCGGTTCGGACTCTGACTCCAGTGGCCCAAGGCCCAGATTGGATCTTTCAGAATTCTTTTTCTTTCCTCTCGGTGCTGCTTGGCAACTTGTTCACCAAGTTGGAGTTCACCAGCCACCCATGGTTAACGCACTACAAAACTAAATGAAGAGCTTCCACAGGTCCACAGGAAAGACTGACCTAAGGGTCATTTTAGTTCATAGTCATATCTGTGTATGCTGTTCATGTGCTGCCAAGATCGAAGCAGGATTGTATTCTGCGGTAATTTCGTTGAAGGAATTAAAAAGGCATAATATCAATCAGGAGAGCAACAACCATATAACCAGAATAGTCCCGATTCTTGTCAGTTTAATACATCAGGTATAAATAAGACTCCTTCTGATTGAGATCAAGTGCAGTGATGCTGCATTTTATGGAAGAGATTCTCAATTTTCAGCTTCTCTTGTAAGAAGTAGGTATAATTTTAAACATAAATCTTTTCTAGACATGGAATGGTGTATCTGTTCTTAATTTTGAGAGATCTGTAAAAGAAACCACAGGGGGTAAATCACTGAATATATTTTAGGTAGATTCACCAAAGCCTCAGAAATGCCCTGGATGATGATGATTATTATTATTATTTTGTCATTTATAATTCAAATTTCTAGTGGACTGAAGTTCTGATCAAATCTGCACAATCCCTGTAATCATGTGTAGTGGTCATTCAGACTCTTAGTATCAGGCTTACAGGAGCACAAAAAAAAAAAAAAAAAATGCCCTGAAAGAAAGTAGGACAACAAAAATAAACTATTTTGAGAGCTAGTAGAGTAGAAGAATTAAGTAGATGCTTTGCTTCTTCCTGAAGCACAAATCTTAGGGGCTTCTTAAAGGAAATACAAAGAATGTATCTCCTTCATTTGCAGCAAAACAAGTATGCATCCTATTCTACTGAGATTTCCAACCGACTCCTCAGCCTCAGCTTTTAAAAAAAGCATTCTGAAAACCACAAATTACAGTTTATCATGGCAAGACAGATATTTTAAAGTTTTAGGTCTTTAGGCCATAGCATGCTTTTTAGGGAAAATCTCTCCTGTGCACACTGGTACATTGCATGTTTGGAGCGCCTTTGACAAATGAAAAGGGTTATAATGACATTGCTGGAGCTGTGTATTGCCTACATATCTGTAACCACTGGCACAAAGCAGCTCTGAGTGCTCTTCTGCAGCATGAGATTCTTGCAGACTGCTGCTCTGTCAACAGGGAGCTCTTGAAAGATATCAGTGTGAGGAAAACTGATCCATAAGGAGGAAACGAGCCCCTGCAGGTGGATGTTCTCTCAGGAGAAGTAAGGCTGGGACGCAGCTGGGGCCTAATTTCAGGACCTTTACTTACATACATGGATACTGCTGAGAGCAAACTCATGGTTGTTCTAATCACTAAAGGTGCATATAGGAAACAGCACTGATGGAGCATTAGAGCTGCTCTGCCCTGTTGCTGGGTACAAGAATGTCACAACCCTGTGATACCTACATAGCTTAAGAATGCTTTCCATACTTGCTTCCAACCATAACAACCATAACATAACAACCATAACTGCCAGGTGAGGGTTCTGCACTGCATTAGACACCTCCTCCTCACAACACTTTGCGTGAGGTGTAATGAGCACAAAACCCCACACATCACAGAGCTGTGACAAAAGCATACCAATCTTTCCTCCACTGGACCTAAGTTAATGATGGAGTTAAATGTACGCAACTCTCAGGGTGAGAATGTGAATTAGGACAAGGTCAGCATGAGCCACGATCTGCTACTCCCAAAAAGACTGAGAAAATTAAATGGCGTAAGGAATGAATCTCTGGCTTGTAGATAATGTCTTCAATAGAACCCTGCTGATATATATTAATTGGAGATCTCACGCAAGGTATGTTGCTAAAAGTACTGTGGGAAGATAAAAATAAGATTTCAAGGGAGAAGAGCATTCCATGCTTGTAATTTAAATAATAGCTATGTATGCTATTGCTAATACTCTTTCCTGATTGTTAAAGTGGTCTAGATCAAAATTCCTTGTGGCTCATCAGCATAATTGCATCAAATAATAAAGACAGGGAAAAAGTCTAAAGTCATAATAGAACAGCAAGGAGTAAAATGATAACAGAACCATTACAGCCCATGTCAGACAATCAGAAGATTTTTCCATCAAATTTTAACTCACAGTGGGACCACAAATTTGCTGGAACACTCCCTTCTTTCCCACTAAAGTGAGTGCAAGTTCTTGGACTGTCAGATTTGCTGCCTTTGTTGTGTAGTATGTTGCTGTGCTAAAAGTGCTTTTTTAGCACAACTTAAAAAATAGACTTCCAGTAGTAAATCTGTCTCTTTTTAGGTACTAACTGGTATGCACCTTCGTATTCTGCTTAGGCCTTTTAATATTTTTGTTTCTGAAAAAGATCTTTTCCTGTCATGTTTTTATTGGTTATACAGAGGGTATATGGAAGAGTGTATAAGAGGGTATATGAAGTAAGGGTTTCTGGAACATTTGCCTTCAAAATCTATCAACACCAGCTTTAAATATTACTTGAATTCAAACAAATACATATCTTGATCCTTTTTCTTTTCTCTATTCAGCGATGAAGTATAAAACAAAATTTCCCTGTAAAAATTAGAATACTTTGAATGTCCTAAGGGCAGCATGATAAGGAAATCACCTTGTCTTCAAGTAAGAGGAAGAAGCAATTCAAGTCATGTCATGAACAAGCAAGAATGAATGTAGTAGTCATTTGTAATTATGCATCTGCCAGATGCTATCATGAAATATTCACTTTGTTTAATTGAGAAAGGATGTTTCATTGTTTGAAAAAGTAGCTTGATTTTGCTGGAATTCAGCCTGTGTTTTGGAAATGGTTGAGAAGAACTTGCCATTCATTACAGATGACCATATCCTTATGTACCTCACCTCAGCAGAAGATGGAACATCTGTACACCAGAAGAAAGTCCCTCAAAAACTTTTCACAGATTGCTCAGATTTTTACTACTGAGTGATGCCAAGACTACAAGGAGAATTAAAGTAATATTCACATCTTCCATGATTACAGCCTGTAAGTATTAGCCATTGCTGGTACGATAACAGCACAACAGATGGGAAGCATCTTGAATGCACTTCCTTTTATTTCAGTAGAAGCAGCTACAAAGAGTGAATCTCCAGAGGCAAAAGCTGCTTAGGTACCTCTTTGGAGTGCAGTCTGAACGTTGCTTGCTTATTCCTATGAGAGAAGCTCTGCACTGTGGTAAGAAGTAACTCTTTCACCAGCTGCTCTGAGTTTTCCTGGCTGAGATGCCCACTCAGCTTCTTCCTGCTGCATGTATTTTTTTCCAACTCTGATATTCTGATTTCTGTAACATCTGTCTGATCCCTCTCTTTGCCTTGGGCTGCAACTGCTTTATAAGAAAGCTTACAGTTTCCACAATGGTAGTCACCTGGCACAGGTTACACGCATTTAGTGTAAGCTGGCTACACTTCACTTGTGTGCTCATGAATACCAACTCCTCCAGTTGTTCCAACCTCTTGGTAGTAGATACCCACCAGAAAATTGTATTCCAGCCAGGCAGCAGTTCAGCAGTTTCTAACGAAGACATTCGCTCTGTTGATCTTCCTGTGCAGATACACCTCTATTGGCTTTTAGCCTAATTTACACAAATTGAGAGAGGGCTGGAGACTCTTCCAAGCAAGATTTGGATTCTGTGGTCTGCGGGACCAGGGCACCACTTGGTAGGTGAGTGGAGGGCTGATCATCTGAGGGAGGAGCACTGTTCCAAGTGCCAGATTTTAAGGGACTGGCATGCTATACTTCAGTGTCGTGGTGAGGAGTGAAATTATCCTCCAAAAGCCTTTGCTGATTTTTTATGGGTTCTGTTGCTCCTATTTTCCTTCTTTTACCAACTGTCTGACCTGACAAGCAGGTTCCCCTTCAATGTGGAGAACTGCTTGATGAGTAACACAACTCCATCCTTCGCTTCCTGGCTTTCTGCTCCTGTTCCTCTATCTTCCAATGGCACATTTATTCTTCTCTTCTTTTACACCCAGATCTGCATGCATACTCCTTGATTGCCAAAACTTTCCTGTATTCAGCAGCTTGATCAGTTCCCAGATGTTTATTTGCATCTATATGTGCAACCCCGTCCTCCCCCAACTTTTGTAAAAACACATAAATATTTGAAACAGAAACCCATGAATGTAATTTCCCCACTTCTGTTATTTTTAAAAATTACTTCAAATATTGCAGTGTGGGAGAAAAAACAAAAACTAGAAGAACCCACACTAAGACTTGTGTGATAACAGAAAATAACTGCACTGCTTCTAACTTCAAAAGGAGTTAATGTTATGTTCCTTCAGCATATGGAGGAGCTGCTTGATGCAGTCTTGATTAGGATTCTCTTGGGATCTATTCCACATCCTACCCATTTGTCTCCTTAGACAGATATTGTACATGATCCCCTTCCCATCTCCCTGGAAATGGCTCATTGCCCTCTGTCTGAACTGCTTTACAAGGACGGTGGTAGAGAGTGTGTGGTAATGATGATGAAACCTGCACTGCAAGACAAGCAGTGAATAGTTCCTATAGGGGAAAATACAGTCTGCAGACACTGTGCTTCCAAGTTTGACATTACAGGCAGCTTTCCCCCTTATCTCTCAGCACTTACAAATATGCTGTTAGGCATATCTTTTGCGTGAAGTGCTGTGTTTGAAAGCTGAGACAGGTGCAAGGAAGGATGAGATGCACGGGCAATTTAGAAGCTACAGTACACGTGGATACAAAAAGAAACAGTTCAGCAAAAGATCAGGCTTTCTATTCTGGGGTCTTGATGCTTTTTTGTATCTCCTTCATTCTGGGATAGTACTCAGATGTATTTCTTCTCTGTTAACAAAAGTGGAAACATTAATTCTGGGTTTGCTTGGAGATTAGAATCAGGAAACCAGAAGAAATTATGGAGCTGGCAAGGCTGGGAACCATAAAATACTTCTAAAAAAGAAAGAAATCACTTATTTCTCACAGGGTGCAAAATTGTTCCACAGATTACTGTCACACAGGAGGTAAGGTACCTCAACATTGTCTGCAGAAGAAAACTAAATCTTCTGAGAGATCAACACATCTAACTGGGGACAAACAAACAAACAAACAAACACGGGTTTAGGCACAAGGGTTCTTTTTTAGTTTGGAAATTGAGTGTAGGAGGAATGCATTAGCAAATTAATAACCTCTCTAAAAGGATAACTTGATGAAATTTTCTTGAGGGCATTTTACAGAGCTTTTGGTGTCCTTTGGCTCTGTAGAAACAGTATAGAAAATGGAAAAAAATGCTCATTCTGAGAGCATATATTCCTTGCTGATGTGAAGACATGGCTTTGTTGAGAAGGGTAAGAACAGCAGAGCTGTAACATGACTTGTCCAGCACATAAGCTTTCAAGCTTGTTTTGCTGCACAGAAGATCTCTCACTGTTTCTCCTTGACCCATTGGGTTGCCCCTTGCCCCTAACAATGCCTGAATGATGCAGATCTGTACAATTATACAATTATCTCCCTTTTCCATGGCGGCTTTTTGTTTGTTTTGCCTTTTCCAGGTTTGTTGGGGAGTTTCTTTTAATGGAAGGAGGTGGGTGTTGAAATTTTTTTTTATTTCGCTTGTGTGGTGAGTCACATCAAGCCTTCTCTGTTCTTTTCTTTGCTGCCTTTGTTACCAATCCTCAGCCTGAAAGCGTTACAGTGTAAGCCAGATATAAGAAAAAAGTCTGCAGGAATTGTAGAGGGAAGCAGTAAATGGACGGGGTGACTTCGGATGGCTCTTCATGTATTTCTTGCTTTCAGAAAGAAAGCTGCAGTCATTCAAGCCTTAGTATAGACTCAGTCCTTCACAATAGACTTGATCAAGGAGGAGATATCTACACTTTGGAGTGGTTTCATTATGTGATTTTTATCATATCTGGTCATCTGATGACACATGGCATTCTGATGTTCCATTTGATGTACTTTCTTATGTGAAGATAATGCCCACTGGCTGAGGGACGAGGATAAGTAGAGCAGAGTCATGATCAAACACACCATATCTTAGTTTGAAACATGATTTCAGATTGTTCAGGTCTACAGTGTAGAAATGTTTGTCAGCATATACATTTCTGGCTCCAGAGTGAAGGATTTATGCTCAAGATTTTCTAGAATATTGCTTGCCTTGATCTTGCCTAAGTATGGATACCACAGTCAAAACATTTAATTTTAGAATTTCTTGTTCACGAGCTGCAGTACCATTTGGGGGATGGTATGACCAGTGTGACTGAATGATCCTTTAATGTGCTGTCTCCATTCCTTTGTCCACAGAAAGTGACCATGCTTCTTCTAATACACTCCTCTCTGGTAGGTATCTAAAACTAAGTATGACAAAATATGTCTAAAAGCTCTGGCTTTATAAACTACATTGCGTAGAGAGACTGATCTCCTTTCCTTGTACTTTTTTATGCCTCAGTGAATTCAGCAAGGGTTGATGTGGATGCAGAGGGTTGCAGGATTATTGCTCAAATTATTCTTGATATAGGGAGGAAAATATATTACTAGAGACGAGGCTGGAGAACACAAAAAACATATAGTTTTAATGTAATGTAACCAATTATTTCAGAATATAATTGAGCCATTAATTGGACCTGGGTGCTAATGAGGGAAAAAGAGATTCTTTAATAATATAAAGTAATTATCTACTGGCATTTCTCTTGGTTTTTTTTTGCTGCCATCCTTTCAAATCTAGCTCAATTTTCCAATATTCCACATAGCCTATTACTAAGGTCAACCTCTGCAGCATAGTGCAAATTTATGTCAGTTTTCTTTTGTCTTACAGTGACTGTGTAGCAAAGCCCATGAGGAAGTCAGTAATTCTGTCTGCTGATTAAATGGTCTGCAAGAGAGAGTGAAAAGCCACACTGAACAACAAAGATAAAACAAATTACTGAGTATCTCCCAGTCCAGGGAGAACTACATGTATCTGTGCACAGAATTAGAAAGGAACCATGGAAGCAAAAGATAGTGTTGAGTAATTCTCTTCCATAAAGTATGTGCTTAAAGAGTGGGAATATGAAGTTTTCCCAGACTTCCTGAATAAGCACATTTTCTCCATACCACACCTAGAGAACTACTGCAGAGAAACAGAAGAGATGTTGGTGACGGTATGTGCAGAATACTGATGCAAATTCTGTTCAGATGGATGGTGCAGTGTAGGCTCAGTCCTCCTGTGACTGGAACTTTGCCTTTTACTAATAGCATTAATTAAACCCCAATGCTAATAAATAGCTAGCTTTCTGATAGCTTCATAGATTTCAAAATTCAACTAATTCAAATTATGAATTAATCACCGAGGTAGAGTGGAAAATCCGATTACCATGTCTCTGCTGTATTCCTAAATTACTGATCCCAAACTTTTATTCATAATTCATCGACAGGGAGTAGCAGAGAGTGGATGCCTGTAACCAGGCCTCCTGGAAATGTAGTCAGCTGAGCTCTCCTTCAGAGAAGAAAAGCACTATTGGTACAGCAGACTATCTTACTACGACTATGGGAAGTGTTTCATCATTACCTTTATTCGGAGCAGGCTCAGTATTCTAAAACTGTTGTTCTAAGCAGTAATGAACTAGACAACATGCGAAAGCCAAAATTCAAATTTTCAAAGATATACCCACAAAGAGTATTCAAATGAGTAGTCATATTTCATTTATTCTCAAGATGCGTAAGAAGAACAAAGATACCAGACTAATAGGTAAGTTTTCCATTAGATTGCATTTAATTCTTTTCACTTATATATCAATTGCTTTTGTCTGATATTAATTATTTTTAAGGAAGGAAATGATTTTTTGATGTGCAAGGTAAGTTAATATGTAGGTACAGCAAATACACAGGGGACACGGGAAGAAGAATGAAATTAAGACTTCCATGTGATGTGAGATTGAGTTAGAATGCACGATGCCATAAAATGTGACTTTTTTCACATGAGATGACAATAATAAAGCTATAGTTACATGTGCTGACTGCATTTAATGCTTTTAATTAGGATGAATAAGCAGATGCTAGAACTTTCCTAATGGCTCTGCATATTGCTCCTTGTTGTTTTCATATCTAAATAACTCTGTTTTCTGTGAGAGAATCACTGCACATTTATTTACCACGCTGACTTGTTTTAGTCCTTTGGGCTTTCCTGATCTCCTTTTTCTTTCTTTCATTTTGAGACATTAAACAGTATTTAATCAATGTATGAAAATGCCCAAGGCTACATCCACGTGGTTTGGTTCTCCTAATGGCTGCCCTTTTATAATTAAGAAGATTCAAATTACAGCACCTCTTCAAAATGTGCAAGGGATTTAGGCTGATCCTGTGCTTCCAGGCTTCCTTCAGTGTTGTCACTCAGGGAGCACGGTCTCATGACTGTGCACTGGTGAGATTGTGGCACCCTTCTCATTTGCTTTCAGAGTTATCAACAGGTTAAATTAAAAAATACATGGAAAAAAAATGATAAAGACAGCGTACTGCTGTAAAATGCAAAGATGTATAGTGATTTATTTTTCTTAGAAAAAAATAACTCTTCCCTATTTAACAAAGACAAAATAGAAGAAAAAAAGAGTCTGCATTGTCTTTTTCCAGGGAAGCTATAAATCACAGAACCACACATCTTTTTATAACAAGGTAGTTTTATGCCAATTATTAAAGAGTGAATAGCTCTTGCTCTCCCATTTCTATTCACCCTACTCAAATAGAGCATAGCAAAAATACCAGTTACCAAGCATAGAGCAAAGAGTACTGCAGAGTGCCCTGCAGGGACCCTTCTCTTCTGGAGCTGCTCTGCAGTGACACAGGAGAAGTGGGAAGGCAAAACCTTTTTTTCGTGCTTAGCAGTTGCATGTTAGCAGCAGTATGTGATAGTGCAAGAGGAAATGAAACTGTGTTGATCATCTCTTAGGTTGCCTGCAGGTTTTTCTAGTGCTCAGGTGGAAGACTGTCCAAAGAACTGGGCAAGATGGAAGACGTGGCAGGTAGAAGATCCAAACTGAAAAATTCCCTGCTAATGAGGAAATGGAATTTTGACACATTCCACTTCTCTTGAAATGGTATTTGGAAATGTTATAGATGTTTGAAGATTCCTAGTCAATCACCCTATATACATGTATCTGAATTATCTATTTTTGAAGTATATTCACCACTGTAGCAAAAGATACCTCCCATCACAAGTTAGTTTAACAGAGGATAGGAGCACCATTCCAAGGAAGAGAACGTCTTACATACTTTCAGATGTATTTTGAAGGTTTGTGCTGAATTTTCCTACAATAATAATTTAATTATTGACTTAGTTCAGATTTTTTGGGATGGACACTGCTGATTTCTGCTCCATCACAGGACTTCTTAGAGATCCAGTTGTGTGAAAATGTTAAATGTTCAGGAAGATGGCACAGGAGAGGAGAGAGGAAGCATCACTGTGGGTCTCACACTTTCTACATATATGCCAAAAGTTATTTGATTCCCTTAGAAAGATTTTGGAAGCCTCTCCTGCCATATTTTACCAGGCAAATAAGCTGCACTTCTCACTTGATAACTTTGCTGCCAATGAGCAATTGTCACTGATGGTTCCTACTTATTTAATAAAATTTTGTTTTGTATTATTTCAACAGTTCATGATCTTCCTGGTGGGTTATGTAGGAATTTGCATACTAGTTTTTACTTGTTTCTGAGACCATTATTAGTCACTAGAATTTCGTCACTATTTCGTCAAATATTGTCACTAGAATTTTGTTCTCAAATTGACTTGAGAATGTTTTCTCTCAGTGCAACTTACCAGTTTCTTACCTGCAATGGCAACTGTTAAAATACACCTCTTGGTTGACAGCCAAACAAACAACTTCTGTTAACAATGATAATGAGAACAAAGCTTCTACATGTGACAAAATTGCCTGCACGTAGCACAAAGAACAGGCTGTGGTATACCATCTTTTACTGTGTAATTCTTTATTGTTTACATGTGTTCTTAGGGTATATTTGAGTTACTTCCTTTGACTGTCAAACAAAATGAGCTGAAGATGTGATGTGCGGTAGGACTGGCCTGTATTGGATGAGCTACCAGCTAGAAAGATGGATGCATTATGCACAGAGGAGAAATTTGCAAGAGAAAAGGCTCTAGCTCCTCATTTAGAAAGAAACTATCTCTGCTCTTATGAAGACTTCCATGCTCATCACAAACTACTGTCAAAAATGTGCTTTGTTGCACCCAGTGCACCCATATGGTCTATTTATCAGTCAAGTCTCTGAGGATGTTTAGATCATACTGTAATAGTCATTTCTATGTTATTCAGACATATGAGATTATGACTGATACCTGCAGAAAATAAGAAAATTTGCTTTATACTCCATGACAAAAAACAGCAGAGGTTTCCATTACTTGAATGAAAATGAGGACAGAGAAAGAAGGGAGCAAAGGGAGAATGTGAATAATTAAACCTATCTGATTGATGCTTTCTTGCAGTTCTAGACTGCTAAGTCTGATATTGCTGTTTAATTGCAAAGGCAACTGAACTAAGTTTCCTATTTGCAGGACAACGTAAAACAACAGCATGCAACTGCTAAATGATTTTTTCCTGGGTCACTTTTTAGCAGTTTCAGAGTTAGGCATTTTCAGTAGGTTATGCTTTTAAATCATTTACAGTCTCAATTCACTAGTAATCCTGAAACAGAAGATCTTTCATTATTTCAAACACTTTAAGCTCTGTGCCATTGGGGAAAAAGAAGGATTTCTTTCTCCAAGAGGCCGAAATCTGCATAAGAGAGCAGTGCCTAGGTGATGACAAAGCACATATCAGTTTGGATTGATTTCACATCCACACTCACAGATTTGGGTCAGACTTCTGTTCCAGTCACTAGGGGTCACAAAGAAATGGAGCAGCTCTTTGAGAGAACTTCTTCCCTTTCTTCAGGTACCAGCATCTGGAGTTGTAATTCCTAAACTGTACAATTTCTTTCTGCTCTTTAGTGGTCACACTGTTTGGGATGTAGTAATTATATGATGGATGTGAAGAGACATATGAGTGAGTGAAAGTAAAGGAAAAAGCATTGAAAACAGACGTCAGACTTCTTCCTTTTGCATCCCTCACAGGTTGTAACATTTAATTCAGAATGGGGAGGCATCTGTCCAAAAGAACTGCTTCAAGATGTTGAATCATATCGTTGGATCCAGAAACTGCAAATGTCCCTGTTTCCACAGCTCTTTCTCAAATAGAGCAGGAACTTAAATGGCCAGGAGACCCCTTCTCTATGCTACAAAGCCGAATAAATGTGTCTGATGTCACTTAGTGGACAATCCCATCTACATTTTCATCATCAAATGAAAAACTGATTATATCCCCTTGGCTTTATCTCTTGGGTTTGTGTTTCCTGAATAAGTAGTGAGATTTTCAGCAAGTTGCCATGCCTTAGCTATAAACTTGGATAATCTGGAAAAGGATGCCTGTCTTAATAGCTAGTTAGTTAATAAGACTGTGAAACTGTTACGGATAGTCTTTACTTCCATCATTCATTAGTCGTCAGTGCAGGGAGGTAAAGGCCCATCAGATCTAATGTAGTTCCTGCCTGTGAGCATAGCTGGTGGCACAGGATCAAGGCCATGGTATTTCCTAACAAAGATGTTTAATACTTCTTGAAGAACATCAGTTCCCAAACATCTGGCTAGCTGAGAAATTCGCACCTTTTTCTTTTGCCCAGCCCTCTTTTTTTTTTTTTTTTGCCTCATTGAGTAAACCTTCTTACAAGCTCCAACACTATAGGAAATATTTTGCTGCAACTCATATTTTGTCTACTTACCAGCTACCATATGGATTTCAGGCTAAGCTCTTGTGCATAGAAATCAGATGGTAACTCTTCACCTACTAAATGTGCAGGCACGCACTTTAGTATAAAGTGGTTGGGTGACAAACACAGAGAAAGGAACTCCTTTCAGAAAAAAAATTGTCGTAACATGAATATGATAATCACAAAATACTCTTTTCTTATGTGTTAAAAGGGGAAGATAATTTAGTGAATCAGTGTTGCCCCTCAGTTCTGTCTTTCCCTCTTTCTCAACACCAGGGACTGCATCAAGCTGTGTTGCAACTTGTATTGGTAAAAATGAATCTGTAGCTGTACAGGCAAGGCAACTCTGTCCTGATGCAGTGTATGTCACTGAAGAATGTCACACCTCATTCTCCTACCTTAAATACTTAGCCTTGTAAAGAAGTTCTGATGTATTCTCACATGAAAGAAGCCAATCCTAATGAATGATGAATGATTCAGCCAGGAGGATGTAAAACTCCTAAAAGACTTTTTAAAGAGCTATTCACAAAAACACTATGAGGAAAGCAATACACAAGTCTTTCTTGGCTCATTGTGCTGGAGCCTTAGCAACTGGTATATCTCGCCCTCTATTATTTAGGTGAGATTTAATCACAAATCTTTCTTTGTAAGTCTTTTCCATTATGTGGAGGGTGATTTTGTGTAAGAATGGGAATACGAATACTTACCTCACTGCGGTACAAATACTACAGTATTGTAGCCTATAGCATGTGGTGCACTGCATCTGTGAAACATTATAAGTAGACTTTTAAGAGAAGAATTTTTCAGATGTTTTTTAAGACTGTTCTTCTGTTATATTCCATATTCAGCACCACTAGAATACAACACATTGTGAAGATCCTGTGGGCTGTGCGCACTACACGCTCCAGAGCCTTTTTTTTCCACTGCTATATTTCTTTCTCCTATAAGTTTCCTACAATTGTTGGTACTTCCCTCACAGTCTCCCCTTCAGACCTTTGATTCCGTGGTCTACAGTCAATTACAATGATGGAAGGAGTATATGATTATATTAATCAGTTGCTGAAGTGTCAAAGTCCTCCGCTGTCCCCTTTCTTGTAGATTACCAAAATCTGCTGACTGATTCCCAGAATATTTAGTGTACTTGGGACGGATTTTATGTGTTTTCTATTCAGAAATAGAGACATTCAAACACATTTATCAAGAACAAAAAACCTAATCCAGATTTGAGCATCTGAGCCAAGAGAACAACACATGAAAGTCTGTTGGTAGAGCAGGAGAAGATCATGATTAGATAAAAACTCTCTATTCTCTGATAAGATAAAAACTAAGAGCAGGAAGACTGTTACAGAGCTGGGATACTAACTTTAAAATACTGTAATTCCTAGTATAATTTAATTTTATTTCCTTATGACATTTTAGTCATTAGTTGAACAAACTGAGGCACAGAGAAAGTATACAGAAGGTAAGCTGTGCATATAGTTCAAAGGGTCATAAGGTGTGCTAGGTTAGCTCTGTGTCCCATTGCATGACAGACCCTTTCTGTTAAGCATGTTTCGATGTTTATTTAGTGTTTCACCATTTCTACCATTTCTAGGATTAAGACAATCTTAATAAATGCAGCACACAGCTGCTATTGTTTCATCAAACCATATTTTGAATACTTATTAAGGGCCTTTTAACCAAAGTTAATATTTAATGTTTTTGGAAATAATTAAATAAAGAAACTTATTTGTCTTCAGCAATATATTAGATGTAACTACTTGATTTCTTTATTTTGCTTCTTTCCCCCATGTAGCTCCTTTTTCTATCAGAATAACTGTTAATAACAATAAATAGCTGGACAGTGAAAGCATGTGGACATGCTTCTGGATGTCGTACCTCAGAAAGAGTAAACTACAGAGACTATTTTTACTAGTCAACAGTAAAAGAAGAATAGAATAGAATAGAATAGAATAGAATAGAATAGAATAGAATAGAATAGAACAGAACAGAATAGAATAGAATAGAATAGAATAGAATAGAATAGAATAGAATAGAATAGAATAGAATAGAATAGAATAGAATAGAATAGAATAGAATAGAATAGAATAGAATAGAATAGAATACACTGGGTTTGATTTGGAAGATTGAACTGAGGTATTAAAGCTTTTATTTTCACTTTTAAGGCTGACAGAAGTAAAGCTAAGCCTGTGACTAACCTCTACTGAGCATGAAGACAGATGAATGTTCCCATCTTCCCCAGTTTGCTTGAGTAGGTGAACTGCTTAGGACATTATCTAAAACACTGCTGCCTCTTGCACTTTTACTACAGATTTTCAGTAAAGAGGAAGTAAATCATCTCTATTTTATAGATCCACTTTTCCCCCCTTCATAAATAGTCTTCTGAAGCACTGTATTTTCCAAGAATTATGCATACAGAGGTTAATTGAATTTGGTTTATAATCCAAATTCAGAAGTTGATAGTCTAAAATGAATGCATATAGTTTTAGGATCCAACAACTGAGATGCTGATCATCCCAGCTTTTTCCTGGAGGCAGGGGGGAGATAGATTGTCCTCCAGAGCTTCCTAATGTAGAGTACCTACACTGGTCACCTAAACTTACTTACACAGAAGCTTTGGAAGAGACATTTATTGACTGCACCAGAAGCTAGATTGTGTCACTTTATTCTGGAGTTTCAGAAAATGTCTTCTGTACTATGGTACAGGTAAAGGGGCAGCAGCTTGCATTTCTGCAAGAAAACAATAAAACTAAATTTAAGTAAGAAATAGAAATGTGTTGATTTTCTAATCTGCCAGTGCTTACTGGTGCTATAGTTAACTTTTCTGTTTGTTCATATTTTATGTTGGCAGGAAAATGGGAAGAATTGATTTTGGTAAAGAAATGATGGACCAGAGAGATTGGAGATTCAGTTGTCATTTGCGGGCTCCTGTATCATGTTCATTTCATGAAGCAATTCCCTTCAGTCTGGGCTTCAGTGCTCCCACTGTAGTACTTAGTAAGGCAGTATAAGAAACTTCCAGACAAAATTACAACCTACAAGGCCATAAGGAATGTAAGTGGAAGGAAGAAGGAATAGATGCACGTACATGCTTCAGCTCCAAAATTAATAAAATCACCTTCTTGATGATGACACAATTCAAATGGCACTTACTGAAGGATGGTGCATTTTGATGTGGTTGCTTGGAAAGAATTTCAATGATAGTTATGAAAACAAGGCACCAAAAATCCCTGCAAATTACTGGTCTGCATATGGTATCACATACTACTGAAATAAGACAATCTACTTCCCCAGAGGAGTAATTGTGTTATGGAAGGTGGATAAAGGGAGAAAAAAATCTCATGATCAGATGACGCAGTATTTTTTAGTTTCTCTGAAACAGAAGGCAAAGACCTAAGAAGTGTCACAAAGTCTGTGGAGAAGAAATAAAACGTGATTGTTGCATTTTATTCCTAAGGACTTTTTTTAATGGCTGACTCATTCTCACTGCTTCAGGAATAACAATTAGACAAATATCCCTGTGATCTGAAATTCTCTTAATGTCTCATGCACAGGAAATTTGGGAGTGAAGGCCTCTCACTGGCTGTTCTTTGGAAGGGAACGAGCTGCAGATATTTGGCTTCTGTTTCTAGTTCTGTGCTAACCAGCTGGGGGGCATTCATGCATTATCTACACATGTATATTTATACTTGTATCTGTCTGTTCAAATGTATATATGTATTTATTTTCCTGGTAAGAACAGGTACACACTGTTTTCAGTTCAACAGTTTAGAGTGCTGAAATAAAATATAATGACATATATTAATATCACTACTAGCATTAAGAGAAAGCATACACTGCATTTTATGTCCACTTTATGGAAAACAGCACATTTGTTCTTCAGTATATTTGGGACTGCTGTTCAATTTTATTTGCATTTCATGGACACCAATTCCTCTGCTGGAGCTGTCCTGTGAAACATCATCTGGTGCTTCAGGGCAAAGTTTTATATGAATCTCTTCTTGTCTATACTTAGCGCTAGTATAGTTCTTCAAGAGATTGATAACTCGTGGTGTGACCAACACATTTCACAAAGCTGCTAGCCAAAGGGTTCCATCTAGAAGAAGAAAACCTCTGCTTTCCTTCACAAGTATTTCTTACTATTAGCTGGCAGTTACCGACATACGTGGGCTATTACAATACTGCATTATTCTTCTAGCACTGTAGATTAAGTGTGGTTGGGCTTTATGTGAGCATGCCTGAGGGAGTAAAAGAGAAATTCTGGATCCTCCCAACATGTCATCTACTGACAGAGTGACTGCCAGCTGACGTGGAGCTGTATTGTCTGCATTCTGAGAATTTGCAGTGCTATTTCTGAGTTGCTTTCAAAATAGTTACTCTGTACAGAGGAATTCACAGCACACTAAAAAAATTCTCCTTGTACCTAAGCAGTCTTTGGGAATTCAATGAAAGATTCACTCCGGGGCATTTCCTACTGAAGGCAATAGAAGCAGCTATTCTGTGTTTGCTGCTCACTGAGTAGTTAATGGCAGTTTGGCATATCCCGAGGGTCTTTTCTAGCAAATACAGAATTCTGCACCTCTGGCCCCGGGGCATCTGCTAGACATGTGAGGTGCCTTGGACTCTCCCTCTCTCTGTCTCTCTCTCTGTCTGGAAATCATTTAACATATTTTATGCTGGGGAACTGTGATTCCCCTTTGCCTTTACCCTTCTGCTTAAGAACTACTTCTATTGCAAATATGCATAGAAACACACCTGCTTGAAATATGCATTGGAACTGAGCATGGATGCAAACAAGAGAACAGTTGGTGCTTATGCACCAATAAAAAAATGTAAAGTTAAGCTTCTGAACCATACTTGTACCGGACATTTTCATTCTTGCTTTAGAGTTCATTTGAATACCAATCTGCTGTTTAGGATAGAGTTAGGACAGAGTTGGTCACACTCACACACCAAATAGTATGTCAAGGCTAGCACCTGAGGAGATAGATTTTGCAAAACAAAAGCAGTTTTGCCTGTAAGCCTGCAAAAATATATCTGAGTAATATATATTTGGAGAAGCCACCATGTTCATTGGTGTCAATCCATTCTACCAGCTCCCTATTCTTGCCCCAGCTTTCCAAGTGAGATGAAGCATAGCTGTGGATGGTAAAGCATAGCAGCCCATTCCTTACTCATGAGCTGAATAACAGAATTAGGCTCAAGTGATTAATACTGTATTGGTTTCCTGTGCAGTATGTGCATGAGGCTGTGTTTCCTCTCAGGCTAAGTGGCATATTTACACCATTTGAGGAGCTAATAACCAGCTCAAGAGTTGGCCTGCGGTATTTCTGTAAACCTCAGATTTCTACTGTGATTTGTCCTGGGAGAAGACTGAACTTGTGCGCAAGACATCCCTTGAGATCTCTGGCATGATTTCCCATCAGTGGTTGTTTTTTGTTGTTTTTTTTTTGTTGTTTTGTTTTGGTTTTTTTTTGGAACAAATCCATTGACATTGGATTTTTCCCTTTGAACAGGCACATTTCTGCAGCAGTGCACCACAGCTAAACTCAGACTTATTGAAAATGTAGGCCTGAGTTTTCACCTCAGGGAGTAATACTGCCTCATGTTGCAGTCCTACGGGAAGGTAAAATTAATGTTTCTGAGGAGGTCAAATATTATATGGCAGTACCTTTAAATAACAAAGAATCAAATCAATTGAATACTCCTTGCTCAACCCTTTTTAGTAAATTTGCTTTTGTTTTTGCCCTCAAACAACTGAAGATGTATTATTAAACCTAAGCAAATACAAATGCTAAGTAACGTGAAGAGCTTGACTCATACCAAGAGTTAAAGCTGGAAATAATTCTGTCCTTAATCCACTCTGCAGTGCCCTGTGGTAACATTAGTTGTCATATTAGAGCTCTAGTAGACTGCTTAAATTCCCAATAGAACTAACTAGCCAGACCACATTTTTTTGCTGAAACTGCATTGAATTTATCATTGTGCTTCTAGATGGCACCGAAAAGATCATTTAAAAAAGTAATCATTATAACAAAATTATTGTAAGATATTTATTTGTTGTATAAATGATGCATGGAAATGCAAGTTCAGCTTATTTGCGAGATACACAAGCTGATTATTATCTTCCTCTTGCACATTTGTGTAAAGCTTGAGTTGATGTCAGAAGCTTCAAACTGTAGGGTCTCTGTTTTCTGATTTACGAAACATTTTTGTATTTACATATTTCTTTGCCTTTAACAGCTGAATTCCTCGTTTTGAGGAACTTTCATCTGAAGAAATATCTGCCAACAAAATTGATTGATACAGATCCGGAGAATCAGTGGAATCTTTTGACTTCCTCCAGCACTGATAACATGGATGTAAAATAATATATATTCCTTGATACTCCTGCAGTTCTTAATGGTCAGTCTCTCCTGAGCTGCATAGTAGGTACTATGTAAAATGCTGCTATTGCTGGTAAATAGCTGGAAGAGTTTTCCAGTCTCTAGTCATACTGCACATCCCTTCATTTTGTATTACTAACTGGGAAATTGACCTGTGATCAGTTAGAATTGTCTTCATGTGTCTTCCTTTCTTAGTGCATTAACTTGAGTTTGCCCACCAGTGCCTCTGATCTATTCTACTGCATTGGGATATTCATCTATGTGAAGCTTGAATTAATTCTCTCTGCTTCTAGCATGCCCTCAGGTCTGGGCAATAAGCGAGTCAAAAGCCATCTTTGTAGCACTTTGCTCTCTTCTTTTTGTGAGTACCTTTCAGATCCTCATCAAATGACTACAAGTGTGCCTTCATCCTCTAAAACTGATTCATGTTAAGGTGGCCAGCTTGAGCATCTCACTTCAAGATGATCTGTACAGAAACTCTAGTCAGGTCTTAAAAGAAGTATCTGTCTGAGACAGATAACAACTACTTTAGATATTTATGGGAATAAGTTAACCCGAAATACACAGAGTTGCTTAAGACTGGGCATAATTTTTCCTGTTTCAATTTGTTTTTGAAGTTTTAATGGAATTAAGTAAGTTAACTGCCTTTGACTCATTCTTGGAGCAGATGTGGATTTCTCCCAGGTTGGCTGACTGTGTACTTACTGTAGTACTGCTTTTGATTTTTCAGTTGATAGGAATGAAATAGTTTAAATACAACTTTAACTTCAGTGTAAAATAGGCAGGAAATCTGAAATATCTGCAGGAAATGAGTTAATAACCAATAAATATTATAAGAAATGAAGTTCTAATGCTTCACTACTAAATTATATCTTGCTTTGAGATGCTTAACTGCTTTTTTGGTTTCTCTGATCCTGTGCCTTAAGACAGGTGCTGTATTTTTAATTTCTGTAGAGTATAAGGAGCTCCATGTTCCTTATCAGACAGCTTTCCATACAAGTTGTGTTGCTGTTTATGATTATATCAAAGCTGTAAAAGTATGAACTTCTCAGAGTGATGATTTGCACTCAAATATTTTTACATATCAATATATAAATATTATAAATAAGTATATATATCTGGAGGGAGAGAGAGTGCTATATTTGAGATGATCTAAGACTTCTGGTGCAACTGTGAGGTTACATCTAATCCTTGTCTGGTACAACATTAAGTTGGGCGGATGTTCCCAGGAAAGGGATCTGAAGGATCTGGAACAGGTGCTTGGGGCCCCAATGGGTCAGTGAAAAGAGGGATGTACCTTCATAGGGTGATCCACAAAACCCCTTGGGCTGACCCTGCCTTAAATGGAACTGAAAGGGAAAGCAGTTGACAGTGCTCAGCCTAGATTAACTCCCAAGCAAATATTCAGATCTTTAATTGTTAACTAGGTACAACCAAGCCTGGAATGTCATGGAGACTGTTGATTATTTGCCTTGAAATGCCATGCTGTGTACTGCAGTGCCTGCAGAGCTGCCTACTGGGCAGCTTCAGATCTCTGGGCAGAGACCCTCAGGCTGATCCCTACGGAAATAACAGGTCATCCTTACTTCTCACGAGACAATTCATTTTTACTCTCTGCCAGAGCTGTCACCTTACTGGTCAGATTTTGCTGATAGTGTGGACTACTAAGCAGTTTAACTGCTAGCCAGGTCCACACCAGCTGGTTTGAAACTACTTTGCACAAGCTTTAGTCAAAGCAGGGGCTGCACTGCAGATATACCCTGAGGTTCCAGTTCAGCAATAAGTATAAGGATCTGACTATACCATTTAGGTTTGTTTCATGATTGCGACCTTAGAGTCTGTTCTGGAATACTGGAAATAGTAAAAGGCTGATAATAGGTAATCAAATAAAAAATGTATTGATGTTTTCTTGGCTAATTTCTAATAAACAGAATGACCGTCATTTCTCCATAATGGAAGTTTTCTTGCCAGAAGGACTGCATTTCAGAGGAAAGCAATGTAATTATGTACAAAATTATAAATAGATGAAAGGATAAAAAAAGAGTAAGCATAAATAGGCACCCTTAATAGGATGGGGTGTTCCTTTATATGAGCAACATCTGGGTTACTTCTCTCCACCCACTTCTACAGCAACTGATGTTTTATTTAATTTCTAATGACAAAGTCGGGTTTCAAATCTTACGTTTTAGTTCTGCATCTGTATTCAACAATCCAGTGCAACAGTATGTCCAAGAGTCAGGGCATGGAGTTTTGCCAGTTTGCCTAAGAAGGTTATTAATTAAAAACCTCCATATTAAACTATTTCATTAGGATTATAGCAGTTGTTTTAAGCAAGGTAACTTCTGACACAATCTAAAGCAACATCAAAGTTATGACAGCTGAAATATTATTAAACAGGCATGTCCAACCTATAGGTCCTCTCTAATCAGAGAAAGATATCCCTTCACAATCATACTTTATTTATGTCATTGCTTTGGGCAGTATGTACATTTGTGAACTAGTGTTTTCAAGGATGAAACATGGGAAGAGTAAAATTGCATCAAAAAATCTCTGATGAGCACCTGCAGAACTCACTGAGAATTGCAGCTGCTGCTATCGAACCAGAGTGATGTGCTAGTTTCACAAAAACGTATTCCACTAGCTTTATGGTATATATATATATTTTAATATATTTTAATTTAAAAAATAACCAATTAAAATAAGCTTTGTCTTTTATATACTTTGTCTGTATTACATATGAGGGCTGCTGTGAAGGTAGTGCCTCCTCTTTTATAATTTTGGCCCACAATGTCAGAGGTGGATGTTGGTGATATGTCGGTAGAGGTTGAACCTTCCTATCAATATTCCATCACATTTCATTACCATGTGACAGACGGCAGCAGAGGGGCAGTCTGACACAATGGCATCAGACATGGAAGTGCACATGAAGCAAAGATGTGTCACTGAATTCCTCTATGTGGAAAACATGGCAGCCATTGACTTTTATTGGTGCTTTCTGAACGGTGCTGGAAACCAAACAGTACATGTGAACACAGTGAGGTGGTGTGTGATGTGTTTCAGCTGTGGTGACATTAACAGTGGGTCACTGCAGCTGGTGCAGATTTTCACCAGTATGGCATGCAGGCTCTTGTTCATTGCAGGTGAAAAAGCAGAGCTAATGGTGGTGGCTGTGTTGCAAAATAGTGTTCCGTAGCTGAGAATTTGTTTTATTAAATAGTATTATTGTGCTGTTTGTAGCTGTTGTATTTTCCATAAAAATAATCAGGAGGCATTACTTTCCAAGCAGTCTTCGTAGATACAACCCCAGACAGTTCTGCTTCACTCAGTGCAGCCCTGGGAAGCCAAAAGATGGGACACCCATGTCATCTCGTAAGCAGGTGAATTTGTGCTATAGTCTTTTCCCAAGGCTTTATTAGAGCTTATACATCAGAGCCAGACTACCAAAAGCCAGCATGCTGTTGGCTATTTTAGCCCAGGGGAAAATACAAATGCATTTTTAAAGCAAAACTTCAAGTTACTAAGAGCCATTACAATTTAATGTGAAACACTACAGTACTCAGTGCGAGCATGTTGTTTATTTGCACAAACACTGTGATGTATATACAAGTTATTCTTGTATATACAATCTATTATTAAAATCAGTCCCTTATTTCTTGATGCTTTCTTTTCACTGTGTGTAGTACTCAGAAATGTTATCCAATTATAAGTCTTGCTCTGAACTACCTTAGTTTATAGGCTAGGTTGAAATTGTTTCTGTACAGGGTCAAAAGGTAAAGATATATCTATGCATCAGCCTTTTTGCACACAGAAATCATCACATCTGCAAATAGTTGCCAAGTGTTGCAGATGGCAGCAGTGTTGGAGGCACACTGTTTTTCCTTTGGGGAAATTTTGGCCTTCTGGACCTAGGCATATGATGTACAGCTCTACTGAGAGATACCGGATCCAGGGGAACCTATCAAATGAGTATTTTGTGTAGTTTTCTTCTTTGTATTTAAATTGAATTTCCTTTTTCTTCCCCTCCCTTCCATTCCCTTCCATTCCCTTCCCTTCTCTATAGATTATAGCTCTGACTGTTGAGTATAAAGTATGAGAAATGTTGTTGTACTGCCTTCAGCATTAGTGACTGCCACTACAGGAACCCAAATCCAATATGCCTCTTCAACAGTAAGCTCCAAAGCCAAGTTCTCCTCGGGAAGAATGGAAACGAAGAGGCTTTTGCTAGACCTTTATCTCCTTATTTAAACTTTGCAAAAGCTACTGAAGAACCTTTGATTCAAGAAACACCTTTTACCTGGTGTGTGATGAAAGTTGATGTGAGTACTCATTTTTCAGTTTTGTCTGGGGAGTTATTTTCAGGTAGATTTTTTTTGGAAGAACACCAGGCTTTTGATTACTTCCAAAATAAACAGTGCTTTCATCAGAATCTTCTGCCTTTTTTTTTTTTTAAATGGGGTATAATTGTGATGGGTGGATAGAATAGTCTCCTGGCCCTTTCACTCTCCCTCTTGTCTGTGGTGTGACAGGAAACTCTCTTGCAATTTCTTAGGGGACCAAGGACGTGACACAGAGAACACAGTGGCTGTCCACAAAGGATAAGGCATTCCTGCCAAGTTCTGAATGTTGGTGGGACATGTGACCACATCCTGTGTGGAAAGCACTGAAAGAGGAAGATGATGATGACTCAGTTTGTAGTTTTCTCAGTGAAGGCAAAATGCATAACAAGCTAAATGTAATTCCTACACTTGTCCTTATTAAATAATGTGGGCATGTAACATAACTCTGTGGGCTTCCTTGGTGAAGAAACCTGTGAGGGAACACAGACAGATGGAAAGCTATCAGAAAAGACCTGTTTTTCCCCAGGCACCTCAATTGTGACAGCATGGTACCATACCTTCCAGCTATTTTGTGATGTGAGTAATGCTACTCTGGGAGTAGAATAAGACAGAAAGGCATGGTGGGAAAGAAGACCCTTGCTTATCTTCTTTGTCATCATGAAGTATTCTGGTGGGTTTTTTAGGCTGAGCAAAGAATCTGTGCACATAACTTCCCATGAATTTATCCTGAGAAGAGATAAAGCTCCTTGGTTCTCACGTTTACGACTGTGGCTCTGAGAACCATCAACTCTGCCTGCTGCCATCCTGCTAGGTTGCACTACTGGGAAATAGAGACATCCCACAAATACTGAAATGACCTGAATGAACAGATGTAAAGTGGCAGTAATTGACTGCTCTTTACTGCATATTTGAGAGAAAACCCGCAGGACCACGAGGGTTGCAGGACCACAAAGATTAGGTATACTGACAATCTCACTACAGGAATCTTGCAAGACTGCTCCTGTATTTATCCACTGCATTGTATTAGCATTAGCATTTCATCAGAGCAGAAGTTTAGTTTCTTTCATAGACCAGTGACTTGAAATATTGCCTATACAATTTTCGTAAAATATGTATGAAGTGAATTTCAGCTAATACATTATTAATTTTGGTAATGCCAGATCTCTAGCAACCTCAGCTATATGAAGCAATGCATGTGACTCATTCAAAAATGTGTTGTATGTGTCCACTTGACTGCAAACACATTCTGTGTGTGTGTCAGTCATACAAATGTGACACAAGGCTTTTGTAAGCACTCCTTCAGATTCATTCTTGATGTGCGCTGGCGATAAAAAACTTGTATCACTTTTTTCATTTAACTGTTTAGTTCCTGTTTTGTGACCTTTTGATCCTAATGCATGCAGGGAACTGAAATAAATGCTTTCACTAGCTATTCCTAAGAAAAGGTCTTAAAATAATATCTAAGATTTTTCAAGTAGCATTTTATTTATGTTTTAAAACTTGAATAAATAACTGCAAGAGGTACAGAGAAGCAATTCCTCCTTGTCATATTTTTACAATCTTCACAATATTTACCGCTTCTGAAAACACAGGTCATAACTTTTATATACTGCCTTCCATCAAAAATAGTTAGAATATATCTTAAAATGACAATTCATTAAGTTGTTGTCAGCGTAGCTGCAGTGCTTTCCATCACTTTCTGAACTGTATTGTGTATATATTGACTTGGAGCAAATAACAAACTTCAGTGACATAACTCGCTCCTCTTGGGATGTATTTTGAGGGATGAATGTATAATAATGTGAATGATTAGAGGAAGAGAGAATACGGAGTTACCCTATCAGTCTTCTACACTGCTGAGGAAGAAATAATGCTGCAGTAAAACAGTACTAAGTTATCTTTGTTGCTTCATTCTCAGGATGGTGTTAAAGGATTGTAATCCGTTTAACACTTCCAATGATTTGAAGAAAAATAGAACAAAATACATGTTTTATGTTAATGAATTGACATTATGGATGTTTTTACTTTTGATCTCTATCTTAAAACCTCTATATGTATATGCACTCTGTATATGTATGTGCACTTGGGGTGACTCCAGATCCATCAATTTTGTTAAATAGATATTGCTTATATTGAAACCAAGCTCTTAAAAGGCAGTTATCTTAGTTCATCATGTAACCGTATTTCAAGATCATTGTAAAGGAAATTCTTATTGCTCTCTCCATAGTACATAAGGAAGTCTATTGCATTAATTCAAATTCAAGTTAAAAATGCATCAATATATTGGATTTTTAGATGGAAACAGAGTACAAAGTCATAATTTTTGAATAGTTGTTGCAATTTACTATGAACATTGTGGGCATTAGCAGCATTGAGACCTGGTATTCTAAAAGCAGCTGCTTTCTGCTATAGCACAGACAATCATTAAGAGAGCAGATTCTAAGCTTTAAACTAGTTTCCTTCCTTCCTTCCTTCCTTCCTTCCTTCCTTCCTTCCTTCCTTCCTTCCTTCCTTCCTTCCTTCCTTCCTTCCTTCCTTCCTTCCTTCCTTCCTTCCTTCCTTCCTTCCTTCCTTCCTTCCTTCCTTCCTTCCTTCCTTCCTTCCTTCCTTCCTTCCTTCCTTCCTTCCTTCCTTCCTTCCTTCCTTCTTTCCTTCCTTCCTTCCTTCCTTTTCACTGCCTACAACATTTTTGCAAATACATCTATGTTTGACTGCAGGCAAGCAGTGGCTTATTCTGCCTGATGTAAATCTCACTGAGGGTCTCTGGAGGAAATGACGCCTGGTTGCCACTTTCTGTCTATGATTTTTGCAGACAAAATGGCACTATTCCTCCATACGCATCAGTAGTTTATAGCACTGGGTTCATTGCTATTAGGCCTTACATTTTTTTAAAGAGGTTAAATAATCTGATGAAAAATAGATATAGTGGGGACATCTGATCATAACTACCCTGCTTTCTTCTGCCAGAAACTGTCATGCCAAGAAGCAAGTACATTTTCCAGGGGTCAGGAATTAGAATTTATTAATGAAAAATAGGCTTTGTCATTCATAGGATGGGGAAGAGCTGGCAGCAGAATCAGATCACAGCTTTAGCAGCATCTTTGCGCATCAAACTCATTGGCACTGCATTTCAGAGCAAATTGTGCCTCCTTCCTCTTGACTATCCTGGTTATGTAGAGCAGCTACTGGTACACAGTTGATCCTTTTTAGTATATTTTACTTCTCTAGTGCTTGAGCCAAGCAGAATGAGAACTGTTTTCTGCCACCTAAGCATTTATTCATTCTTGTGCCATGCAAGAGGAGAGGGAATCTGCTGCACTAGTTTGGGATCTATATTTCATAGGACATTCATACACATCCCATGTGTACCTTGTCATAGTACAATGGTAGGTGGTAGTTTACTCTCTCCTTCAAAAAGAAGAGTGGGTATTAAAAAATAACTATATTTTTTAAAGCAAAATTAGGCCAAGTGTACTCGTAATACGTCCTTTAAATGTTTTGTTTTCCTTTGAGAAATTGCCATCTGCAAAGGGAATAGTGCTTACTGGGACAATTATGGATACATAGTGAAAAAAAGTCGTTGTATGTCTCTTTCACTCCTAACATTCACGGGTGTATGAAAGGTATAGTGAGATGTCTGTTCAGTCCTTGGTTACCAACTCTCATCTACTTCTCCTATTCGAAAGGTAACAGAATTACTTGATTAAAATTAAATTTGTCTGCCATTAGAAACACACACTCTTCAGCTCCAGGATGTTCAGCTGATATTGGAGATTCTATTTTTGATCTTGGTTACCTTGTCTTTGCACCTGACATTGCTGAGGCTTAGCTTTCTTGGCAGAAGGCTGTCTAGGATGTGAATGGACTGTGAACTGGGACATCATTAGTGGTATCCCTTGTCTCTGACTTCTCTAGTAGCCTCTGGAAGGTAATTTTGAGCCCCTGTCTCAATTTCTGTCTGCAGGGAGAAGACAATAAAAATTTCCTTTATTGCCCGCAAAGTACGTGAACACCATGTCAGAAGCCCCATAGAACAATTGAAAAGGAAATGCATATGAAATGTCATGTGAAATGAAGGCTGTATGTTAGTTCTGGTAATTCCTAGTTTGAAACCATTCTGAAACCACAGCTGTTTCAAATCTATCACTGCAAACTGATGGGTATAGAGTATGTATAGACCCAATTGCTTTTTACCTCCTACCCTCATACATCACTGTCATTTAAAGATCCAACTGTAAATAGTTCCCCTGTTACATTACTGACAACGTAGATCTTTAAACCAAAACAAATTCCCACCCAAGAAGTCAGTCCATCACCACCTCCTCCAACCTAAACAATCTGATCCAAGGTTGTATAAAGATACCTATACATCTATATACACCCAAGTCTGTGCATATATGTGTGCATATATTTCTATTAAATCACTTAAGAAACATCTTATGCACATGAAAATAATGTTTTTTTAAATGAAAGAAGTCAAATCTCTAATCTCTAGTACATAAAATATTACCTCTGATTATGTGGAGAGAGGTTTGAGGAGGACATTAAAGCCTGAAATTACTGAGCTGTTCATAGAAGTAGTTAGTGAATGTGGGCAATAATCTGTTGTTTAAAAAGCAAAATCCCCAAGGATTTTGAATCCATGTGTTCAGTATGCATGCATAACATTTATATCTAATAGATCAATATTCCACAGACGAAGAACAATTTATACGACAGACTGTAAATTATAATGGCTCCAAAACCAGCCAGTATAAATAGATTCTAAGCAGTGTGAATCAATAACAGACACATCTCTAATACCTTCCCCACTGCTGGTGAAAGATAAAAGCTCAAGCACCATGTCTGTAGTTCAGTTGCCACCTTGGGAATGCCTGATAGTACATTTTCCCATCCAGATCTTTGTTCTGGTCATTTTTTTTACATTTTCTATTGAAAATCTTGGCAGTGTAGCTTGCTGCTCTGGATGAAAACCCAAGATTGTCACTGTTCATGCTGAAGAAAATCAGACTTTTCTAATGCATCTAGCATTTATTAGAGCATGCTTTTCCACTGTCTTCATGAGCAAGTGTCAGCAATGGGACACTGGTAGAATTTTGTCCCCAGTGTTAAGTCTCAGAAACATATTGATTATTGGATAGTTAGTATGATATTATTTAATAGTTGTTAGCTAATTTAGTTAGTTGATGATTATAGGTAATACTTCTGACATTCCAAGTTTCTAAGAGTCAGACTGGGGTAAAGGCTGTCCAAAGGGACACAGCCCATGTTTGACAAGGCTAACTTTCTTTCTCTACCACACCTATAATGCATTCACTTGAGCTACTCCTGAGAAGTTGCTCCTGTTCAGGTGGCTAATAGCCATTCATCTGTTTATTCTAGTATCAGAGTTCTATGCTTTTGTAAGTCTATAATCAATCTTCTGTACTCATCTCTTTCTGACTCTCAAGTCTCTTGTTCTTTCTACTTGTATTGCTACCATTTTTTGAGCTCTAAACCTTCTCTTCCTTCCTTCCTTCCTTCCTTCCTTCCTTCCTTCCTTCCTTCCTTCCTTCCTTCCTTCCTTCCTTCCTTCCTTCCTTCCTTCCTTCCTTCCTTCCTTCCTTCCTTCCTTCCTTCCTTCCTTCCTTCCTTCCTTCCTTCCTTCCTTCCTTCCTTCCTTCCTTCCTTCCTTCCTTCCTTCCTTCCTTCCTTCCTTCCTTCCTTCCTTCCTTCCTCCCTCCCTCCCTCCCTCCCTCCCTCCCTCCCTCCCTCCCTCCCTCCCTCCCTCCCTCATTCCGTCCCTTCCTCCCTTCCATTTTCACTTTTTTTTAGACATTGTCATTCATTTCTGTTGGTTCTACTATGTCTCCTTTTATAACATGCTGTATTTTTTGCATTTATAATGTCTGGGTTATTGTTAAAGAAATACCCTTTCCCTCAGGAAAAAAAAAAAAAAAAAGCACAAAAAAATAAAACAAAACAATCCAAAGGTAACTCCAACTACCCCGAGCAAGCTCTGATTCAATAATTCTGTGGGTTAAATATCTGCTAGGGATTGGAGCGAAGGCTTGCCTCTACTCCCTGCCATTCCTCTCTGCTGACTCAGCCCCAGTCCAAGTAGCTTTTTCTCTTTTCACCAATAGTCTCTCCAATTCTGTAGCCTGTTCATCATCCCCTAACCCTCTGCATAATTGTTTTGAATGGTGAGTCGTGTGAGGACTTGTCTTCCAGTACTGTTCAAAGATGAGTGTGAATTGTGTGAGGTCATATAGGTGAGAATAGGACATGAAGATTTTCTATTTTCTCTTCTGTCTCTTCCATCTCCCAACTTTTTTCTGTTTCTACTGAACCGTAATGAAATCTGATTTCTAGCTTGTTTCTTTTTTTTTCATTTTATTTTTAATTTTTATAAAGATCTGACAGCTGAACCTTAGCATGTCTACATAAGGACCCTCTTTCCTTTCAAAATACTCTTTTGTCTTCATTCCCACTTCCAGGCATTGGTGTGAACAGAGGACTCTGCCTTTTTCATTGCATTTCATTATTGCAGTGCTGTGCAGTACCGCTCCTTTCCCTCAGTACTTCACTATGTTTTTAAGTGTTGAATATGACCCTGTGTGGCTTTCCTGTCTAATCACATCACTAAAGTTGCTGCAATATACACTCCATATAATGCCTATAGACTGATATGCATCATGTAAAACTTCTGCTAAATTTCCCCTTCCTCCTCACTGCATACATATAATTCTCACAACCGTATCTCCCTTGTTTACTGTTGCAAGTGTTTTCTCAGCTTTCTTCTGTCTTTCTGTGACCAGTAATCCTATCTATTATTAAATTAAAACTTCTTCTACCTTTCAGAATGCAAAATAAATCAGATCCTGGTTATAGGTCTGTGTTCTCCGTGTCTTATCACCCTGGATCCCTTGAATATGCACTTCCTCAAGATGCCCAATAGTCATGAAAGTGCCCATCAGGAGTGATCACTGTAGCACATATTCTTCATTGTACTCTTCTTTCTCACACATGAAAACTCTGGGGCAAGAACTGTATTAATGATCTGCCAAAGATTATCTTTTCTTTAGGCCACCGTATGTGTCTGATACTTCAACAAATTAAAAAACTTTAATGGATGACTGCTACAAAAAGGAAATAGTGAATTGAATACAGCAAGTGAGTTAGCACTGAGATCAGTTAGAGCTGTCTGATCAGTTTTATTGGAGTAGGGTTTTTTCTAAGCCTGAAGGCAAATACTGTAGATTACTTGGTGCATTTTCACACATAAAAGGGAAAAGAGAGGAAAAGAGGAAGAAACAAAACAGTTGCGTTCTTTTCCTCTGCAATAATCCTTAGATTCTTGGCTGAGATGGGCCAATATTAAAATGAAACCGCATTGTCACACTCTTCCCATACCTCTAAGCAACAGACAGAATGACACAAAAGAGACAGTACTCCTGAACATCTGACTGGAGCACATTTGCTTACACTGTGCCAAGAAGAGGATGGAAATAGTAGCAACACCTCATTTAAAAATGCTGTGAGCAAAGATTAAAAAAAAAAATGACAACAGAAGAAGGAGGCTTATATTTGGAATTTGAATTGTGACTTATACTGTCAATTTCAGTGGAAAGAAACTCCACTGTTTCTTTGCCCATTTGAGAAATTTTTACCTTTTGGCTCTCCCTGAAGCTATAAACCATCTCAAGCATAGTAAAACAACAGCAGCTGTAGCTGCCTTCCTCTTACCCAACACTATCTTCTTTGCTGGCCACTGTCTGCAAAAGTAAGATATACTATAAATGTACAATATAAGCATCTTTACCTCCCTCCTTCCTTATCTCCTTCCTTCTCTCCGTTTCTCTCTTTCCCTCTTTCAGCAGCCCCTCTCACTTCTCACAGCTATCTAGTCTATTGTGATTCTTAAACTTATAAATGTCAGTCCTTCCCCCAACCTGCCCCCACCAGATTCTGCTGTTTCAGTTCTCCAACATCTCTTACTATATATAGCCAATTTGTCTAACTGAGTAGAAAAAAATCCTTTACTTTCTGCAGGGAATACCAGTAAAGCAGCAAATATTGCCATAGCAACAAGGTTCTCAATCCATCAGACTCCCGCAGTATCTAATACATAATCTGTAAGGAGGAGACTATTGTTGAAAAATGAATGTGACACATGTCACTTCAGGATTTAATATACTTTTCCCATGACCTTAATTAGCTCACCTTATTTTGAGTGATTACTCATTTTCTGATAGAAACTTCTTTTTTATTTTGCTACACTGAGGAAGGTAATATGTGATCCACATTCATTAAAATGCAACTTTTGACTTTTTCCCAACAAACATGCCACAAAATGGGAGTTTCTATAGTAACACACAATGCAGACTTAATTTGAAATTATAATCTCTTGATAAAGATGAGATTCCCCCAGCCCCCATCTCTGGGTACTTTTCTTTTTTTCAAGAAAAACATTGATTTTGCTACAGTAGTATACCTCTCTTTTATGAGTAGTAGAGTAGTATACCACTCTTTTGAAAAGAGTGTCTTAAAATTAAAAAACATCATCTAATAGCACTACTGAAGTTAAAAACAAACATTCTTAGCACACATTTTCCTTATACAATATACATTTTGTATCATTTACTTGGGTTTTGGCTTCATCTAATTCTTGAATTATTGAATTCTTTCACTATGACTGTTTGTTTAATGCCATGGAAAAGGGATAACTGCATTAAACCACAACAATTGCAAGGACTAATGGAAAGGCCTTCCTGAAGTTTCACATATCTTGGATTTTTAATCTAGTCTTCAAATATTATTGAGTCTGTTTAGTACTCAGTGTCACAGCTTTGTAAAAGATAATCAACTGACCATTTTTAACTGCATTTAAGAAGCATTTCCAGGTCTTCTGCTGTTGAGTGGGATGAATAAGATCCTCAAGATCTTTTGTCAAGGCTCGAAAGTGAAAATGTGAGGGAGGAAGGGGGAAGAGAATGGTTTGTTTACAGTTACAGTGTCCAAAACAGGAGAGTGCAGAAGAAATTAAATGTTTCACGGAGAACTGTATTCTCCTAATGAGGCAGAGGGATTAAACCAGCCAGTCCAAAACACTGTGGTGCTTGGCAAATGAACTGATGTCTACTGCAAACAGTGCAAACTGTAAATTATTTGAAATACCAATTTTCTAAAATCTCCTCCACAGAATGAAGCCTAAAGCTCACTGCCTTCCATTCCCTTGACAATATTTCTGCTGGGCTCCAAATCAGACTCAGTACAGTCAGGTTTATCCTTTGTACTTAAGCATTCAGTCTATGAAAGTGGCTACAGAGCCCACTGCCTCCTTCTCCACTTGGCTCTGTATCTCAGAGGAATGGACTCGGATATGGACCCCTGTTTGTCCTTCACAGACATCTGGTCAAAGCTCAACAGATGTTTCTAAACAGCAAATAGAAGTGTGCCAACAGCCTAACTCAGGCTCTGCTTCTAGTCCACTTGTTTGCCAACAGGTTTTTGTGTGGATCTTTCAGATCTATACTACAACAGAAGGAAAGGTAGACTATCCCGATTTGAAGAAATGTATATAAAAGCTGCACCACTTACTACTTAGATATTAAGTTGTTTTAAGTATGTCCATTAGACCTGCAAAAATTTTTTTTTTCTTTGTTTTGTTGTTGTTGTCAGCTACTTTGGGTAGTTCTGTAAATGTCAGTCATGTACATAACAAGACCAAAAACCAGAATCTCTAACTGTGAAAGCACAGAATAAACAAAGACAACAGTGGGTTTTAATGACTTATCACAGGCTCAGAACAAAGCAACACAATGACATTCAAGAAGTTGATGCTGGCAGTCTTTACGTTGCGTGGACTGTTCTGCCTGACTTGCAGTTGTTGGGATCATAACTTAATGCAGAGATCTACCCGCTCAGATGTAAAGAGATAATTTAAATGAGCTCATGAGTCTCTCTCCTTTATTTTTGTGTTAATATCATGGGCACCTTATAAAATTAAAGAGGCAGAAAAGCAGTAGGGGTTTTATTTCTCGCTTTAATGGGTTTTGTATCATGACTTTCATGAATTCATTTTCAGACATTACAGCCCAGCACATGTGACTGAATGGATACTAAAAATATGCGGCATTCACCCACAAATTAGCACAACAGCATGAGTTACTTGCTCCTTAAATAGCAATACTCCCCTAAATAATAATGTTAACACCAAAAAGACATTCAACTGTATGCAAGAGCAATATGCTATAGGAACAAATTGACTTAGCAGGAGATCTGCGGATAGTTCTTTTCTGCCTTATTAAGAAAAAAAAAGAAAATATGTACCATAAGGCATTCTGTGTTTCCATACGTTTTAGAAGGTATTATTCTTTGCCTATCATTAAAATAACTATTCAAACAACACTAAAAAATGGAGTGGAATGAGATATTTAAACTACCTCCTGTCAAGTGAAAGTATAGGTTTCCTAAACTTAACAAAATGTACGACATTTAAGGACAAGCAGTTGTGTTATTTGTTGTCTTTTTGATTTACAGCTAGATTAGCAAAAATCCTTCATGACACGTGACATGACTCCATGGCATAAGTTCCTACAAGAAACAGAAGAAACCTGCAATATAAAGATAGCAGGCTCAGTTTGACAAAGATAAGTATGTCAGACAATGGCAATCATTCTATTTCTCGTGAATGAACTGAAGTTGTAATTTAAAGTGTCATGATTTGGAAGCGTAGTTATTTCTGCATACTGTTCACAATCAATAGTATTATAACAGGGTCTGATATTGTTCCATGCACAGGGTGAGCTGCATGAAGATTTACAGATACGGATTTGGAGCTGTACAGGAGCATCAGATTTGACCTCTGAGATAAAATAACTGATTAAATTTCACTAAAGATCTGAGGCCAATCACTTGCATTCTTCTGAAACATGGCAGACAACGAAGGGCAGTGCAAAAGTATGTTTTATAAGACAACTGTATTGTGGGGTTTGTTTCCAGTCCCTTTGGCCATACTGCTGTCATTCCCCATAATAACAGTGTAAGAAAGGACTCATCTAGGGAAGGCCAGGCCAGGGATCATTGAAAACTGTTCTGATAGTAGCCAGTGACTCTTCTCGCAGCTTCAGAGGTGTCATGGGTTTTCTTTGCTACCTGCTACCTTGGCCTTCTTTGTTATTTTGTAGGGTGTCTAAGGTCTTGGGACTGAATTGCAATGGTTTTTCAACCATTCTTAAAGCTCTTACTACTGCCCAGGTGGACACAGGAATCCCAAACTGATGCTGTTTTAAAAGGGTGTGTGGAATTAAAGCTATAGGAATACAGGAAAAATTATGAGTACTGAATGACACTCGTCAGGTAGGGCTACTGGTGGTGACTGTAGTAGGTAGTGACAATGAGTTGTGAGAAGGGAGATACAGAGCAATATCTCAAGCAGACTGATGTGGAATAAACCATCCATGGAATATTTTATTGCTTAATATTCACTGATTAGTGGATGACTTCCTTCTAGCTTTCTTCCTAGAGGATCATCACCATCTAACTCCTTACATTTAAATGTCCAAATTACTAAACTGAATGTTTGCTGTGTTCAAGACCATCCCAACCAAGATTACTTTAAACTCTTTGTCTACTCTATGATAATTCATGACAAAGTGTTTCATAAGCTGCATGCTCTGTGAAAAGTGTTTTCCTCAGATGTGTTACCAAATGTGATTGCTCTAAGACTTTCTGAAGTCTATATTTTGCCACCTCACCGTTCTACAAGTTGGTGTTGTCAGGGAAGAAAACAGAAATGCATCTATCTATGAGACTATTCCATCAGTTGGGCTGTGTCTGTCCTGAGCAAACATGGGATTTTGTATTGAATGAATATTGATTCTGATGAGTTCACTCAGCTCATGTAGCCATTGTCAAATTGTCTTTTTTTGTTTGTTTGTTTGTTTTAATGGAGATGTAAGGTACTAAGTCAAACTAAGAATAGAAATTGAAATTTGTATTCTGAATCCAATATCCAGTGAAAGATTTCCTGATGAAAAGAGATATATCAGTGCAAAATGCAAGAAATTCTCAGAGTACCTTTGCTTCTGCTACTTCTCTGTTGAAAGAAACACCACCTTTTTTAAGCAGTTCTTTTTAATTGCCAATTAGGTGAGTAAGAGCTGCATGTCTTCTTTTGCAGCTACCAGTATTCTTGTTCTGTGTAAGCCTTTGTCCTTTTCATTATTTTGCTTATAGCTATATGGATTAAGAATTGTACTTATGAAGTACAATCATGACAAAGTGGAGGGTATGCAGCAAAGAGCAACAAAGACTGGAGGCCCTGAATGTTAAAGTGATATTATAAGACCTAACCTTGCAATTCAATTATGAGGTGATTAGGAAATGTTTTTCATAAGTTGGCAAAGATATGAAGAGGAGAAGTAGGACAGTTATTTGCAGGACACAATAATAATAATAATAATAATGGGGAGAGGGAGCAATCTCTAGTTATATGGCTGTTTCATGCAGTGCATGATTATAACAGTGAAGATCAGGAAATGCACAGTCATTCCCTCTTCTTCCATGGAGAAATGCCTGTGCATGTGCCTGGGCTGGAATGGTAAAGGGTGCAACACTGAATTCTTGAACGTAGAGCTATGTAAGAGCCACTATGCACAATCACTGTGATCCCTCAATCTGGAGAGAAACAGCTATGCACTGATTTGATGGAGGAGAGATCTTACAGGTCTTCCTCGTTGGCTTTTCTTTCAACAACTCATTTATTGCTGGCAATGACTCTCACTGGAGTCTTTTTGGTTTTCTCCTCCGTATAGTTCAAGGTATTTTATAGGAAAATGAATAGTGGTAAATAAATTTGGAAGAGCTTGAGCTATGAGTGCAGTCAGTGTTTCAGAAACAATACACTTTGAATTAATGTGTTCTGTACACATGAGAGAAATTGACGTGTAGGAGTTGTTTTGCCTGTAATAAGGTTAATATGGTCCCTGCTATCCCCGCTCAAATTTTTGAATAGCAATGGAGGCAGGTGAAAAATGCAGGAACAATATAGTCTACTCAAAGGGATTAGCTTAATATCCAATTATAAGGCTTTTAAAAGACATCTGTCAAAAATACCACGATAAGACCTTTCATTCATTGTTTATAATGAATAATGCAGCTAGGCTCTTTTCCCAGTACAGTGGAATATTTTTCTTTCATATCAAATAGATTATCCTACCATATTCTATGTGATATTCCATTAATTGATCCTGGAAGCCTTTGCAACTCATTTTCAAAGACTAAGAGTTTCAGAATCCAATTTATTTATGGTTGTAACTTTTTAACAGATGTCCTTTGTATATCTTGGATACCATTTTTTTCTGAGTTATTTTTCTTTTAATAGTTGACCAGCTTTCTTTACTATTTATCATTCTATGCCTGTTTACTGGAATCAAAATCCATTATGGTCTCTTATCTGTTCAATAGTTCAATAAGCCTGAACCAGGTCAGACAGCTTTCTACAGCTTTCAGAAGCATTGATTCTGCTTTTCACCTTTTCATTCACCTCATCTGCTCACTGTGAAGACAAATGATTGGCGCCTCAGACATTTTTAATCACTTGTTTATCATATATGAAAATGAACTTCCTGCTTTTTACATACACAGTGTGGGCTTTTCTTTCAACACTGAACACTGCTCGCGTCTCCAGATGAAGTCTGTTGATGAATAGCACCTTTGGAAGACTTAAGTAGATGTTATATAAATACAGTCTAAGCTCCATATTAGAAAAACATTAAAATTGTGAAACCAAGCACAAAATAGCTGGTAAATACTAGCTAGTAAATACAGAGCTGGCAGTACTTGTGCAATGCCAACTGTCCTGGATGTGAGCAAATGCAGCATATTATAACATAAGGGTATATAAATGAGGTACGTCTCAATGTCATTACAGGTCTCAACAAAGGGTTCAGCCACTTAACTGACATTCTGGCAACTCGATCCCAAATGGAGGTCCTCCAAAACTGGTAATTCAAATCTGATGTAATTCTTCTTTTGATAGTAAATGTCTGCACGTGCAAATTAATTCTGATCATGCCCAGTGATAGTTATGCCCTCTCTAAAGATTTCTATCTAAATCTCCCTTTAACCAAATCTCATATAGATTCACAATTTTACCCAAATGCTGTTCAGGAATATAGCAATATGACTGTGTGAATTTTGTAGACAGTAGTGCTGTGGGAAGCTGTGAAGGTGCTTTTTTTTCCAATAGCTTTGTGTCTAGATCACTTAGATTTAGTGCAGAAGATGAGTGTTCACTTCAGGAAGCACATGACCATAATAACCTAACTTCACTGTAATGTAAACTGCAGCAATGCTAAGGAAAGAAACAGAAAATTCTGGTTTAGAAATGGTTAATCCTGTGCTAATAAAAACTAAGGGAAGGACTGAAACTTGTAGAAAATGACAATCTGAATAATTTTTTGTTGTAGTTGTAAGTAACTGGGAATACTGTGCTTCAAGAAGAAGCATACAGCCTATCTACAATCACAGCTCCTTTCCAAAAGCAGAAATAATTACTTAGTTTGTAACTCAGCTCTTAGTTTTATCATCCTTGATATTTTTGAGTTTGATTTTCACAAATATCTTTGCTTAATGAAGTAATATGACTAGTGCTATCAAAATACAATGTGTTTTTAAAAAATCTGAGCTTCTGGAATCATATGATTATATGAGAGTCTTCATTTTCATTTGGTAAAAGTTTTTATCCTTCACATTTGCAGAAAAAAATTGAAGACCCTTGGAGCCTCAGAAAAGGCCGATCATTGTTTAGCCAGTACTGGAAATACAGTCAATCTGCCTTCTGATTAAGGCTAATTTCTTTGTGTCTTAGCACATATATTAGTTTGCAGTTCTTCCAAACCCCTTCTAGTAGAGCACTGAAACAGAAGAACTTTCTGTTTTCTTGCATAATTAAGTTTTGCTTTAGAATTTCATTCTCCTCTCAAAACTTGACCTTTACCATTAGGAATAGACTGAATTTTCATTTAATTATAATAGCATTGTTCATTCTGTTCTTTTCACTATGTGCATTAGCTATTTTCTGCTGAAATAATAATAATAATATTAATAATGAAATACAGATTCTGGTTACTTGAAGTTTAAATTTGACAGAAGTGTTAAGCGAACAGTTTTGAAACTCTATCAACCTGTACAGACAGTATCAGTAACCAGATATTCCAGCTAATAAAGCAGCTTTATAGCTTAATATTTGCTACAAAAGCCTTCTCCAGAAATAGGTATCACAACATAGCTCTTATGTTACTGACAAAAGTGAAAGATAATGAAAATGTATATTGTGGAAAACCAAGCTTGATATTCTACAGTTGGTATGCTGTTATAAAACGGCTTACCATAAAATGATTATGAGTATCTTGAAAATAAATGGCTCTAACTTCCTCCAGCATGGAAATACATTTATTAGATGAATTGTCTGAACACTGTAGAGTTTTAGCACTTGGATTTTGCCAAATAAGAATCTGATCTTTCAAAGTAATCATATTTCATGTTGAACTGGATATTTGTACTTTATAAATATTTTCTGAGACTGAAGAATCAGTCTTCTAGACCTGTGAGACTGAAACAGAGCCTTTAGGATCAGCCATTTGAAGTCCTGATTTTGTGCATGTATAGCTGGTGTTGCATTCATGCCAGGTAGAATTTACACAAGTATCACTGACTTGTGATGTGGTGGTAAATAAGAATGCTTGTCAACAAAACTGCAAAGAAAATCAGTGCAGTATGGGGGCAAAGATGAAGTTGGAAGTTCACAATGCTCTATAGCAAGAGACAGTATATTGGGTATTCATTCACTTTTATGAACCACACACATTTTTCTTACGTCATAAAGCAGTAAATCAAAATAATTAAAGCTGCTCAAAAAAATAAAAAAATAAAAAAAATCCAGAGACTACCCTGGTGTGTGTAAATCTGGCAGTGCTGGGATTTTTAAGTAAATCAAAACAGAAACATTTTTCTCTTCATAAACCCTCTCGGCATGTGTGAGAGAGCACAAGCGACAATTCAGATTCAGATGATGGAGATAAAAAGATAACATCTGTGAAAAGGACTCTATTACAAAACAGATTTCTTCTGGATTTTGTCTGCTCCTGAAAAGTTTTTCAGATTGTCTTGATTTTTTATTTTTTTTCTTTTCCAGAGTAAAATTAATGGCAACTATAATTCAGGTTTTGTTTGGAGCCATATAAAGTCTTGGTCTTCATTGTTTCACTGACATTGTAAGTATATTTACAGACACTTGGGATACAGATTAGTTTAAAAAATGAAGGAACATCCTTGTTTTAACTAACTCCTCTGCTTCTGACTGTTCTCATACATGTATACCATGTGGCTTAACTGGGAGTCAGAACAAAAATAACTGTTTATTGAAGTACCTCTATTGCCTGCGGGCTTTTTAATAGGATGCCACTTCTGCTTAAATGCTTTCAGGAAGCCAGCCATGCCCACTTCTGATTCTTGTCTGTATCAAGTTCATACTGCTCGTGTCACACATTGAATATACTGCATTATATGGCACACTAGATCTGCACATCTGCATAATTCACAACTTAAACTGTTGACCTCATTCACTAGAATATTCTGAAGGATGATCATTACCAAGGACTGAATAGTTTTGTTCAGGATGTTTCTTTGAAACATAATTTTTTTCATGTTGGACAAACATATCAGGCCAAATTCTGATATATTCCTCTTCAACTTAATATTTTCTCTTCTACTGTACTTGCTGTGCTGTAAGGTATTCCCAGTCAAGATGATGGCATCATTTGATTTAGAATGAGCAACAGTGCACAGGAAGCACAAGAACAACAAGGACAGAAGACAAAAGTAAAGGGAAAATACTTTGGTTCATTTGTACCTCAGCTTTTAAGTATCCTAAGATTATATGAGGTAAATTGCCCAACGCGGGCTATAAAGAAATTTCAAAATGCATACAGATTTTAAGGCATTATAAAGGCATTCTTGGACAGCTCCCTGGAGCTCAATGCAATTATGGTGGCTTTCTATTAATTCTGTGCAAGTGTTGTAAAATAATATCTTGGGGCAAAGTGTACTCTTACTTGCTATGCATTTCTGCTTATATATCAGCTCTTAGGGACTACTCTGAAAAACTTAGTACAGCAGTTTCTTCTAGTTTGCACATTAACTGTTCTATAAGAATGATTTTCTATTTCACTTTCTATTTCACTTACTTTTATTTTAACCTTTAAGACAGACAGTTCCCTCAACACACATGAGTATGAGGCTGTGCCATTATACCTCACATACCTCCATCACTATAAAAAAGTCCTACTGAAATCTGATGGAAAGTACTAAAACATTTTTCCTTACCACTATTTTCTACAGTATGACAGATCCCTCCATTCACCACCAAATGAATATACAGAACACGACGATTCGTTATCCCTTGGAACAACATGAGTGTTTTCACAGTCTTTCTCTTAGTACACCAACTGATGGGAATTTGAGGTACAGGGATTTTATTACTGGAAAAGTAACTGGAGAATCCTTAAAGAGAAGTAGGTGTAAAGAGCAGTGCTTGGAAAATTCATCATAGCATTTTGGTAGAGAAGAAAGACTGGAGAAATAGAGGGAAGGTGGCTGATTACTCTTGGAGCTGTTCAAAGAGGTGAACAGAGGAAATGGAGAATAAGCACAGATGTGGGTAAAACTAAAAAGAAAACAGTCATTTTGCTAGACCGGTGCCATGATCAAAGTGTATCTTGAGGCCTTTGAATACCTGAAAGGCTTTTCTTTATATTCTTGGTTGCAAGAAAAAGGCTTTGCAGTACAATTCAGAGGCCTAACAACCCTTTGCCTTTCAATAACTCTTTGACCTCTTTTACCCATAAATCAGTTTGTTGCTTCACTGTTCCATTTATTTGATATTAATCTACACTGGCTTTACAATGAGCTCGCTGGTATATTCACTTTTTTTTTCTTTCCAGACTGTAACTTGGTTTATGATATATTACAATATTTTAAAATGTCATGAAAGCATCTGAAAATTTCATTAAAGTCTTTCATGGAATCATAAACAACGCTCATAAAAAGTGTCAGTAAACCCTTCTAAAAAATAAAATAAAAATAGTTCACAAGAAAGATATGAATCCTGAAGGAACCATTCAATGTGTTTTTGAGCTCATGTTCCTGATCATCTATGGACTTTTGTCCACGGATGGTAGTCCACTAGTTTTTCAGGTTGTTCAGAAAATCTTCTTGCCTTCAACTAACACTTCTGAATGAGGTTCCTTCACCTTGTCTCAGAAGGACTACGCAAAACCAAGAAAGTACTCAACACACACATGTTATTTATCTATCTCCTTAGATTTTTGTAAATATAGTCCTTTATCTTCACATCCATCTCCATCCATCCAGTTCAGGATATCATTATATAGCTATCAAGTATCCATTTAAGACAAAGAAATGGATAGTGACCCAGCATTAGTTTAAGAATGACACTATATCTCCACAGAAATTAACAAATGTACCATTTCTTATGCCAAAGAAGAAGATGGAGTTTCTATTTTTCCTTTTGGACCTTGCTAAACTGTATTGCTGACCTTTTCATTGTTACTGTGTAGGTTTTGTTGCACTGCGGAGAAATACTTTTCTCTACTTATTAATACTGGACAAGGCATAGGAGTGGAATCCTGTTGGTCAAAAATTTGAAAACCTCATTTGTACATCTCCCTTAGAGACCAGAATTTTGTCAAGCCTTAAGAGAAGAAGAGAGTGGGTGACAATAAGTGAAAGGATGAGCATTCAGCACACACCTCCATGGCAAGAACTCTGGCCAGTGCTTTAACAAGTTTGACTACCCATCAGTAGAATTCTGTGTGTCTTATCTCATTTCCTGCAATTTTCAATTACTTAGCAATGCTTTCTCCATTGTCAAGAGGGCTCTTGATTGATTTCTGAGTCCTACATGGGCACACAAAGCTTTAGGAATATGACTATACCTACATGGATGTTCTGCCTCTATGCTTTTCCCAAGTCTGCAGAAACTTTTTTTTTTTTGTAGAACAGACAGATTATGATAATGATAGATATAGATATATAGATAGATAGATATAGATAGATATAGATAGATAGATAGCAGTGGTGACCCTACCTTTCAACAACATATGTAAGGAAATACAGTCAACATTTGAAAAAGGAAGCTGTGTAAAGCAGAATAACAAAAATGCAAGGAACTGCTATCATAGAAACAGTCTTTCTGGACATAACAACAAAAAGTTAGAAAGAACTTTCTAATGTAGAAGAGTCTTTTGCAAGTCTGTCTTTCCATTTTTCTATAGGCATGAGTTAAACAGGATAAAAGATTCTTCCCTTTTATGTCATTTCTTCAAGATTGCATAGCTGTGCAGCCAGATTCATTTTGGGAAAGAGGTGGGGTTTTTTCCAGGATTTGTTCCTAAATTCTCTCCAAATTTTATGCAGGAATAGATTACCCTGTCTGAGACTATCCGCTACAAGCATTTACAGGTAGTAATCCATTATCTGGATCTCATATCAAATAGAAAGCACAATTGACTTCTTCTTGGCTACATATTCAAATCAATGTACGTGTCCTAGAAACCAAGGAAATCAATGGAAAGATTTCCACAAACATCTCTGGGCATAATTCCTGTTGGATAAATCTGGAACAGGTGACAATCTTGGATACTTGTATTGGATTTAGTAGGATCTTTTGTAAGCTTGTGAAGTGATTTACACTCTAACCTGCATCAAATAAATCAGCACTCATTAAATCCATGAGAATTTATACTCTCTAAGTGAAATTCGAGCTCATGAAGTTAATTGAGTAGCAGCAATTCTGCTGGATTTAGATCCAAAAACAGGTGATTAAAACAGTGGAAAAGAAAACAACAGTCTTTTTTGTAGAGGTTCTTTTTTTTTTTTTTTTTTTTTTTTTGAGGAAGTGGAATGATATATACTGAAATTAGGACTGAAGATAGGGCTGGAATGAGATTTTTTTGTGTGTGTGGTGTTATGTAAGGGAGTAGAACAAATGGAAAAAGGAAGTTGTTTTACTTCCTATTTTTTGTACTCACTCATCGACTCTGTCAATTTGGCCATCTCTGTTTCTTTTTTGGACTTCTCCTGGAGGAACAGACAAAATAAAAAACATATATGTATATTTATATTAAATACACTTGAGTGTAATTTTATTTAAATTTACTTCTAAATAGCCAGCACCACTGGAGGCTTCTTCCTTGTAGTCTGTGGATTGTGCCAGCTTTGAAGAACGACACTTGCATTTCTCTATGAGTGTATGTGTGTGTATTTAGTTGGAGTAAAGGAAATTATTCTATCAAACTGATAATGGAGTAGGAAATCCTCCCATTTTATACTCTACATTGTAATTCACAAGCGTGTTAGGACTTCCTGACAAAAGCTGTGAAAAAGGCCATCCCATTAGACAGACATACTGAAAAAACAAAGTTCATTTAGAGATAAATGAATTTCAGATGGAAGCTGGAGTGAATGGCACATAGCATTGAGTTTGTCTCTAAAATGAATTGATTGAAATACTGTTTATTTCTTTGGTGTGTGAGGGACTCTCACTCAAACCTGTTTTTCACTTGTTTATGGAATAAAATTTTTAGTCTAGTTTGTTTCCCTGTTTCATACAGTTGTAGCTGCTGAATCTATACCTATTTTGGCAGATGGTTTGGTCAAACGAGCCCTTGGTGAAGTTCCCCTTCACAGAGACTAAATCTTCAAAGCATGCTTTATGGAAGATGCGCCTAATCTGCTGATTTCAGAGGCAGAATTTGGGTGGAATTAAAATCATCAATACTGCACAGCCCTTTACACTCTAAATTATCTGTTTTTGAGAAGTGGTGGCTGCTCTGGTCCTTGCAATCTCAGAAACAATATAAGTATCTTAAGTATCTCAATTCCAGCCCTGTGGTTTAGCAGAGCTAGCAGTTACCCATCCAATAACTCACTGCTGTATTCGGAATGAAAAAGTTCTAGATATTTACTAACTTTAACCGCAGATGGCAAGTCAAGCTGAAGGGTAAAGGGCCTCTTATCAGCTTCTATTAATAATGGCTGTAGGAGCTGGACCTATGCCTGTGCTGAGGACAGGAGACAGGACCTTGCAGGCTATGAGTGTGCAAAGGTTAATTTGATCCAAGCAGCATATTCTCCTAAGAATGTAAACAGAGGGGTAAATTGTCTCCAAGATATGTCGCTAATGGGCATTAGCCCCAAACTGTTGCCACAAGCTGCCTATCTCAGCTGTGGGTCAAGGTACTGTTTTCTGTGTTGGGTGGCCTGCAGTAGCTGCTGAGAATAGGATTCAGTGAGCAGCATCTCTCTGTGGCTCAATTTGTACCAACAAACTGCTCTGGGGCAAGTAATGAGTTCAGAATTGTGAGAGAATGGTCCCAATCAGATGTTGACAATGTAGACACAGTCTTATGAAGGTTTTTCACTATGAAGTGAGCAGATCTCACTGCAGAAATTTCACTTGTTCATATCTGTTTAATCCCATCACTGACTTTTATTTGGTATAAAAATCTAAAGGAAATTTTCTATATGAAACAAAATACTACTTGTGCTAGCAAAATCTTAAATTTCATGGCAATAGGAAACATTGGAACTCAGGACATAAGCAAATTATGTTTCACAATTGTTTGCAAAAAGGTTTAAGATTATATCCCAAATCAGTGGTGAGTTCAGTGCCATAAGCCATGCTGATAATGTGATAATGTAGTATTCAGCATCAGATTGATTCATTACTGTGAAAGAAAAAAGAAAGGATAAAAAGGAATTGGCATTAGAAAACGCACAATTGCCAGTTTAAAAAAAAAAAAAAAGTCAGTGGTAATGCATAGCAATTTCTTGCATGGCATTAATCATCAAAGCAAAGTTCTGCACTGTGAAAATCATCAGGAATTTGTGTCCATGTTGCTTTCTAATGTGACCTTAAAACACCTCTGTTGCTAGAGGATTAATCAGGAATGAGCAGTTGGGGAAGACCAGTGTTGAGTCCTCAAGATGGGAGGTTGGATTTATTAGACTAAAAACAAGTTGTGATTTTAAATACTAATACTTTGCTCGTGTTATTACACGTTTTACTAATGATGAGGTATATCATAAGAACATAGGACACTATAATGTCATTTCCTTTTTAAATGACAGTATTTAATACATTTGAAAAACATGTTTTTCAACTTGGAGGTCTGTTAATGGTCAAATTTTTTTTTAAAGAACCTGGTACAGTCAAGAAGTAAAGAATGCACTTTTTCCTCCAGAAATGGTTGGAGACAAATGACCGGTAAGCACATGAAGCAGAAACAGTTGTTTGTAAACAGGCTGCAGATCATCACTACAGCTATTATGGTATAATATGTACAAAATGAAGCTGAGGTTTTCAGGCTTATGAAACTGTTACCTGTGTAAATTTTAATGTGAGAGAGACAACATGAGATGGCTGACAAGATTCAGCTAATTTCTTCATCTGAAGATATAGAAAGAGTTTGACTTTCTTTCTCAGAGAGAAATGACCAGAACTACTGAAGTTGTGATCTTTCTTCTTCAGAAGATGAAGGGAGTCTTGCAAGTATATGATTTCTCAATAGGACAGGTTTAAAAAGTCATACAATTTTCCAGATATTTTCTTGAAACGGTTTTACTGCTGTCATTGAAGTATAGAATCTGTAAGAAATAGTTTTCTCAGGTTTAGAATGTCTTCCCTTGCTCTAATAAATGCTAGTGTATGCACACATACACACGACAGGGTCCTTCTGGAAATTCTAAGTTATCTTTCCCCCTCATTTCTTTTATCACAATGGAAAATTTTAAGAACTCTAATAAATTTTGTTTTTCATGGCAAGTAGGGAATTCTATCTTCTCCGACAAAATGAGTTCTGACTGACTAGGAAGAGGGAAAAAAACACTAAGCCATATTTTTGGTTCTAAATTCAACAAATACAGACTTATTTTGTAAGAGCCTGGTGTGTGTACAGACGTGCTACCCTTGCATACTCGTGTATGTAAGACATGTAAGACTACCTTCTTTTTGGCACGTAAAATGCAAGAAATCTTGGTCATAATATTCTAAATTATGTACATGTGAAGTCATGCATGAAATGTAAATTGGCATGTGTATCATGGCAATTTCAACAAATAAGAATGGGTATTAAAAACTCTACTTTTTGCAGTGGTGATGAGTTTATTCATTCATTCAGCTGACCATTCAGCAAACATTTCCTTTCCAAGAGGGCTGCTTTTCTTCCTTTCTTCCTATCTTTTTAAAAAAAAATTATTTGACACATTTGAAATATAAACATTAGTGTCATTTCATCTAGTTTTTTCTCATCATACAGTCTGCTTATTCCAGCTGAGAAAAATTAATGAGATCATTATCTTTGCTTTGTTTGTTTACTGCACAGCTGAAAATGCTGCTTCTTTTGCCAGATCACAAATGCAGAGCTGCACCAGCATGCTAGGAAGCTAACAAAGTAATCCAAGACTTTGGCTAAAATTTCTAATAATATTTCATGAGTCCTATAATGGCCAAACTACAGATCAGAACTGAAATATATTGCACCCATTGCACATGTTTTTTTTTGTGAAGCTTTGGTACATTCAGAAGTAATTCAGTGACAAATCTCTAGTAATTTCATTGATATATCCTTTAAGGTAACAGCTACTCAATCATTACATGCAAATTCAGTGAACAAGAAGCAAGAAGAATGTTTTCTGAAATTTAGCTTAGAGCAATCTATCTTGGGATATCTAATTACTTTTAAAACTGCATGAAAATAGTGTTATGTTTGAAACACTATTAAATGAAAGTAATAGATTTTCATTTTATACTTGTGACATCCTAAAATGCTTTGCAATAATGAATTGGATACTGGTTGTTAGGCAATGGTGTGTAGGCAAATGCAGTTCTCATTATGTGTTATTCATTTTTGAAATAGCCTGCACTCAGCTCTTGAAAGCATAGCTTATTTTAGGTGCAGAGGGATTGCTGGAAGGAGACTGAGATCTTGTTTTTGAAAAATACCTTAGGAGCTTTAATTTCTATCTACACACATATCAACCAAAGGAAAGCAATAGCTTAATAGCTCACCTTTAGGACCTCTATGAATGATAAAAGCTGTGTTACTTCATTCTTCCGTTACTAAGGTGCAAGACTTTAGTAAGAACCAGTCTAGATGTATTGAGTTACTTTTCAGGTCTGCCCACCCCAAAACTAAATAATGGTGTGTAACTTCTTTATATTTGTTATTCCATCTTGCCTTTCCTAGCTGAGATGGTTGGTCTCATCTGCTTGGTTTGCTTTCTCTTACAGAATTATTTCTCGAGATAGGGACTGTTATGTCTATATTTGTGAAAGGCATGGCATGGTATGTTTTCAGACAAAGTGACATCATCTTCAGCTTCAAAGCTGAGAGTGTGAGCAAGTAATCTATATTTTCTTGCAGTAACCCCAGCATTTGAATAGCTAAGAATATGTTTTAGAGGAATATATTGTGCTTGGCAAAAAAGAAAAAAAGAAAAAAAAAAAAAAGAAAAAAAGATTTCAATTTATATCAGTTGGAATGAACTTAAAATACACTATTTGAATTAGATAAAGATAACTGAGTTCACAGAGGGTGCACCTTAGCAGGATTCACTAGGCTTACTGAGCAGTAGGGGTGAGTTTGTCTCATTACTGTGTTCAAATGTCACAGAGCCCACTTAGTAGCTTTGATACAAGAAGCTTGACAAAGAAGAAATTGGCATTAACAGTAGGAGGAACTCAATTTATTTCTCTGGACTCTAGAATATAGGTTTTACATTCCCCATAGCTTTTAGTTAATTTATTTTTCACCCTTGGACTGTAAAATATACGTGGGAAAATATCTGTTTTATTTACTTGTTTGCTTTCCTAGGCAGAACAGTTCTAAAGAAGCTTGTCAGTTCTCTTTAGACTCAACATACAGAGCTCACAGAGTACTGTATTAAGTCCACTGTGAATGCATTCTCTACATCCACTAGAACACAAGTTCAAATAGAAGATAAAGGAAAAAAAAATAATTGGAGAGATACTTATTTACGTTTTCAGGTGATATATTACTCTTATTTATGAAACAGAAAAAAAAAAAGAGGAAGAGGGTGACTTTTTGTTTTTGGCATTTTAGATAAGATCTAAGGTCCATTTAGTCCCAAGTTTTCAGTTTTTCTCAAATAACCAAAATAACTTTGCATTTAAAAATCTAGCGCAAAGAATGTGAATCTAAAACAAACAAACAAACAAACAAACCCACCCACCTACCTTTGTATCTGAGAACTACTGGATTTTAATTATCCTTAATTTATTTTGGTAACTGTGTGAAGATGCAGACTATTTTACATACTGTTCTGCTTTACATTTTTATGCAGTTAAATGCTTGTTTCTTCTGATAGCAAATCTAGAAGATTAACTTAAGAAGTAATATGAAATAGCCATTAAGGAACTAATGGGAACATTATAGGTGAATAAATATTTTTATATTTGCAATGAGAAAGAGAAAATATGGGAATTATATAACGTGCTGATATTATACATTATTAAAGACAGGCTTACTTTCCTTGCTCTAGAAGTTGAAGTGTATCAGCTTAATTATCATCTGCTTTAACAAAGACCCTACAGAATACCTGAAGATTTATTTGATTGCTTCAGATCTCAGTAAAAGATGAAGATTCAGAGACACAAATTTCCTTTAAGTTGTGTTGCCTAAACACTAGGAGAGCTTCCATTTCTGACAGACAATGAACTTAAAAGTACTACTTGCTTTTGAGAAACTGGTCCTGGACATTGTAATAAATTATGGACAAAGATAATTACAATGGAGTATTTAAGGCTTAACTGTAACACTGCTAGTGTATAATGTGAAACTAAGAAAGCATAAATATAAGCTGAAAAATCAAGAAAAATATCCTTGTAAAAAAGTGGTGCTATACTAAAAAGGCTGGAAAGCTTTTTACTTTGCACTGTTAAAACTACCTTGGACAAAACACTGTAAGTCCTAGCTCAGCAGTCTTCAAGACAGAGTTGATAATCTTAGACATGCTTTGTCATCTAAAACTTCAGACTGCAGGTAAGCTGTGTACAATTAACTCATGGTGAAAAGCTCTAGTATCAGAGAAATGTTCTTACCAATTAAAAGACCTATGGATCATTTTTAAAAATGTGCTATTTTTCTTTTTAGGTCATGATTTATGAATACATTCTGAATTTGAATAGAGTACCTTGACTTATTAAAATTTGGTGCCAAGTTTTTTTCTTTCCCCTAGATGTTAATAATGTGTACGTTTAGATTTTCATGAACTCATTTCCACTTTGCCCTGCAAAGGAAAGACTCAATTAGTTGTGTGTATTCTTACAGCGTTAATTTTCAGATTTTAATGCAAATCACTTTAAGTCTATTTTTAGACTAGGGATTTCACACGAGAAATTATAGGGAGAGGGATGCCTTAAGTAATCTAGAAACCATTATTTAAACTATTTAAGAGCATAATGATCTAATAAAGTATGCTTTGCTTATTATGTGCCTTGATGTATTGCAAAAATAACTCATGACTGAATAAAATAGATCAAACATTTCAAACAGAACCTATTTCCTTAGATACCTTGTGAAACTTAAATGATGAACATACAACTACGGGAACTGACATTTTTCTTTCTTCTGTGCTATGATCACGTTCATTCACGGAAAGTTCTTAAACAAGAGCTGTCTTCAGTGTCGGATTTGGCTCCAGATTGAAAAATACTCATGTATCTCACACTGTTTCCAATTTTAGCAGCCTTTTGTTGTCAGATCTATTATAAAGACTCTTCAAAAGCAAACACATTGAAAATGCACAAGAAATGTGCCAGATGATGTGAAAATGCTAATAATGAAAATATCTCCCTGTCCACACCATTTACTACTCCCTTACAGGAATAGATTTCAGTGGAACTGCAACAGCTTTACAATAAATAAACGCTGTGGTAAATCATCCTTTCTAAATCTGAGAGCTGAGAACTTTGTTCAGGGTTGTGCCTTCCACGCAGATAAATCAGAAAATGAGAGCGCAGTACTTTCTGTATTTTCCTTTTATTGTCAGTGACCTTTCCACATTAGGGTAAACATCCCTCTTTCCTTAAACACACAAAGTCAAAACCATGGCCTCAGATCTGCCAGCATTTCAGAGCTAACAAAAATAATAATAGGAGCTGCTGTAGAAACCATCAAAACAGGGACCTTTGTACATATGGCTAGGTTTAGCTCTCTATATGCAGTCTAAGCAAGTTGTTTAGGCTTCCTCTAGTGTAAACAGAGGGAAACCTGCACATCTAAACACAAGATAGTCTATCCTGATAACAATGTCTCAAGTAGATGAATCACACGTGACTCAACTCATTTGAAATGCAGTATACACAACTAAATCAGACTAAATCCTTACCTTACCACCTGTTATGTGCCTGGAATTTCTGGAATTGTTGTGGTACTGATTGCTCTCTGCTGTGCTTAAAGTTTGCATCCTTTGGTTTAAAATTGTTCCCTCTTGTCCTATCACTTTGTACCCATGTAAAAATTGATTTCCCTCCTGTTTATAATGTCTCTTTAAATATTGGAAAGCTGTAATGAGGTCTCCCTGCAGATTTCTCCAGATTAAACAAGCCCAGCTCATTCAGCCTGTCTTCATAGGAGGGCTGTTCCAGCCCTCTGATCAACTTCATGCCCTCCTGTGGTCTCTTTCCAAAAGCTTTCAACTTTCCTGTGCCAGAGGCCCCAGATCTGGATGCAGTGCTCCATATGGAGCCTTATCCCCTCCCTTGCTATGCTGGCCATTTCTCTTGTGATGCAGCTCAGGATATCATTGGTATTCCAGCCTCCATGCACACGCAGATGGTTCATGTGAAGTTTTTCCTCTGCCAGGACCTAAGTCCTTCTCAGCAGCACTACTCTGAACATGTTCTTCTCCCAGTCTGTAGAAATATCTGGGATTACCCCGATCCAAGGGCAAAACCTTGCACTTTGCTTTAGAGTTTATCAAGATCCCTCTGGATATCATCCCTTATTTCTGCTGTATCAACTGCACTACTCAGCTTGGTGTCATCAGCAAACTTGCTGAGGCTGCTGAGGCTCGATCCAATAATCTGTGTCTCTAATAAGTATGTTAAAGAGCACCAGTCCTATGACAGAAACCTCGAGGACACCACTCTTCATTGGCCTCCATGTGGACATAGAGCCATTGACCACAACCCTCTGGCTAGGACCTTGGACCTTCTAACCAGCTCCTTATCCACTGAATAGTCCAGCTTTCAAATCCATATCTCTGAGGATGTGGTGGGGGTCCATGTCAAAGGCCTTCCAGAAGTTCAGGTAGATGACATTAATTGTCTTCCTTTTGTCCACTGATGCCATCACTTTATCATAGAAGGCTACCAGATTCGTCAGGCATGATCTTCCCTTGGTGAAGCCATGCTGGCTGTCTTGAATCAACCGTTGATCCCTCATATACCTGAGCTTGTCTTGCAGGAGGATCTGTTCCATGATCTTCCTAGATGCAGAGGTGAGGCTCACCAGTTTATAGGTCCTTCTTCCTCCCTTTCTTATAAATGGCAGTGATGTTTCCCATTTTCTAGTCACCAGGGACTTTTTCTGACAGCCATGACTTTTCAAATATGACTGAGAGCAGCTCAGCAACCACATCATCCAGATCACATGGACTTGTACACATTCGGTCTCATGAGGAGGCCTCAGATTTGCTCTCTCATTGCAGTGGGGGATAGTTTGCATCCTCAATTCCCACCAAGAGTTTCAGGGATATGAGATTCAGGGATGTGAGAAATAAGAGAATTCTGCTTGCCAGTGAAGACTGACACGAAGAACTCGCTGAGTACTTCAGTCTTCTCCACATCTGTTGTAGCCAGTTCTCACTTCTCATTTATCAGAAAAGGTATGCTCTCTTTGGCCTGTATCTTCTGACCAATGTACTTATGGAGTCCCGTTTTTTTGTTTGTAACGTCTCTTATCAAATTCAGTTCCATCTGCACCTTGGCTTTCATAATCCCACCTCTGCATGTCCGGACAGCATCCTTGCATTCTTCCCAGGTGACAAGTACTTGTTTCCACTGCTTGTACGTGTCTTTCTTTTCTCCCAGTTTGACAAGCAGGTCCTTGCCAAGTCATGCTAGTTTTCCACCTCCTTTCTGAGGGATGGATAGCTCTTGCGCCCTCAGAAAGGCATCCTTCAAGAATAGCCAGCTTTGCTTTAGTCCTTTGTTTCTAAGGATAGCTTCCAGGAGATCTCATCCAATAATCCCTTAAAAAGTGTGAAAATTGCTCTCTTGAATTTCAGGGCCCCGACTCCACTCTTTTAGCTAGGCCCACACTCCTCAAGATCACAAATTCAAGCAGAGCATGCTCACTGCAGCCCACACCGCCTCTAATCTTAACACCTTTAACAGTTACATCCATGTTAGTTATCACAAGGCCCAGCAACACTTCACCTCTAGTCAGTCTGTTCAATATCTGCACCAGAAAGTTATCATTGATGGACTCTAGGAGTCTCCTGGATTGCTTTACAGCTCATTGTGCTGTTTTCCCAACAGATATACAGGTGTTTGCAATCCCCCATCAGGATGAAAACTTGCAAATGCAGCACTTCTTGCAGCTGAAGAAAAAGGACATCATCAATAGGTTTCCTTTGATCAGGTGGCCTGTAGTAGATGCCAACCACCAGCTGTCCCTTGTTGGTCCCATCCCTAATCTTAATTCACAGGCTCTCAACCTGTTTTTTATTGTTTTTCAGAGGGAGCTCCTCACAGTCTCTACACTCTTTAATATAGAGGACAATTCCCCCACACCTCCTACATTTCCTATCCCTTCTAAAAATCTTATAGCCTTCAGTGGTGGTATTCCTATTGTGAGAATCATCCCACCATATTTCTGTGATAGCAGTAAGATTATAGTTTTCCAAGTGCATTGCAGTTTCTCACTCTTCCTGCTTATTTCCCATACTGTGTGGATTGGTATACAAGTACTTCAGATGGGCTTTTGCATGCATTACCTTCCTAGAGGAGTCCTCCCACAAACCCCCAGGACAAATATAAGTTTTTTTCCCTGAGTACTTCCCTGAGTACTTCCTAAAGAGACAGTGTTCCCTGTTTCTCTGTCACTCAGCAGTACACCCCTTTCCCCACACAGCTGTAGTTTAAAGTCCTGGTAATGAACAAAGCCAGCTTTTTGCTCCTCTTGGTCAGGTGTGTCTCATCCCAAATCAACATTCCTGGTTTGTCAAAGGTACATCCTAGATCATAGAACTCGTAGCCTTTTGAGTGACCTAAATCCACAAGTAAATCCACAAGTATCTTATCCATTAAAAGGTTGTATATCCTTGACTATCTACTACTTGAACTGCACAGGCTTCCTCAGCATTACCCAAGGTCTTTCCACGCTGTGGTTATACTCTAGTATATTAGTATGGATAATGTATTGAGATATATTATAAATGATCATAAAGGAGTGCTGATGCTGACAAAGGGGTTCTGACTGCTCTAAGAAACTTGTGCTTAGAGCATAAGCTGAGGCTGGAGAGGCTAGAACAAAAGGCTGTTTCCTACAAGGCAATGCCTGCTCAGCATAGTGCAATGTTGCCTAGAGATCTCCAAGCAGCCTCTGAATGAGAAATAGCTGTCAACAAATAAAGCAGACTGCAAGAGCCTTGTACTGATATAACTGCATTGCTAGTACTAGTGTTAGCTTTTTACCTAGACATGTTTTGTATTGTGCTATGTAGACATCTCCCATATTGTGTCTTGAGGGGCTGAATATGTTTAACTGAAATATCCAGACACACTCTGTATGAATCAGATTAAAGATTTAAAAGCTGGATATAGCAAATATATATATATATTCCTTACAATATAGCCAATTACACTTTATACATGGTGTTCTGTATATACACATGTATATGCCATATAATGGAACTTTCAAAATACACTAGCTTGAGTTCTAAGATAAACAACCCCCCAAATACTATTTATAATGCTGGTGATAGAAGGTCAGCTCATGAAGCTAGCCATTTCTGATGCTTTTAATCTTACTGAGTGTTAACAACAATAAAATATTTATAGTTATTGTATCCTAAAGGGCAAAATGTATTCTCTAATAGGCATAAGAGGGTATATTTTATTTTATTCTATTATAAGGATATTAAACTGTGATAACATTACCACTTGCAGATATATCTTCTAGGCTCCTTTGCCCTACCTTGATGTGTCTAGGAAGTCCTTCACTTTTCTATATGACTGCTTTTTCCTCAGCCCTCTTGTCGCCAGTATCATGCACCTTTTCCTCACTTAACATCTGAAAAAGTCTCTGTTTCTTTGATATTACAAGGCTTTCCCTTTTCCCCTACTTTTTGCAGTTGTTTTAACCATTCCTTCTTGCCTGTGATGCCTCTATGCATAAGGTAGAAGCAGTAGTATTACAGTGATATCTGGTGCTGTCCATGGGCCTAGATGCAGCTGAAGATTCCTGGTGAAGATGAATGCCTCATATCATGACACAAAGAGTGCACAGAGCTCAGACCCAACCTGAGAATGAAAGGGTGAGGTGCTCACCTTGCCCCAGAGCTGCATGAACACAGACAGCACTCAGCAAGGACAATACAAGACATCAAAGACTCTCAAGACCATAAGGGAGCATCAGTATGTTCAGCAAGAAATGATTATCTGTTGGAAATCTCTCTTGGTTTCTGGCAGCTTGAGTGCATTTACTTTGTAAACTTGGGATGTCTTAGTACATTTGCCACAGTACAGAGACCTCCTGTCTACCACTGACATCAATTAATGCAACCAAGTGTCTGTGGAGGGGCTAAGCTGGGATGCTATCACTGTAACACTGCAAGTGTAGCTCATCAGCTTGATCCCATGATGCCTGGTATGCCCCCTGTTAGAAGAAGGACATTCCCTGCTAACTTGAACCATTCTATACTGGGTAGTACAGAACTCACAAATCTTTAGGGTTATTTTGTGAATTTTCCAGTTATATTATTATTATTGTTTAATATATTTATGGCTAACTGGTTATCTTTTTGAGAAGAAAAACCCAACATATTACAGCTGTCTTTTTTAACTTCACTGTCTCTTCCATTTACAGAGAATTCTTGAAGGATGTTTTTAAAGTCATAATAAAGAATAAGTGCAGTCATCAGAAGTAACTGGATATTTTTTTTTCACCAATTTTTACAAAATACATTTTTGAAGATGTTCTTATTTCCTATTCTAACAGTGTCCTTTCTCCTCCCCAAATTTCAAATGGATCCCAGATGTTCCTAGTTCATAGATCCTAGATGTCTCCTAGTTCATGAGATGAACGTGACAGTTCCTGCACTGCACTGTCCTATTAACAACAGCATTCCACCATTGAGAAAAAAATCTTGAATCTTGCAGCTTGACTTGATTTTGTCAATTATACTGTTGCACAGTTCTTAAATGTTTAATACTTCAGACAACTCTAGGTAATTTAAGGCTAAATTAATCTTTACTCACAGAAAATGGAAACAAGATTTAAATAAGATTTTTGATGTTTTGTTGTTTCTTGATATCTTTCATCTAAAATTCCTTTCTTTTTTTTTCTTCTTCTAGTCATTCTAACTCCAGCGTGTTTTCCGAACTTCACAACAAAACACCACTTGACATGCAACATTATAGACCATCCATTTTTCATCTCTTTTTTTTTTCTTCTCTCTCTTTCAAGAGCAGTTTCAGCTGCGGAAGCCTGGAAAATGCAATCAGAGGCACATATACGCTGATTGTGAGATTCAGTATGGTCAGATCTGTTATGTCTTCATGAATCAGTACTGGATTACTGGCTCAGCACAGGGTCACTGCTAAAGTTTCTGACTACCTTCCAAGCTTTTCTATAGCATTTGAAAAGTCAGACATTAAAGTGACTACCTTATTTGCCTTCTGTTGGACGGGAATAAATCATCCATTTATTTCTCCGAGTGCGTAGTACTAATCAGATAAGTTCATTTTTCTGCCCACCCTCTGAAATCAAATCTCATATCAACACCTGTTCAGATCAGAATAATTTTTACTTTGCTAAATTGATTGCTATACAATTACTAATTTGATGCAAGCTGGTATGAATCATGGCCACAAAGGGTTTCATATAAAAACATTAAAAGAACGTGATGCTTACCATAGTGTTTATAATAACAATTGGAAAATGTAAAGTAGGCACTCCAAATATTTACATAAGGAGAAAATTACCTGTTTGGGCTTTATGAGATGGTGCGTAATTCCTTCTGCAGCTGGCCAGATAAATTGGGCTTATGGAACAACATCAGAATGGCCCAGATTTTCTCAAGTTACAGCTGTCGGTCTTTTTTGCAGATGGGATCCTCAATACATTGGAGCCCAGTACATTCAGTGTTACAGCCTGAAGGACTAGCATCTTGTGGAAGGCTTCCTTCAAAACTACTTACTACCAATTGAATCACAGCAATGTTTTCTTTATCACTCATCACTTGAGTACTATTTGTTCTTCTGGAAAACGCAATTTCTCTTCAAATGTTCTAGGAAATTTATAATTCAGTTTTAATACACTGTTTAATGCTATGTTTCTGTTGCTAAAGAGACTTGTTGCTGTGCTTAACACCTGGTATCAACACGTATTGCTGATTTTTTTTCTTTTCAATTTTCATGCAAAAATAAAATAAATATCATAAAATATTCATAAAATAAACAAAAAAATTCCCTCTCACATGTCTCTTATTGTCATGAAATCTGTTCTTTTAAAGTTTGACTTTGCTCTTCCACTGTGCCCACAGTCACTGCTACTTTGTAGCTTTCTCACAGTTCCTACTTGGCAATTTCTACACTAAAATAACTGTAAGTGTCCCAATTTTCCAAGCTATCAAAAGTTTACTTATCCCATTAGAGGTGTGGGGCTGAATGCCTTTGGAAATTAGGCCCTGAGAGCTTTAATAGAGTCATTATTCCCATATGTTGTCACGATAACTAAATCCTTTCAGTGATTTGGATCCAAATGGAAAATCACATCCCAAAATTACAATAAATGTAGGTATGTGCAATTATCATCACAGAAGGCACTTCAGTTCCATGCTCATTTAATCATGTTTTTCTCAGCTAAGCCTGCCAACAAGGGTACTAATTAATGTTTTTTCCAATGTGGACACCTGCCCATTAGGAGCTACCAATACTTTGCAAATACAGAAAGCTGTCAGATGGTAATTACCTTTTGTTTTCTGTTATTCTGGCCTCTGAAGGAGAACTCTTTCTCACATTATCAGAGAGGCATGAGACATCTAGCACCTTCAGATTATTTTAATTTTCTGCTTAGTAGGGATCCCTTTTGGTTGTTGTTTCTTTGATATTGGCTCAATTCGACCTTATCCACAAGGTCACATAATTTTCAAAATCACTGATTTTGTGATTTTTGGGAATTCATGGTTGAAAGAGAAGGAAATAATTGCCATATTACTAAATTGGTCCTGTAAATTACTTTGGCATGCCCAAAAACGTAATTCACAGTAGTCAAAGACTAATGTATTTATCACATCATTGCTCCACTTCCACAGAATATCCAAACCAGGTACTTTATAATTATATTGCACTTCATTATTTGAAAAGAAAAACACCCTATTACAATTCTTGAATGAATAAAATGTGACTTACTACTTTGATATCATCAGGCTCTGCATGTTCGCCACATACATTGTTTTATGATTTTAAGCCATTTCCTCATTTTGTCTAGGACAATACAATACATTACATTATTTATTTACAAAAGTTATATGCAGTATCTCTATTACTGAAATCAGCAGAGTCAGATTAGTAGAACTGTAAATGGCCATGAAGCATCTACACATGCCCTGCCCCATCTCTCCTCCAACCTCTTGGTAGATGCTAGTACAGCCCTCTGCATGATTTATTTGTGTATTTGTTGAAATGCCTTGATTTAAAATTGTTTTTTTAGTGTTGAATCTGAAAGTTGAAGATCTACAGGAGCTGTTTTTCAAATAAACAGCTTTTTGTTCATTGTTCTTTCTCCTCCCTTTTTCCCTTCCTTCCCCCTTTTCCTTTTTTTTTTTTTTTTCCTTTTCCTTTCTTCCTTTCTTTTTCCCCTCCCTTTTCTCTTTTTTGTTGTTGCTGTTAATTTTAGTGAGCTAAAGTCTTGAACTGCTTCTTCAGGGCTTCTTCTACTGAGCATAGACATATTGAGTGGAACTTAACTCAAGAGATTACCAGGACTGCTTTCTGTTGGAAAAAAACATTGAGATTTAGCTTTCTGTAGTTCTCTATTTCTGTAGGAATCTAAGGAAATTATTTATCTTAGCAGAACCAGCTCATGCAAGAGTAAGAGAAAAGGGGATAACAGAGGGAGAATGCCAGATACAGAAGAGGAAAAATCTTGCAGCAGTGTTTCCTCTTCCCTTGAGGTATATCATAGGAAAAGAAAGGGCTGAGAATTCAATGTGAATTATGCAAAGAGAGGATTGCTTGGGGATGGGGGACAAGGTTAGAGTCGGTTAGCTGATGGTGCAGGGTGATGAGTTGTATGGTAGAGCACAGACTTGGTTTGGAGATGAAAAGCATGAAAGTTGTGCCAGCATGGCAGAATATCCTAGAGAATCACCCTGTTGAGAAGCCAAATTTATTACCTTAGACACAAAACTGAGTTAACATGTCTATGGTCAGTTTGAGTTTAGAGCAATTATTCACAAGATGCACTGCATGAAGAATGACAGCCTACTTAGACCTTTCTCAGGAGACTGGACAGTGTTTGATGGGTTTAGTGTATGATGTTTGAAGCAAAGGTGAAAGAACAGAGCTTTCCTGATTTTTGCTTCAGACTTTGAAGGTCTAAGATCCTTTACTTTGTCTGATAGAAAAATATGAAAACAGGGAAGAGAGCTAAATAAATCCACTTTGGAAATGAGATAACATTCAGGTTCAAATAGATTATGTGCACATGTGCATCCAAGACAGATGAATCACTGTTTTTTAACTGGCAGTGCTGACGGAAAATTGAAACTGGTGACTTTTTTTTGTACTTTAATAGAGATGCTGTAGCCAAGTCTAGAATCTGATGTGAATGAAAAAAAGTCTAAGTTCTTCTGTTTGGAGACCTCGACGCTGATGCTTTTTCCTATGCCAAATTCTGTGGTTTTTTTTTTTTTGTTGTTGTTGTTGTTTTTCTAATTCAGACACTTTAAAATGAAATGTATTTATAATGACCCCGGGGCTATCTTTCTTTTTTATTCTGATATCATTTAAACAGTTTTGAGATCAGTTTCAATCACATTACTAAGAGGGATTAGACGTCTCCATCACATTAATTCACTGATTTTTTTAATTATTATTATTTTTAAAATTGGAAGCTAAGATCAAGTCACTGCTCAGAATGAACTTCTAGGAAGTGGAGAATTTGTACGGGACAATTCCACAGGAGTCTGCCCATTTTGCTTCTCCGAGAATTACACACAGATGCTGAAGAATATGCACCATTGGAGGCTCAAATAGTGACAGTTTGTTTACTAGTTATATGGGCACACCATGGAGAAAAACACAAAGATATCTGTTCCTCATCTATTCTTTCATTCATCTGTATTGCTGTTAGTAAATTCATGGAGGCTTCTAATTCCCAGCAGATATAACCATCCTGGAAGTATTCTGTCAATAGAAGTCTTCATGCACTTCTCTATTATGTCACCAAATTGGAGAAAAGTGGATTTGATAAATGGAGCACTCGTTGGATAAGGAATTGGCTGGATGGTTGCACTCAGAGAGTTGCAGTCAATGACTCAATGTCCAAATGGAGACCAGTGGCAAGCGATGTTTCTCAGGGATTGTTGGTGGTACCGGTGTTATTTAACATATTTGTAGGTGACAAGGACAGTGGGATTGAGCACACCCTCAGTAAGTTTGCAGATAACACCAAGCTGAGTGGTGCAGTTGTCGTGCTAGAAGGAAGGGATGCCATCCAGAGGGACCTGGACAGGCTTGAGAAGTGGGCCCACGACAACCTCATGAAGTTCAACAAGGCCAGGTACAAGGTCCTGCACCTGGGTCAGGGCAATCCCAAGCACAGATGTAGACTGGGTGGAGAATGTCTTGAGAGCAGCCCTGAGGAGAAAGATTTGGGGGTGTTGATTGATGAAAGATTCAATAGTGTGTGCTTGCAGTCCAGAAGGCCAATCGTATCCTGGGGTGTATCAAGAGAAGCACGGCTAGCAGCAGTTTGAGGGAGGTGGTTCTTCCTGTCTATTCTGCTCTCATGAGATCCTATCTGGAGTACTGCATCCAATTTTGGGGTCCCCAACACAAAATAGACACTGAGCTGTTGGAGCAGGACCAGAGGAGGGCCATGAAGATGATCAAAGGGCTTGAGCACCTCCTCTGTGGGACAGGATGAGAGAGTTGAGGCGTTTCAGCCTGGAGACAAGTAGGCTCTAAGGTGATCTTATAGCAGCCTTCCAGTACTTGAAGGGGGTCTACAGTAAATCTGTGGATTTTTTACAAGGGCATTTAGCAACAGGATAAGGGGAAATGTCTTTAATCAGGAAGAGGGTAGATTTAGACTAGATATTAGGAAAATACTCTGAAGGTGGTGAGACACAGGAACAGGTTGTCCAGAGAGGTTATGGATATGCCCTCCCTGAAAGTGTTCAAGGCCAAACTGAATGGATATTTGAGCAATCTGGTGTAGTGGGAGGTATCCCTGCCTATAGCAAGGGGGTTGGAACTAGATAATCTGTAAGGTCCCTTCCAACCCAAACCATTCTATGATTCTATGATGATTTTTAGAGAATAATTAACTGTGTAACTCTCCTGACTACAATGGATTATGATTTTGGTTGTCTTTTTTTAAAGTAGAAATCTCTTTGATTTGACCACATCCATGAAAAAAAATGAGTTTCAATATTCATTTCATCAAAATTTGGATAAAGTCATCCAGTATAGAAAAAGAGTACAAATTTAACATAAAATGCACATTAATTCATGCATTTCAGAAATGAATATAACACTGTTTTCTTCCTTCTTTTATAGTCTAGACTTCTTCACAGAGTCTGCTCATTTCTTTGTCACTCATCATTATGGATTAAGGTACCCATACTGCAAAATCTCTCTGGTGAGAAAAGCAATCGCACATCTGTTTAAGTAGATGGTTAAATGCCATTAAACTTGTTGTATGGTGGCATAATGGAGAAGTGCATGAAGAATTCTACTGACAGAATACTTCCAGGATGTTTATATCTGCTGGCAATCAGAAGTTACTAATGAAGTTACTAATAGCAATGCAGATGAATGAAAGAATAGATGAGGAACAGATACCTTAGCATTTTTCTCTAAGGTGTGAGAGAATTATTTTTTTATATAAATTTTAGACCTGTTCTGCTTATTGGGACAGCTCAAGACAGATTGTGTGATGGCAATCTTATGTGTAGTGTTTAAATATATAATAGAAATAGAATCCAGCAGAATGTGTATACATGGTGCAGAACAAAATGTTCAATAAAGTCAGAAAAGTATATGTCCTTGCCAGAAATACATATCCTTGAAAGGCATAGAAAGCTCTTTATTTGTGTACAGTCTATCAGGAGTGGAATTGAAAGGGGAAAGTGAGACAGAGGACATTTTGTGGCCTCTATTTCCATTTATCACTCTTGTCAAATCATCTGTAACCCATGAAGATACTCAGTCTCCTTTTAGGAATATCCCAGATTGAACTACTGAGTTCCCTGCAGGAAATTCATTCATGTGTATACTTGTCCTTGTGCATTATTTAACTCTTTCTGGGCTGCTGTGAAGGGTATTATTTTGGCTTAACTTTGTAGGTTGCACCGGTCAGAAAAGACACAATACAGTAACCATAATACTTTCTGTTTTTTATTTCTGGTCTTTTTCACTGTTTTTTTACACTCTGACAGCCTTGGAAACACTGCATCAGATTATAAAAAGACATTGAACTGGTCAAAGTACATATAGAGACTGTGAAAATTTCAAAAATATGTCTAGGCAGGTGCTGGCATTGGGAAAAAAATGGGAATAGATGACCACGCAATTCTAAAAGTGCACTCTGTGGGACAGATCTACTTATTTTGGCCCCTCAGCATCTTTAAAAATCTGGTCCTCATTTTAATTTTAATTTTTATTTTAATTTTTATTTTTATTTTTATCTTTTTTATCTTTATTTTATTATTTATTTTTAATTTTTATTTTTATTTTTTTAATTTATTCTGGAAAACAATACAGAAACATGATTAAATTACTGCAAATGGGTGTGTGTATTAGCAATGTGGAAATTTTGTATTGCTACAAATGTTAATACTGCAATACAAATTCTTCAAAAGTTGACCAGTAATCCATGTGGCACCTAGCACAAAGTTTTGTAATGGCAATATAGAATAATGGTTTTGAAATATATTTTGACAAGTTTTTGAGATGTAGTTACAATGTATCTGTTAACATATTTTATTATAATGTCTATACTTACATGAGGATTTCCTTATTGCTATTGGAATGCTTTTATGTTTTACCAGAAAACTGGTTCTGGAGTTGTAATAGGAGGCAGCATATCTGTGATGACAACTTCATTTGTCCCAAGTGAAATAAGGTATCTGCATTTTTGCTTGAGTGGATGTGTCTATCTTGAGATATTCTTCCCCTTAGGTACTGAAAGGCTGCTATAACGTCTCCCCTGAGGCTTCTCTTTTCCAGGCTGAGCAAGACCATCTCTTTAAGCCTGTATTCACTAGAGAGTTGCTCCAACTCCCTGATTCTCCTCTTGGCTCTCTTTTGGACTCACCTCAACAGTTCCTTCCCCTGTTGGGGACCACAGAGCTGAATGCAGTACTTAAAGTTGGATCTCACAAGGGAAGAGCAGAAAGGAAGAATCACATCCCTCAACTACTTCTTTTGATGCAGCCCAGGATTGGTTGGCTTTCTGGGCAGACATAGCAGGCTCACACTGAGCTTTTAATCTACCAATATCTCCAAGCCCTTTTCCTCAGGGTTAATCTCAATCCATTGATTGCCCAGCCAAAATCTGTGTTTGAGATTGTCCTGACCCGGGAGCAGGACTTTGTATTGGCCTCGTTGAGTGGCCCACATAGGCCCACCTCTCAAGATATCTCTGGATGGCATTCCTTTCCTCTAGTGTGTTAACTGCACCATGCAACTCAGTGTCATTGGTAAACTTGCTGAAAGTGCACTCAATTCCACTGTTCATGTCACTAACAAAAAATAGCAAAATTTTATTAGTAAAATTGTGTTCTAAATTCCTGTGTTCATCATTCCTTATCACTTGTTCAGCAGCATGTTCTGAATTTTTATTTCTTGTTGAAAAATCATTATGTCAAAACATTGATTTTTTAAGTTGTACAAATTAAAATTCAATAGTATAAAATGCCAGCAGTACTTCCTACTAGGGAAAGATTTCAGAAGACAAATGGACCTTTGAAATATCCATCTTATTTCTGCCCAGAATTTATCTCCTTAGGCTTTGGACCAAATATGAACTGGGTAGAACACAAACTAACCAGCTTTTCCAAGAGTGCCCTAAGGTGTTCAATTTTGTCTAAGGATAAATGCACTGATTTGGATTATGGACTAATCTGAAAGATATTATTTATCTCTTTGGATGTAGTTAGAAGTAGAGTGCTGGAACTCACCCAGAGAAATTTGTTTGATTTTTTTTAAAATAAATATTTTGCACATGCATCCAAAAGGAATCTGAAAAACTACCTGTTGTCCTGTCTCTGATTTGAGGATACTTATTTGTAAATGAACTGATTTTTAATTGAATTCTTGGTGCTTTATTAAAATCTTTTGAAAAACTCTTACTTTTCTGGAAGTAGGAGTTCATCACTGTGAATAATTTTTCGTTGTCTTTCTGTGGAATCTATGCTTCAAAAATTCAGCTCTTATTTTCTTGCCTGCACCTTTTCTTTTCTTTTGTTGCTGTGATTCTTTATTTTCCAACGGGAGCTAAACTCGAGAGAGATATTTACATTTCATCATGCCTCAATGAATCTACCTAAACACAGAGGCAGAGTTTTCTTGTGCATCCAAAATTGCAATTAACTGCATAGGTCTAACAGAAGGACTCTTGCCACCTATGTCTTCACAATAAACAATGCATACATAGACGTATGGATATGAATGACTTTCTGTTTGTCTATCTTTCTAGCTATCAGATATGTGATATGAACTCCTGGATGATAATATCATGACCCAAATAACATTATTACCTCCTACTGAGAATGAAAAAAGGCTCGATTATCACAACTAGTGATCAACAGATCAACACTGATTAAAAGAAAATATGTATGAAACAGTATCTAAGGAGTTAATCTGAACAAAATGAAGGCAAGTTATCCCAGAGGAGAAACTTATACAATTAGTGTCAGTATGTAATCTGTTGTTTAATTACAACCTACCCTGTAAAGATCAGCTATGGGTCATATCTGTTTTTCCAGCAGGGTCATTTTTGTCTTCTGCTCATACTGCATGTTTACAAGACAGCTTTTGGATTCAGCCATATCATTAACCAATTAGCAAACTAAGAAATTGATTTTAAAAAGCATTCAGTATACATTGTTTCCTGACATTATTTTTCCATTTCTATTGGCTTTCGGGAAGGATTATCTTTTTTCCAGTTTGCATAATTTATGCTCTTATGTGTTTGCCCCATTTGTTTGGTTTCTGGCTGGAACTGAAGATATACTTTTATTTATTATATCTGAATTGCATAGCATGTACAGTTCCAGCATTTCAGATGTTTGAAACATATATAATTGTAAAGGAGTCTACTAATTCAACTCCACTATGTTGTTGGTTGAAGAGAGTACTGAAAATTGGCATAGTCCATGACTTTAAATTGACTCATTTAATAACAGTAACTTTTTTTTTTTTTTTTTTTTTTTTACCAAAAGAGCACATTTTACAGCTTAGAATGACTATAAAAATGGAAAGATTTTTTTTTTTTTTTTTTTTTTTTTAACATAGATAGTTTCTCATGTGACAGTTTACTTGCTGACTGCAGAATTCAGAGGGGAATTGTTTTCTATGTTTACTCTGGTTTTGGTCATGGATGATTAAGACTTTTTTTTACTCTGTAACTGTCATGATATTACATTACATTTCTTCAACAAGCCTATTCCACTGGAGGGAGTGAACAGATGTTGAACGAGTAGGCTTTTATTTACTTTTACTTTGGGGTAGGGAAAATGTGTGGCTGCTCTAAATATATGTTAGCAAGAAAACTCCTGGACAGCTTGACATTACATATTTAACAGGATGCAAAAGAGATAAGTAACACTCAACAGAACACTGAAAATCAAAGATTTGGTTCTCCAAGCTTCTATTTTGTCTACAAATAGCCTTTCAAACTAGAGTGTCGTTTGAAAGGATATTGTTGAGTCCCCTGTAGAATTTGAGAATTTGAGTCCTTTGAGAATTTAGAAACAAGCATATGAAGACTGTGTGTATGAAGTCAGAACACAATGGAAAACTAAAAAGGATGCCCATTCACTAAGAACTAGGCTAATGTGCTAAATGACTAAGGAGTAGAGAAGAAATATTTGTGGAATCTGAGGAGTAATACATAATGCAATTACAGGTTTTATGTTTTCTACTAACATTTTATCTCCAAACTAGTCAGACTCTGAGTTAAAAGAAATTATAAAGCCGGTGCCATTCCCTTACAGAGTCATTATCTCTCATTTTCAAAATAATGAGGGCTACTAGATCATGATGATAGAAAAATCTCTGTTATCAGTGAGAGCAAGCTGGCTTTCTGCACAGGTATATGCACAGGGAAAATAGACCATAAACTACAGGGAATTTTCAAATCGCTTTTGTCTAGCCTGAGCTCTGGACTGCTGAGCCAAGATGGATACATGAAAAGTTGGGGACAAACACTTACAGAGACTAGTTTCCTGACTTTCACTCACCCAGGGGCAGAAGCAGCAGCAACCTTGGCTCACCACAACTTTCCCCAAGGTCCTTCTCTACCAGATTTGCCCACTACTCTTTTCAGATTAAGGGCAGCTTGGCTTGAGTTCTCCATTTTGTAATAGTGACCTTTGATTTTGTGGCGCTCCTGAAAAGCTTTGGGACTGCTCTGGGTGGAGAATGCAATAATGCAGCCAGTCCTGATTGAAAGTATACATGGCTCATCATGTTTTTAATACAGTCATATTTACACTCCACGCACTTAAAGCTGATCCAAGGCCCATTGAAATCAGTGGGAGGTTTTCACTTCGCTTCAATGAGTCCTTGATCAGGCCCTTAATTAGTTATACTTCCATTATTGCTCAGCAGGAGTCTGAAGGCAGAACCTTGTATGTTCCTGTCTCCTTTTTTTTTTTTTTTTTTTTTTTTTTTTCCTGAGAACACTTCTGTTCTTGAAACACGATGTGATGAACCTCCCTAAGGTACACTACAAAGGGCTTTTTCTGTATTTTTTCCCTTCATGGCTACACAAAAATCTGTAGATCCTTTCAGTTTTCTTTTGTTTGTTCAAATTCCCTCCCACAGCAAGCACACTAATTACCTGCTCAGTAAGCCTTCCTACTTTCAGTTAAGCAACCTTACTGGAAAGAACTGGTAATAAGAGAGACTTTGGGATCTAGAATTCAGCAAAATGCAGTTTAATATACAAAAGCATATGAGTTACAGGTTAGCACACTTTGATAAATTGCACTGAGACTGATGAGCCTAAAATTTGTAGTTCAATTCCATGTGAGTTTTGAATGCAACTCAAGCTAGTGAGTTCTTGTAGACTACTACTTTAAACACTCTCCATTAGCTCTGCAAAGCTTCCTTCAGGAATTATTTCAGAAAAACGAGTTTTGAAAGATAGAGGTGAAGACATTCTAAATTGTACTGAAACAAATAAACACTAGTAATGCTGGTTAGACTCCCCAAGTGTCAGACTGTGTTTGCTTAGACTATAGCAGTTGTGTATCTACTGTGTAGTGTGCCATGGTGAGCATACTGCAGCAGGTGACACCTGAAAAATAAGCATCCCCTGCTGGTGATTCTATCTTTCTCTGCAGGTAATCAGGAAGAAAAAGCTGAACTTTGCTCCCTCCTAAAGATGGCATGAGAAATGGTCCTCTGTAGGTGTCTGTCTCTCTTCTTTGATCAGATAGAAGAGGAAACCTAGAAGTTTTGCCACCTGTGGTGAGTTAAAGCAAGTACTCCTTTCTTTCATGAAGTGCAGTAAATGTCTTCATAAGCAAAAACTACATAGTATTCTCAGTTCTGTTTGACACGGGCTTCTTCATAGTAAAGATATGGTTCAATATGTAAAAGTGTATTACAGGCTGTTTTGGGTAAACACAAAGAGAAACTAAATTATAGATATCTTTGTCAACAAAGTGTTAGCCTGACATCTCAATGCCTGGAAAACTGCCAGTCTATCTACTGTGTTACTGATACAGAAAGGTTCTGGGTGCAATCATTGGGAATGTATTTCACTGAGAAGAAACATCACCTCTCACACCGAATACATATGCATAACCTGTTAGAACAGAAGGACATACATCTGGCCCCACCATTTATGGGCATTGCACTTTTATTGTTAATTTTTAAAAAGTTATCTTAACACCCACCTCCAGGCTAAGTCTTTGTGTATCCTTCTCTATTCTAAAAACATTTGCTTTCTCAGCTAAAAAACTTGCTCCCACTGTTCCCTTCTCTATTGCTGTTTTTTCATGATGCTGGTGCGTCAGGAGACAGTGAAAATGGTTGCAAAATATGCATGCATATGTCTTCCAGAAAGGTGAGGAAAGGTGTCTGATGTCTTTGTAGCATCTAGATGTGCTTTAAAAAGGATTTTTACCACACTGTCTGAATATAAATGACCAGAATATAAAATAAAACCCAAAGTAATACTTGTACAAAAAGTTGTCTTGTAGTAATTGTATGCAATTTAACTAACAGACATACTGAAGAACTTATTATGTGAGCATGTCCACCTTATAATGAATTTTCAAAACTTGGATTTGATCTAGTATTTCATTTACCACTCTTCATATCAGTTGCTTTCACTCCGATTCCATAATTTTTTCCCTCTGCAAATAACACACTACTCTTGTCAAGCTGATGAAAGACATTATTTCTTTAGGAAAGACTTTCTTTTTTTCTCTAGGAATTCTAGATGGAAAGAAATAAATCATCCTATTGTGTTAAGCCTTAACAATTTGCAGGTAATTCTACCACAGTAAATTCTGGCATATTAAATTGATGTACCTGATAAATAGACATCTCCTTGTACTGCCAGGCTGTAAGTTGTAGCTTGAGCAGTGTCAATTGCTTATTACAATGTATGAGTGGATATCAATGACTGAAGAACAGAAAACAGAAGTTTTACCCTCTCACCCACATTGAATTTTCCATGCTGTCAATGCACTTCAGTACATTTCCCTATTGTTTCAGGAATACAGTACTTTTCTCTCCAAATACACAACTCAGACTACAGTTTCTGAGTGAGATAAGAAGTCATAGAAGCTGAGCTCAGATAACTGGCAGAGCTAATTAGGTCATCCTCTAACATTAGAGCAGAAAATGAAAAATCTTAATTGGAAACATGCTGGGGCTTGGTGTCTTCTGCATTTCCATTTTAATACACACACTCAGTGGTAGCAACACACAAGAAGAGTCCAACATTCTACAAGCAAGCACACTACTTTTTTAAAAGCAGAAAAAAATCATTAACTGAACTTAATGCATTGATTTTAACCTAATTAAATCTCTGAATTTTTAAAGATTTTGCAATATTCGTACATCAGAATTTCTTACTTTTTAATTGAGGAGATGGGAGGACGATCTATTCAGGACAATTTGGTAGTGACATTACCTTCCCTCAAATTTACAGTAAGATATAAACTGGAAATGAAAACCTGAATCTCATTGTTAGTTATGTTGGAAAAATCTTTTGAGACTTTGCATGAATAAGGTTATTTTTTCTCTGTTTTAGCTCTGTATCTCATGTTATTGCCCTGTGCACACTGGTGAAGGACTCATTCATGTTTCTGAAGTGTGCATATTACAATAATAGTATCATAATCACTGTCATGATCAGACACACATAGTCTAATTTTATTTTGACTACTGGTTCATGAATAAACAGTTCTTCTGCTTTTCTCAGAGGAGCAGAGGTCCTTCACAGGACCTGTTTCAGGGTCTTTGCATAGCTCAATATTGTGCTGTGCTAACACTTCTTCAGATAGGTAAATCATGTGCATACCTAGCAATTGACTGTCGCAGGAAAGGGGACTGGTGCAGACTCAGTTACAATCAAGCTCAGTTGAACTGTCTATCCCTTTGAATTTATACACAGTAATGCACATATGCACAGCCGTAAATTTGCGTGTGCACCTATGTGTAAGCCTGTGGGCACACACACATGCTGTACGTCCGTCCGTCCATCCATCCATCCATCCATCCATCCATCCATCCATCCATCCATCCATCATTTTATTTCCATTTAAATTTTACTACAAACATTTTCCTTGTTATTCCTACATTCCTACTAGTGATTTTTATTGATGCCTTTTTGTTTGTTTGTTTGTTTGTTTGTTTGTTTCCATATTGATTTCTGAATTTCTTTCATGCAAAAATGAAATTGATTGATAAAAAATTTGAGGAAAATTCTTCTCTTCAGGAAAAAATGTATATTTCCTATGCATGCTGTATTTTACTCATGAGCAAGGTATATCCACTGTGACTGCAAGGATCATTATGTTGACAGACCCAGTGAATATAAGAGTGATTCACAGTGAAAATCGAGGAAAAATTTGCTATTTACAGTGAAACAAAGTCCTACACATAATTCTGACTACATAACCTTTACTATAGAAAAATAGTTAATTATAGTTGCTAGTAAATTGCAGTGTTGAAGCAGAGGTATGCCACTGAATCTGTAATGAAATTGGGAAGTTTTCGTCACTTTCAGAACTGACAAAAATAGTGGATATTTAAATATTTCATCTTGGTTTGTTATGAGCTGGCATTTCTCTGCACTTACTAATAACTGAATGTATTGTGGCTTAAAAAAAGCTTCAGTGCAGCATTTGAAGGTTACTTGAAGGTGAATACAGTTAGATATGATACACTATAGAGGAGGGGTAATTGTTAAAAAAGGCTTGTGTATGCATATGAACTCGTGGGTTATGTGGTTTGGAAGGAGTGCTAATATACCTTTATTTTAATGCTGTGGTTTATATCTGTCTTAAGCCAGTGGGCCCTGAAAGTCTCCGCCATATGTAATCAATATAGAATTATTTGACTATTTAATTTTATGTCTGTAATTAATCTCAGTTCAGTAATCTCAGTTAGCACAGGAGGTATCTCCAAAGCAGTGGAGGAAGGTGTGTACAATGAGAAACAATGGAGAGAAATTTAAGGCAGAGAAATAGAAACAAAAACAGAAACATAAATATTTAGTAATGTTTCTACAATAACCTGTGGGCATGGCTGCCAAATGCTGTAGATTTCCCACTTCTTAAGTTCCTATGATGAGACCTGGAAAAAGCCTGTAAAAATATGCTTTTGGCAAAGACAAACTACTAGGCTGGGATTAAGTGGCATGGCCTGGTTTTTACAGAAGTAAGATCAAAAAAACAAATGGTGACTGCTACTCTTGAAAATAGTAGAAAAATGCACCCATGAGTCACATATTCCCCTTAGTTTACTGCCCCTGCCGCCAAAACTTTGAATTTTACCTAACTTTTAAATCAACCTGGGAATGAAGTACTGGCTGCTATTAGTGCTTGTGGTTTGACTGCAGATTCATGGGAAAAAAAGGGCTTGTGTCACCAAACATCACTGGGACTTCAGTCTTTTTTTGCCAACAGTTAAGCATCTTTCTCTACATCCACATCCAAACCAGAGGGGAGAGGGAATCTAAATGAAATTCCTAACTTGCTTTCAAATCACTTGATTTTGGTGAGAAAGTTATAAAATGTATAACTGTAGGAGCATTTAAGTCAATGCTAGTTCTTTCTTCACTAAATAGCAGTCCTTTCTGCACCCCTGTGTGGCACATTCTGTCTTTCCAACTAAATAATCACATTTTACATTAAGTTGAGATATTTTTTTACACTTCAACCTCTTGAATGTCAAGATCTTCAGTTTGATATTGAATTACTTATTGGAATGGTCTCATCTTCTGGGAGTTTGAAATAATGCAGTCATTCTTTTTAATTTTGGATTAAATTTAGATCCAAGTCACGTGAAATCACACAGTAATCTAAAAATATATCCTGCAGAGTTTTATCTGTAATTCTCAAAGAGACATAAAGTGCACGTACTGATATATATAAGCATAGTATATTTTTTTCTAGATTTATGAAGAGAACATTCAGTTTTAGTATACGTGTTTGGCAGTTATTATCCATCCTACACATATTTATGTCCAAATTGGTTGTCAGAAATTGGCCGGGACACATGCCATCTCCCAGAAAATTATTGCAAATTTAGTAACCCTGCCCATTGCAGGGGATGAAACTAGATGATATTTAAGGTCTCTTCCAACGTACCCCATTCTATGATTCTATAATACGTCCAGTGAAATCTGAAAAAGAGTTAGTTACATCATATCCTCAGATCAGGACCATATTCATTCAAGCTCTGTCCAGAAAGCAGAGTGCTGCCTGAAAACCTTAGTACTAGCATAGGCAGATATCTCACAAATTATTTATGAAGATACAGTGAGTGTATTTCTCCAAACTTTCCGTATCAATTCCTCCCAAACATAGAAGATTCTCTGCTGGCAAGGTACAGAATACTGAACAAAAGCTAAAAGTCTGGAATTCTTGAATTCTAACATCAAGTTGCTATGTCACTGTAATGTCACTTTGTCGGATCTGTTTCTCTTAAGCAGAACGTCCCAAATAAAACTTTCAGTAGAATTTTTCATGCAACCATATTTACCACAGATAATATATTAACCAAGCTTGCAGAAGTTAAACAAATTTTAGGTGGCAATTGTGGAATTTATTTCACCTGATTTTTCTTTTCTGAATGATGATGCCACTGCACCTCTGTCTGCACTCAATGAAGGCAGAAGCAAGTAGGCACTTCCAAAGATCATTTTATCCCACTGGAATCAGGATTTGAGAAAGAAAATGTTTATTTCCTCTTCCCTGATTGCAGAGAGAGAAGCTTAGCTTACTCTAAGCAACTAGTTTTCAGTCAACCAGTGTTTCTAAAATGGCTGGCTGTTATTAAGACGTTAATTAAATTATTAAGATATACTTAGATGATGACAATTATTGGCCATAGTATTATGCATTCTTGATCAAATAGTAACACAGAGCTCTTACGTTCTTTTTTTTCAGAGTCGAAGAGGAATAGTTGGCATAATACAAAACAATGTGCTTCTTAGGTGTATTAGATCCTAAGTTCCATCTAAATGAGTAAGTAAAAACCGTACATGTTATGTCCTCTAGAACTGTAATCTGTAATTCTGAATTGTTAAAATTCCCATGAGCATAATTTTGGCCTGCGCCTACTACTGGCTTCCCACTTGCAAGTATTTTCTGGGAAATGGCATGGGTCAGAGTCCAGTACTGACAAGCAGTTTGGACATAAGTATAACTTCTGGAGACCAGAAGGGTTTGTGATTGTAACTCAGTGTCAGGGGACAGTCCCAGGCATGCTTAGTGTGAAATGACAGTGCCTTACTTAGCTGTGTTTTCTTAATGAGATTTTTAGCATCAGTAAGAAGTTTCTGTTGGTCTCTGCTAAAGCAATTTTATATATCCTATAAGCATTAGGATGATGGGGAGATCATTATATGTTCATACATTTATGTTCAGATGTTTATATTCCACATCCATGTAAAACTGCTTTCAGCATGCTACAAGTATCGTTCTAGTTCTGGGAATTTGGCATCATTATATCTATGTAATTTGAAATTGAATTTATCTCACTGTCTTTTTTACTTTCCATTTCATTCAACTTTATATTTGATGGGAAAAAATAGCGTGTTTACAGTGCTGGCCCCTCGTGTAGCCAGCACTATTTAGTTGAAGGCTATCAATTTATTCTTAAACTTCAGGAAAACACTTATAAGTGGTAAGATTTGAACAATCATAGTCTTTTTTTCTACAAACACTATGGTAAGAAACATTAGAATCGCTCAAAGATTGTCAGAACATTCTTCCATTTTCTCTTTTCACTCTGCCCTTGAATCATGATTCTCTTATTTTATTAGTAAGCGTATCTACCATTTTATTGCTGGAACACCTACCTATAGGATTTACATTATATAGCAGAGTCCAGTATTTTCTTGGCTGATCTTATAACTTCTAGTGTAGACTGCAGAAGTAGTGAGATGCTCATTATTTACTTTTGGACTTCTCATTTTTCTTTTCTAATGACAATTACTTAAAATGGAATTATAAATTATAACTGATTTCTAACCAAGCATACAGCATCTCTGCTTCCTTATGTTGTGTCAATGACACATTCCTAATGTTTAACATCAGATCAATATGTAGATAACTTTTGTACAGTTTTTTTTTTCTTTCTCCCCAAAGTCATCACTTGTAACTCCTAGCAAAAGAGCTGTGATTTATAAGAAACAATCTTATTACAAGTTTCAATGCTGGAATTAATAATTCTCATTCTTCAAAAGGTATATATATATATTTTTGTCAGTGACTGATATTTTTACTTCTAAATTATATCTAACGTCAGAAGCAGCCAATGTTTCATATAAAATTATACATTTATGTTAGCTATCCAGGTTAGCTATACCGGTATGAAAAAATGCTGAAGTATATTTGTCCTGCTTTACTGATGGAGGTTGAATTCAAAAAGACAATAAGAAAATGAATTGCAACAATCATCTTCAGATGATGTTGAAGATGTCCTTTCTTTTGAGGTGGAAGTTAAATGGGTGTTGTAAATGTCATGAATTTTACATCTATTTATCTTTGAAGCTTCTTGTGTGATAGATAAACATGCTAGACTCTACAAGAACTGGGGAATGCCACAACTGAATGGGGGGAGTGGAATAGAAGACTGCCAAAACAGATGACAAAGCAAGAAAATCTTAGGTTCAAAGATTATCCAGAATGGTATTGCATTAAACAAAAGAAGCAGCTCTACTTCCCAACTGTTACAAAGATGCCAAAAGAGTTGCTTTAAACTTGCCAGGGGCTACATGCCAGTGACAAAAATTAACAAAGTGTAACATCTGTTTTTTGTGATTGCCACCCAAAAATGAGAAAGAAACAATCAATTTCTTCAATACATGATAGAAGACAACATGATATTTATCATCCCCTTTTTAAGAACATGCTTTTGTGAGCTGATGCTTTTCCCAGTCTGTTTTATGCAGCTCACATGTTGTATGGACTTCAAGACAGCGACATTTCAGGACTGCTATCAGGGCTTCTCCCTGTCATAGCTACTTCTGGGGTCTCAAGTCCAGGGTGACTCAGCCAGTGTTCTGGAGCCTTTCTTGTTAAAGACCTCCTCTCACTTCCTTCTCCTCCAGATGTCTCAGTGAGACAGCCAAGCATGCTTCATCCTTTCTCAGCATCCGTTCACAGGGCAGGATGCTTCTGGCACACATAACCAATGTGTTGTAAATTACAAGCAACTTGATGAAACAGCATTGCTGAAGTACTTGAAGAGCCATTTGGTTAAAAGTAATGTAAAACAACTCTGAAGTGCTTTAAAGCAATGGCTGTGATAACAAGCCATAAAAAAGAACATTACAAGTCCCTAGGCATGATCAAACCTAGCTTGTAGGTGCTTGCTCTAAGGACTGGGATTACCTTGTGCCCAACTTCCTGTAGCACAAGAGAATTATGTAGTTCAGGATGGAATTTGGAAAATCTAACTTGTTTGGGAAAGGTATGATCTCTGGTTGTTTCCAGGCCTTTGGTTTTTTTTTTTTGTTTTTTTGTTTTTTTTTTTTAACCAACTCTTCTGTGTTTGTTGCTTTGAATTGGAATCTAGTCTTTCAGTCCATTCATTCACTTTTTCAAGACCATTTTGAATGCTAATCTTATCCTCTGTCATACTAACATACTTCGTAGGTCCAGTTTATTCTATAACTCGGGACATAAGTATATCAGAAGATAGAACTACACCAATCGTATGTGTTCTACCTTGAAAAATCCTTCTATACTGGCAGTGAACCACTGATAATTCTCTGACATACTTTATAAATAATTTTGTAACCATAGGTAGATAATTTATTCTACATCAGATTTCACTGCTTCCACTGTGGCAGACAATATAATGTCTTAATAAAGTCAGAATGCATGACCTATCATATATCGGCATATTTCCTCCCTGTCAACACACAGGCCAAGATTCTCTGAGTTCTTCCTCTTATTACTAATTTACTTACAGATTAACTTCTTATTATCACTGCTATTTCACACTAGTTGCATAACTTTGTTTCTTGGCTTCCAGAGTTAGCCTCTATTTCATTCACCAATTATCGTCAGTGCTTTGATTTGTATTTTGCCTATGCTTCCTTCCTGTAAAGACAGCTTTATGAGACAGTTTAAATTTCATCTGGACTTCTGTATGTGTGTGCACATGTCTGCTTTCTCTGAAGGACAGCTTTCCTTAACTGTTGTAGATTTCTACAAAAATCCCTAAAGTCTTATGACCAACGGTTCCTGCAAACCAAGTGATTCTTCTAATTACTTATAAGAGAATTAATTTATTGATCCTTCTAATTCAAAGACCTACTTTAAATCCCCACTGTGTTAGCACCTTGTTTCTTTCTCTTCCACCCTTTTCTGGACACTTGTACCAAAACTCTCCCTGCATATAATATAACATGGCTGCATAGGCACTCAAAAAATCTACTATGTCAGCAACATCTTCAAGCCTCTCATGCAAGTTAACATGCTATCTTGATCATCTAGCAAGATGCCTATAATAAAGAAAAAAAAAAAAAAGACAAAAAAAAAGACAGGAAATTAAAATAAAGTAACCTAGCCTTCTAAGTGGATTGACTTACTCATTCACCTCATCCCTTTTATGATCTTTACATGAACTGGCTCTGCGCATGACTTTTATTTCAAGTTCTTGTCAAAGTCACTGGAATTTACACATAACTAAAAGTTCTGTCATCTTTCTTTTCAAAGCAGTTAAAATTCTCCTCAAGAAGTATGTTTATAAGTAAAAGTGCTCTTTTCCTTTTTCTTCAGGAGATGGACCTCCTCTTACTTCTTGCTCATGGAACATCATTCAATACACCAAAGTCCATCCCATTTTATACCATCTGAGAAGCTGGGCTAATTTTATCCCTTCATGAGCTTGGCTCCTCACTTAAAGAACTGGCCAAGATCATTTTCCTGATGTTTATGTTCCTCACATTTCCCTGAGTCCTTTGCTCCAGCTGTCTGAGATTCTTGGTTAATTTTAATCTGCTCATTCAAGGTACTATCAGAGTCTGGAATGAGAAATGTGTACAGATAAGTCTGAGTAACTCTTTTACTTCATTCAGATACCAGCTTGGTGGCAATACATCCTCTGGATTTTTGGAAGTACTTTGATATTAGTCTTGGAATACATATTATTCTGCTCTCCAGGACAATATATCTGTTCCTAATCTCAGTAAATTGTTGCTCAGGAACTGGAACTGTCTCCAAAGAAGGATGTAGCCAACTTTATCTCTCCTCCTATTCTGCTGGTACTGTTGTAAGAGCTGTACAAGTGTCTACTGTATTTGTAGAGGTTTGCTGTGTTGAAATTTTTAAAATCATTAATTCATTGATTTTTGATGGCCAATTTTTGCATGAGTCTTAAGAAATTCCACGAAGTGACATGTCCAGTGCTGAACTTCTTTCCCCTCTCAACCTTTACTGAAAGGGATATACAGCCCATGGAAATCCTGTAGAAGAGACCTAGGATGAGACACTGACCTCATCTGTCACCAATTCTCCACTGCATCAAGTGTTGCACCTAAGGGAATTAGTCCTAATGAGAAGGAGGATTTACTTTACTTGACGTTAATGACAATATGGTGCTTTAGAAAGTTGAGTTAGTGCTTCGAGATGCTATTCACAATCTTATGAAGTAGGTATCAGATATTCCCATCCTGATTTTCACAGGTATCTGTGTGATTCTCCAGAATTTAAGGCAGGGAAAAATCATGCTTATGGCACTTGGATACTGTAACTTCTTAAAAAGAACTGGTCAATTGAGAATATGTACCTTTCTCTGAACAGCTATCTGAATGTGACTGTGTTGTGCTGAGCTTGGCTCTTAAACTGAGTTTGCATCCAGCTTTTACTGGTTATATAATACTGCAGCAGAAAGGAAAAACCCAAATTACTTGATGAGGAAAGTGGCAGTGGAATGAAACACTGAATTTTCTTAATAAGTTATGAAGTTTTTAACAGGAAATATTTGGATTCAGGGACAATTTTACTGGACAAAATGTCCATATCTCTGTGTGTATAATAAACTACTGGAGCCCACTGGATTAATTCAGTGCCCTAATAAAAAACACATATAATTGTGTATTTAATACTAAATTCTTGTGGCCCTATTTTGACATGAATAGTTGACTATTTTTGCATCCACTGGCAATGGTATTTAGTAATCCACAAGTGGGCATAAATGTATGATCAGCATATGGAGATCACACTTGAAGATTTTGTAATCTGATGTTCCAGACTGAACACAAGGCACTAGACTGAAGGTGCTAAGAGCCAGCCAGCACCATACAGAGCAGATAAATCTTCTATGTCAACAGACAGAGACAGGCAAAACACTATTTCATCCTTAGATCAGCTTACTATACTTTTGCTCACCAATGTGGGGAAACTAGCTCTGTAGGGATATAATTTCTATGTGGTATGAAATCGCTGCATTCAGCAAAATTCTGTGTTTCTGTCCTTCAGTATATGATTCATTCTATGTAAAACTAGTAAAATATCAGGGCATGCAAATCAGGAGTTAATCTGGCCTGTATCTATTTTCATAATATTTTGCTTTTATTGCACTGCCATTTCTGGGGAGATGTAAACTGCTTTGCTGCACCTACGAGAGTGCTTTACTAGGCTTGAAATGTTCTTCTTTCCTTGGGAATTGCTAGAGACATGAGTGCCTCAGTTGAGATCCTACTTAAAAGTTCAAAGTACTAGTAATTAAAAGAAACTATTATTTGTACTATTTGACTTTAAACTGAACATGCGTCATCTCAGAGTCCTCGATGTGTATGAGAGAGAAGAAACAGAGCTCTGCAACACTGCATTTTCAGTCACTGTCCACATGAACTGCTTTGTTTCCTAAGCTGCAAGTCTGCTTTGTGGCTTTTTTTTAAAAAAAGGTATTTATTTATTTATTTATTTATTGTTTTTAAGGACTGTGTGCTTTGATCCTGTTCCGCTGCTTGTAGAAGGTGTACAGGTTAATAAGGGCTATAATTGCTTTTTGTTTAGAAAACAGAGTAGTTTATCTGCTCTTGGTTAGTGCTCTGAAGTGTTTTTTAGCACTTCACCCCTGCATGCTCTTGGGGATGAAGTATGTCATTCCTGTAGGAGAAAGAATTTATGTGGCAAAATGAAAACCACTGCAGTGTAGGTAAAGGCGTGTACTCTAGCTTCATTTTCTAAAATGAAGTTTATTTCCTTACAGTCTGCAAAAATTAGAATTTGCCTGTTTTTTATAAGTGAGGAATTGTTACAATCTTTAATATACCTTCATACTTCTGAAATTTCTCATTAACATACACTAGGAAAAAGAGATAAATGTCTTCAGAAGTGATAGGGGAAAACTATTCCCTTGGGTGGAAGGAAACTATGGCATGTTTTCAGAACAGTGGGGATAAAAGTCTTTGTTCAGCAGCTTTGGCAAATGGAATGAAGAAAAACTTATTTTTCCCACAGATATAAGGAGCAGAAGGAGTAAGAGAAAAAGAAGGCAAGCAATAGATCAGCAACTTGAGGGGGAGTAAATTATGAGTATTTAGTTTATTTCAGTACCTAAAATAGCTCTGATGGCTTAGGATGTCTAGAGACACATGTATTAATAGAGCTAAGAAAGAAGTGGAGAAAACAGTTTGATCAAAAACAAAGCAGGGTAGGGGTATATTTATTTCACAATTACTTGTAATTTTCTTGCTGTGCTCTTATTAGCAGAGAGAAATGGTAATAGTTTCATTTGAGTCACTACTGTTGCGATGGAAGACAATCAGAAATCCGTCTTACTAAAAACCATCTGATTATGTGATAGGTAATGCAGTTAATTCACTTTTTCAATTACTGTCCCACAAGGACACATTCATGAGGAAAATATCACTATGCTAAGGTTCTTCCACGAAGACTGATGTGATGTAACTGACAAAATTTCATTAAAGGTCTGAATTTACTCCCCTCTGAAATGAGCAGTAAAACTCCTATTCACTTCAAAAGCAGCAGGTACCTTGTATGTATGACTATCAAGAGCACTCAATTGAAAATATCAGAAGACAGCTCAGAAGCAACCCAGACTGAAGCTCTGTATCTATAAATGTGCTCAAGACAGCCCTACAGACTTCCCCCCTGCTGATCAACTCAACGCAACAAAAATTTGCCAAGCAAATCATTAAAAATTGTACATATTTCTCTCTGCTTTGCTGAAAATGCATTCCAAGTATTTCCAAAGGTAGTGGTTTCCTATTCTACTACACATGCAGGCAGAAAGAATACAAAGTATTTGATGAGGGAAGGAAGGTAATATTTTTAAGGAAAAATTACCAAACCACTTTTGTACTGGGACATTTTACACTTACTTTCTGTTGGATAAAGCTTTGCAAATGAAATATAAGCCTCCCAGAAAAAGTGACACACATTTGGAGAAGATTGCCAAGTAATCATCCAGTGATGGACTATTCACACAGAAAATCAAGTTATACACTGAGAAACAGTCAAATTAACAGTCAAAAAATAAGGATACTTGAAGTGAAAGGAATTTTGAAAATAAAAAATGAGAATAATAAACATGACAATATTAAAAACAAAATAGGTAGGAGATGCCCAGTAAGTATAAACAGGCAAATGATAGGCCTTTCTTTTAAAATAAACATGAAGATGGATTTAGGGAGCCAAAAACTGATGTTGTTTTTTAATACTTGGGAAGACTAGATGAAATTGTCAAGAAAATAACTTTCTGGACACTCAAAGGACAAGACCATGTCTTGTAACAATCAGTGTTTGGACTTAATCCTTGTAAAATCATGCTTGACCAATGTGGCATCTATATAAAATGATATGACTGAGTTAGTCACTGAGGTCTGTGGTTTCCTGCGCTGGCCAAACAGAGGACAAGTGGACTGGATGGGTGGACTGTAAGAAGAGGTGGAGAACAGGCTGGACCTTAAAGTTTGCAGTGTTTACAGTTTCAGGTTTAACACTTAGTAGTGCCAGGGGTTGATGCCTTCTAGAGTCGTTGATGTCTAGTATTTTCACCAAGGACCTGGATAACAGGACTAAGGGTAACTTAGCCAGTTTCTAGATGTCACCAAGAGGAGCTCTTGACAAGGAGACTGGCTATCAGGAGTGCCATGAGATTCTAGAAGGACAAATGCAATGTTCTGCACCTGGGGCTGAGCCCCTGCTCATTAGGTAGCAGCTCTGCAGGATAGGATTCCTCCATACTGCAGACAGCAAGTGCACATATGTCAGCTGTGTATTGCTACATCAGTGAACAATGAATATATACTGAGATGCATTAGTAATAAAATTGCAAGAAAGATGAAGGAAGTAATTATTACACACTGATTATCACTGGTGTGGTTTGATTGGAGACCAACAGAGGCCCCTTCTAACCTAATTTTTCTATAATTCTGTGAAATTATTTCATAATTCTTATATGCAGTAATGTTAGTTAGGTTTTGTTCTGAATGTATTAAAGGTCCATAATAAGGGATAAATTAGAGTAATAACTATACATAAGCTCTATGAGAGCCTATTAATGTAGACCAAATTCTTGAAAGTTTGTAGAACATACAAGACTAGGCCCTTGATTATTGGCACAGAGGAAATATACACAGGCAATGCAAAGGCAAAGCATTTTATTTTTCACTTACTTATATAAGCATTATTATTTGAGGTAAAGGTTTTTAAAAACTTCTTTTAAGTTTTAGTTCAAATAGTTCTAATTTTGACCTCTGTACTAAACCTTAATACATGTTTATCTAGCTGCATCAGAACTAAACTCTTCCCCTCTTTGCCTCCCACGTTGATGTGTAGGATTAAGTAGAAGTGCTAATTCTAGGTTACTGAGTATGGCTTTGATGATTACAGTTAAAACTAGCGAGCAAGGTTTGGAGATGAGTTTCTTGTTTTTTTCCTGATAGCACATCCTCACCAATGAAATTCAAGTGAATATGAGGGCAATCAACAAAATCCAGCTCTTAGACTGTGAATATGCTGAGCTGTGAAATATATGCTCTGGTTTCAACCTCACTCAGCTTTAGATTTCAATGAAACGAGAGGCTAGCTTGAATTCAGAAGTCTGATTAACGTAAAAAGTTAAATCCTGCTGACATACTTGATAGCTACAACTTGACTTGGGATTTTAATCAGCCAACTTTTTGAGAAAATAATTTTTCATAAGTGTTTTCTAACACAAGATTCCTCTTTACATGGAAGCTAGACTGGCATGATTATGAACCATACTGCCTCTTCCAGGAAGAATACAGTTTCTCCTTCATCAGAGTGGTTTATCTAAACAGATGATCTAAATCGTTTTTATTTTTCTCTTAAATTGATGGAGTGTTTAAGTTTATTGCCATAAATTGATATGGATCTGATTCTTCACTATTTCTTTATGGAAAAGTTTAATTAAGGGCAAGTAGCAATAGCAAAAATCTGACTTTATTTTGAATTGTTAAAAAGAATTGTGATATTTCAATTTGTTGGTCTGAGGAAGTATAACAGACCTCATTTTATACCTCTGATTGGACTATTGAAACAGTCTGAACTCCAGTTCTAATAGTCTGAATCTCTATTGAAATAACTGAACTCATATAGCACCGTTGACAGACATTTCTCATAATTAGCAATAGCCGACTATTTTAAAATAATTTCATTTGAAATATATTTTCATATTTACTCCAAGTCCATGCTTTAGACATAAACCAGCCTGATCTTTATTGAGACGAGGTGGAGGTTGACCTCTTCTCTCACTTAACTAGACGAGAGGGAATGGCCTCAAGTTGTACCAGGAGAGGTTCAGGTTGGATATTAGGAAAAATTCCTTCTCCAGAAGAGTGGTGATGCATTGGAACAGCCTGCCCAGGGAGGTGGTAGTTACTGTCCCTGGAAGTGTTCAAGAAACATTTAATAGATGTTGTACTAAGAGACATGGTCTAGTGAAGAAATATTGGTGACAGGTGGATCGTTGAACTAGATGATCTTGGAGGTCTTTTCCATCCTTGATAGTTCTATGATTCTAAGATTCTATTAAAAATACCCAGGCTCCAGCTTCTGGTAATGGTTTGGGTAATCTGAATATTTGTAGTAAAAAATATGTAAGTTCATCACTTTCTATCTGGTGGCTGTACACTTAGAATTCAGTAACACAAATAAGAAAAAAGTTTGGGCTGGATTATACAAAGATTTCTGCTGACAATTGCAAGTAATGAAGTCATCTTGAGCCTCACTGAGAAAACTGTATGTCAGCCTCTCCCATGTGCTAACCTATTTAAAATAAATTTACATTTAAAGTCTGATACGAAATGCATTGAAATTAATGGAAAGATTTTAATACTCTTTGACTCAAACGCATGTACAAGATCACATATTTCCTATGATTCTATTTCTGTAACAGCTTGACAGGATTTACTATTTCTATACATTTTCATCAAGGCTTCCTCCGATCTCTTTTGTTATTACTATTTCCTCTCATGAACATATCATACATCTTCTCACTTCAACATCTCTAGGGGCCTACCTGATCTTCCTATCAGACAGCAGCTTAATTCTCTTCTAAGATGTGAGTTGTGTGTGACTCCCCAAACCCATCAGTCTGGCTTCTGAATGCAACTGTAATTAAAAACAAAACAACAAATAAATCATGAGTTCTCTTCTTTGCAAATAGTCCAAGCCAGAACTTCTTCCTATTTCAGTCTTCTTTATTTTTTAAATCTTTCACTTTCCACAATGTTTTTATTTGAATTCTGGTTGGAGACACATTTCTTTCATATCTGCTATTGTTACCTCTTATTTCATGATGAGAACAAAACTATTTCATGCAGCACATACTGCAGGAATTCCAAGTGACAATAATAGACAATAATAGATGCTTTTAGCTTATACGTAGTGGGCACTATATAGAAGAAGTTTAGAATATATTTCTAATTATTTTCTAAATGTACACAGGGCAAAGACATCGGTAGTGTTAAGTTAGTGTATTAACTATGTTGTAGTTTGTAGTGTATTAACTGTGTTTGTAGTTTGGGAAACGTATTTCTGAATTCTGTGATGAGGTAAGAGAGGGAATTTGATGAAAACCATAAATTTGCTATTTGCAAGTGATACAGAGATAGGAAATAGCAATTAGTAGCATCCAAATGTTGTAAATAGCTCTACAATTTCACTGGGTAATGAATTTTCTGAATATGGGAGGGCTTATCATCCAGTTTAATTGTTTCTGTTTTGCTTTCACTTTTAAAATATCTTTATTCCTTGTTTCTTAATATTTTGTCTGTCCCACTTCTTCCAAATTTTGGCCACCTTAAATTTGCATGTAACTTTGCAAACTCTGACTAGAGATGCAGAGCTCAGTCAGATCGGTGCTGGAATGCTGTAGAAATTTGTGGTCACCTCTTAAAAATGCAAATCTAGTTGATGAGAAAAGAGTAATGGTAATGAATAAGCATTCGGACACTAGTTACAAGAGATCTGATTTCTCACACCTAGTAACTCTCACAAGTGCTGAAGTCAAAATTATCAACAACTACCATGAAACCATACTGTAAATATACTACATATATTGTGACAATTGTGGTCACTGTCACTAGAATGTCACTGGAATTTTTTTTTTTAACAAAAGAATCTTCTGCATGCATCTTTCTATTTCAGATTTTATTAGTAACTTTTCAGTATATTTCTGGAAAGTAGATTAGCATTACTTTATTTTTAATCCTGAAAGACTTCTAACATACTATGTGCTTTAATGTAATTATGCTTAATAGATGGAATACAGCAGCTTTGTGAAGGTTGTTCATATCCCTGCTGGATATTTTGCAGAGATAAACGTGTGTCTAATTTATTTAACATGATTAACTACCTGAAGTATTAGAACTCTTATACAGCAATACTTGACAGCCAAGTATTGCAAGATTACTGGAGAGATGCTGCATTTTATGAGATAACCCTGGATTGACATGCACACCATACTGGTAGTGCTAATGGGCTGCAACAAAATAGTCTCCTTTCATTTTTTCCCCTATAAAAATGATGGAGATCTGGTAAATCTTAGATCCCATTCAGTAAAGAATTTAATGAGGCATTTTATTTATCTCCCATCTAAAAGGGATGAAGCACAAACCAATATGCTTTCTTCCATTTGCACCAAAGAAAGCAAGCAGCATGCTAAGTAAAATACAGCACTACATATGTATTGCTTCCACCAAAGCTGGCACCGTTTCCTTTACTTCCCAACAGCTCAACCTTCCATTTCCATATTGACGGAGAGGCCACGATACAGAGCCCACTGCAACTGATGTTTTGATGTTTGTAAGCAGCCAATGGTTTGAATTACCAAAAAAGGTTTCCTTCCACTCTTGCATAACTGTGTTTTTTCTGCTGTTGATTATCTAAGGCCAGCTCTGAGATCAGAAATTGCTGAGCTGCTTAATGCTGCAGTTGGAGAGTGTCAGAAACAATGGGAAAAACAAAAACAAAAAAATAACCAAAAGCACCAACATCAAGCATGACTTCTATGTAATCTTAAGAATTTTATAAGTCAGCCAGGAAATAAAAGTGTTGTAGGATGAAATTAAGTTTAGTGAGTACAGTTCTGTCTGGAAGCACTGAAGACAGGGTTTCATCTTCCACACTTTCTGCAAAAAGAGATTGCCACATTGATCTAATAATTTGAGATGCAGCCCACAAAATTTGAGGTAACAAAATGTAACCTCTCTAGAGATGTTTAGAGATCTTTGCCAGATTGAAGTTTCTCTTTAGAGTTGCCCAGATTTTTCACTGGCTGTAGGGAACCCAGGAAAGCTGTACTTCCAAAGTAGACATTGCTGAAGCTTTTTCTGTGAAAGTCTAGTCCCATAGAAATCAATGGGGAATTATATCTTCAAGTCCAGATAGTTACTGAGTTGGAAAAAGAAGGTTCTTTATTACAATCACTTAGCAAAAATGCTACTTTTCAAGAATGAGAAATTGATCTGACAAGCTGACAGATACTGAAGACTGTGTCAACAGGAGAAGAAGAGAAGAAAAACTGGTAAGGTGGGAAATATCATTATTTTCTCATTCTTCAAATTAATACTTTGAGGAATAATACAACAATTGCTCATTGTTCTAATGAATCCCTGCTCTTGATTATGATAAATAATATATGATCTTTTCTCCTTTGCTTAAATTGACAAAGTTGTCTGTACTGATGAGTTACAGTAAGATTTTTTTTAAATGGAAAGCAGAGGATTTCCTGCAATGCTGCAAAGAGTTCTGAGCTAGTGAGCCTAAAGCAGGGATGCTTATGATAAAACATTGCAGACAGAACACAGTTGATTCGAGCATTGAATTAACTATGCTCTTGTGTGCATTCTCTCTCATCATCTTGTTCTTTCTTTCAGCCTCCTCTTCACCCTTTCAATCGTCACTATTGTTTTCGTGTCCTGATTTTTTCTTTCCTCAGCACAAATGCCAGAATTCTACTTTCTTCAGAAAACAAGACCCAACATTCTGCTCCATTGAGTCTCAATGTCTTCTGTGACTGGTGGCTTTCTCAGATCAGGCTTCAACAGTCTATGTAGATTAAGTGGATAGAGAATAATACAGCATAGCTGTATAAGCCTACGATCTTTACTGTTTATCTGACTACACTGTGACTGCTGCGACAGCAGCAATCAGACCTAGGACTTCTCCTTCAAAAGGCGCATTTGAATTTCAGGATTCAACACAGTTAGGTCAAAGGATATGAAGGGAAATTAAATTCAAGATTAAGGCTGTGTCTATTGTAAGACCTAGAAGCAAGCTTGTGCTAAAATTCCTTTCCCCAACAATACTGTCCCCAGCCACTGCCTTTAGCCATGGGGCACACAAGGACACTGTCTTGCAGCCAAATGGCAAAGATCACTTCTACATTTGCAGCAGCTGCCTGAAGTCTCTGTGTTAGGAAGAATCAGATACTTCCTCTGGTTGGAAGACATTTCTGAAGACTCAGATCTCCACATATATTTTGAAGTCTGAATCTCAGGTCCCACCGTATGAACCATAAATAACGTACATGAAAGGGTAGGTCACTGGCAGTAAGGTTTAAGAGCAGGATCCCTGGCTTACATGTGTGAATGAGCCTTCTTCATTTGCACAAACCTGTTAAGTGCTATTAACACAAATATACAGCTTTATATATTTTTTTTAACTCTGTGGAATTGCAATTTATATCTGTGAATTGCAAGCTACACGTGAAAGTGTTCAAGATCTCTGACTGCAGGGGGCTTGTTCTATTCTTGGATATAGTATATTATTTTCCCACCAAATGAGACATGAAAGTAAGTGTTTCTTAGAAGTAAATAGCATTCAAACTGAAGAATCTTCTGTATCAAAAATAAACACTTACAGCTGAATACTTGCACTCACTTTGAGGTATGCTTGTGACTGATAGAAAGAGCCCTTTATTTTCTAATATTAAGTTGATACATACTGTTGTAATAAAAAAAAATAAAGTCTTTTCTGAGAGAATTTCTAATCCGAGCTATATCAACAGTATGATTCCTCTACTGGGAATATAATGCTACACCGCATACCCAGGTATCATTAATGACTGACTTGAAGCTATAATTGACAAATAGAATCAGGGAATCAATGCTTTTATGGTTTTTTTTTTCACCTTTTAGTTCTTTTTTAAAAAAGCATTATTATTTTCATTTTTATTTTAATTTATGACTCTATTGACTTATACTCAGAGAAAAGGTACAATGTGTTTATTCTAGAGACTCTTCTGCAACCTCTGTCATTGTCTGGGGTTTCTGCAGTAAAAACTGCTTACACTTATTGTTTTCATGCAGATCTTCACCGGTTTTACTGATTATTGTGTGACCCTGAAAGCCCATTCACACAAATTGCTGGTAGAAATTGCACATCATTTAGTAGCTTTAAAATTTACTTTTTTGTTGTCCTGTATCTGAAAGCAGGATGTTCTGCTAGCTGTATGTGTAAGCTTGTGGATAGCTTGTGCATGTCACTATCTAGCTAAAATCCATTTCAATATGCGTTTAAAATGTAAACAACTTATATTTACTTAGTCGTGAAATCCTCTTGGTGCTGCATGATATCCTACTAAACAGTGATGACTAAAATGAGGATGGCACTTTGAGCCTTGTTATGAATATGATTTATATCTGCAGTACAGAACCTTTGCAGTTGCCGTAATATTGTGAGTAATTACTAAAAATTTCCAGTCTCTGTGTTTTTTCTTCCTCCAGCTCCTCATATGGACAGAACTGCTCCCATCTACCTCCTGCTGTACACCGAACTAGATCAGAATATCCTTTTGACACACACTCCACAATGCTGCCATAAGGCTCCATCAGAAGACTTCCAGCTTCTATGACAGTCAGCATCCTTGCATATGATTAAAGACTGCATCAGTATTTGAAAAAGTGGAATTAGCAATCTCCTATTTCAGCTGTTTGTAACACGTGTAATGTATGTGTATTTCAAGTATTAATATAATTCTAGTGATGTATCAGATGCACAGTTTAAAAAAACCCCAGGTCTCTCCCAGGAGATCTCTGTCAAGAAGGAATGAGATTAGAACACTTTCATTGAATGTATGGGCCAGTAAATTTAGCTTTCATTGTATTAGATGGGCCAGTCTCTACATAATCCATATTTAAATATTGATGCATAACATACTAAAAATATTGTTTTTAGCATCAAAACCTTCCACCACTAAAAACACTGCATTCACATAAATGTAACAAGCACATCATCTGAAGCCATCTCTCAATTTACCAACTAAAAAGCAACATTCAGTAGTAAGCAGATCATGAAAATATTAAAAAGTTCTCATGCTTTTATTAACAGTGAAAGTAAATAATATATATATATGACTGCGATATGGGTGCTCTACAAAGTCTAAACCACTATTATGCAAGGAATAGTTTAATTTGTTTGAGTTATATGAATCTTTTACTTCTTAACTTTATAGACCCACATAAATACATTCCCGAATAAAATTCTATTTGTGTATGTGCAAACAACATAAGGATATAATGACAAACTCAGTAAATTTACAGTAATATTGCCCAGAGTTCTTGGTATTCTAAAAGTGAAAGGAAGCACAACATAGAATTCACACCTATAAAATATTTGAATAAATACATTGTGATGGATATTTTATGAAAATATAAATGAAATTCTATTTCTCTTGCATAGCTTGAGACAACTTGCTTTTTTTTTTCCAAATGCCATGTTTCAATAAAATGAATGTAAAAATGCGTGGAAAGAAACAGTACCTGCAGTGAAAATCTCATATTGAATTCAGTGTAAAAGCACTGGCAAAAATTCTACAAAGAATTCTGTAATTTACTGAACTGACTGAGGTTGTGTTTCTGGTATTTTCTGATGATTTTCCAATATATTTTTTTTCTTCTGTTGCTTACAAGGTAAAATCATTTTGTAATTATCTGTTAAAACTATTCTGACACTGCAGGAGTATTGCCTTACATAACAAAATCAATAGCTTCAAGTATAATAAATGATGTAGTAACTGCTCTGGAGAGTTGTAATCTATTACTTGTTTCTATTTTCTCACAGCAAAGAAATGAGTTCCCAAGTCCATACTAACAATTCAGTCCTTATTTTCATATTCCCTGTGAGACTGGACTGAAAATGTTAGGCCTGTTTTTAAGAAATTCAGATCTCTAATTTTATAAAGGTTTAACTCATTACTTCACCTAACTTGTCCCACCGTGTAGTTTGGATGAAATGTGGATCTACCATTAAAAAGATTTTAGCTCAACTCATGATTCTTAGATATAAATTTACACGAGTATGGAGTCCAAATAACTCCTGTTGATGGGTAGGATTCACCCATGTGACTGTTTCAGTATTTATTTGTAATGGGAAATTTATAGCAATGAAGGAATCCAGCAGCTGATATGGATTGAAAACCTGATTATATTTAAAGCATAACCTCAGCGGTCTGGGGATTTAGTTTCAGACTCAATAATTCTTCATGTATCTATAGTTTACTGCCCATCAGGACCAAGGCAGGATTTAATAAATCTTATTTGTTTAATGAAAAAAAAGAACATCCTGACACTGTGAGCAGCGCAGAAGCGACTAATCCATCTCCGTCTTCCCCGGTAAATATTATTCATTATGCTGTTTGCTTTTCTAGAATATTTTTCCTAGTCTGAAGCAATAATTGCATATGCAACTACTAGTACCAGATACGTATAGCAAAATGAAAACAGCAATTTACAACTTATCAGTGTAATAAATATATCTTGTTTCTTTGTAAATTATTACAAACCCAAATCATTTTTTCTCCACTTGGTGTATTTCTTTAAACTGCCTACCAAGTGTATGAGAACAGTTCTTGATCAGTAAGTGATTTTCTACTTCATTGATCACGTCTGTCTGGCCAGCACAAAATCCACCTTTGAATTTGTGTGTCTCAGCAGTGGAATATCCTGGAATATCTTGCTAAGTTAAGAGTTCAGTTTCCTTAAGTGCCATTTCTCAACAGGTTTCCATAAGGAAAACAAGTTGAGAGCACATTTCACTATTTCTGCAGGGCTCATTTATAGATACGTGTACGTGAACAGTCCTGCTGGTGAACGAGTTAGCCATATCAAGTTATTGAGAACCACTACTCATAAGAAGCAATCTCGATCAAGTTCGTTTCAAGCATGCCACTTGTTAAGACTTTCAGCTCCTACGTGTGTTTGGCTCAGGAAAGTTCAGTCATAAATGAGACTTGCTATGGCTGCCGACACCCCGTCGGGAGCGACGCTGTGTTCGGGGTGGCTTCGTCTGGCAGAAACAGCTGTCTGTGGCTCGGGGAAACCTGGTGCTACCCAGGCCAGGTACGCGAGGTTCCCACCCGCGACCCTAAGCGCCCAGCTGGGAACCGCGCTCCAGCCGCGCTGGCGCTGTCCATTGTCCTGAAATAGCCACCTCCATAGACCACGGAGCGACCGCTGTCGCTGTCCATGGTGCTGAAACAGCGTCTACTGATCGTGCCTCTGAAGCCGCGTCGGGACGGGCTCGCAACAGCTAGCACGGCTCCCCCGCCGCCGCGAGCTCCCCTGGGGCTGGCGGTGCACAGAGAGGAAGAGGACGAAGTGAAAAGGCATGTCTGCCATTGGGAGCCCGTCCCGAAGTAGCTTTCTCCTCCCGCGAAATATGCCTTCCTATGTTTCATGAGAAAAGACTTCGGGCATGGCGGCTCGGGGCTATCCACAGCCGAACTGAGCCTTGTTGGGAGACCCCTTCCCCACCATGGTTCACTGGCCATTTCCTCGATCCTTTTTATCTCAGAGGAAGAGGAAAGTTTTGTCTGTGATATCTGTGCCCGTACCCCCCCTCCCTACCCTCCCCTCCCCCTTGAGACGGGACCTGGCAGGGCAGGGGATGCGGTGGAGAGAGACGGGGGAAGGGAAAGGGGGGAGTTATTTCCTACTTATTTATTTATTTAGCTCTTTCCTCCCTCAGGTCGCCATGGTGATACCGAGCTCGCTCTCCCTCCCATCAAGAGGAGACGGGTAGCCCCTTCGTGAGCAACCCTCTGTCCCCACTGTTCCGGCTGCTGCTTTTCCACATCAGAGGCTGAATATACCGGGGACACACCACCCCCTCAGCGTTTAAGCTGGTCCCCGCACCCCCCGCCTCCCTCGGCCTGGCCCCGACTGCCCCCAACGCTGCCAGCGAGAACCCAATGCTACTCCAGCTCCCCCCAGCGCAGCCATCCCCAGCTGTCCCTCCAGAGGAGGAGTGAGAGGGGAGCAGCCAAAACAGACCCTCTGCCCGCCTCACTGAAGTCACCCCCGGTTTTGACACTGCCGCTGGGGATGGAGGGGTTGCGCCGGACGGGACGTCCCCGGACTCCCCTTTCGTCCACTCCCGTGGGTACCGCCTGAGCGAGGACCGCGAGGACCCTGGCGCACCCTCGGCCAAGCCCGCGGCGGCAGTACTCAGGCTGGGAGCGCGGGGCTCCTACACGGAAGGCTTCCGCGACGGCAGCTGGAAATGGGGCTCCCGGCGCCGGCCTGCCCCCTGCTGAGTCCCCCCTCGGCTCCCTGCCCGGCGGAGAGAGCCTAACACGGCTCACCTCCCGGTTACATAAGTAACACACCCCGCATCCCCCCGCACCGTCGCGCTGGCTGCCGGGGGGCTTGAAGAAGGGCGTTTTTTTGGGGGGGAGGAAGGCGTCGGCAGGGAGTCGTGGGGTAAAAGCACAGAAGCGCAAACCTCTACCCCGCACCTTCGCGCATCCCTCTCCACCTTACCTGGCGGCGGCAGGCTGCTCTCACTCCATGCCGGCGCCCGGCGGGACGGGGCAAGGCTCTGCTGCCCGGCTCTGCTCCTGCTCCGGCTCCCTGCCTGCGTGTGCTATCGCGGCGGGCTATCACACGGCCCCCAGGCTGCCGTCGGGCGCCTCCATTCCCCGTGCCTTTCGCCCACCTCTCGCGCAGCTCAGGGGCACCCGCCGGCCAAGGGCTCCGCTCGGGGTAGCTTCGCAGAGGGAGCGAGGGGCGACCGGACGGTCGCGGCGGCGCCGCGCGTGTCTGCTTGCGCGTGGCAACGAGGGAGGCGGCGCGGTGTGGTGAGGGAGGGAGGGCGGGGGAGGCGCGGCCCGGCGGAGGCAGCCGCGGGCGGGCCTAGGGGCTGCGGCCGGCGCCGGGGGGCTGCGCTAGCCCGGCCCGCGCGGCGGCGGCGCCGGCTCGGTGGGGCCGAGCGTGGATGGCAGCAGCGCCACCTACGGGCGGCGCAGGGCGGAGAGGGCGGTGCGCTTCTTCCGCGTGGATGGCCCGGCCCGCAGCCTGCCCGCCCCCCTGCCACAGAGGGCCCGGAGGGGTGGCTCTGAGGAGGATAAGGCTCGTAGCGGGCGAGTGTCTGGGGGGAAGTGATTCACTCCCCGGAAAGCTGAGTGAAAAGGTGAGGGTAGGAGTGGAGGTGATCTTCCCTTCCCTTCCCTTCCCTTCCCTTCCCTTCCCTTCCCTTCCCTTCCCTTCCCTTCCCTTCCCTTCCCTTCCCTTCCCTTCCCTTCCCTTCCCTTCCCTTCCCTTCCCTTCCCTTCCCTTCCCTTCCCTTCCCTTCCCTTCCCTTCCCTTCCCTTCCCTTCCCTTCCCTTCCCTTCCCTTCCCTTCCCTTCCCTTCCCTTCCCTTCCCTTCCCTTCCCTTCCCTTCCCTTCCCTTCCCTTCCCTTGGCAGTGAAGATCCCCCAGCTTCTCTCCCAGGTTCTGCTGCTGCCATGGAACTGTCCCATCTGTGCTGGTCTGCATCCTTTCAGTGAGGCAACCAACTGCACATCCAACTGACCAGAGGAGACCAGGAGACCTGGATTTGTGTCCCACTGGACTTCTACAGTGTATGAGGGTTGATCTCACATTGCACACTCTATCTCTTTTAGGACACTTGTCAGGGTGTGTCTTTATACACACTCCTCACAGATTAGAATGCAGTGCCTTTGACACTATTTTCCTACTTGGGTTTCACTGAAACTGGCCACCAGATTCCATGCTCCTTGGAAGGACTGGCAGTTGCCAACAGATAGTCATATGTACAGATTCAGACAATGATCAAAAATCTTACTTAAGCTTCTTTTCTAAGAAAATCTTGCTAAAAAGGTAGAAGCAAGAAGATATTTGTCACATATAATCCTTATCTTTTTCCTTGGAGAAGGTAACCTTTCCAGATTGCTCCACCTTACTTTCTTTCTTGACTAGATTGCGACCACTGATTCTATCCTTTTCTCCCTCTGAGACAAAAGTAGTATTTTAAACCAGTACCACTTAAGCTTGTGAAACTGCCTTATTTGCATTTCCTTTCTCACCTCACCCTTCCTCTTCACACCTTCCTACATTTCCTAGTGTACTCTCTGGGAACCCTTTTTCTGTCTAAACTCATCTGAGGCCATGTATTTTTGTTGTCGATTTATTATATCATGCTAATCTAAAAAATGGCTGTGTTCTGGTTTCTTTAGATTTTACCATAAAAGGGAACCTCACTGAAAAGAGCAGTGTAAGACCTTTCTTGGTGGTTCACATGACTATTCATTTCTTCCTGCTAATTACTGTTTTTTGAAATCTCTTTCATTATACTACAGCCACTTCTACTGGAGTGGCAACTACCCTTCAAACTGAAGTTACTTTTCTAGTGCCTAGGATATGCATGAGCTTATCCTTCCTGACTTTATGATCTCAACACCATGTGATACCTCATAGACCCTTTTATCTCTACCAATTGTTAAATATTTTAAAAGGAGCAACATATGGTTTGTTACATTGAGCTTGGAACCACAATAGAATCATTAAATCGAACAAACTCTTGTGCATCCAATAGCACTTTTTCTTTCGCTTGGGGCACAGAAATTAAAATGGCTTTGGAACACATGCACAAACAGTAATTTTATACTTAGCCTGCTGTCTCCCTTCCATCTATTTTTCTCAGTTGTGGTTTTCTCAAAACCAGTTCCATGAGTCTTGCTACAGAGCCCCTTGGAGTCTATTAATACTTATGCTGGCACACACAGAAAATATGTCTGCTGCTTCTTCAGGTCGCAGACAAAGGCCTGCCTAGTATGTTGCTGAGATTTCTTTTCCCTTCTTATTTTAGTTAAAGGGCAATTCAGTGGTTGCTCTGGTAGTCTCTAAATCCATATTGCTTGTTCGAGGTGATTTCAGTTAATGGGCTTTGACTCAGAGATCCCTCCTGTCCCCCTTTGGACAGATAAGTCCCAGAAACAACTTGACTTCACCAGACTTGTGCTTTGCCTGAGGGAGCAGTTTATATCAGGAAAGGAAATTTATATCAGCTTGAAATTTTTGGAATTGCTTTTGAAACAGAGTACATTCTTGAAACAGCAGGAAAAGCAGGGGAATGGGTTGACAGGGATAGGAAGTGGAGGGGATCGGTACAACCTCCTTCAAGTGCCTAGCACTACAGATTTACATGAAGATCTAGCTCTTCTTAGGGCACTGGAGCTTGGAGGAATGCTCAGAGCAGCTAAAAGAAACTTTAGTTGTGAGTTGTCCTTGGAGGGGGGTCTCTCCCTCTTAACCAATTAGTTGTGCAGAAATTGTGTGGAGGTTGTGGAAGGACTATATGGAGACAAACTACCTGATCTAGGATCTGACACATGATCATCCTCCTCCAGTATTCACTTTGCCAATGTAATTTTACACATAGAGAAGCCACTTGCCAGCACCTCTCTAGGAGTGATTCTGATGTATGCTTGCCAACTGGAGATACTTGTATTTCAGTGAAGTTACAGCTCCTGGTACAAAATGTGAAAACGTGTTATTCTCATGACCTGATATTGCAAACTTGTGACAATAGATTAATGTTAATGTTATTTATTTCACATGCATAATTGTAGGCACTGCCATCAACCTGCTATCTTCACTGTCGTTTGCAGTATACTGATTCAGCTATGCCAATTCTGCATGTATGTGGTTTGCTTGCTTTGTGCATTTTGCAAATGCAGTCCTGTGCATGACAAACAAAATGATATGTTTGAAGTTTTCTGAAATTGAGCCAGAGCTATTGCTTCTTCCCTCCAGGTTCTGAAATGTCTACTTTTCTTGGTACATATTCCTCCTTTCCTTTGGAAGGGTTGAGCAGATGAATGTGAAATGTGTCTGCAGAAGAATTTTTGTATTTCGTATGCAAATTCTGAGTTTTTCCTTTTCATAAAGTCAATGGCTTTATTCTGTCTCATTTTGATTAGCTGTAAGAAAAAAAATCCAAAGTTCTCAAAATTAGAATGTGTAACCTGTAGATATCAGAATCACTCCTGAATGCATTAGAAGACATATATGTTTGTCTAAGATATTCTCTTTGATAATCTTATGGACAGCTAATTATGATGTGTGATTCTTAGACAGTGTTGCAAACCAAAGCACATAAAGACCGGGCCTAAGGAAGATTTGATGCATAGAGAGAAAAAATCATCTGGCATCTCTGGAGAAGCCTCCTTGCCTGGAGCTTCCTTTGCTCCTCCTCTCATTAGTACTCTTTATCTCACTGGCCTAGAAAGTGTGAGTCTAGATATTGCTTTAGACCATATGGTGACACTGAGAGCTTTTTTTGCACAGCGGTAAGAAAAGCTACAGTTAAAAATGTCTTCTTAAAGATCAGTTAAAATAGTTTTGGTTCACACAACCTGATAGCACTGACAAAGAATATACATTTGTTAATCTAACAGTAATTTTAAATACTCAATAGGTTTTACAGCTTGTTGGAGTTGGAGGTATTTTGCAGAGCATGCCATTGGAAACTGAAGGGGAGATAAGGAGAGACTAGTGGGTGGAAGCTGTCTGATTTTGTTTTCTGGCAGGAAGAACACCAGAGGGAATTCTCTTTCCCAGCCTACTACCCCCCGTTCTTTCTTATTTACACATCAATGCATGATTTTTTGGTGTCTAACATTTCCATAATGCAATATGGTAAACTTAGCACATCTGTTTTGAAAACCTGCCTCATATTTAAGATTACTTTACTGTGTGCAATCTTGTATTTCACTTGCTAGTCATGTTATTTCTGGGTGTCAAGGTAGGGGATAGCTATAAATATAGAGGTAGGTTTCACAGTCACCAAGATTTATGCTGTGGTTTGCAATAACCTTCTCCACTTTGCCCTTTATCTGTCTTCTGTATTCCACAAGGCAAAGTTTAACATTATTGATATTTTTGGATAATACCTGGCACAACAAAGCAACTTTCCCATTTGCAATCAAGTAACAAGGGAACAAAACAAAACAAAACAAAGAAACAAACCTGAAGCTCCACATCTCCATGGAATATCACTAAAAATGCTTATGTAAAGCTGTGTTGCAGTCATCAGGGAGATGCAATGTCAATCCTGCGATTTTGGTGCCAGCAGAATAAAATCACAGCACGTTTTCCACTCTCTACCACTTGATGTGCAACCTGTCTTTCCAAATATGTAGCTTCATACTGGCACAAAAGATATCTTTGCCAGTATTCTTCTATTTTTCGTCATAAGTTCTTAGACATACACTAATCATGCTAATTTAATTAATCAAATTTGCTTTATTTTTATCCCTTTCTATTCCTTTTATGCTGAATTATTTCAACTGTTTAAAAATCACAGTTGACTCCCTTCAGCTGTTTTGTTTGGCAGAGTTTTCTTAATCAATTATGATTTTTAATTTTTAATAATTTAATTGGTGTTGTGGTAGGCAGGATAAACGTGGCATTTGTGATCTTTCTTTTATATACTATAAAGCAGACCAACAGTGTTTCTCAGTCACTGCGTTTAGTTTTTGCTTTCAGTTTCTTGTGCCTACCATTTATATTTCAGCTTCCCATTTACTGATGTTACAGATTGTTTTTTTTTTTTTTTACATAAAAATTCTTCAACTGTGTTATCCTGTTTTGGTTTTGGACTGGATGTCCAGGAACAATATGCCGTTATAGGGTCATCGGATCTCATCTATAGCATTCCTTCTGTGGTTGCAGCTTACTGTAAAAACATTCTGAGTTTTAAAAATTACTCATTTTTTTTTTATTCCTGCTACAAATCTTGAAGCATTACTCACTCATTTGATGGTTGTAAATCCACTTTTACATTGTGCTTTAAAATTTTCCACTGCTGAAATATATATTTTTTTCAGGTAAATAATTGCCCACTAATTTAAAATCATATTTACCACTCTTCCCCTCTTTTCTTCTACTGACCTAGTTTATTTATAGGAAATAACTTAATCCTCTCTTTTTGTAAGTTAAACTAGACCATTTCTTGCATTATTTTTTCCTGATACCTTGAGATCTCCATTCACCTGATCAACCTGCTGGTCCTGTTCTGTACAATATTAGTTAAAATTCATCTTAATTGTGCAGGAGGAACCAGAATTGTGACAGTATTACTGAAAAGGGCTCATCAGTGTCAAGTACAACAGAAATAATATTTCCCTACCTCTATACAAGAAATGTTCCAGCTAATGTGATATAGGATCACATTTACTTCTTTACGGTTATATTGCACTAACATTATTGTTATCCTCTGACTGAGATGGATAAAACAATTCCCTCTCTTTTCTTGTCAGTTTGATCACACTTGTACCTGACACCAGGAAAAGTGCAAAGTGCATGATCTTGTACTTTGTATTATTAAATCTCAACCTATATGCCTATTAGTCTAGCTTTCAAGGTCATGCTAGTCGCTGTGGTATTCCCAGTTTTCCTGCTCTACACAAAATACTTTCTCACTTTGCATCATCAACATATTTTACCACTTTGCAATATAAATTAGTTTTGGATATCTGCTCCCTCATCTTCTCTCTAAATTACTGTCTTGACTAAATAAGAAAAAAGAATTAGCTGAAAGTTGAAAGTGCTAATGGCTCTAATTCTGCAGTCATTTGATGGCAAGGCCTCAGTGATTGAAACCCCGTGACCATGGGTCTCTTCATAAGTGCAAGAATTCATTATTATAAACCCAAATTGGTGCTAGAGGGGAATAGGTTGCATATTGCAGGAAAAGATATCTGATGGCAAAGGAAGCTCAGTGTTTGACTGTAGGTTGGAAATATTGCTCAGCACACTGCAACTTGAAAGCTAGTTTGTTGCTTGGGGTTAATCTTGCCAGTGTTCTGAAGGGTATCGGAACTGAAAGGGCAAAGAGACTGAAGTGTAATCAGTTATAAAAGCTAAGAGTAAAACTCATTTTTACAAAGTGATGATTATAAACCACTCAGTTAAGTAAACAAAGAAGTGGTTGAAACACCCGCACTGACAAGCATCAGATAATAGAATTAATTATAAACAGCAGCCAAAATGCAGCAAGTATGAACTAATCAAAATACTTAATTAGTCTTTGAAGTAGCTACTTTCCTCCCTACCACTATTTATTATTAGTGTCTTTGGTAATGCTCCAAAGTGTATAATAACTAGTTTAAAAGCCTTATGCTCCTACAAAATAATAATGTTTTGAAACACAGTATGGTTCAGGCTGAAGCAGCATGCTAAGTGAGGAACACCTTGACCTAAATGGATAGATTTTGAGGCTGGTGTTGCCTCTATCTGTTCTGTATTTATTGCAGTGTTTAAGGGTTTTGAGATACTTGACAATCTGTACATTTTTGGTCAGACTGTAGTCATAGTTGTCATCATAGTTAACTCTTCCAAAGAATACTGGTTAATTGTCATGGAGATTAGGAGTATGAAGGATCTGTATCTATAAAAACAAATCCATGGATAGGAACAAAACTAAGAAAGTCAGAGATAATTTAGAAATAAGGTCTCAAATATAATTTATACATACATTGTTGTCATTTGTAGTAAAAAAAAAACAACAAACACTCATGTAGTTGTATGTAGGCATGTAAGAAACAGATGTCCCATGGTTTTTGATTCATACTGTAGTTTCAAGGTGAAACATGATAATGAGTGATAAAACTGCAGACTGACCATATCAATCACAAATACCCTGGCACAGAAATAATACACATGGAGACCAATTTATTGAGCGGTTTTGAAGGAAGACAGATTCCATCCAATCACCTTTTACCAGTGAATCTCAAGGTAATTCAAAGATTTTTTTGTGCAAGTCTATGAAAACAGGAAAATACTATCTGTGGTGTTGATGTCTTTCCACTCTCTTGTCTTGAAAGAAATTAAATGCAGTGGAAACATATATAGCACAACTTGTTTCATGAGGCGGCTAACATGAGGCATTAACACTGGAACAAATTTCTGCTTTTTTATCGTTTTTGTAGAAACAAAAACCTAAGACGGTTATCTTTCCTGTTACCTTATGAGCAAAATATCTTACACACTTGCTTTGCACTAGTATTCTTGGCCATTTTGGGTTAATATTAACATAAAATACAGAAATAAAATGAAATAGGCTCTTCCTGTGATCTGCAGAGAAAGAAATCCATTCTGCTTTCAATCTTAGACATATACTAGCATGTTGGAAGATATTTGGGCTCTTCTATTTGCTCCCAGCAGGATAATGTTCCTCTGCAGTGACTGCATGAGGAGGAACCCTTCTAGAGTGAAGACTACTCCTTCCTAAGGGAAACTGCAATGACTTCTCAGTGGAGCATATGCCAGAGGTCACTGAATGAGACAACAGAATGAGAAGGGAGACATTCCCATCATGGTGCTGATGATATGTGATTCAAGGAGAGCTTGAGAAAGTGCTAGGAGGATTGGAAAGCAGACATGCTCTGGGAACCAAGATACAGCAGGAAGAGTTGTAAAGGAGCAGTGGAATAAGCCAGCCAACATCTGCCACTGCTCACTGAGTTTTTGGCTTGATTGAGGCCTAGAAAGCAGAAGAGCAGAGTGTAAGAGAAGTGATTAAACCCTTTTTATTTTTTTCTGTCTTCCCTTGCCATGTAACAGCTTTCTCCACATAAAAGTTCATAATTATTGTTCATGTTCAAGTAATTTTTTGCCTTTCTATGTTTTAAACCTCTTGCTCTTTTTGTGTAATTTGTCATGCTGAAAAGTTGAAGACACATACACTTCAGAACCCAGTGAGCTCAGAGTCCATTTGCAACAAGATACATTATGTCCTGCTGATATTTCCCCCTTGGGAAGCTCATGGGGGGCTCACACAACCAGCATAGATTAAATATCTGTACTGGAACTAGTTCAGATGAATCCTGTCTGTGGATACGCTAAACTTTGAAGACAAAAGATGTCCAGGTGGAAGTGCTTCTTGAGAGGCAAAAGGGCTCAGAGAACAAACTTAGAAGAAGGGTTGCATTTCAGTTCAGTCAGAAGGAGGTCAGCAGTTGAGTGCAGTTGCAGGAGTTGTGTGAGAAAAGAATTGAGGCAACATGAGAAAAACTGAGAAAAATCAGTGAAGAAATGGCACTCAGCTAGAAGAAATCTTGAGGCAAATCATAGGACTCTTCTGGCCAGGACAAGATATAAAATTAAGACAATAGATGCCTGCTCTAAAGCAGCACTCCATTTATTCAAACAAAAATGACAAAGAGAAAGGTGAAGATCTAAATTTAAATCTTGAATCGAAAATGAGCTATCAGTTCTCTTTAAATGACTTGTACCCAGATAAAATTTAATGTGAAACATAGCAGATGCTAAGAAAAACAAAACTCTGGTTACCTGGAGCAGATTTCCAATGGAGTTGCTTGTATTTCCATGTGTGCCAAAGGATCTGCAGCTATTAGTGTCGCTGGAGAACCTACCCTTGCCAGAAAGTTCTTAGGCGAAGAAAAAAACAACAGTTGAATTTCATAAAATTCATGTATCTAGTTTGTGAAGATGTCAGAACAAGCAAATGGATGAATTAGGGATGGTAATACCACAGAATTTACATCCTTACTTTTGTTTGAAAAACAACAAAACGCTCGTGACATCTCGCATCTTGGAAAGTCAGAAGTTACAGACAAAAAATACAAAATAGCACATTAAAAGAAATACTGCATTCACAGCCAGTTTGCTTGTGTACAGCATCTAGAGTCTAAACTTACTAGCCACTGCTGTGAGTTTTATTTCTTGCTGAGAAGGCCTCTTAAAGCTCAGTAATTAATGTGCTTTATTAAAACACAGAATAATGCACTCCTACTCTCATTCTCCCAAATGGATGTTAATCTCAGAAAATAATAATAAAAAAGAGCATGTGATCACTCAAATATGCTATTTTATGAATAGATTATATCTAAACTGAGACATATATTGAGTTTAGGAGATTTGCATGTGCAATTTAAATGGGAGTGAGAATCTTAGGAATAATTTCCTAAGCTTTGATGAGACTGTGGGCATTCTTTGCATGTCAGTTAATAAGTAATCCCATTTTTCTGTAAAAATGCAAACATCCTCCTCCCCATCCTCCCATATTGAATGAGAGCCTGGCTTTATTAATTCCAACAGTAATTTTGCCCTTGCTTTCCACAGGGTTAGGATTCCACCCAGGAGGTTTGTAGCCTTCAGCACTTTCCACTCCTAAGTGATGATAAGGGCTTATAATTTAATTTCTGTCAAAGTAATAATGTCTGAGATATAGAAAAAAACCCACTTCTTCCCCAGCACGCTTTTTATTACACAACAGGCTCATAAATAGATACCTAAATAACCACAAACCCAAAAGCTCTTCAAACCCAGGAGGTCTGTGCATGTCTCCTGAAGAGTGTTCAGCCTGTGCTGCTGAAGCTGCTCCTTGCAGGGCAGAATCCTGGAGGTGTTCTGCCAGCGTGTGAGGAGCGGCGGGCAGGCAGCCAGACAAGCAGCCGGCCACCCACACATCGCTGCAGAGCGCCTGCCTTACAACGTATGCTTTCAGCAATCCGCTCAGATGCTTTTAACTTTTAGCTTTTTGCTTTGCTTTTGATTCATTGACTTTCTGCGGATGGTGAAGGTGTTTGGAGACTGCGGGCTGGAGGATTTTCGGCACGAAGACATCCCTTATCTTGAAGGGTTCTGCAGAAAGTGGTTGGATTCAGACGGCTGGAACTAAAACTGCAGGTGGAGGTAGCTATGTGGGATGGGGTACAGTCACAGGTTGGCTGATGGGCAGGAGGGACTGGGTAAGCTATGAACCCCCGCTGATTAATCTAGGCCAGCCAGAGAGCTGACCTGGTTCTGCAAGTAAATCAACGCTACAAAAAAAACCAAAAATGCCGGCAGAGGTCTGACACAAATTACACTCCTTGTAATGGAGAAAATGTGACATTTTTGATGAGTCTTCTCATTTTAATTCTGGCATGACTTGAGTTAAAACAAACAAAAAAAGCAGGTATAGAAATACTGCAGCATCAGGAGTAGGCAGTGTGAAATTGCCCTCTTACTGTAAAATGTAAACAGTAGGCATCCAAGTTTGCCAGTCCTATTTTATACTACACAGGAGAAGGATGGTTTTTTTGTTGTTGTTGTTGTTTTTGTTTTTTTTATTCAAGACCTTCCCCAGAAATTAATGTAGAGTAATATATAATATATAATGTTAGTAGGGGGAAAAATAGCTGAAGAGAATAAGAAATGAGCTGGATTTATTTTTACTTCTAACTTGCTGGTTGAAATCCCATCCATGTTGGTAGCGATCAAAAGTCGTTACCATCTGTTGTTTGGTGGCCTTTTTGAGTGAGCTGTATAGCTGTGGTCCTATGGACAGCTGCTTACATAAAGACACCATTGCTGTGCTTGGCAATTGCTAGCAACCCTGTTGGCAACCCCTGGGTGGGAGCCAAAGGCTGCAACAAACCTAGGCAAGGAAATATCTTCCTGTCTCCCTGCACAGTGTCTGATTAGATTTGTGAAGTCACGTGCACGGTGTTTTCAATGCTATGACCCATGCAGGGAAGCTCCTGTTGTACATAGTTTCATCCACCTGTTTCTGATGCAGACTCTATTCTTCCATTCAGGAAGAAATACAGCAAAAAGGGCTTTGGGTATCCATGGGACTTTTCCCCATGCATTCACTCATCAAAATCTGGGCAGAGCTCCTTGAATGACATACACAGATTACCAGTGCAGCTGGTGGCTGGTTCTTGTCTCTTTGGTAACCTCTTATGCTTTTGTTACCAACTTTGCCCCTGCCTCTACTTTTGTTGGCTGTTCTGCTTCACAGCATTCTCACATTTCAGTGTTAGGTGTATGTGAATGCCTTATTAGAAAACAAAACAAAGCAAAACAAACAAACAAACAATAAAAAGAATAGCTCTGAGTTTGCAGCCACTTGGTACACCTTGGAGCACTTAAGTCTTCTCTAGCACTCTGCAGATTATGCTGCCAATGTTTAGGTGGATTCTTCCTGGTCTGCCAGGGTCTGAATTACATTCAGTCTTCTCTAGCTTCTACACTGAAAAGCAAATATTCCATTTTCAAGCAAAGAATGCACTGCCACTTGAGCAGCTTCTGGTCTTCCTTCCGTCCATGAAAATGTTTTAAATTTTTAGCAAGGACTGAAATACACTATGCTGAGCAAACTAGCAGGATTTCTGGCGAACAGCAGAAGTACAACTTCTGTTACATAAGAGTGTGAAGGCCCTTTCATTGGAAATGCTCTTTTAATCAGCATTGGTTTTTTAAAGAAATAAAATTTCCATCTTGCTGTGTAGGATCAAATGAGAAAGAGTCTCATTGACTTAATAAGTTTGGATCAGGTCCTTTGAGACGTTTTTTTTACTGATAATTTTGAGAGGCAATATTGCACTCCTCTGCCTAAACAGTATGCCTTGTATCTTTGCCCATGTTGCTTTTCTTATTCATAAGGTTTTTTGAGATGATATTGTTCTGTATAAGAACTTTGACTGAAAACAGATGCATTTGCACACAGTAGATGTTATAGTTTAGATGTCTCCTGTCACTACTGTTCTTTGTGTGGGCTAATAGACTGCAACGCACATTCTCTTGTGCACTGTATTTTATTACCAAGTCTTTGTTTTTCATTCTGTGTCACAGCCTGGGAGATTTCACTGGTCCAGCTCATAGTCTAGAACAGTGTCATACAAATATTGGAATGACTGAATTTCCATAATTTTGCTTTACTGGAAAAATAAAAACTTCTGTGCTACTCAGCTTTCAACAAAAGCAAATTCTTTTCTGTCTGCAGAAGATATTTTTCATGAAATTTTGTTTAACCGAAATCCCTATTTTCTATTAAAGACAGTGTTGATCGAAACACTATCATTTAGCCTTCCTTACTGCCTGACTGACTAAGAAACTTACCTTGGTTTGTGGCCAACTGTACAACTAGCATCAAATTTTAATTGGGCTTAATGACTTTGTGGAAGGTTCTGTGCTTGCATAGGAAATGCTTCTCCTGAGAGGCCACTCTGCAGTCCTGTCTCTACAGGGAAATAGGTGTAAATTGGCTGGATTATAAATCCTCAGTCCTGACCTCAGTGATCCACTGATTGAAAGTTAATGGCTGATATTAATTAGGGAGTGTTTGGATATAATTGCCGAAAATGCTCAGTGGTGTAATTTGTATCACACAAGCCTACTCCATTTGCACTCAGTAGGAAAAAAGACCAATTGTCAACTTACAGAGTTTATTCTTAACCCACATTTATTGACAGATACATACATGTTGACTCTCCTAATTATATGGTATACAAAACTATGTCACCTGTTCCAAAATACTATCTTGCCTGCCTGGGGAGATCAGCAGGCACTGCAGTTCTCAGTTTTTTCTGTTTTTTTGGTTTTTTTTGTTTTTTTGTTTTTTTGTTTTTTCCTGAACTGCCAGGATTTGCCCTTACACCCTGTGATCATCTCTTTTATGGTCTATATTGATTCATTTTACTGGTTGGCTCTTTGAAATAGTGTTTCTTCTGTGGGGTTGAAAGGAGTTAAATATTAAAGATTTATGACTTTGCTCATTTTCTTATCTTTTTCTCAGAAGATTTATGTGGTATTTTATCATCTCTGAAGTGCTCTGCCTCTTGTTGATGGGCGAAGCTTCTCGGGCCACTGGCTCTCGACTGTCTGTAAGATTTTTTCCATGTTGCCTAATCGTTGTGATGCACTCTGCAGTAAAATGTATTCAGAAGTTTGTCTGTACTTTATGACACAGTTCATTGCAAAGAAAGCAGGAGGGAGACCATGAACTTGCACACTAATGTATGGATATATAAAATTCCTAAGATCTAAGCAAGGACTTAGATCTTTGATTCTCTATGAAACATTTTAGGTTAGGCAGCAGCTCACTCCTGCTATAGTTTGCAGCATTCCCATTTCAGACTTACTGCCAAACCACGAGGTATCCAAATAATGTTAAAAAAGAAGCACTGAAGACACCTTGATATTGTGCACCTTCCGTGCTCATGATTCCATGTCAACCTTGTGAGAGAATGATAGCAACTTACTGAATATAACCAACTCCAAATTTCCTCCCAGGTGTACCATTTTTTGGAACCAATCATTAAAATCAGCAATGCTATAAAGATGTGCTGTACCACTGGGAGCATGCTGACAGAAGACAATCAAATAGTAAAGGAGTCTGAAGTAATCATTTATCACAGTGCTGGCTCATTTAGGAATCAAACTTTCCAGTGCTAAACAGTGAAATACTGCTCCTTGTCACTCTTCCTTCTGTTGTGTCTTTCTGCCTGTTACTTGTAAGTTAGGATGCTGCATTCTGGAACTCGTAGATTCTGCTTCCAGCTCTGCCCCTCATTTGATAGATGAACATGGGAAAACCATGCCTTTTTACAAAGGAATTGCTCAGTCACAAAATGTCTCTGTACACAGTACCATAGGCCAAAGCATGGCTTTATGCTCAGATAGCAGATGAACTTCTCACATTCAGCTTCGTCAGGCAGGTAGTCTACGTAGGTTCAAGCTGTCAACAAATCCCATCTGCTCTGCCAGCCGGTGACTCTTGCAGAAACACAGGAGGGACACCAGCTCTCTTATTTGCCCAGTGTCAGGTTTGTACGTGACTAAGTTGGGAAGGCAGATGGGATATGTTACAGATAGCTGGGTTAAGCAAAGCACAGTGAAGCTCATCTGCTCTGCAGGGAACAGCACGTTTGGATGCCCTGCCCCAGCGTGGGGCAGAGCTGGAGTTTGCCTCTTAGGCAAGAGCTTTACCCTTAATTTGTCCCTGAATAGAATTTTTAGATAAAATCATTTATAAGTGGTTTACTGATTTGGTTTATAGATTAGCCCTAAAGCCACCCTGAAGCAATTGCAGTGATGGTGTTCTGCTGCTTTATGAAAATACACCACATGCAGTTGTATGAACAAATTCCAAAACAGGCAGTACCACGACAAGTTATTATGTGGGTGCTTATTGTATAATACATATTATCTCTGCTTATTTTGAGCATGATATTTTAAAAAATATAACTTGCAAAACTTGGTGATTTGCAACTGACACTTTCAGGTGAAAAAGGTCAAAGAAAAAACATATTGTTTTCACCTTCTCTGGACAAGTTTGCAAACAGTCACATATGCCTAAAGGATTTTTGTGCCAGCTGCAGTGATACCAAATGATACAATATTTCATAAATAAACTGTCACTTATTCAGAATCTTTATTTAGAGGTGCTAAACCAGAGATTTCTCCCTTCCTAGTGGAATATGCATAAAAATAAAAATGTAAGCACTCTATGCCATGGAACAATTTCCGTTCTCAGCTTTCATTACAAATAAAGTCCTGCAGCCAGTCACCCTTGCGTGATGACTGCTAATGCTTTTAGAAGACCTCACTGAATATCCCAGGGTAGAGCTGTGCCCTTAGCATGGCTAATTGCAAATAACTGCAGCTAAAGTGAGCATCTTGCAAACGGGGCTTCAGTTTGCTCTGTATTTGCATATCTTCAGAACTAGAGAGAAGAGACAAAATGAAATGTTTGTTTTTAAAAACCTGTACTTAAATACTTGTGTATAATACACAGTGGTATTTGTAGACCTCATGTATATGACAGATACCACAGCTGGAATGAGAATTTCAAAGGTATTTATAGAACCCATGACCCAAACTATTTCCCATATATTCACAGACAATCTGCTCGATATATGACTAAAAAATCATTAAAAATAGTTTTAAAGAAGTAAGCTGAATGATGATCGTAAACAAAATAAGCTGTATTAGCTCCACTAAACACTGGGCTTGCTGTTTTCACAATTTGGAAGAACTCATGCTCAGCCTGCTTTTTTCATTAATTACTTTTTGCGTATAACATGAGAGCTACTCATGAGTCAATTGCTTGCAGGGTTGCATTTAATATAAGCAGAGCTCTAGCAATTGAGTTGGTACACACTGCTGCAATGTTTTACAATTTCCTCTCCATCCTCTCAGCTTTGTACTCCTCTTTCTGTGTAGAAGAGGCTTTATAGAAGTCCCCAAGTATGTCTTGTGCTGAAAAGCCTCTGCATTCTGCATTGTGGAAAGACAATAGACTGCAATACAGGTTGTTACATCAGAAAAAAAGATATTCTCACTTCCACTGTTGTCAAAATTCTTGTGAGTTACACTCAGTAAAGCAGGTTTTGCTCCAGTCTGGGCTTAAAATTGTAATTACAACCATTGCACGCCATCTGAATGGGTCAGCCTTGAAATGTAATATGTGAGAAAAGTAATGCTTTTCCTCATGGGGGGTGAACCACTGAAAGATAGAATGTTTATTCAAATAGCACTCCCTTGTGCAATATCCTCTCTGCTCATACAAAAATACTTTTAGACAATTTTCTTTGTAATTCAGCTCCATATTCTTTTTAAATACCTGCTGATGTAGCAAGTTGGGTCGTTGCATGATCCCTCTGGACAAGGTGCAAGAGCCACAAGTTTGCATACTCTCTCAGTAGGTTTTATTTGGAGCAGTGGATTGGAGAGGTGTAAGCAGGTTATGTGCACTATTCCTAATTACAGTATGTAACAAGAAAAATTACATAGTATGGAGATGGAAAGTAAATGGTCCGATAGTTACATATGACACATATCAAAGTTTTTTTTCACTTGAGATTTCAATATTTCAATTTGATTTAGTTTGTGTAATTATCTCAGACACTTCTGAGATCATATATCTCTTGGGTTGGACAGAATAAGAAATACCAGCTGTGATTTTGTGCTCATTTGCACATGCACAACCTACACAATGTTGTTCCTAGTGACAAAATCCTAATAGTTGTTTTATAGAACTGTTGGTGAGATGAGACAACATTTTTGATGGCTGTCATTTTTCCTGGGTTAACAGCCAAGTCTTCCAGTCCTTTGTTGTAGTTCAGGAATTAAGGGACATAAGGATCTGCATCCCACAGGAAACCCTATTTCCTGCTAGCACCTCAGCTTTAGTGATAACATTTGTGGTCAGGATTAAATCAATTTCACTGGATGTGATTGCATGAACAAGATCTAAGGGAGAAAAAAACATAGACATTGTCTCTAATCTATTTTGTCAGGTAAAAATGGATGTTAAATATTAAATATAAAAAAAAAGAAAAAAAACTAGTTATCTATGCTATTATTGTAGGATAAAAGACAGCATAGTTAATTTGCTTAAAAAGTAGCACCTCTGCCTTGATTTTTATTTACTTATGAGGATTATGTCAGATATCTTTGGTCTGTGAATGCCAGGTAGAGATTTTAAGAATTAGAAAGACCACTCAAAAAATTTATACTGCTTCTTTCATACCTTTTATCAGATAATTTTGCTTGAGTTTTAAATGTTTAATTAAATAATATATCCCAAATTATAATAGTTAAAAAAAATCTCCATGTGAATAGAAGGCATGATGTTATATTTTTTTTCAAACATGAGTAATAACCCTTTTGGCAAAAACAAGAGTGTTATGTCTGGTGTGAACTTACTTACCCATCATTCACAGGACTCTTTTTTGCCAGACTGAAATATCTTATGTCATCTGCTGTTTTCTCACCTTAAAAATATTTAGGAAAAATCTTTGGGTCAATTTGCTATCTTCTACTTAGTAACTGCAATTTTTTGTCCAGTTTCTGTCTTTCAAACTGTACAGTGCTTTCTCCAGCTGCTGTAATATTTATTCCTCCCATAACTCTCTCCAGTTTTTCATTTATTCTGCAATGTGGATAAGAGTGTCATAACAAACCCAAATCACTCTTACCAATGTGATAAAATAATCTTTTTTGCTGTTCCTTCTCCCTGTGGCAACACTAACATCATGCTAACTTTCTTCCTTCTTTGTTTTCTTTTCATACAGCACTGATGTGGGAATTTTTGGGCTATGTGACTCCTCAAACTTTGAGATCATTCAAGAAGCTGTCAGTCAGAACAACAACCATTCTGAATGTATGACAGGTTTTACTAGCTGAATACCACAAGTTCTGCTCCTGCAGCTTTGCTTTTTTCTCTCTTTATCTGAATGATACTTGAATAGGTTCAGTTTAACCAGCATTTCAAATTTCTTTGTATAACTGATCAGTCCTCAATATTATTTAATACTACTTGTGTCCTCCACATATTTCATAAGTAGTAATTTTATTTCTCCCACTCTCCGTATACCAGTGAGAGCTGAGCGTGCCAAAAAAAGCAAACTATGAAGAGCATGAATTGCAGTGATTCTTTATGATGCTTTACAATACTTTGTGATTTCCCTCTGCTGATTTTCCAGCTTTTACATTTCAGAGTTTTACTCTGAAATCAGCAATGGAACATAAAGTGTATTTCACAAAAAAAATGGTGATTTTATTTCATTCCAAATCCATCATTTATATATCCACTGAATTCTAGCAGTATGCCATCTGGTAAGGAGGCAACAGGGGTGAATGATACGTAATGCAATTACGGTGTGAAAACACAGCCGTTTCTGTTATTCATTAGATTGTATTGCTAAAATACTTACTAAAGATCAAATTGTAAACTAGCAATTCTTTTCAATATGTCTATAAAAATGCCTCCTCCGATTTTACATAATGCACGTCTTTTAAAAATGTAATGTAATTCATTATTCATTTAAGCCATAGAAGTTTAACCAAAAGAGAATGTTTTGAGTGTGATTCTTGAAACCTGGCTTCCTACCCTCCCTCCTTGTTTTCCTCCTTTCCTCCCACTCACTTTATGGTTCCACATTTTAATAAATTCATTTTAATGATGTACCTGCTGACACGACACTGTGTAAAATGTACGTAGCTTTACTTCATACGGAATTGACAAAATTCATAACTGAAAAGGTGCTGATTAAAATGTCCTGTGCTTCATGATGCTCATGCTGGGTGCTGCAACTTTCAGTGTTATCTACTCCTCCATATTCTTCAGTAATCAAATGTACACAGATACTCATACAGTACATGCTAGGTACACTCGTTACCTTGGTTTTTACTCTTTAAAATATGTCTTGTGAGATTTTTCTGTTGTTACTCTAAAAATAATTTTCCGTGGAATCCAGAAGCCTGTATTTGCAATGGATTTGCTTTAGCTATTTAGAGTTTTGGATAGATAGTGAATAATTACAAACAGCTATATACTTAATTCTCATTTAACCTGTTTTTCTGATACAAAGAAGTACAGTTAATCCTAACAACTGTATTTGTCAGTTTTTGTCTCTTCTATCAGGTGTCTTTCATCATGAAATACTGGCTGAAAGTCAACCAAAGCACTATGACTATTGCTCAGTTGCGTCTTCAACAGCATAATTATGGAAAGCATACTACCTGCCACATTAACAGCATGCATATGCATGCTTCAACTCACAAAAGTGACCAACTGGGTCACCAAAATGACTGAAATATGGGACATCAATACATTTCCATTTAGTTATCCAATTTGAGCTGTGTACAGCCTAAGCACATGACAGTTACATAAACCTAAGTTTAACAAAGAAGCCAGACAACCAATATATTAATGTATTAATGGACCACATTAATGGAGTCATTTTAGTCATTTTTTCTTTCCCATGTGTGTTCGTATAAACTTACCTCCAGAGAAGTACGATAGGAAAGTGCTGAACTCTACTTTTCCATAGTTATGCCAATCTATAATGGAAATTGCATTTGTACCAACAAAGTAAGTAAATAAATAAATAAATAAACAAACAAACTTTAATGTTTGTGTACATATTTTATTAGGCTAATGTGAAGAGTTAGTTTTAACAAATTAGACCTTCACTATGCAGGGACTTTATGTAGTGATAAATAACACAGCTCCAAATGTTTTGTAGAAGGACTCGTGGCGTACCCATTAATATCTTTTTCATTTGTGAGCAAGCAGGTTGCCTCCCTAAAAGAGGCTGAAACCATACACATCAGCTTATGCTTTCATGTATGAGTCTCATGATTAAGATTCTGATAGAAAATCTGTTTGACTTTCCTTGCTTTTTTTTTAAGAACAGAGCCTTTGGAAAAGCAAAGAATGGGAAAGTATATAAAGAGGTATTTTTGGTGATTAGTAATTAATCATATCAAATTTAGCTTCACTTGCAGATATCTCTGTGTAAGGAAATTAGTGGTGAGGAAACAAGAAGTATACGCTTTAGATCTCCTGAGCTGTGACAATCTGGATACTAGGCTGATCATCTACCTTGATTTCAATAATATTTTAATAATATTATCCAAGTATTTTAATAATACATATGAAATGATTAAGAGGACTCCCTTTCTCTTGTTTTATGTAGGTGTTTTTTTTTTTTTGTTTTTGTTGTTGTTCTTTTTGTTGTTGTTGTTTTTATTTATTTTTTGTAGGCAGACACTGACTGATGTAGGAGTCTACTGAAATGACAGTTTTAATTCATAAACAGGAACACTTAGAGCAGGGTGCCCAGGCCCATGTTACACTTGGTTTTTGAAAGTCTCCAGAGAGGAGACTCCACAACCTCTCCAGGCAACCTGTGTCAGTACTCCACCATCCACACAGTAAATAAATACCTGCGGATGTTTAGGTGGAAGCTCATGTATTCCAGTTTGTGCCCATTGCCTCTTGTACTGACTTTGCACACCTCTGAAAATAGCATGGATCCATCTTCGTTGTATCGTTCCTTCAGGATTCTGTCAACCTAATTGAAGTTGCCTATTTGGAATTGTCTGCAAGAGATGCTTCCAGCAGATCATCTTCTGCTTCCATAGTTGGTCCTTTTTCTACAGATTCAGTTCACAGTCTCAAGTGAGGGACACCTCTTTTGAAGCAGAGTAAATAACCACTATATTATGAATTTCAGAGTAAATGAATTATTGATTTTGTCTCTTCTGTATTAAAATTTGCAAAACTATACATCAGCACATCTTTCAGAGAACAGACAACCAATGAGCAGGAAATAGTGGATCTGGATATATACTATGAGTTATACATGCCTGTTTAAAGAAAATTTCCATATGCCTTTGGATATGGCTAGGAAAAGAAGAATGCACATTGTTTTTCTTCATACAACAGGGCAGAAAGTCGAGAGAGCTTTCTTAACAATAAAAATAGAATGCTTTTAGCAGTAAAAATCTTTGGATACATGAGCTTTTTTTTCTGTTTTCTTTCCTTCATTAAGAGTGGAGGCCTATGCAAGGTTTTTTTGTAGGTACTGAGGTAGGAATCTAAAAAGTACTTAGTATTAATGCTATAAATGACTTGATTTGACAAGGGTAACGCTCTCTTCAGTAAGAAGTTGAAACTTTCTAAAAACAGAGGTCTCATTTAAATAGACTTTATTTGGCTGTATCTCACAAGTATGAAGTGGCTCTTGACCTGAAGCACTCACCTCTCTGATCCACATGCTTAAATCATTTAAACTGCCTTACGTCCACTGATTTCAGCAGCTGTGAACTTGGCTCTCTGAATGTGTTCTGTTACTGTTGCAGCTGAACTATCAAAAGTTCAGCTATCAAAAGAATAAAAATAGAAGTGAAGTTTCACTCAAAAAATCTTCTGTTTTTAAAATTCTGCTAAGGTTTTATAGTCATAAATATTGCTGGCCTCACAAATGAGTTGTGTAGGTGTAGGATTTATATGTGTCTCTACTACTGACAGAATAACTGAACATGATATATTCTTAAAACTTCATTTCAGTTAGTCTAAATGAAAGATACATGCTAGAATTCATTATCTTGAATTCTTAGAGGTTTTTTTTCCTCACTCTTAATATGAATGTCTCAATGGAAGGTTAATGTGGAAATTCTTGCTTTTCAGCTTCATCAAGTAATGCCATTATTTTGATTTTTTTTTTTTATACATAGGTCCCAAGCCCATACACTCATCCATATTTTTATATTTGTCTTCTTTTTTCTTTGCTTTGTTTTGTTCTTCAGAGTGTATAAAGCACTATGTGAGAACCCCTAACATTTCCATTCTTCCCCAGTAATTGTCACTTTGAGGGACCACTTGAACATAGTTTCAACTTTTTCCCTTCTTGCTGACTGAAGGTAAATCTGGCTGCTAATCTTAGTCTAATGATGTCAGATGACCTGGTGATATGGAGGCTGCTTTCTATGACAGTTGAACCCAAACTGCCAACTTACTTTAGAGCATCATTCAAAGAACAAGCATTAATTTAAAGTCGCCATTCGTCTGGGAACAATGTTGTACATTGCTGGCACAGCTGCAAAATATTTTCATGTTGGTACCCTGACTCACCCTGTCCCTTTACATTTTCATGGAAGCATTTTGCCTTGAATTTTAAAGGGATATGTTTTACTGTGAATTTCAGAAAATTACTTTATTTAGCAACAATAAATAAGCAAGATGAAGTACAAAGTTAAAGTTGCTGTGCAGATTTCATCACTACTTCTGTACCTCTTAACACAGTTTGATGAGTAGAGCTAAGAACATGTTTACTTAACGTGAGCTCTAAGTCAATTCAGATATGAATGCTGAGATATTAAGCAAAGCCTGATCCCTTGTGAGCTGTGGAGTTTTGATAGCTGACTCAGGGTTTAGACTATTAAGCATCAGCAAAAGTCTAACATTTACAGTGGAGCTGACATGAAAAGGCTCCTGTTTTCCTCCAATTGGAAATTTCATCAGTGTTGGTGTTTAAATGTTTGGTACCCACTGGTACTAAGGACTATGACAAGAAAAATAATTTACTATGGCATCAGTTCTAAAGTCCTTTTCTACCTTCAATCACAGTGACCATTGTTTTCTATGGAAAAATCAAGGGATTTCAAAATGTATATTCTGAGATTTGCTAGGTGAAGGTGTTAAATACAGTATGATCTAGAGTATGTAGAAAAGTAGACAATAAAAGGTCCCCTCTTTTTAGGAGGATGCTCTGTGTTTTTGAATTGTGATCAAGTAGACAAAGGTGTCAGCTACCAACTATTTTGTGCATCAGATTTCTTAGATTTGTAGTTAGATGCTGGCATTGTCTTGTGAAACATGCACATAAAGGGAGCAGAAATCAGCTAACTAGGTACATCACGAGGCATAGATAGTATAGTGCCAGAAATTTGGGAAACTCCAGAGAACTCAGAGGTTCTTGTAAAATGTAGTTCTGAATAGTAATGGAAACATAAGAGAAAAAGCAAGAGGATGAACATAGACTGAACATGTTAAAGGATCATGCAGATGTGGCACTGAGGGACATGGTTAGTGGGCATAGTAGGGATGGGTTTATGATTAGATTAGGTGATTTTAGAGGTCTTTTTCAACCTTAACGATTCTATGATTTATGATACAGGACAGGATAAAATTTAAGAGGCAATGCAGTGAATAAAATATTGGAGAATATAGAAGGGATTACCTTGGAGAGTAAGGGATCATGTTGGCAGAAGGGAAGAGGAGCACTGAACTCCATGATGGAAACAAATGTTTGCTGGAGAGGTTTAAGAGGTTACCAGTGCGCCTGGAAAGTGAAGAAAGGTGGGAACAAGCATACAATCCCATACATATAAGGGTCAGGGACTGCAATTTTATAGGGTGATGTAGATCATGATAATATAAATGATTCCTGGAAATTTTCCGAAGAATTGTGGTCTTAGAACACTGAATGACAATTGTTTCTTTAGTTCTGAAATTTCTTCAGGGAGAATAAATGCAATTATTTTATCTAAAAGTCATGTTAACCCTCAGGGTGGGATTTCCCTTACCTATCTCTAAACCAAACCAATATAGACATCTGCATCTGTGTTAGTCACTTGGAACTTTCTGTAGTCAGTAAAGATAGAAATTAATGCAAGGTAACTTCTTGATATGAAGAATGATATCTCTTCTGTCTAAACTCCACCTGTCCCATCCACTTCATCTAGTTAAGTACCTCATGCATTGTTATTTGTCATTTCTCCTGCTTTAGTGAAGACATTAAATTTGTAGTCTTAAATACAGAGTTCTTGAGAATGTCTTTTCTATTCTCTCAGGCAGAAGTATTCTCACAGCAATTAGTACTGCCTTCAAGTTTGGGGATATCTAAGACAAGAGAAGAGAATGAGTGAAGAAGATTGAATTAAGGAGACAAGGAAACAAATACAAGTCAAACATCTGCTTAGGGTAGCAATGATTTATTCACTTCAAGACTGTAGAGATCTAATTCAAAGCAAAAAGTGAAACAGTTTAAAGAACTGTTTATTTATTCATTTATTTATTTCCCAGGATAAAAGAATATCAGATTTCTAGACAGAACATTTTCATGCTTGAACTTAGAATCATCTAATCACAAGGATTGAGAAAGACTTCTAAAATCATCTAGTCCAACCAACAACCTATCACCAATACTGCCTATCTAAACCATGTTCCTTAGTACTACATCTACACATTTCTTGAACACATCTAAGGACGGTGACTCCACCATCTCCCTGAGCAGTCCATTTCACAGCATGGCCATTCTTTCTGGGAAGAAATGTTTTCTAATATCCAACCTTAACCTCCCCTGACACAACTTGAGGCCATCCCCTCTAGTCCTATTGATAGTTTCATGGGAGAAGCGGCTGAGTCCCACCTCTCCACAACCTCCTTTCAGGCAGTTGTGGAGAGCAATAACGTTTCCCATGTGCCTCATCTTCTCCAGACTGAACAACCCCAGTTCCCTCAGATTCTCCCCATAAGACCTGTGCTCCAGAACCCTCATCAGATTCATTGCCTTTCTCTGGAAAGGCCCCAATGTCTTTCTTGTAGTTAGGATACTGGACACAATACACAAGGTGTGGCCTCACCAGAGCTGAGTACAGGGGACAATCATCTCCCTGCACCTGAAAGATACAGTATTTGTTTTTTAAGCCAGGATGTCATTGGCCTTCTTGGCTACCTGGGCACTCTAATGGGTCATATTTAGCCAAATATCAACCAACGCCCCCAGCTCCATTTCTTCCACACAGCCTTCAGCCACCCAAGCCTGTAGCACTGCCTGTGGTTGTTGTCACCAAAGTACAGGACCCAGCATTTGGACTTATTGAACTTCATTGCTTTGGCCTTAGACCAAGGCTAGATCCAGGCTTAGATCCAGGCTGTCCAGATCCCTCCAAAGGGCCTTCTTACTCTCAGACTTCTTCTTAACTTGGTGTCATCTGCAAACTTACTGAGGGTGCACTCAATCCCCATGTCCAAACTATCAATAAAGATACTAAACAGGAGAGGCCCCAGTAACGACTGCTGGGGAACACAACTCATCAACAATTGCCTGCTGGATTTAGCTCCATTCACCACCACTCTCTGAGCCTGGCACTGTGTCTTGTTCTTTACTCAGCAAATAGTGTACCTGTCCAAGTCATGGGCTGCCAGCTTCTCCATGAGAATACTGCACAAGGCACTGTCAAAGGCTTTTCTGAAGCCTAGGAAGACTGTGTCAACAGCCTTTCCCTCATCCACGAGGCAGGTCACTCAGTCATAGAAGGAAATCAGGTTGGTCAAATGGGATCTCTATAATAACAGTTATAGTAGTCACTATATTCTATTTCAGCAATTAAGGAGAAGGAATTAAGGAGATTGCAATTTAAATAAACTAAAAATGTTGACTGAATTTCTGGCCATATGTAAGTAGTTAGCAAAACTCCCTTAATACAATATTTGCTTAGCAAGATAAAAGAGTATTGAATCTGTAATGCATCATCTTCAAAGTATGTTTAGACCTTTTTCACACTTGTTCACTGTGGGGATGCAACTGGTGTTTGTTTACCTTGACAATGAGGTTTCAAAGCCTAGGCCTTCTTTTTAAAAATATTTTTGATCAAATGTGGAGGCCTTATTTCATCAATGTGAACTCAAACCTAATATTTTCTGAAGGTTCAATTTAAACCTTGAGTGATTTTAATAATGCTGAAAGACAGGTCATACTAGCAAGAGGCAGAGTATGTTCTTTATTAGGTAATATATTAGGTAATATTGAAAGATTGAAAAATGAATAATTAAGAAAGCCATAGAAAGACATCTATTTTCTATGCAACAGGGGCAATATGAAACTCACAGAAAGAAATCAAATGATTTTTCAATGTGCGATTAAAAAATAGAACTTCGGACCCTTAAAGACATGAGTAGCATATCACAATTCCAAAGTATGCTGTTGTACATCGATGATAAGCCCGCCTGAACTTTTTAGGCTGGCATTTGATTTTTATAAATCACAGGAACTCTTACCAGATTTACCATCTGGGCTCACTTATTCAGGTTTGTGAGGACAATCTTACTCATGAGATGATTTGGAGCAACTGGTTTCCATATTACTCAGATAGGAAAAAAAAAAGAAAAAAAATGAAGGAGAGATTAAAAAAATGTAACTGGGATATTGCCTCTTCATCTACACATTTTATTATACTCAACAAGAATCTGGTAGTCTCTGTTATAACTTGGTAAAATATGTGAGATGTTGTAGCACAGTCTTCATTTGGACTATGGGATTTGGTACAAAACTTGCACTCTTCATTTACCTGGACAACCCTCTGAATTATTAACAGAAATAAAAGAACATTTATGTATGACTATCAACGTTAATGAACACTGTACATTATGAAAAGCTTTATGCTTGCTTGCAGCTTGTCTTTGATTATTCATCGGTTTGCAATGTGTGGTAATTCACATTTCATCTGCCAGCTATTACTGTGAATTAGAGAGATTGTGCTGCATGCATTATATCCGTTTACTGCTCATGCTTGTAATATGGAAGAGAATATCATGCAATTAATTGTCTGATATGTGCCTCTACTATGCACATCACTAAATAAAAGGATAAGCATAAAAGTTGTGGATGCGCTTTAGCGACTGTACTGAGTATTGTTTTTATTTCACAATCCTTAGGGGGAAACCTGTTTGTAAGTTGTTTTTAAATTTACTTTCCCTGCTGGACAAAAGAAGAGTCACAAAGTACAGATAGTGACAAAGTAATGAATTTATTTTCATACAGTCCAACTATCAGGAGGGAAGACTTAGTAAAGCTCCATATTATCTTTTCTTCATGACAGTTAACCAGTCTTACCAAGTGTTGAAAAATAGTTCTGTCTCTAACCTGCTAATGTAAGTAACAATGATTTATGTTCATTACTCGACTTTATATACTGCCTTTTGTAGTTGCATGTTTTATACACTTTTTTAACCTGCGTTGTCAATACTGTTGTAAATATGGGCAGATCTGAAGAATCTTTATTATATCCCTGGTATCTAGCTTCTGTTAAGCTACTGAAAAGTATATTCTGCATTTCCCTTAGGGCCCTGTATGGTTTCTGACAATAAGCATTACGACTTCAGTCCAAGGCAACACTAAAATTAGTGCTTGTCATGAAGCAGAAGAATAGAGTAATGGAATTTAAAATTCTGCACATTTTACATGCTTTGTTTGGTTAAGTCTTAAAGATTAAATTTGTATTCCACTAACTGTGCCAGATGCACCAGAAATGAAGCATCATATACATTTTATGACATCATGTTCTACAGCAAAATGTTCTTAAAAGGGAAGTAATTATCTTGATTATAAATCATCCTTTGTGCATATGTGTATATAAAACACCAAATGCTATGGTTGCTCCAAGTACATTCACACTCATGTGAAAACTCCCAACTTATTGTTGTGAAGCATGAAGTCACAGAGCCTCAGAGAAGAAGAAGCACTGTTGTACTCAAGGAGTATATCCTGGTCCTATGCAGTGGTACTCATAATGGAGACTTTTCTTCTGTGAAGTTTCATGGTACTATGAAGACAAATATCTGGACTGGGATAAGCTTCCTTCTCACTGTGCGAGGAACTCTTTGTGGACTTAGAATAAATCTTTTGTTTTGTCACAGTTATTATTGCTACCAGTAACTTCATTATTTAACACCTGCTGAATACCCAGGGAAAGCAGAGGAAGAGACAGAGGAAAATATAGCAAGAGATACCTTCTATTATGTCGCCAGATCTGTCAAGGGAGTTATCTCTATCCATTCCTCATTGACCAGAAAAGATGCCTCACTGATTAATAATAATTAGTATGAAAAACGACTCCAAATTTCTGCTTACTAACAGTTAGTAAATGAGAATGAAATACCCTGATCTGGGTTTCTCCTATTCATACACGGCTGAGCAGTTTACTTTGTATAGGTAGCTGATCCCGTGCATCTCAAAAGTGGCTTCATGCATTTTATTTAAAAATCTATGATTTATAAAGTATTACATAATAAGTTTTGCAGCTCTTCGTCACAAAATCTATGAATTAGTAGCAGGAATTTTGAAACGAAAATTGCAGTCAAAGCACTTTCAGGTAGTTCTTTTCATCACTCGGTAAGCTGTTCTATCTGTCTAACTATAGCATACAGACAAGTAAGAAGGAAATTAAATTTCAAATATTGGGTTCCTATAGAGGATATCTCCTTGTGGTTCCCTTAATCAAAATATGCTCCACTTCAGAGAGAAAATTAAATCAAATTTTCCAACTTCCCTCCCCTTTCTCCCCCACATGAATAAATAGTCCAGAACTCCTCTGATTTATTGAGGAAAATGATGATTTCCAAAGGGTCGAAAGTGAATTTGGAACAGATGCACAGTGTATCTATAAAGCAGAACAGAAATAAATTTTCTGTTTATGGACAACCTAACTGTAGTAGAAAGTCTCACTAACAGAAATTGTTATCAATATGCTATGAGCAAGAAGATAAACAGGCTCATGATATGTTCCAAGGCGTGAGCCTAACCAGGTAATATAAATGGCAAGAAAGGGATGGCTGTTTACAGACTGAAGTACGTTTGTTGACACTTGCAGGGCTCATTGTAGAAATTATGAAGTATTTTGAATGTTCCTTGCCTTTAAGAGTAGTTGGGACACCCAGCAACAATCAAGGTGAGGTGAAGATTAGTCCCACTCATGGATAGTTCCTACCATGGGCCACTCATGAGAAGACAAAGAGGATGAGAATCAGCTACACCACAGGTTGAATACCAGGTAAGAGACATAGTAGTAAAATAAGATACAGAGGCTGACTACTATCCATAAGGCGTACTTCTCTCCAAATATTCAAGATAATAACCACGAGTTCTGGATAAGCTCTTGTGAATTTTTTTTGTTCCACTATTTCTAAGAAGAAACAGATGAAAATGTTCAAAACTAGGTTAAATATTATCAACAAATTTAGTAAGAAGACTCCGGTAAATGCACTCAAGAACACAGTATTTTGTTGGATGCTGAATAGAAAGGCTTAGTAGAAGATGTTTAATGCCGTGCAGGGGAATGAAGTACCCAGCTCCTGCCCTTTTTCTACGGGATTTAGCTACCTCATTGTCACCTGCACCTTCAGACCTCCAGTACTTAATATTTTTATGTAAAATAAAGTTTACAGTTAAAGCAGCCCAAATTTGATGTAATGATAAATATATATATACATACATAAATATAAGTATATATAAAAATATAATACATATATATTTTTATATACTTACACATATAAATATATATAAATTCTTTATTAATTAATTTATTTATTCATCCAACCTAGTAAAAAATCTCAGTTTAAAAATGGTGGAAATTTTTGTCCAGCATCTGTCGAAACTATCATTCAAACTGAATTTTGTCTGGTTTTTTATTTTATTTTATTTTATTTTTTCCATCTTTGGGTGTTCTTAGGAAAACAAGGTGACCTTGGTGGATAGGATTAGATGAGTGGAGAAGGGATTTCTTCCAAAAATAGCCAGTCCATGGACAAAAACTGATCAGTGGCACCCTTGCTTACTTAATTTAGCTCATTCATCACAGTGTGAGCCGGAAGAAGGCAATGTGCTCTGGATTAACATTTCACAAGCAAAACACCACCTAGTCAATCAACAAAGAATGATATGTTTCACTGTCAAAATAAAATCCTTTATCAAACGTTGTCTTTAGATAATACATACAGTACTGCTGGCGACTTATGGTGACTTGTGAAGTTGGTAATTCAACGACCTATATGAATTTAGCTATTGTTAGATTACTAGCTTTAGTTTCTTTTAAGTGCCATTCTAACATCATGACTGTTTAGAAAAAAAGACTTATCAAAATAGTGCTATAAAAGGACTTCATTTTGCATGTTTGTTTTGAAGTGCAAACGAAAGCCTAAATCTGGGGCTTAGCTTAGCACTGTGAAGTCCTGTCAACTGATGCTTTGCCTGGTTATCCAATCAACTATCTTTTTTAGGGCCACTAAAAGGATCCCAGGGATGAAACACCTTTCCTACAAGGACAGGCTGAGAAAGCTGGGGCTGTTCAGCCTGGAGAAAGGAAGGCTCTGGGGAGACATGAGAGTGGCCTTCCTGTACCTAAAGGGGAGCTGTAAGAAAGAAAGAGACAGAGTCTTTAGCAGAGTCTGTTGTGATAGGACAAGGGACAGTGATTTCAAACTAAAAGAGGGGAGATATGGATATAAACTGGATACAAAGAAGAAGGTTTTTTTAGTAAGGGTAGCGAGACACTGCAGAAGGTTACCCATGGGGGCGGTGGATGCTCTGCCCCTGGAGATGTTCAAGGTCAGGCTGGATGGGGCTCTGAGCACCTGATGGAGCGAGCTATAAGCGTCCCTGTTCATTGTGGGGAAGTTGGACCAGGTGACCTTTAAGGGTCCCTTCTAACTCTAACAATTCTATGATTCTATATTTCTAAAAAGTGGTCTTTACTTTCTCCACCATGTGTTAGAAAAATGCTGCAGAGCTACACTTCGAAAGTATTTTTTTCTAGAAGACATTTAAAGGTTAAAAAAATTGTATCTATCATCTGAGTTTGTGAGATGACTGGAAAGAGGCCAGTTTATTTTTCCTCCAATTACACAAAGTTCTGGAATTTTGAGAGCATTTAAAATTAAGACAGAGTGATGGGAATGGGCAAATGTGCCTGTTACAAATTTATGTATGCATTTATACATATACTTATCCTTCTTTCTCATGTTCCTACACAGTTTTAAGTAGCGAGTCACTAAATGGTCATTGTCAGTACAATAGATCCTAAAATGCTTGTAGAAGATCTGAGAGTGTTGGTGGACTACCTGAACAGCAGAAGTTACTGCATTTCTTGTTGTATGCTGTTCAAGACAACAGGAGACAGACTGTCATTCTGAAAGACAGTCACAAACTGTAAAAGAAAAGTGATATTGTTGAGTAAGAAAATGTCACTCTAGTTGTTCCACATTGGAAAAGTTAAAGGGCTCCTTGCCATTCTCCAGGAATAGACATTGTTAGTAAACAAAGTACTGAAATTTGTTTCTTATTTTTAATGTTTTTCTTCCAAGTGGGGACACCGAACAACACAGGTTATCCATAAATGTCCACAAAGATCATCTTTCTTTCACTGTTGTGAACTATAACAATACACCTGGCACAATATTTGATACAGGTGTTAGATTGTGACTGCTACTTTGTAGACCTAATCACTATCCTTCAAAACTCACTTTTATGTTTATGTATTCTATAGAAATATTTTGTATCTGTTAAAAAAGAAGTGTAAGTGAACAGAGGTAAGAGAGATTTTGCACCAAATTAAATTCATACGTGCTGTACTCACTGAGGATGTCAAAAAAAAAAAAAAAAAGATGTTATCACAGGGTAACAAATCTTTGTATAACAGCTGATACATGGCAGTTCATGTGTGCTTTATATTTACAGTGTAAAACAGGATGCAATTTATGCAAGCTCAGCTTCTTCAATGAAAGATAACTAAGTTAACACAAATTACCTTTTCTGCCTGCAATATAGAGCAGCAGATGCATATTAAATTGTTAACCTATAGTATTGCTTACGTATTTGAGCTCTTGATTGTTATTTGAAATTCCAGGCAAGCCAATGCTTATTCATTTGTTTGGTAGTCTGACTGGACTGTTTCTAAAATTGGCAGCTGTCATTGACTTGAATGGATTATAAATTCAAACTAAAAATGGCTCTTTATGCAAATAAGCAACATATTTTATATTCTCAGCCAGTATCCTCTAGCAAAGCCTGACTGTGTTTGTGAACAACCTATAATTATATCTTAAAAAAATCTCAACATTTGTTTGTTTATGTAACATTTGTTTTAATGCTGTGAATTGTTTATGCTTAGTGGAAACTGACTGCAAAGTCTTAATGACAGGATTTTCTTAGGGATATCTGTGGCAATGCTGACTCTTGTGTCCACTTTACTTGTACACAGGCGCCACTTTGCATTTCTGTCTTCCTAAGAACAGGAATACAATTATTAATCTTGTTCTGATATCTGATGCTTGTATTTGAGAGCAGCAAAATCTACAGGGCTATCATTATAGGCTTATGACTCATATCCCATCTTGAATTTTTTGGTTTATCCCATTTGCTGTGGGTAACATTTGCAGTAAGCTTTTTCATATAATGGCAATACTTACATGGTGTGAGCAAGATACTGTATAAATATTAGCTAACTGATCCTTGCAGAACCTATGTACTGTAAACATGCTGTAACCCTCAGAGGTGAAGGTAGGAGAGAGTAGGGGAGGAAGGAACAATTCTCCTTCCTTCTCTTCCAAAGGGCAAGAAATGTATCTTTAGTCTTTCAGATTTACATGAGGTGCTTCCCTTGTTTCTTAGACTGTGCAACAAAGATGGATTTTTCTGTTTCCATTGATTTAGGCCTTTTTCTTTTCTTTTCTTTTCTTTCTTTCCCCGCAAGGAAAACAACAGAGGGATGAAAAGAACATCCTGCATAGTTGCACTCAAGCCCTGGACAATCACCTGTATAGCCAATCAACTTTGCCTGTCCATGTGTATCTGTGTAGACCTGTTCCTACCAAACTGCTTGTGCATCAAGTTAAGGATTTAATGTGTTACCTCAGGGTTTCACCCATTCTGTAAGCGGTGCCTGTGAAGTAAACAATTAAATCCCTGTGAACTGAAAATCCAAATGCCAGCAAAGGTTGAACTGATGTTCACACATCCATGATTACTTGAGAGAAAATCTCAGAAACTGTGTGTAAACTCATACCATGCCTCCTTCAGGTACAAAAAGCACTCTTGATAACCAGTGTAGTCTGATTTTCAAAGATGAACTCTTTGGTTCTCTAAATACAGCTTGTAAAGATGCAGTAATGATGTCCTGCCACAGTAGTCAGTAAGTAAAGTATTGCTCAACATGTCAGGAAGACAGATTTTATGTTTTCACCGCTGGGCTTGAGAAGAATTTATCTTTCTAGCATGCTGGGTGGATGTGGGATTACGACAAAATCTTCAATCCCTTCTCTCTTTCTGTGGCTTAAATCTACTTTTATTGGCCAATGCAATATAAACACAGGGATGACAGGACATGCAAACAGATGCATTGAATTGAATAATATGCCTAAAGATAAGCATATATGAATTTAAAGATAAGCATGTACTGCAGTGCTCTGATGGTTGCTGTAAAATGGCCAAATTATATAAAGGCTGGAGAAGGATTATAGCATTTCATGTATTTGCATATCTCAGTTTTCTTATTCTGAGTTTAATGGGCTGCATTCCCTAATTGCTCAGGATGGAAGTAAGAAAAGCGAATACTCTGAAATGCAGACAATTTGGACCAGAGATAATTTTCTGTATACCTATGCCAAATGTAGATAAGTATCATGGAATTGGGATATGATATACTTTTGGTGATCAACAGTGTGTATAGCATGGTAATGCATCTCCAGCATGTATGTATGATTAATCAGATCTCCAAATGTAATTTAATTACAGTGTATATCAGCAAGATTTTATATCCACTTGTCAGATTTTTCATTCAGCTTAGACTGTTCACTGGTGTGAACTGGACCTTTGTCTGGCTATATCTCTTCCTCTTCCCATTCAAATCAACTAAGTCATTGTTTTTCTAATGTGCTTTTGAGTAGGCTATTGAATGAGACTTCAGCTGCAACCTGAGTTGTTATATTTTCTCCCGTTTGTTTCTGAAATCTTTCCTACTCTGTAAAAACTTTTATACCATCATGTCCTCTATAACATTCTTGAGTTTTAAATGGACAAAACAAATACAGCATTTTTACCACTTTTTATTGTCCTAGCACTTCCTTCATATGAATGTTAACAGTTCACATTTTTTTCAATCTTCTACAATGGATATCCTCCAAAAAGCACCATTTATAAAAATGGGAACAGAAAAATAACACATTTTTACATTAAAATGGTAATCTGAAAGGACTATGTCATCTGACTTTGGTCTTAATTTAAAATCAGGATCAGGATAGCAAAGACAGGAGTTCTGAATTATAATAAGGAGCAAGTCTGCTGCTAGTTCATTAGTGTTTTGAGTCAAGGAGATGTAGTGTTTGTACTCTTTGTAGATGATGTAGATAACGTCAGAAAAAGACAATTTTGAACACTGAAGGCAAGTCAGCTAATGTTTATGGGATGACATTTGCTGTTGTGTAAAGTACAAGTATAATGTCTACTCTGTAGTTACCCTTCTGTCTTACAAACCTTAAGAGGTAGCTACGATTTTTACTGAGTCGCACAATAGTGTGTTTCACACAGTAAGCAAATGATACTAACTTGAGACTGCATTTGTAATGCTCTACCTGAGCAAGTAAGTCACAACGTATAGAAATGTTAGACTTATTAATCAACTGAATAGCTCAAATGCTGACATAGGATATGAAAAAATATGTTCTTATCCTCTGACAAAAAGTATAACCTCACTTTTTATTGTCAAGATGGACATAAGGTAGAAATCTGTCATCCTTGTCTTACAGACAACAGCTATATTCAGTGATCTAGGATGCCAGGTTTAGCTACTCTCCTTCTTTCTCCCTCCCCTGCCCTTTGACTGTGTGGGGCACAGGCAGTGAGCAGGCACCACATCAGCTGTTGCTAGTGGAAATGCTACCTTTAATCCTACCCTTGCAGTTGTTCCAGGACCACTTCATGCAAAAGCTTGAAATTAATTTGTGACAGCAGCTAAGTGTCATGCTCCTCTAAATTACAAAGTTAAGTATGTGGATTTAAAGCAGGTGGTTTAAATCCTTTACTGGGGCTGCAGATGAAAGGAAATGCTTTGGCAGAGCTGTAGGGCTGTCTCAGTGATTGGCATCCTGAGGTATTACTGGTGTTGCAGCTTTCTGGGAACTCAAATTTCATATCTTAGCATGCATTTGACTTACTTCAGAGTTCTAGGATTTTGGCAGTGCATAATGTGAGCAGACACAGTGGGAGAATCAGTTCCTAATCCATCAGTGATCCTGACCATTGATGACGGTGGGCTGTGGAGAGCAAAGGATACCTTTGTAGGAGAGACACCTCACTAAAAGAAACGGAGAGCTGCACACTAAATAAGGATAGAGACGATCTGGAGAGAGAGAGAGATTTTTTTTACAAAAGGTTGTGTGCCGCCTTGGAGAATTGCTGCTTCTCTCTACCTCAATCATAGAAATAGAGCAATAATCTTCATATGAATAAATCTTAGCTGGTTTTATGCTATTTCAAGTTATACTTATCATGTAAACTCCTTCTCTTTCAGTGCGGAGAAACAATTCCCTCCAGAAGATTTGTTCTATCTGTCCAGGTGTGAAGGACTGGAGAACTTATTGTACTCTTATTGTACTGGAGAATTCTGAAGACTTTTTTATTTTTTCATACTGGAGAGTCTGCCATATAACTCTTATGAGCTGCATAGACCAATAAGAAAAGTAACACTTCAATCTTCAGTGCTGAGTTTGTAAGGTGGGCTGTAAATCAGATTTGCAGCACAGACTGAATTACAGCAGTAACAGAAAATTTTAGGGCAATTCACTGGGTATTTATTATGAATTTTGTGCACAAAAAGAGATAAGATTCTCATGGAGAAAGGAGTGACTAGGTACTTGTCATCATGCGTATGCGCAGAAAGTCTTAATGAGGGTAACACAGAAAGCCACAGTTCTATTATTTCCTTACATACAAGAAACAAAATTGCAACCCCAGTATTTCCCTCACTCCCCTTTCTAATGCAGATTTAGTTAATTTTCACTGTTCTTATGTCTAAGAAGGCACAGGCAGCAGGATGTGAGGTGTTGCTACCAATTTAGTGGCTGATATAACCGTATCAAAGGTTAAAAGTGATGTCATACTATGAGCATGGAAGAGAAAAAAGTAACTGAGAAATAGTATATGGGATGAAGTAACACAAATTGCTAACAGACATGTAAATCAACAGGCAACAGTATTGGAAAATATGAGAGGTACTGGGAAAGCGTCAGCTCTCTATGCTTAGCAATGATCATTTTTTTTTTCCATGCTTCTAATTTAAGCTTTATGCAACAAAGACAGCGTTATATCATACCTTAGAAAAATTAATGTTCTATGCGATTTGCTGCTGCTTTAGGATTTTCTTATTAAAGTGACATAAAATGCAACTACACCATTTTAATAAATGAATAAATGTTAGCCCAATTTACTTTCAGTATTTGCCACCAACTGTTTCTGCAAACTGTAGCAAAGGGAAATAATATTTTGCAAAAATAGCTGATACAGTAAGAGCCAGGCAACTCTCGTTTAGAATGAACCCTACCCTTCAGTTCCATCAGAGTCTTTCTGTATGGAGTTTATTAAAATGTCTGGACATACATACCACTTTCTTAGCAAATTGGAAGGGTCAGTCATGACACGGTAAGGGCACAAACCGAACATAGTGCCCACACACACTGCACAGGCGTACTGGATAGCTAGCTTCTCTTTTGTTGTAATATAACCATTTCATTTAACTACAGTCTTGAGGTTTTTGTTTCCTTTGAGCTTCAGTGAATATTATTCACCATGCCTTTTGTTTAACCTCACTTCCACCATTGTTTAACAAGGTTCCTCTCTTAAAAGAGAAAAACAAATTTCAACAGTAAGAAGTACAGCAATTTGTATTTTTAAGAATGGAGGTACCAGACAGATTGTGAGTTAATTATCTGAAAAGTGAATGCGCTCTTCTGCTAAGCTCACTTCTCTTTTCCTTATTTGACATCAGTGTCTCTCACAGTGCATTATCTCCCCCTGAACTCATTAATTCTGGAGGCCCTAACACCTTGCCTGCCTATCAAGGGAGCTTGTGTAAAATATTTCCCACTGAAGGTTTTCCGTGTCAAATAAAATGTAACCCTTCTGCCAGTTTTCATTTTAAAATATACACAGCATTTCTTCTTTTTTCCAAAACAATGGAATTCATCCATCTTCAGAAGATGGTGATGTCATTGCTGAATACTTTGTTTTCACAGTGACATCATTTGTTCTGCTCTCTGGATTCTCACTGATGACTGCAGGCAGGCGTGCTGGCAATGCTGTGCACCTGTGTTGGGGTTTAATCTGGCAGGCAGCTCAGCACCACATAGCTCACACCCCTCCACAGTGGGGGTAGGACCACAAGCAATATTCACTTCTCTGGCCAGCTCCCCCAGTTTTGTTGTTCAGCACGATGCCACGTGTTATGGAATATCCACGTGGGACAGAGTCAGCTGTCCTGGTTCTGTTCCCTCCCAGCTCCCTGTGCACTTGGCCAGCTCCTTGCTGGCCAGACAGTGTGAGAAGCTGAAATGTCCTTGGCTCTAAGCACTCCTCAGCGACAACTAAAATAATGGTGTTATCAACAGTTATCAGCATTATTATCCTAAATCCAAAACTGAGCCAATAGGAAGAAAATGATAGAATCATAGAATCACAAGGTTGGAAAGGAACTACAAGATCATCTAGTCCATCTGTCCTCCCATTATTCCTGCTACCAAAAGCACTAAACCATACCTCGCAGCTCCTCATCCAGACGCCTCTTGAACACTGCCGGGGACGGCGACTCCACCACCTCCCTGGGCAGCCATTCCAGTGCCTGACCACTCTCTGAGAGAAAAAGATTTTCCTTATGTCTAACCTAAACCTCCTCTGGTACAACTCAGGTCCTGTTTGTTGCTTGAGAGAAGAGGCCAAAACCCTCCTTATCATAACCTCCCTTCAGGAAGTTGTAGAGTGCAGTGAGGTCTCCTCTGAGCCTCCTCTTCCCCAGACTAACCAATCCCAACTCCTTCAACCACTCCTTGTAAGATTTGTGCTTCAGACCACTCCCCAGTTTCGTTGCCCTTCTCTGGACAGGTTCCAGGGCCACAATGTCTTTGTTGTAGCAAACTCTATCCTGGACAAAATAACAACAACCTGAAGAGGTACTCCCACTTCACCAGTCCAAAAACCCATTTTGAAGTGCACTGTGCAGAGATTATATCAGTTGTGCTTGCTCTTTCCTGCAATATATGTTTCAAGTACTGTCTCAGCTCATATCTTCATATCAAATTACCATGCTGGTATTCTGGGTCCTGATTCAACATCCACTGTCATCTTTCCAATGATCAAAACTGGTTTAAATCAATCTTACTCTGAATGGATTTTACAGGCTGCTGCATTCTGCATTTACTTTATCAAAAAAGTCTGGCCAATATCACTCTTAGCTCTTCTTGTAGTTTAGCTTCACCTATCATAGATGTATTTTACATGCAGCAATTTATCTAACATAATACCCTTGTCCACCATCTAGTTTTACTGTTTCTTCTCTGTTTTCCAGGGTTTTTTTCCTTTTTTCTCCTTATGACACAATGAATTTCAGACATTGCCCTATGCAATGCTTTTTGAGTCCATCAATTGCCCATACATTTTCCTCTTGTAGAAAAATTCTTGCTTCTGTATTTACAATTTCAGGAAGACCCAAATAAGATTTTAATTAATTAGTCCAATCACAAATATTTTTCATTTGTATTTAAATGAAGAACTTGTTCATATAAAACATAGTCACTATAACAATTCTGAAGGCTGCATATAGACCCCTTCTCTCCCCTCTCCACTAGTTCCCATTTGCTGTTATAATCCACAATGATTTTCTAAGAACAATTAGCTTTCAAATGCTTCTAATCATTCCCAATTGCACCTCCCATCTGCTGCCAAGTACTGCATTCCAAAATATGCGCTCAAATGCTTATAACAACTACTTCTTAAATGTAATAAGCTGAAATTGCATAGCTGATCTTCTTTCAAGCAAGAAGAGCCACTCTCTTCCAATGAGAGAAGTGGTATCATATAAGGCTAAGCTGCAATTGCTCATCTAAGTGATTTTATGGAACAAAAACATATAAGGGCTGTGCATAGTTTCAGTTGTATTACAATCAATGCATCTTTGCATTTCTGAGTGAAAGAGACAGATTAATATGGAAGCAAATAAGACATCTGTCTATTGATCCTCTTAATCTACATTGCCAACATTCCAGAAATGAACAGTAGCCACAAAACTTTACTATAGATTTCAGTGAGACTGATATTTTGGGAGTATAGATCTCAGTGATTGCATACAATTGCATTTGCATTTGGTCATAGTTATGGAGCCAAAGGTGAGTTGTATAAAGAGGCATATTGAGACCGAGGCCAAATATGTAGAGTTTGGCTAATAATTGGAAGTGTGTTCAAAACATTTGCTGCTGCTCACCGTCCTCTTTTCCTTTACAGGAACTACAAATGGAGTATGTCCTGTGCTTGGATTCTTTTTTTTTTTTTTTTTTTTTGGTGAGATTTAGTCTCTTGACAATTTATTTTAAAAATGGTATACCTTACTGGCTTTTCTTTCATTGCCCAAACATCAGCTTCACTTTCACTACACTGGAAGGCTGGAAGGTTTAATCTTTTTTTAATGTGAGTTGAAGAACAACAGGTCAACTTTTGCTATTGATTCAATCCTTCAGCTTTGTTTTGTATCACAACTAGATTTCAGGCTGAATCAAATTGAGTTTTGTACTTGACAACTGATAAATAGAAATTCTAATTTAAAAAAATTATTTCAAGGGAAATGAAATTTGGACAGAGTGAAAAAAAAAGAAAAAAAAAGTCAATTGAAAGCCAACCTGTTGGAAATAAAACTAGGAGACATAAAATTTAGGTGAAACACAAATTATAAAGACAGCTTCTTCGCTGAGTCAGGCAAGTGTCTAGTTCACTGTTTTCATGAAACATGGTGCTGTGTTCACTTGTCACAGACAATCTGCAAATTCTCCTGCTTGGTCCTACTATCACTGCAGCAGTTAATACATATTTGCTGTATTTTTTGTATTGTGCTTAAAGAAATTAAAGCAGACCATAGACAGGAAAAATTAATCCCTGGAGAGCTAAACGTTTGTACCGTTGCTTGGTCAGATTAGTCAAAACCCACCACCTTTACCCTCTGGCATTTACTCCAGGAGGCAAAACTTCTAGTTCACATGTGCTCAAGGGGGCATATCTCCTGGGAACTTCTTAATAAATTAACACAGAGGTGCTAAGGGGAAATTATAGCTCACTTCATTAGCAAAAGTGTCCCTCAGTTGCTCTGTTTCAGTGGCCACTGAGATAACTACTTGATGACACGCTGTATAATAGTTTATTTTGTGAGCTTATGAGTTGATAGTCTCATTTAACTCTTACTCAGATTATATTTTATTTGAAAGTTGATTAACATGACTTGTTCTGGTCATGAATTTATTCTGTATATAGAATGAGGATGGCAAAACTTAAGGCTAAATCTTAACCACAAAATGCATGCAATGAAGAATTTGGTTTTCGTTATTCAGTCACAACAGAGCACCTGAAAATGACCTGCTACTTGGCTTGTATTCTCTTATGGACAGCATTGTCATTTACAGCATTCGATAGTTATCAGACTGTGTTGCAACTCTGTGGTTAATGCATTCCTTGACTTATTTGTTCTTGTAGTGTAAACACAGATCTCAAGCATGTTCACTCAGTTCCCATCTCCTGAAACTACCTCTGCTTCCCTGCTCCAGGGAGCAGTGCTTGAACTAGTAGCCAAATGCTGCAGAGTAGCTTCTGTATATTGCGGAGTGGATTGGCCACAGATACATTGTGTACTTCTCACATCAGTTTTCTTCTGGGCTTCATGCTGAGCGCATGAGGAACCAACATCATTTTTCAGCTCAAAATGGCAGGAACAATGGCAGGATTTTGATTTAGCTTTCCAGAATAGCGTTTTAATGCTATGGTAGTTACATGCTGAAAACATACTGTGAAGGCATAAATGCTTTGAGAAGTGACAAAAGACACTGTATACCAGACTTGAAGGTGTTCAGAGTTTTGATGGTACCAAATATGCCTCAGAGTGACAGAGTCAAGCCTAACCTGATGAAAGCCACTGTCCAACAGATATGTGTCACAGATGACCATGATGGTTGGACTACATGACCTTAGCAGTCTTTTCCAACCTTAATGATTCTGTGATAAATTTCTTCTTCAACAAGGAATAATGTAATTCTTCTACAAGCCCAGATGCACTCTTTGGATGCCCAATGCTATCAACTGAGGGTGATCTCGTGTGAAAAGTTCAAAAACAGTTGGAAGAAAGGAAAAAATTAGCAGAAGACCTCAGAATAGCATAAACTTTGATTTGGAGGAAATTATGGAGAATTTCTAGCAGTTTTTAGCAAAACTTTTTTTCCTCATAAGCCTCTTTATCTACTTAATTATTGAATTTACATGAGAAATATCCAAACTATTAATTACAAAAGACATAATGACATGTTGCCATGTTTTAGACGTAGGATCCATCAAAAAGGTATATTTCATCATGCCACTGATTTACCAGGAAATGCTCAAATGGCTCTAACTCTGCCCTCTGTTCTCATAGGCACGTGTCATGTATTTTCTTAGATCAGATGACAATGTCACAGCCATAGCACTTTGTTAACCTCCATATTTTCTCTCTGCTCCAGGTTTGCTCCCCTACAAGTGCTCCAGACATAAAAATCCTTTCTTATGCATCGTTGGAATTTTTGAATCGTGTTTAGTGGACAGTTTCTTACACTTCAGGTTGCAAGGGCTTGAGGACAGCTGTCAGCTCCTCTGGTTCCCATTTCCTCCTGCATCACATTTAGCCTGCTCCTGTGATGAGAGGAAGGAGATCAGCTGCCAGTACCACCATGCAGCTAGCTAGCAGAAGGCGTCTTGTTTTCAAAAGCACATTTCCTCTTTAGACAGGCTTTTCTTCTGACTACTGTTTTTTTTTTTTTTTTCACACTGCATTTTACTTGAATTTGGTTTTCTGAAACCATGCTTGTGCTCACAGTGATCATATGATCTGACTGGAAACTATATTCTTTCCCATGGGAAACACACAGGCTTTATTTTTAAATCTGCCAGGGTCATGACAGCAAAAAACTTCCATTGTCATTTCACATTCTAGGAATTAGAAGAGGAAAGAACATTTTTACAGCCTTCACTCCCTCTTCATTACCAAGGGGCCAAGGGAATATTTTTTGTGAGCCATTTGCTCTGAGTGGCTTTTTTTTTTTTTTTTTTTTTTTTTTTTGTGCTGCAATGTTAGGTATATGACTTGTGAATTCATTTTCATGTTTGATCATTAGACCAGAATTTCCAAATTTTCAACTTGGGATCTGACATTGTGCTGTGACACTAGATGAATTTAATTAAAATCACATGCTCTGTAATGAGAGAGAGTACATACAGTGCTTCCTGACATTCTGACTGTCTCGTCCTGAAAGAGCCATTCCAGGTGGCTCTTTATGCTGGACGGTGAACCAGCTTGGCTGTCTCAATTTCAGCTGGATCAGGTATGAGCAACAAAGTGCCTTTCCTCAAACTAGACTGAGAATATGATCTGTATTTGTGCTAGATTCAGCCTGGCTCTGTGAAAGATTATTACTGGCCTACCATAAAGGCTGCTGAAACAAACATACTTTCCTGACATATTTTTGAAGTAATTTCAACAGGCAGAGTTATATTCTACTGGCTCAGGCTTTTGTATCCTGTATTTTCCTCATTTTTAGTCCATTTGCTATATGTTTCATAATTAACTGCCTTTCACAGAAAGGTGGTCTTCATAGCAGTCTGTAGAAATTGGCAAGCTCGGCTTCAGAATGTTGATGTGAAGCACTGCAGAATGGAATCAGATGTTGTGTTTTGGATATCTTAAATAGAACTTGTCAGCAACTCACTGTAAAAATTCTTGTTTTCTTTTCCATTTTCATTTACTTTGGTGGGTGTTTTTTTTCTTTTTTCCCCAAAATCTCCAATCTCATCTGCAAGCAGACACGGTAGCAAAAAATATGGTGGATGTAATCTTTTGAAAAAACTTTCAAAACTGTCAAGATCTGTCAACACATTATTTGGATAATTGATCCCAAAAAATACCTTTATTTTTCAGGGGATCTAAGGCACAGAACATCCAGATGATTTTTTCCAAAATTTTTTTAGTAACTCCAAAAAAAAACACTCACACAAAAAAGAAAACCAAACCAAAAGGCAATGGAATGAAGTACAAGCAAACATTCTAGTAACTCAGAAGATACAGAATATGACTTGAGGTGTTGCTTTTTTTTTTTTTGAATTCTATAGTAGGTTTCATATTTCTGCACTGTTTCTTGACATAGGACAGACAGAACTTTTGAAAACTCAAAAATTCTTGTGGTGTAAGGAAACCATTTCCTTTTGCTCTCAAGCTTGAATATAACAGATTTTGTAGAGAAAATATTTCGTACTGAAATTTCCCTAAAAAGTCACGCAAACCTACTCAGCTTTTTAGCTGCACACTACAAAACTTTGTACACCAAGACTAAATGGATTAACTATGAATTTTGTGTGTGTTAGGTATGGACTAATTGTAGAACAATTAAGTATTAGTCCTGGACTAAAGCAGCGAAAATAGAAAAAAATATTGAAATACTTTGAAAAAAAACAAAAACAAAAACAAAAACAAAAAACAAAAAACAAAACAAACAAAACAAAATCCCAATACTAGAAATTGAGACTTACCAACATTCAATGTGAAACAGGTTTTATTATGCAAAAAAAGGGATATTTACCAACTGCTGTGCAAAAATCCATCCTGTGATACAAAGTTCAGGCTTACTTAGGCATCAGAGCTTGCCTAACAGCCTCACAGACCACGGTCCATAAGTACTGTGGATGCCACATTGAATGAACACCTACTTGCAAGGTACAGTCCTCTTATGCAGGCTGCTTCTCTGACAGAAGACAATTACATATTTATGTGCAGGAATATATCAGCAGCTTAGATAATGCCATGAAATAAATAACTTGTACTGTAGTTTTGGGTCACTGAAACACTGGATTATTGTTTCTGAGTGGTTCAAAGTGCCCGAAAAGGAACAGACCGAAGAATGTAACCTTATGCCCTGCTGCTGCCTCAGGGCTGCGAGATTGTGATGCAGATGGAAAGCTGGAAGTGAGAAAGCAGTTTACCTGGCAACCAATCTCATGTTTGCTGAGTATTAAGAAACCTATAGCTTAGTGAGGGAAAAAAAAAAAAAACCAAAATCATTAGATTTGTTGCCAGGGGAAATCAAATTTAAATTCAGCTGTAGGTGCTTTTAAAATAAATCTGTAATTCTAATTTCAACAATTGTAGCTGAGTACAGTAACCTCAACAGAATCCACCCACTCTTTTCTAAGATTTTGATTCATTGGACATGTGGGAACATGCATGTGTGAGTGTAAGGGGACTGGAGGCCCATATGTGAGGAGATCCTCTTGGCAGCCAGCATTCTTAGTTGGGAAGGGATCCAAGACAAATTCTTCTTGGGCTCTCAGGGATTAATAAAACAGAGCAAAATGGAAACTGTTAGATGGGCTAGAGATATATAGGGCTGCTGCAGATGATGAATTGCTGATTATCCCTGTAACTTGGCAGGTGACTGTGAAGAGATTTCTTATAAAAGAGTTTACAGGTTACAATGTGCAGTGGGCCGACAACATTCTCACCCTGATTCAGAGTTCACTGCAAATGGCCACAGCCCATAGTGCAAGTGAACATGGAGAACAGCATTATTTTACTGCCTCTGGGTGAGTCAGCAGGTGACAAACAGCCCTTCACCCCACAGCTTGAGAGTGCTGTGAGGACCTCAGAAATGTTGCTGCCCAAACTGAGTGTGTTTATTTTACTAGAGCACTTCCCAAATTGTAAAGGGAGGTGTCATCATTTGGATGGTTGCAGTGGGGAAGGAAGGAGGAGGAAGTAGTGTAAATGAAGATGCATTGACAGACCTGGTGGGAAAGGATTTTAAGCAGTGCATTTGGCTCACTTGAAGACGATTTTTGGAGCAAGAAAACTTAGGAACCTGCTGGATATGCGTGGTAAAGGTGGGGAGTGGTGGTGTCAATGACTGGGCGCAGAGCAGGGAGAAAGCTCTAGCATGCGCCAGTCAGGAGCTCCTCAGGGTGCCAGGGTACACAGAGTGCACCACAAATGAAGGCAGCTTTCAATGAAGATGCAACCAAAGACAGTTTCTAAACTGCTGGTAGAGTCACAGAATGTTGATGGAGATGTTTGAGGGTTAACACCTCATCACCTTCATGGAGAATTAGAAGAAGACAGTATGACTGTTGGCTAAGGCTTGAGACAAGGAAACCAGCAAGAGGAGGTTGCTTCAGGGTGAGTGAGGGCTTTGGGATGCATACCAAAGCAAGGAGTAGCAGGAGGCAGAAGAGGAATTTCCTGCTGTCCCAAGAAGAATTTGCTCTAATCCAATAGGTAGAAATGATAGAGGAATGAAGCTGATACAAGCAGCTCTATTTTCTCCAGAACCAGACCAAACCACTTACAAAAGACCACAGCTGCTACTTTGCTACATAGTCCTGAACATATTATCCCCTTTTTTCCCCTTAAGCATTTCAGTTGAAATTCGTTTTTCACAACATGTTTTCTTCCAAGGCAGCTACATTGCAGGATGGCACTTTTTGCTGGGCACAAGTGATCTGTGACACAGATAACTATGTATATAAGCTATGTGAGCCCTGAGTGGAAGTAGATTCAGGGACTTGTATGACTTGTAGACTCAGAGCAATGAGGGAGTATCTGGCAGTTGTCAGATGCTTCCTGCATACTGGAAACCATGCAAGATGGGGACATTATCTCATGGAAAAGGTATGCAGGGTTTGTATGTTTTTCCTTTTCCCCCTTCCCCTGCCTCCCCCCCCCCCCCCCCCCCCCCCCAGGTACACAGAATTAACTAACATTTTCTTGTTGTAAAGTTGTGAAAGATTTCTGTTTTTTGTTTGTTTGTTTGTTTGTTTGTTTCTAATTTTATTTGGTTGGTTGGCTTTGTTTCTGTTTTTGTTGTTTTTCTCTAGCTTTCCCATATATTAACTGTGAGAAATTCCTTTAGGAATGTAAGGTTTCTGTTTATCCAAGACATCTTCCTTACCCTGTGTAAAGATCTTTGCTCATTACAAAGTTAGAGTCCAAGACTGTTAGCATTTTCTATGTATTTTTCCTGAGTGATATATTTCAGGTGTCCTATTAACCTGGCAGAGTAAAGTACCAGCCTAATTGGGGAATTAATGCACATGAATTTAATAAGGAGACATAATAGCAGTCCACAGTTTCTAGACCTTCTCTGAGACCACCAGCTACTGGCTGTGTTCTACAATGCTTCTGTTCACACTGCATCTGCAGTGGTCCTGGGGACATGTTCTGGGCATGAAAATCAAATAACCTGCATAGATGAAGGTGTTATATACACCAGAGAACTGTCTTCTCTCATATAGCCAGTGTATAACCTAGCAGAAGACCAAAGTGAGCTGAAGAGCCAGGCTGCCTGATAACCTGAAGTAATATGCTCTTATTTATTCTGTATGTGATCAGCTTGTCCTCTGTGCTCAAATAGAATAATTCCATTTTTGATAAATGAGCTGAGGACTTGGCATCATATAACATGCGTTTTGAAGAGTTTTTCACAGCATGTCTCAGGCTTAAACCTATTTAGGGAGGTGAAACATGAAGTGCTTTCACACCAGAATCACTAATTTATGGCATGTTCATACGTATTGGTCTTTTGGCTGATCTTTTGTGCTCTTACATTTCCAGTATGTATCTCACACTCATGTTAAATGGTGGGGATAATTCACTTTGAGAAATGGTAGCAATTTTCCTAAACTTGTGCTTCCTATAAGTTACGCTATGTATTTCTTCACTGCTCATGGATAAAGGCCTTTATTACCACCTGGTCATCAGAACATGAGTTAGATTCTGCCCCACAACTCTGACCCCATTCCAGGTACACAGGTAAGACTGAATAGATGGTGAGAGGTTTTGAGACCACAGAGGCACAGCATAGAGGTGGCTATAGCTATACCACTGCCAGGACATTCACACCCTCCACAATGCTTGAACTGTTGAGTTTGGCACCTTGAAATCAATGCTTGAAGAAAGATAGAGTTCATATCTTTCTTATCGCTGCAAGTGTATTACCGATCCACTTCTTGACAAGGACTTACGATGTACAGAAGCAGAGTACTGCGCACAAAGCAATAATAGACTTCAGTTTTGCTTACTGATTTTTGTAGTCTGAAGTGCTCCAAGCATCTTCTACAAATGGCAAGTTAAATGTTGACTGTTCAATGTGTGACACAGTTCCTTAGGTGAATTAACCCCTGCTAAAGTCTTTCCACACACAATCTTGCTACCTGCTTTTCACTTGTGGCTCTATACCCTTTCAGCTAACCTTTTCTGAGAGATTTTTCTGGAGACTTAGTGGCATTTACCTTTTCCTTGTGAATTTTGAGCTGTTACCATTACGATGTAAGGTTGAAGGCCTTTGCAAGCCCTGATACCACTGTTCCATTGGGCCCTCCTGGGATGCAATGTATCTCTTCAATTACAGGCTTTGCTAGAAAAGCTTTGGAATAAAAGTCTGTCTCATTATGCTTTTTGCAACAAATGTCTAGGTAGACAAAATTTAGAGAGAGTATGAACTCACTGGGTGATACCTAAAGTTACATTAGTGCATTGCCGGCACTGACTGAAGATAGGCAACTATTTTTACCTAATTTTCCTCTTTCTCCTGCTTTCCTTTGAACTTCAGTCAAATATATATATCAGATGTCAAAATCCCAGTAATATGTATTCCATCAGAAGCAAAGTACAGTTATTTTTCTTGGGCTGGTTTCCAAAGTAAATGACTTTGGTCAGACCCACATCTCAGTCAAACCCTTCTATAATATCTTTTAAATCTGTTGAGCAAGTTGAACTGCAGGTCATTAGGATAACAAAAGTTTTTTTAATTTTGGGGAAAGTAAATTTCTGTATGCAGGTGATCAATTCACTTGTTCAATTCAAACTATTGCCTCACTGTGTAAGGGCACTGTATTTCTGCACTGTTAATTGATTAGCTGCTAACACTTTCATTATAGGCAAAACATTGGCAATTAATTACCACATTGATTTCTACTTGTACTGCCTGCACTTGTTCTCATGTCACCACATTATTAGGGTGTCATACAAGAGCTAGGAGCTACCAGAATGAGGCAGTATGGCAATGACCAGGAGAAGGACATGCATCTCTAGGAAAATTGTTTTGTTTTTTTTTTTACTGCTCATGGAAAAATTTAGAAAGTTGGATTCACCATAATATCCAAAACTGGTCTTTGAGTTCACTTTCACTAAACCTAGTTTGTTCTTAATTGCAGATTGTGTTAATGAGTCATCTCTCCTTAACTTGTCTTCCACAAGGGAAAAAATAGCATTCAAGTATGTAATTATCATTACCATCTTACCTTTATTGCAATCTGACCAATTGTCACTCATTTAAGTCTTTGGCAAGCTTTAAATACTAATTAATGTACTCTATTACCATATCTGTTAAATTACTTTGGGCGATATTTGATCAGTTCTTATGTTTCTCCTTGCTAGTCTTGTTTTGGAAAGAATACTGAGATAATGTATGCTGAAATCAGCTTGTGACTGGGCACTTATTGCATACTAAATCTTGTGAAATTCTTTTCCCAATTATTTCATTGTAAACTGTGTTTATGACAGATTGTCTGACATACTAAACATAATAAAGACCCTAATAAACAATGTTATTGAAATCCGTACAGAAAAAAGGTCAGAACTCTGGGAAGAGGAAAATGTCTGTTAATTATAAATGGAAGGCTGTCTTCTGAAAGTGCTGGAGGGTCTGTTTTAAGGATGTTTATTTCAAGTAGGTTATGAAAAAGTCAAAAGAGCATATCCCTATCAACAAATATGTATGAGTTACATTTGGAAGTAAATATCTGTTATACTCCTTTATTGAGTTATTAAGATAAATGAGATGCCAAAACTTAGACTTTTATCCTCAGTGACATGGTATTTTTCTGTTTTCCAGTTTCCTTTTCTTCCTCAAGTTTTCTCTTCCCCTCCAAGCCAAAGCAATTTTTCTTTTCCTGTGCTCAGCTGAAAGCAAATGAGTCTTTAAGTGTTTTCTAGATTCTTACTGATCCTTGCTACTTCACAGTTTTGTAACCAAAAAAATCTCCTCTCAAGTGTAAAAGAACACAGTTTTCAGAAGTAATCTTACATGCTCACTCAGAAAGATATGTTCTCTTTTTCTGTAACTTGCTTTTTCTGGCAGCTGTAAGATACACTAGAGTTTTAGAAATTCTTAATATATTAAAAAAGTCACTTCACATTGAGTGATTACTTTAACATGTACAGGGTAATTTTATCTTAATTGGTCTGGATATTGCTCAAGTACACGATGGTGAGATGTAGAAAAATAATTATTCCATATCTTATAAGTTACTGCACTTCAATGTCTTTGCAACAAGTAGACTGACCTCATATGACAGGGTAACTTAGAGGTACCATTCTCTAAAGGTAAGATGCCCTTGGCATTTGTCCATCATGCTTGTCAACAGCTTCACTAAATTGCTCTTGCAAGCAGTAACCTAAAGATGCATGCAATTCCACAGTGATCACTGTGAAGGTCCTCATTTACCACATGCAAAAATTTCAGATATTGTATGTAGAAATATTTGTAATGTATGCCCTGTTTAAGAAACAAAACAGATTCCAGAACAGAGGTAGCATTGCTATGTGTAAGTAGGCGTTATATTCATAATCCGATAATTTACAGATTGATTGTGTGAAGTAGGAAAGAAAGCAAAGGGATATGGATCTCTCTCATGATACAAACTCTTACTGAACAATTGGGGAAGGACTATTAAACATTTAAGGCATAATTTATTGCTAGAAGCTTCAGAAGAATGCATAGATTTGTGGGAAGTTCTGAAGGGATACACAACATGAATGAGAGACATCCTGGAGTTGTTTTTGGAATCAGATTCTGGTCTCTTTTCAGATAGAAAACAGAATAAGGAAGAGTTTTCTTTTACCTACTTGAGCCAGCCAAAAAATGTAGACGTGCAGAAACTAGTGTACAGCAGATTTGTGGTAATTATTGCTACTTGCCATAGTAGTCTCTTCTCCCAACATCTGCATGCAGTGTTCAGTGGTTAGATGTGTATGGAGCATGTGCCACCCCCTGTTTTCTGATGCGGTGGTAAAAGCTGTAGATTCTCTGTTGAGTTCAAAGAATTGAACTTTTCTGTGACACTGCTTTTCTGATCTATAACAACCTACAGCACCAAGGCTCCTGGATGGATTTGCTGCACCTTCTGCTTTCCTTCCATACCCTGCAGATGGCAAGTAAGCCTGTTAAGTCTTCTACAGTGAGCACAAAATACTTTAGCACATATCTACTCACACGCCTACTGCCATGCCATGTCTCACACATCAGTGCTGTTGTTCTGTCACTTAGAACTCCCATCCATGCACCCTTGAACAACAACTCTGCAGCCTGTCCACCAGCTGCACCTGGTGCATAAGGGCATATGGGCAAGAGAAGCTGTGACACTGCCCTATACAATCCTACACTCTCCTCCAGCCAACAAACACTACAACCTTCCCTACTCATGTAGCAGGTATGCTCTTCCATTGTGAGACTGGACATCTCCAGCCTGTGGTCCCATCTGAGAATCTCAAATTTTTGAACTACATTGGCCTGAGGAATCTGCAGAGGGAAGCAAGTGATCCTGTTGGAATAGTATCATTGGATGATGTGTAGTATCTAAATCTGAAAAGCCTTTAGGAGAAGAAAACTGAGAATGCAAACAAATTGTGTTTATATGCTCCAGCTCCTGTCCATTCAAAGTGTTTCATATATGTTACTTAAATATGGTAACAACCTCCGTAAGCTGTTTCATATACATCTTGAGAAGCAAAGATGTAATCTCCCTTGCTTTCTTCTATGTACCTTCTGTGTTAGCAGTGAGAGGCTGAAGGATGATTTTTTATATTTTTTAATAACCACTGATTAATGTACATCAGCAAGTTGAGAACTGAGGAGTGATATCCATGGAAAATTGTATAGAAACTGAGTAGCTGATGGACTGTGAGCTATCATTGCTAGTAGCTGGGCCCTTGGCTTTCACTGGAGAAAGAAATGGGATGCAGCATCCAAAATCGTTGGCTAGGCTCTACTTGAGGAGACAGGAGAGGAAGAATAGATGTTTCGATGGAGAAGTGAAAGAGGGCTAGGATCTCCATAGCTGTTTTGAGTTCCTCTTGAAGGATAGTAGCCAAACTGACCATAAAAATTTTCATTTATATTCCCTTAGAACTGTCTGGTTGTTTAAACACTGCATATATTTGCATTGGTTGAGACTAAGGTCATAGCAGTTATGTTTCACTTTCCTTCCTCCCTCTGAAATGTAAATACACTTCTTCATGTCATGAGTGTTTTACTTCAATCCACAAAGGTATTTCTGAAAAGATACAAACACTTAATTTAAGCACTTGTTGGATACTGTTTTTCATTTAGCCCTGTGATTTATATTCCCAAGAAGAGGAGCCAGAACTCTTGAAATGTATTTATCTGTCTAATGATGCATTAGAAAAATACCCCAGTAGAGCTACTGAGGTCATGGTAATGGGAAATTTTACTAATACATCTCTTGAGCTGTGAATATTATATATTTTTCAGAATTATCCTTTATTATTATTTTTTTATTTTTTATTTTTTACTACATTGATGTTTTTATCTTTGATTAAACTGTATAGGTATCTCTGAATTTGCAGCAAATAAAAAGCTTTTTAAGTAATAAGATTTCTTGCTTTTCTAACGTGATTAGTTCTTGTACTCATTTGATCTTTTATATAGTATTGACTTTTTTAATTGAAAAACTAGTTTGTTTTTTTTTTTCTCTTTTTGTGCTAGATGTTTCAGTTTAAAGAATTACTAATTAAGTTCCCTATTAGCTAATTTGTACTGCAATTGAATCTCACTTAGTTTGTAAATAGTGCTGCTACTTGCAAGAGCATTGATGTTGTAAAAGCATTTTTCAGCACTCAAGCAGAAAGTACCTTAAGTATAGGTGCTAACAAACTTAATTTTAACACATCTTATGTATTAATTCACATTCTTCTCATGGAAAAGACTTTAAAATAGTACATAGTGATTGCTCAATGTAGATAAAGTTGGAAATGTGGCACTATGCTTATCTGGATACAAAAATATATTTTTGAATCTGTGTATACAGAACATTAATGATCACAAAAGAAAAGTAATATTGACAAATTATTTATAGAGACAGATTCTATTTTTACTTTTTTTCCTTAAGGAAATAAAACATTCATAGTTGTTTCTCATCTATTTTCTGTTTGTAAAAGCAGCGAATACTGTGTTGACAAAAGCACTAAGATATTTCATATTGCTAGAAAACTCTTGTGAATGGGATGTCTCCTTGTGCAATTGAAAGAATACAGTGTGGCAGTGTTACTGGAAGAGGAACCATTCAGTGTTGTTCAGGTTGTTTAATATTACCGAAGGCTCATGTACATTATTGTTATCTGTGATTCTGTAATTCTGAAATGCATGTAGATGAAACTTTTTGAGACAAGCAATATGCCTTAGGTGAATGTTAAGTTTACTATGAGAGTGGTGAGGTGCCGGAACAGGCTGCCCAGAGAGGCTGTGGATGCCCCATCCCTGGAGGTGTTCAAGGCCAGGTTGGATGGGGCCCTGGGCAGCCTGGTCTAGTATTAAATGGGGAGATTGGTGGCCCTGTATGTGGCAGGGGGGTTCTGTGAATGTTTCTGAGGGGGAAGGAATATTTGCAAAGAATTTATTTTCAATGAGAGTTTTGTGGAAAACCATGAACTTTTACCCCACATGCTTGTGACTTAAGCATGGATTTTAGCAAGAGGCATCCTTATACCTTTGCAATTTACTGTCACATGTATATTCCAGATGCAAGCCAAGCTGGGCAGTATTTTTCACACAATCACAGAATCACAGAATGGCCAGGATTGGAAGGGACCTCAAGGATCATGAATTTCCAACCCCCCTGCCACATGCAGGGCCACCAACCTCCACATTTAATACTAGACCAGGCTGCCCAGGGCCCCATCCAACCTGGCCTTAAACACCTCCAGGGATGGGGCATCCATAACCTCTCTGGGCAGCCTGTTCCGGCACCTCACCACTCTCTGGGTAAAGAATTTCCCCCTGATGTCTGACCTAAATCTCCCCTCCCTCAACTTAAAAACCATTTCCCCTTGTCCTACACATATCAACCTTTTCAAAGAGTTGATTCCCCTCCCCTTTGTAGGCTGCCTTTAGGTATTGAAAGGCTGCAATGAGGTCACCCCACAGCCTTCTTTTCTCCAGGCTGAACATGCCCAGCTCCCTCAGCCTGTCCTCATAGGGGAGGTGCATCAGTCCCCTGATCATCCTTTTCCTCCAACTGCAACTTCAGATAGCTACAGGCTACCCAGTGTCCTTGCTTCTTCAGGGAGAAAAGAGAGGCACTCTCTGTGACTACTCATTGACTCTATCAACCACTGCTGAAAACATAAGACAAAATTGCCACAATGAAACACAGTGGAAAGAACAACAGAAAACTTGAACCTAGGATGTTCCATACAAACATGCAGAACCTCTTTTCAGTGAGGGTTGTGGAACACTGGAACAGCCTGTCCAGAGAGGTTGTGGTCTCCTTCTATGGAGATACTTAAGATCCGCCTGGATGCCAGTCTGTGCAACCTCTAGTAGGGTACCTGCTTTAGAAAGGGGTTGGACTCGATGGTCTCTTGAGGTCCCTTCCAATCCCTGCAATTCTGTGATTCTGTGAAATTGGAGGAGCCTGGGAAAGAAGCCTGGTGGATGATGCTCAACAGGCTTGTCTAAGCAAGCATACTTCGAGTGGAAATATGCAAAAGAAGTGAGAGAAGAATGTGATTCAATCCTTTCCAGCTAAGGAGTTCTCTATGACCTAAGGAGAATGAAAACACTGCAAACTATTACTGTGATGTAGAGTACTGAACTATCTGATTCATACGCGGGTTAAATTGTCTCGGCTACTGTAAAAATTTACTGGCTGGCCAAATAATCTCACAGTGCTCTATGTTTCTTGTTCACCAGGTGTCTCTGAGTTGTTATTCAGCCCTTGCATGCTGCAGTAGTGCATCAGATTCCAAGAGATTAACTTGGATTTCAGGTCATCGATTTTACTGAGACTTGAAAGTAGTATTCCAATTAGTTGTCTAGGAACAAGTGAAATGAAAATTAGATAGATTATACATTTTAACTCCACACCCCTGCCAAACTGAGGAAAGTGTTCTTTAACCTACTCTCTTTTTATGTTATGCTCACTGAATATTGAGCCTCAGACAGAGGATATTCAGTCACAACAACAGTTTATATTTTGTTGCAGAATCGTATGGAAGCAAAGCTGAACAGGCCTAGTAAATCAGGACTTACAATTATGGTCCAGTCAGCCTTAATTGTAGCCAATCAAAAGTTTCTTATTCATCTGCTTCTTTATTTATTATAGTTTTACCTATAAGCCTACATTTTTAGGTAATTAATATATTTGTTTCGGCTTTATTAATTATCAGTTGACTAAATTATTTTATGTGATGTTTTAGTGAGCATGTGTTCCATTACATGAGGTGAAACATGGGTTAAGATAATGACTGTAAATAAGAATGTTGAAGATTTGGGACTGTAAAACCCACTGTGAAGCATTTCTGTAATCATTGCAGTGATCAGCAATGTGTCAGGAGGAACTCTCCTTTCCTGTGTGGATGTTTACGGAGCTCATTTCAGAGTAAGAAGTTATCTTTGGCCTATTCACTTTGTAATATTTTGAGAGAGTTGAAGGATCATTTCCGAAAGGAGAGGAGGATTATTTGTTTTCTCCGGTAACAATGATCTGGCTCCAGAACCATTTATTATCTGCTTAGGAACCAGATTAAATTATCAAAGGCCAAACAAAATTTTAAATTTAAATTATGAATCCATGAGAGTAAATAGGAGATTAGATTATTGAAATCTTACAGCACTGTTCCTCTGACAGAAATAGATGGAAAATGGAAAATCAAATGGAGTGATTAAAACATATTGATAGATTTACAAACCAGAAACAAAGAATATTAAATCAGTTTCCTAAAACATTAAACTAAGCCACTAAATTAAAAAATACTCATGTTAAAGATTTGCTTATCTATGTGTTACTTTGCTACCATCTTTTGATTTTGATTGGTTATTTTGTTAACTGCATGGAGTAGTAGAATACCAACACGGGTAAGGAGTCTCGCAGGGTATAGGTAGGTTTTCTTATGTTCATTTTTTAAAGTCACAATTTGACTTTAAGATGGAATGCACTAGGGGTAGGTAAATCCAGAGCTGGCTGGCAGTCAGGGATTAGAGTCCCCACAGCTGATGGAAAACTCATGCAGGAGCTCTGACAGTGAGGGTGCATGCTGAAGCACACGTATTAGCACAGCCTTTTCTTGATAAAAGTTTTTGTGCTATTGGCACAAGCCATGTCTTGCTAATTTTCTAGAGAATTTGTCACAGTGAAAATGATGAGGAAGACACTACTTGTGCGGATGGATGTCTGTATTTCTTTTCTTCTACTTCCTGTTTTCTTATCTGTTTAGATTTTGAACATTTCAGGACAGGCATTGTTTCTTGAAACTAATGCAATAAGATTACCATTTTGAACTGAAGTTTCTATGCATCAACACAGTTAAATGATGACAATAACATTGCTATTGTAACATAAGTAGCGATGATATCAGTCCTGACCATTATGTCACCATTACTACTGCTTTAAAAGTTAAGAAGAAAGAGAAGTGGAGAGGTGTCTATGAGTTTTCTCATAAGCTTGCCTAGAGGCTGTTTGAAAGAGGAGAGAACAGAAGCCAGAAAAAACAATGCTATTTGCAAAGTATGTTTCTCCATGCGAAGTTATATTGCTGGCTAGAATCTTAAGACAATCACTATTTAAAACAAAATGCGTTCTTTCAACAGGAATAATGCATACATTTTCTCGTATACAGGGGTAATAGATTACACTAAATGTCAAATGTGTCATTTAAGTGGACCATGGTGCTGTTGCCAAAGTCTAGACAGCTAATGCCATTGAGACATCATGGGTTGTATGAGACATCTCTGTGAAGCTGGTGGAAAAGACACTAGAGTTATAAAAGAGCTACAGACCTTCTAGAGAAATGATGAGGCAGAACACAACAGACAATCTCAGGTGGCACAAGAGGCCTAGGTTAGAGCTGCCTTTTGCACTACAGGTGGAGATCTGCTGTCTAGCTTAATCTCTGAGGCAGTGGCAGGTAGGAGACTGACTGCATGAGACTCTTGTTTGAGGATGACATTGCCTTATCTCATTGTCTATCTTTCTACTGACTATGACAGAAGTGTGAACAAGAGGCCCAACTTCCAGATGACAGATATTAGATTAACTAGGTGATGCTGTTATAGAATCTAGTCAGGTTTATCCACAGAACAAGGCAGGACATTTTTCTTGAAACTGTCAGGGAAGCATTTGAGGATTTCCTCCATGAAAATTATATAAAGGATAAAATGCCAAAAAGTCATTCTACAGCAATATTGTTTGTTTTTAATATGTAGTTTTCAAACTCAACAATACTTGACAACATCCCAAGATGCTCAGTCATTAAAGGCAGAAAAGGTGGTTTAGGAAGAAATTTTTGCAGTGTTTTGGAAAAATGTTGCTGCTGAGACCAAGGAAGTAGGATGAAATGAATGGAAACAAAATTTATTTAGGGTCTTTTTCTTCTGTGCAAGTACACTGAGAAGCCTGTGGTTACTTTTGAGGTATATTTATTCAGATAGATCACATGAAACTAATTTAATTTGACAGGAGTGAGGAGATGATTTCATCAGTCCCAGAAATTACTGTTTATGTTTTATACTGGAATACAAATATTATGTTCTGATAAGGACTTTGTGATTGCAAAGATCACATGCTTAAAAAAATTTCACAGTTTTTATAAAGAAAAAGTTTTATCATATAGAAACCATGTATATGCTATTGAAGAGATGCTATATCTTCTATTTAGCCTATTTTGCATCCATTCTTGCTGTGTAAGCATCTTAAATTAGAACAGTTTCTTTTTTCAGCACAGATTGGATGTGTCATGAAATAGCTGATTCCCAGCTGGGTGTACCAGCATGGAGGATTTACGCAGTTCTTCAGAAGCAGGTGAGATTTGGATCTGCATGGACTCAATACCTGCCATTTTTGGAGTATGAGGCTTCCTGAATCACAGGGAATGCAGTGCTACTTCACAGCTAATGACTGAATCTGGCTAATCCTTTGCAAATATCTGGTACAGTGGACGTATACTTTTACAATTTATGGAAGCAGTTTTTTTGAAAACCTAGGAATAAAAAATGTATCATGTCATGCACCATCATATTGGATCTTGCTTTGATAACAGGTATATTTCTACTTAGGTTTATTTGATGTTGTGCCACAGTGCAGAGAAGATGCATCTATCTAAAACAATGGAAAACGTTTTAGTGAGCTGTTCTTCCACTGCCCTTATGTCAAGTGCTTGTTAGAACTTCCATGCCTGTCTGTATCCCTTTGAAAAATGAGTTTAGATATATAAAGCTAGCTTTATAATTATACTTTAAAATTGCATGTGTTGAATGTTCTTTGCCTTGTACATGTTCTATTAGAGTTTTAATAACTAGTAGAGTTTCAGCTTTGATATGTTATTGTACCACTCAGTTTCAGTCTTGCTATGAAAAGATTGTGAAAAAAAAAGAACAAAACATAACCATGCGCAGGAAAACAGAACTGATAATAATTGTGTATGTCATATCTTTGTTTGTCAGCATTTTCTCATAACTTTGAAAAGTCAAGAGACCTAAACAAACTACATTTCTTTACTAGAAACTGTATTTTGAATTTTGTGAGATTCTTAAATAAACCCAGTTATTTCTGAAAATCTTATGTATGGAAACTTTGAACCCTATGTTAAGTTTTTCATCCATAGTTTGTGTGTATTAAAAATTCTAGTCACTCTATTACTCTACTGAAAATTTAATCATTTCCATTTTTCATAGTGACAGATTCTGTGCCACAAAGGTTTTTAGCATTAAAATGCATGCTTTTATCTGATTCAAGTATTTCTTTGTAATCTTAACTTTTAGTAAAGTAGCAGTTGCATATAGTAAATCTGTATGTTCTGTTAAGTATTAGAAGATCATCAGCCTTAAGTTTAATATTTTGGGTTTTGTTTGTATTTGTACTGTGAAATTACCATGTAAAATCTTGCCAGTAGTGGCACTAAAATATACTAAAATAACTTTGTTACACAAGCCTTTTAGTGTAAAGTTACAACAACTCAAATATTCCAATTACTTCAATAAATTCTAGTGATCTATGAGATGTGAAATACAGTATCTAGATGAGTGATGAAAACAAAACAGTAAAGAAACTTACTGGGAGAAAAAGAGTCTTTTGTCATGGCTTCCAAATGGATCTCCTCAGCTCTTCAAAGGATGTGTGCACCTTAGCTTCAATATATTCAAATGCACCTTAGGTTCAATGTATTCAAATGAGGACTGGCTAGGGATCCAGGTGCCAAGATAACCTCACTAATGGAAATTGTCCTGCAGAGTGTGAGATCAAGCAAAGCTGGAGGAAATAGGATGCATCAACAGCAGGCACCAGTGTCCTGACACTTCACTGAAACTAGGCTCCTGGGCTTTTGGTTGTGTGTCCTGAATGAGGTTGGCTGTCAGGCCTAGTGGAGTACTCAGGACACTGACAATGCCAGATAGGGAAGCCATCTTGTATCATGATTCTCTGTATAACTGATGGGTTAATTTTATTTTTTCTGTCTTCGTTCTTTTGTTGTTGAATTTTCTTGACAGGTATTTCACTCTGCGACTTCACTAAATTTGAACATTGTTGATCTATACTGTAAATGAGCAATTAGTGCTTATTAACTGTCAGACATCGATGAACCTTTATCAGACAATCTACTTAAAATTGAAAGAAATGATTATGGACAAAAAGTAGAAAATTGCCATGTAAAGAAAAACAGAGTTAATTAATCTCAAAAATTTCCAGTCTATCAAGATAAGAATTTGCAGTAATGAAAGAAGTAACAAGTTTGTTTGTTTGTTTGTTTGTTTTTTCAAAATGTCCAGGAACTAAACATACCACTGAGCATTTGTTGTTGAGTCTGAAGAAGTTTGTGATCCTGAAAATAAGACGTTTGGATACTATAATTTCTACAAAAATATGGATTTGTATTAATTTTCATTCTGTTCCAGTCCTCGTGGTTACTCTTAACAGGCTATCCAAGGGGGGTTGTAGATTCTCCTTCTCTGGAGATATTCAGGACTCACCTGAATGCCTATCTGTGCAACCTGTAGTAAGGGCAGGCCCTTTGCAGAGGTGCTGGACTCAGTGGTCTCTAGACATCCCTTCCAGCCCCTACAATTCTGTGATTCTCTGATCTCCTTCTGTTTCCTCCTTCTTTCTCCTTGCAAGGAAATGAAGATTGTTGTAGTTGTTTTTGTTTGTAGTAGTTGATTTTTTTTTTTTCTTTGCCTGGAGATAATCACAGTGACTCTGATTGCAGTGATACACTTTCCAGTCCAGAAATGTAAGAGAGTGTAGAAGCTTCTCCCCTTCCTCCTTCTTGCTGATAGCAGCGTGAAGCAATCAAAGTTTTTCTCCTTTCTCCATCTCCAGACTTTCACTAAAACTTATGTACTGGATTTCAGTTTTGTGTTTACCTTATTTACCCCACACTAGAGATAATCATGGATCAAATCCAGCAGTAATTTCATTTCTGTTTCCTGCACAGAACAAATGGACATAAACTGTGCCAAATTCTGGTTGGATGAGCTCTAGATAGTAACCCAATAAGCAAGAGGAGCAGAGTTGGCAAAATTCACATAAGGGGATCTATGACAACAGCCCAATACCATAAATTGTATTAATTTACTAATCTAACGCTACACTTACTCTTTATTGGTGTGGTGCAGAATTTATGAATTCAACATCATGAATTATTTCTGAGTGTGCAAATTTTAATTCAATTATATGTGAGATGGAATATTTACTACTATTTCTTTTCTTCCATTAGGAGTCTCCAAGCTGAGACAATAGCAGAATAGAGGAATAATGATGATTGAATTTTCTGGAGTTGTCAAACTAAAATTACATTTGCAAAAAAATTTTGATAGTGGTACAAAGAGGAGTGTTACATTTTGTGCTTTACAGTGCTCTTACATTTCCCCCATTCATCTCTTTCAAATCATGTGCTCTCTTTCTTTCTGTTTTATTTCTTTATTTACATCATTTATTTGTAAATACACAGAAATACAAATGTTTATTTGTAATTTCAGGTTTTGACAGAATTTCGGTGCTTTATTTTGTCTGTTCTTCTCACAGAAAAGATCTATTCTATTTCCCTTTACTTTCAGATCTGAAAATCTGCATTCATATGCTTGTTATGTTTTGCTGTAGAACTGCAAGTATATTGGCAGGATGAGATACACGTATTTGAGGTTGTCACTGAATCTAAGAATCTTTCCAAAGAAGCCTTGGGGGAAGGGAGCTTGTTCTTAAATTCTAGAATTCTGGTGAGTGGTTTAAAGTAGTTTTTTTTTTATTAACTGCAGACTTTTTAATAAAGTGACAGCTGGTAGAATAATTTAATGGACAAGCTTGAAAGCTTTTTTTTCTTCTTCTTCCAGAAACAAACTGTTCAAACTGCAAATAAACACTAGTGGGTACAGAATCACACATTGCTAAGATGTTAATGTAGGTTTTGCAATTTGCATATTCAATTAGGAATTGCTAACTAGACATTTTAACCACTGCAATTATGTTCAGCGTTACAGAGCTGAAATACCTTGGACAGGTCAGGATATTGTACACTGCTTCCTGCTGAATGGTGAAGAACCTTTAGTAAAATGGGCTGAACTGAGGACTGTGAGGGTTTCTAATTTCCAAAATTTCCCTCTGGGTTGGAATTTAGAGGCTTATTTACCTCTGAAACAAATGGTGATGTGCCAATTCCATAGCTGGAGAACAATGAGTTGAATCCATATGAAGGTTCAGGCTCAACTTCACAGACTAACTGAAAAAATATAACTGCATTCTGATATGACACAATGAAATAAACTGTTCTTCAAAGTAAATGGTTTGCTGTGATTGCTAATGAGAAAGTTTAGTAAAACTTAGAATAATTCAAAATCACACTCAACTCATGAACGTAAGTCGTAATCCTTTTCCTCTCTGGGACACTAATTTAGAAAAAGGATTTAAGCATGTGTTTATCTTCATTCCTGTTAGTTAAACACTTGCAGCACTGGAATTGATGGAACTGAATTTTGTTCACAAAGCTAAGCATGAGCTTTGATAAAAAGAGGTGGATAACCTTACTGTTTTGAGTAAAACAGATAAATAATTGTGCTTTCTTCAAATTAGGGTTAAAAAAAAAAAGAACATTGATTTTGAAGCTCATTACAGAAAGAAAGTGTTAAGAAAGTGTTATATATCCACCAGGATTCAACAAACTGTTGTACTGTACTCCATTTAATCAGCAGAAGACTATCCAGGGCAGTTGGTGAAGTGCAGACTTAGCCCAAAACTAGCATGTGCAAAAGGCAGGTAAAACACCTCTTTCAGACATGGTTCTGTGGTCACCCAATTCCAAATATCCTATATAGTCAGGAACAGTACTCAGTGGGTGCCCTAGCTGACTGACTATGTGACATAGGGCTGCATTCTCTACACATGTATCTGCGGGTGACCTCAATTAAGGCTGTGTAGAGTGGTTAGACCCAGTGTCCTCTTCTGACAGTGACTCTTTCTAGTAGTCTAACTCATAAAGACATATAATTCCATCATGCACTAGACCAAAATAGAACTCAGCTTTATGAATTTCAAGTCTCACCTTGTGAAACCACTGAGTTATTTTACAGAAATGTGCAAACACTGCACTATCAATCTAGGTTTGCTTAGATGCCCTGTAAAGAATTTTAGAAGTACCTGGATCTCTATTTCTCCAAGATCAAATAACCTTCTAGTTTTGATAATTTGATACACCTTGGTTGGCTGAGAAGCTTAAGCTTCAGGTGCTGCAAGAGTAAAACTTAGGTGTCTAAGAGAAATCTGAAGATAACTCACTGTATCTAATGAGTGAGTTATATGCAGACACTACCAGGTTCTAAATTACAGTGTGAAGTTAATTTTAGGCTCCCATCACTTTTGACTAATTACTGAAAACTTAATTTCATCCTTGTCAACTAGGGAAGGTAATACAAAATATGACACTTGGGATTTCTCTTTGAATACTTTTTCTGCAAAAGATCACACAAGACATAGACCTCACTGTAAAGACTGGGTGTAACCTTTACAAGTGGTACAGCAAGTGTGTGAGGTCAGGAATATGGCATTGACGAAACCTGAATCTGTACCTGAATCTACCTTCTGTAGTTCCTTGCTTTGAATGAAGATCATAATGCATCTTGTTCTGAGTAAGACTGGGACAGATAAGGAAGAGATCCCCAGCTGATGTTTAGAGTTGTTGCACGGTAGTATAAATTTACAGTGCATAATGAGTTATGACCTGGGATGCACATGAAGAATGATGAGTAGGTGTCTCCCTTGATTTCAATGGAGCTGGAGAATTTTTTTCATCTAATTAAATCATTAACATATATTTTAATAATTCAGTTTGACCATACTCCTGTGCATTTCTATATAAAGTCTGTAGATACCTCATGCATGTCTTTATCTATCCCTTATCTATCTATCTATCCCTTTAGGCAACTAGAGTACTGCAAGGTCTGGAATAGAAATGAGTTAGCCTAGCCTAAAGTATCTTAGAGCTGGTTGTGATAAATAAGTCATTCCTCCAAAAAATAAGTATGCACAAAAAGAGCAGAAAACAGTGTCCAAGCTTGGAGGTTACTGCTGCGTAACGTATGAGAGGAATTTTTTTTGTGAACAGCTTCTTCTTCACATGAATGGAAAGACCACAGGCATGTTCATACCCTCACTGGCATAAAGTAATAGAAAGTTCACAAAATTGCATCCAGACCTTAGAAACCATATGTGCACTCAATGTCCACAAGTATCTGTGAGCCAAGAAGGGCTCAGTGTGTCAGTAGAGCCGACTGAAAGCATCTCACAGTGGCTGTGACAAGCAGAACAGGAGTTGCTACATTTGGAGACAGCACAGAAGTGAGTTAGCTAAAAGGCTGAGTTTGTGATGTGCAGCAAATGGTTTCGGGTCTCAGTTAAGAATACGCCATTGAGGGTGACTTTCTCAAGGTTTTGTTCCGAATTTCTCTCATCATTTCTTTCTGCAGAATAATCTGAGGACAGTTCCTCTTATCTCACATGTGCATAGACACACATGGATGCACACACAGTGAGTGCTTGTGGTCTCCTGCTTTATCTTAGTGATCATTTCTTTGATGGGAAGAACTGGGCAGTGAGAAAGCGGAACAGATATATGTGCTTATATAGTAACTAATTGTAGAGAGTTCTGATTTTATCATCCTTGGCATCTCTAACTGAAGAAGAACAGAAAAATTTAGGACACAAGAGAAATCAGGACTGGGTATTAACTATTTCTAGCAAATAAATGTACAAGGATAAGAGAGGGAGAATACATAAAATAGGAACAGTGTTAAGGAGGGACTTTTTTGTGTGCATCATATTTTTCTCTGGAGAAGGCAAAAACATATACGGCTAATATTCAATAATCTGTGATAACTGAGCTAGGCAAGGGCTTAAATGTAAAAACAAATACGTAGTCCACAGCCTTTTCTTTTCTTAAAAGCCCAATCTTCACGATTCCATTTGGGGAGGAGTACTTTGCATAGTGCTCAGAGTCAGGCAAGATTGCAGGTGGCTTGGTCATCAGCCTACGTACTGCAAGGAAGATCTTTGCTTTTATACCTCCTGAAGCCAAACACTGAGCAAAAATGATGGATACTGCACCCGCTGTTAGCTACAAGAGGCAGTTTCTTTGTCACCCTCAGGCAGAAGCAGTGTGCTTTCCTGCTTCTCTGTCTCTTCCGGCATTTTATTTCATGATGCCTTTATATATGGCATTGTTTTTTCCAGGACAGTCCTGTCACCATCCCTTACCTCTTCTTGTCTCTACTCTGTAAAGAATTACAGTGCCTCATTCCTTGTATTGGAAATGAATATGAAGGAAGGAAAATTTATGCCTGAAAGATTTTTTCTTTCTTTTTTTTTGCCTGATTATATCTGCTCTCTAGTTAATAAGAATAACAATACAAATAATGATGATAATGGTAGTGATAATAATCTCTCCCTGCCAACCACATCTACCTTTGAAAATAACTTTTAATGTATTTTGCTGCTAGTCTGTTTTTCTTGAGAACTGTAGGATGCAGTGTTGATGTGAAAATGTCATTGCATGTTATTAAGGGAAAACTGAATTATGGCACTGACAATTAAAGGAGGCTGAAAATGTGTCTATTAAGCTCGGTTTTGCACTTCACATTTGGGTGAACAGCTCTCAAGGGTTCTGTCTGAGCAAAGTAATTAAATTTGTACCTAAGTTTAAGCTTGTGCTCAAAGCTAAAAACTTAAAGAAGCATGTAGTTAGCAGATTTGGTTTGTTTACACTTCAGAAGAAGCTTGATTTTAACTATCTTCTATGTGTATAGTTTGCATTTCCAGCATCCTTGTGATGACGTGGTACAAATCCAAAGTCTACTGAGGAATCACTCTGGTTCGCAGTGAAGAGTGGGGAATTTTCCTCATTAGCTTGAAGTTTGAAGGGAAAGTTTAAGCTCAAATGATCATCTCAGAACCTGTTCAATTTTATTTACATAAATGTGATGAAACTACACAAAAAACATGAGTATTTCTCCTAGACCAGAAGACCCAAGTCTTCTCTCTTTCTTTTTCTTAGTATTTGTCTGTTTTCAACAAATTCTCACACCATCCATCAGTACCACAATGCCTAGGCACTTTTCTTAGTTTGTCATGGCTTCTTCTTTGTGCAATACTTCTGTACAGTATTTTGGTAATAAATTGTTAAAAAAAATTGTTGAGAATTTGTGTTACTGTCAGTGTTGTGAATGGCAGGTAGAAGAAATATGTCATGTCTTCATCCATAAGAAAGAAACACCTTGGGTTGAGGGAGCAGAATTTCTTAGCAAAATTTTCAATAACATACAATGGGTTAAATTAGAGATACTGGATAACTGATCACCTTTACTGAAGGCACCAAGATTTTCAATAAGACCAACATCTCAATGGGATGCCAACAGAGAAACAGAAGGCAGGTTGGTTGTTCCCAAAGTAGCCTGTCCAGACAACATGGTGTGTTAGCTGGGGATGCACAAAATCAGATGGCCTTTGCCCAGGCTTGGCGGCATTCTTTTTTTGTTTCCTGAAAATTGTAAGGAGCTTTTACAGGGCTGTGTAGTCTGAATATTTGCAGTAGTCATGATTTTCTAACTGTGCTTTCTGTGTAGTGAAAATTTCCAATGAGAACAGAGCGCTGGGGGCTCTTTTTCTCCTCTTACAGCGTTTTTATCTTTGAGTAAGAAAGTACCTCTCATTAGTACTTCATTACTGTAGTGTAAACACATATCATCAGGCAATACTATCTTCTATCACTTTATAATGCACTGGAAAATTAAGCTTTAGAGGAAGTCTAATGTATTCATTCTTAGCATATTATACTAAGTCCAAAAATACACTGTCAACAGGAGTAATCCTATCACTTCATTTTGTAATCAAAGTAAAATTCTGTAATGCTTAATTTAGAAATATATCTAACATACTGGTTCTCCAGTATTTTATTTGAAGGTTCTGCTTGCCTAGAATCCAGAGAGAGTGCAGTTCTGTCTGGTTAACTGGATGCCTCATGCTATCTTGACCATTATCACTTTGGACAGAAGCATGAGAGTTTGCAGCACCATATAATTTTTCCATTAAGATTTGAGAAAATACTTGATTATTTCTTCACATTTTAATGACGATCTTTCCAGTTATTGCCTAGAGATTGAGTTTTTCTTTTTGCTCTGTCATGGGATCCCATGACCCAAAAGGATATGGATCTATATCTGAAAACACTGGGCGTGTCAACCCTGTGGCCCCAAATCCGCTTTACAGAAAATGCAAGGGGGCTGTAAACAATCTCTAGGTCTTTATAACGCAGTAGTGTTACTGGAAGGGCTGTATAACAACTTGACTAGATGCTGGGTGCTTTTCTTCCCTCTGTAACTCCTACAAAAATCTGACTTCATGGTGGGAAAGTCAAACTGAGCTCTGAGCTGTACTGTCATTACGTATCTGCTTAAATAAAACACACCAAAAATTATTTTTCATCCTCTGTGTTTCTTGGCAAGAGACATTCAATAGTAAGAAGTTTTGATAGACAATATATTTGGATGAGCATGATACAAAAGGCAGGTTTTATGAGATTTACTTTGAATTGAAAAGGCTGAGTTTTCATGGTTTTGTTTGTTTTCCTGTGTTAATAAAACCATTTGATTCTAAATCAAGTGTGTAACAATTTAGCTTAAAAGTTACAATTAAATTAAATGATCATTTCATGTCTGTTCTATGTTCTATAGTCTGTCACTATGATCTATGAAAGCCTCTATTTAAGAAACAGTATAACTGTTAATAATACAATGAATAAAAAAGAGTGAGAGGAATGACAGCATGATGTTTGGTTCTGTGCTAATGAACAGGGACAATGTGAGTAACTGAGTTAATTAGGAGGAAGTGAGAGTGAAATTTTCTTCATACATATCACACTTAAGCATTAAGACCTGCTGACAGATCTTAATGGCAGCCTCTTGCTGGCCATAGCAATGGTCTGTGGATGATTGCGTGCTAGCAAAAGACATGCTGTCACAGCTGATTCATGTTTGCATTTTTTTGGCCAAGAGTTTATAATGCACTTTATGAATCAGCATTGGGTAATGTGTTAGACTGGTGAAGGGACTGTACTTTTTAATACGGACAGAATAGGATAGAAGCACACAGAAAGCAAAAAACTATTAATGTGGAGATGTACAAATGTGGAACTGGTGGAATGGCTCCAGCTTTAGAACAGAGCAGTTGAGAGCACATGTCCCAGAAGTGTTTCAATTACTGGCTCACCCTTTCTCACGGATGGGGGTAACAGCAGTGGAGGCTGGGTGGCAGACAAAGAAGAGCAGTATTGCCTTGGGCTGCCTTGAGACTATATTTAGATTATTATGTGTATTTCTGGAAGAGTTTATGGCTGGGATAAACTCTTCAAATAACTATGGCCAGAAGATGACAGTGGTGGGACTTCTGACTTAATAAAAAAGTCTGGTTGAAAGGTGAAGGGAAAGGGTGAAGACTGAATTTAAATTTCTTTGTAATTGGGAAGAAGATAAGCTTTCACTTCAGTTCAAGTCTGGTAAAAACCTCCTCTGCTGGATTCTTGGAGCCAGACTGCTACCATCAAGACATTAGATCACAATGAAATTTTTTAGGAAAAAGAAAGGTTTACGACAAAGCAAATTTCACATTCTTTTTCTGAGTATGAGTGAATGCTTTAAATGAAATGAAAACAAAACAAAAAAAAAGGACTGAAACAGAGGGAATGAAATACAGGTAAGTGTAACTGCTGGAAACATTGCAATGAATATCAGCCTGTTTTCTCAGAACAAAAGGAGATATGGTCCAGACTCAGAAATCCAGACAAAGAGTTCACATTTCAGCACCAGACTGTCTAGATAGTTACAGAATCCCCATTGTCGAAGGATCAAAAAGTCTATAGACTTTTTGCTGATTGACAGTGCTCTGAAATCAGACTTTGCTCCAGACATTATGAGCTATTTTAAACCCAGACTTTTAAATTGTTCTTTACCTGCGTGCACAGCCTAAATTTGACACAACTACTCCTTTGTTTTTTGTTTTTTGTTTTTTTTTTTTTTTAATGTGTCTTATAACAGTAACAACATAATAAAGAAAAATCTAAAAGTTGTTTTATCTGCAGCAATTGCCCAAGAGCTGAGAGCCTGCTGGTTGTCAGGGCAACGGGAGAGCACACCACCAGCTCCCAAGGAAAGGGTTTTGCTGACTCTTGCTTTGCTTCTTTTTTACGGGTAGTTGGTTCTCAAGTTGATTTTCACGGGCTGTTTAAAATAATTTAGCTGTTTTCACTTTCTAAAAATGTGGAAAAATAAATCAAAACTACACTTTTTTAATATTACCTTCCTCTTCTTCCTTGTATGAATACAAAATTATTATTTGTTGTTTTCACTCCATATCTCATTTTAAACATTGATGAGGCTTTTTGCAAGTCTTCCTCTGGAGATCATTTCTTCATGACACTTCTACAGTCCTGAAGCTGGGCATCATTCACAAGGTCTTAGCCCCTGCTGGTGTGGCTTCACTGCTCTTCAGCTTGTTAGCTAGTAAGGAAGGACAGGGATCTTGGTCCTATCTGCTGCCTGTAATGGTGACAGTAAAGGAGATGTCACACATTTGAAGGTAGATTTATACAAAAGATTAGCATCCCATTTCAGGTGGTATTATTGGTGAACCAATTTTTCTCAGTATTTTTAGTTCATATCAACCAGATTTGTTATCAAAACTGCAGTTTTGATATCGGTACTGCATTCATTTTCAGTCTGAGGGGCAGCAAGAACCCCAAACTTTTCACCTATCAATCAGAAGTATTGATATACCTGCTTTTTATCCATTATGACTGCTGCTTTGACCCCAGAACTACTTTAACTAATGTTTTCATCATATCTAACTGCTCACAGCATGTAAGCGGTGCTTTACAAGCAACAGTGTTCCTCAGCCCTTCCTCCTGGAGGCCTTCCAGAGGGTGGAGCATTCTCCAGCTCTAATTCCTTATCCATCTGGGTATCAGGGATCCTGCCTTGGTTTCTGCTTTAACTTCAACTCTGCCTTTCTCTTCTTTGCTCTGGACACCTGCTTTTGGGGCAGCTGGTCACAGTGACCTTAATGGAGCTTAGTGTCTCCAAGTGGGCATCCAGCAAGACAGAAGACCAATGTTTCTTCTGCTCTGGAAAGAGTATATCTAAATGAATAACAGACACACATTATAAAGCTATCATTAAAAGTGATATACAAAGCATTTTTGAAAGATTTGGCTTTTTATGTCAGGTTACCTAGTTTAAGAAATGTCTGGACATGTTTCTAAAGTATATTTTCTCCCCTGTTCCTTGGTTCTTCTCAAGAGCAGTGTGAGTGGGAGTGTTGAACGGATTTGATCTCACTTTATGGGGAGTGTTGCATCTTTAAAGAGGGCTGTTTTTCTCTAGAAAGGTTAATCAGTCATTGAAGTTAAACTAGTTCTAATGAAAACTAAACTGTAAAAGCTCTGCTGTAATTTTCATGAGATTTATTAATAGATCTGATTGATAAAATTGTAGTCACACTGCAATTTCATTGCTAATATTTGTTCTGTGACAAGTCTAGAAAGATAGTTAAAATACATAGTGGTTTTACATCATATCTGTAATTAAAGTTTCAAATGTAGGTGTGAGTGACCATTGAAACAAGTACTGATCATTCCCTTACAGTGTTTTTTGCAGTATCTCTTTCAAAACAATCCCAAACCTTGCAACCTAGACAGTTCCTGCTATTGGGCTACCTTTCTCATGTCCTCATGGCTGGTTCCATAATATGTATTTAACTATATGTGATGGAAGAGACTTCCAGCTTCCGCTTTGTTAAGTCTTCATCTGTTGAGAATAAACCTTCCAAAACTCTTTGAAGTAGCTTATAAATGCTAGAAATTATTCTAATAACCTATCAACCTAGGTTTAATTCTCTTTTTTTTTTTTTTTAATTTCTACCTATGACTCATGAGGGCCTGCTGAGAAGTGGGAGTATGAATGCACATTATTCTTCAAAGTTCATTTGTTCTAAAATAACTTGATGAGAAGAATTTCTTGGATTGACTCTGTCCTCTGTTTCTTTTCAAGGCACTAGTGGCTCCAAGTGATGGACATTCTGGTAAGTGTGACTATCTGAGGTTAGAAAAAGTCCATTTTAGGGGGAATTAAGTGCAATTTAGTGTAGTCTTAAGACAGTTCTATACTATACCAGATCAGGATAATCCACAGCAGATAGCACATCCCCTCACCAGTCCTGTGCTGAGCTGAGAATAGCTCCACCAGAGGAGGAGAAATTGCCCATTATTTACCAATAGATTTAACAGGTAGTCTGACTAAAGCTTCCATTAGTATTTCTCTAGATTAGTGCCTGTAAGAATCTGTCACAAAAGGCATTGTTTTCTCAAAGGACTGGCTGTCACACAGAGAAAAATAGTAGAGCATGTGTAGTCTTTATGACTCAGCTGTCAGATTTTTATCTTTTGTGTATGTGAAAAATATTATTTGTTTAATGAAGCTAATAAGCACTCACAGGAAAGGTTGCATTTCTATCAGAGATGATGTAAAACAGTACTTACAACATACAGAATTGAAGATGTCTTTAAAAATCCATGCTCAGTAGAAAGATGTCTACTACAAGAGTACAATATACAGCAAAGGAAATGTTGATCTGGATGTATTTAGGTCCCGAGAGCAGTTCCAGCTGTGCAAAAACCTGTATATTGGCAAAGGAAATGGACCTACAAGCAGTGAGAAGTGGAGAGCCCATTTCTGTGCTATTAAATACCATGCTTTAGTTCTTCACTGAAGGCATGTGTGATCCTCCCTGCCTCCACAGAACTTTGAATGCTTTCAATTAACAAGAGCATAACAAAATCAGGAAACTGCCATGTTCACTGTTAGAAGGCACAAGCAGCCAGTGATTCCCCCCCCAAAAGGGATAGAGTTGTGACAAGGAACTTCACAGCCCTGTGTTTTACCCCACTCTTACAGACTCTCTCAAGCTGGGAGAGGCACCATGGCTTTTTGTGCTGCAAATGCAAGGAGCTGAGTGGTCCAACACTACTGGCTGTCATAACATAGACCACAGCAAACCAAACTGGGAGATGCTTCTCTCTATGTGAGAACTTTTCTGAAAGTAATTCTCAGTGTGTTGTATTTTGTTGTTTTTTGTTTGTTTTTTGAGATTGAAGCAATGCCATAACTGTTCTTGCAAATGATAGCAGTGGGTGTAATGCCACAGCTCATGGATAGAACAAAGGTGAGAGGCAGGAACTGGGTTGCATACTTTCCTTCTTAGGGATTTAGAATTGCATCTCACCCCTTGGAGTCAGCTTAAGACACAAGGCTTCTAGTGGGTTAAAAGGAAGATGTTCTTCCTTCCTTTCAAGCCATTCCACTTGGCAAAGGAGACCGACCAACTAATACGTACAAAAGCATACTTCATACCTGTGCCTTCTTTTGGACTGGGGGACATTTGGGTTCAATATCCAGATCTAGTGTCTCTTTGATACAAATACATAGCTAGAGATTGCACTGCTAGCTTTCTGCACTATTACTCTAACACTCCAATATTAATGTGGCAATGATATCTTATCCTTGGTAATTAAAATTTAAGCTGAGACATTCCTGATTTTATCTTACTTTCTAACTCACTTATTTTTTCTGTTTAGTAAATGCTGTATCAGCGGGTGTCCCTCTCTCTAAAAGCAAATCACTTTGTATTTTTATTCCTTTCCGTTTTAATTTTAATGGTGTTCATCGTCAAAGGCAGCATGTATAGATATATGGGTTTATAGCTACACAGTGTTTGCTCTGTGCAGTATTGCAGGATTTTCAACAAGATAGATAAAAAGATTAGATAAAACCTCACTGTCAATAGAGTCATCTAGACCTCTTCAGTATGTGCTCAAATGCAAGACAAAATACTGGAATCTGGGACTTAAAATCAGGACGTGATTCTAAATTTCATATCTTAAGCCACAAGACCTCATAAATTTCATGATTGATCTACAGAGAATTGAAAGTTGAAGTTCTTTGATTTTCTTTGGAAAAATTCTACCTAGACTTGACTTCCAGTTTACCAACACATGCACAAAAGTAGTGAACATTTGAAGATTTTTTTGGTCTGACTGTGGCTACACTAATTAACTGTTTCACTAATACTTGTCAGCTTGTCTGCCAGCTTCTGAGAAATTCTCCTAAACATTTAAAAAGAGCTGATAGCATCTTTTCTCTATACTAGCCCTGGCTCAGTTTGTCCTGTCCTACAAGACTCCTTAACTTGCATGATATGCCAAGAAGCAAGCTAGCATTATTCAGACAGGAGACTTACATCAGTGAATCAGCTCTGAGAATTGTAAGGTAAGTGCATGGCCAACAGTAAATAGAAGAAATCTGATTTCAGAGTAATCTTTCAGTGATAGACTGAATTTTTCTTCTGTTCACTTCTACCATCGTTGTTTCTATCTTCTATATGCCTCCAAAAATACGCGTACATGACTATGTTTAGAGGAAGACCACAAAAACAATCTAAGGGATGAAACATCTCCTCTCTGAGGACAGGCTGAGAGAGCTGGGGATGTTCAGTCTGGAGAGAGCTGGAGAGCTGAAGGCTCTGGGGAGACCTAAAAGTGGCCTTTCTGTATCTGAAGAGGAGCTGTAAGAAAGAAGGGGACAGAGATTTTAGCAGGGTCTCTGGATACAGGACAAGAGGAAATCGTTTCAAACTGAGAGAGGGGAGATTTAGATTGGTTTTAAGGAAAAAGGTTTTTTTATGATAATGGTGATGATGCACTGGAGCAAGTTGCTCGGAGAGGTAGGTGGTAGATGTTGAGTCCATGGAGGCATATTGGACAGGGCTCTGAGCCACTTGATGGAGCTGTAGGTGTCCCTATGGTTCATTGCAAGAGAGCTGGACTAAACAACCTTTAATGACCCTTCCAATTCAAAAGATTCAAAGATTCTATGATTGAAGGATGAAATATTTTTTATTACTGGAGATGGTGTCATTATCCTCATGTACAATCAAGTAATGTGAGAGAGCACGTGATACAGATGTGGATAATTGCAGGATATATACATGGTATATATGGTACAGCTCAAACAAAAGGATGACCTTCTTATATGCAGCAGCAGAAGAGGGCACACGCGCGCGTGCACACACACACACACACAAAGAAAATGAAAAAAAAAAAAAAAGGAAAAACTACCTGAAACTTACAGAGAATAGAAACAAAAAAGAGTACATCAGTGGACGTTAAGCTGTGAAAGGAAGTAGAGAAAGACTAAGGATCAGTTTAGCTATTATGGGAGATGATCGTATTAAGAGGAGGCAAGGAGCTCTGTTACTGATCCAAAGCAGAGAACTAGCTAAGAAAGGCAAGCAAAGTGTGGCTTCTAATATTACAAGCAACACAGTGCTTAGACAGTTTGTCTATTTGAGCCTTTTAGGTGAATGTTTATTTACAAATAACTGAATAGGGCTTACAAGATAATGAGAAAACACATTCAGATCCAAATTTTTTGGAACTGATATTTTTTATGAGTAAGAATTTCCCAGCATTTTGATTAGCTGTCTCATTAGAGCACAGCAGGTCTAGTGTAGGCGCTTTCTGGTGATACAAATCACAAATTTTAAGGGCATAGAATTTGTTCAGATCAGTGCATTTTACTTTTCTAGTTCTATAAAGTAGACTTGGGATTAAAAAATGTGAGGCAGCTAGCATTTCAGAGTGCTTTTCAGGCTCCATATTTCTCTATTTTGAAATAAACCAGATGTGGTTTTGTTGTGAAGCAGAATCCCATTAGGGAAGACTAATTGATCACCTTTTAATCTGGATGCAAGGAAGATTATTGTTTATCAAGTCACTACCAGGAACTGTTTTGGCACCTTAATAAATCTACTGAGCAACTTGAATATAAGATGGAGAGATGTTTTCTGCTTATCTTATTATGACATCAGAAGAGCCTAATACCTACTCCCTATGGAAAAATAATGCAACGTTGTGGCCTCATTTTAGCCTTATTACTTATGATTGTTTTGCTCATAATAAAGTGCAGACTGATGACCTGTTAACATATTACACTATTTGCACTGTAGTGATCAAAACTTCAATAAGCTTGCTCAGCATTTTTTATTACTGAAGTGATTATAGAAGATAATTTTCCTACACTCTGCAATACAGTTTCTGCCTCTTCAAAAGAAAAAAAAATGAATACACAGTCATAACCTAAGAAGAATCAAACATGATCGTGAGCCTTCACTCCCACTCATTTCATAAGCTTGTCTCTTCAAAATACTCTTCCACTCTCCATCAAAATGCTATTTACTGTCTCTCTTTGTAGACGTGTTTATTAGACATTAGATAGATAATGAAATGCATCATGCATTTACTCACTTGGAGGGGTTTAAGTCCTCAGCTAGGGGGTTTGAATAGCAAGTAGGAATAGATGAAGATAATAACATTTACACTGTACTGGCACAATGAAAACTATATTAAATGTCTACAGATGTAAAACTGTATCAAATACCTAAATGTGAGCTGAATAGAAACAGTCATTATCTTTAAAATCTATTGTTTCTGTAAACCAAGAGACCTCTTATTTACTGGATTACTCCTTAGAATGGTTTGCCATACCTGATGATTTCTTCTATTTAACAACATTCAAATAATATTTTCCCACTCAAGGCAAGTGAAGTACCAGGCCTCTATTTCATAGATGAATTCAAAAATAAAGCATATTATGTGCCTTACTTGGCCTGAATTTTGGATTGTTCACTATCTCTGAAAAGAGAGATGTTCTGGCTTGGATATTTAAATATTGATGTAAGAATTGAGCAGGATGGAGTATTTCAGGTTTTGGAAGTGTTTTTGTCAAATGTGTGAAAAACTAGGACATTTTCAGGCATGTACTGCTTTAAAAAAAACCCACACGTGTTCATCAGCCTACATATCTCCAGACCAGAAAGGAATCTAGGGGATAGAAGACAAGAGGATACCAAGAGCAAAATGTACCTCTTCTTTCCAGAATATCCTGAAGAAGGGGTTCAGACTTTCATATAATCATTTACTCTGGAACATAAACAATAAAAAATAAGGTAGACCCAGCCATTGATTAGCTGGTCTCTTTGATCTTTCCTGAAAGACCTAAGCAGACTGATGTTTACTCTGCCACAGAATGAGACTTGTATAGACTGGATTTTCTTATAGGAAGAAAAAATTCGTAATGTCCAACATGTAGAAACATACTGCTAGACACTCAAGTTTGAAAGCTTTCCTTGAAACAAGTAAGCCATACCAAAGTAATGAGAAGACTTAGTTTTGGAAGTGAATTGTTGTTTGCAAAATGAGATAGACTATTCTGGGGGAGTGAGTCCAAGTCAAAACCCATCTTAGTCACTTTTGAGCACCCTGAGAGAAGCCTGTATTTACTCAGTAACTCCAGGATGGCCTTAGATGACCAGATAGTGAGGGTAGATAGCTAAAATTAGGTACAATGAATAATCCTCAGCATACCTGTTGTTATTTCCCAATGCACTAGAGGTGGTATTTTAAGCTTCACAGCAACACCAGTTACTGTGCAGAAATGTGCAAAATGCATGCCATCAGTTTTGAGACAGAACTTCATCTTAGTGAAGACCTCTCTTTATAAAAGGATAGTACCATATGGCCCAGCATGCCAGTTCTAAGCTATATAAACTTATATAAGCTTCTGTTGTCAATGAACACCACAAGGACTTAGTCTAACTAAAGAACAGAATTTCATTCTGAAAGAATTTGCCTACATATCTGGCTAACACCAATTTTCTCAGAAATTATGAGAATCATCATCAGTGAGGAACTCATTTTGTCAATAACAGATCTCCTCTTCTAGGAAAAAGATTATCCCGCATATGCAGAAAAGCCCAAACAAATAACCTCTTTGGGGTACATTTTTCCGAATTTGGCAGCAGCAGTTACTCAATTATTATGTATAAGTAAGGAGGAAATTATTAGTCTGTGAATTAAATATGGGCATGGACCCACTAGTTATCTTCTAAGCAGAAATTGGTGTTTTGTTATACTGAATGGATAATGATCATCGCTATATTTTATTAGATATAATAAGTTCTCCTTTCCTGATTAAAATAAAAATCCATTTTCTGACTCAACATAGTATTTTTCAATCTGATTCTGCTGTCTTTGTATTTTTGTTATTGCTTATAAAGCTAAAACGAAACAGGAAATGCATTTAAAGGCTACATGTAAGACAATGAAACAGTATTGAGGTGTTTCCTTCATTCGTTTCTTGTATAAGAAAGCCATAAAGTAATCTGTAGGACAGAGGAGTGATTTTTACCCACTATTACCCTTGATCCAGGCTCCTAGAGCAAACACACCTGACACCCATGGTGAGTTTATTTTGCTCCATTTGTTCACTTCAGGTGCTTACTATGACACAGCCCATCTAGACATGCAGAGAGAGAGGTGTAATGGGTCACCCAGTACATGAGTCAAATCCAGCTACTGATGCCTGTGACTGTGAGCTAGGGCCATGGGTGATGGTTGCCAGAGGTGACAATGGCCTTTGCAAGCCTGTATAAACACTGAAGAGTTTAGGGAAGCAGGTATCAAGAAAAGCACTTATTTATCCTCTCATTTACAGAAAATAAAGGCAAATATGAATGACCAAAGACTGTGCTGATCACTGACTGGACTATCTGAGGGCAGACTGGTCCAAAAAAAGGAAAGAGCCCATGGGAACAAAAAGGATCCAGGACAGGAATGTACATTTTCTGATTCAATTTTCCCGTTAACATGTTTCTGGAGCCTCCAGAGCCTGAGTCATTGACTGGTTGTTTGATGCATCTCATCTTATCCTCTGATATTAGTGGCATCTGCCCAGAAATTCCATACAGCAGAGCTGTGCTCATGCCATCGAAACCCATGATTGAAGAGAACTCCTTCTTCCAGAGAGAAGGAGATAGAGAAGATGGTGCCAAGGCGAAGGACATGTGGACGCTGATGTTTGCTGGTTGTTCTTTCTTCTACTTGCACCAGCTGTACATTTCTGGACTTAAGTAAAGGAGTACACTCTATGAAGCTAATCATAGAACAACACTATTCTCTTGATCGCATTCATAGGATACTGCTGTTTTGGTAGGCATATTCAACCTGTAGACAGAGCAGTGGAACTTTAAAAATTGCACAGTCTGTGCTTTCTGTTGTGTTTACGGCACAGGAGTTGATTTTCACTGTCTGCTAATATCAGTGTTCTCTCTTCCTGGCACACACAGTCAACCTGATTTCTTTCCAAGGTCAAAGTCCATACTCAAGTATGTTTCTACACTTTTGAATCACATAGGTTTTTTCCTTAGGTGTTCTTATGAATTGGACAACTCTGACTAACAAGTGCGTTCACCTGGGCTTTTGGGCTCTGGTTTTAGTGCAGTATGCTCCTGTAGGATCTTTAGTACTTTAACTTTCTCTGTTTATGCAGTGTATTCTCATGTTCTAATGAAGATTTGACAGAGTTGAGAGTTCACAAGCGGGTTTCCACTGTATGCAATTGCCACCAGTCTTAGTTCTTTAAGCCTGTTGTTATGTCCAAGTCATGCACAAATACAGCCAAGCAAAGAGTTGCACAACTGCCATTAGAAGCTGGTCCCTGAAGTAGAAAGACGATTTCAGAACATATTTAGTCATGGGAATATATATATCTGGTAATCTTGCTACAAAACCTTCTACAGGTTGTTCTGGAAATTGGAGTTATATGGCAATTGGCAAAGCTCCAGCTCCACTTTAAATTTTCATCTGTTAGTTTGCTACTTCAGCTGAGATACAGCTGCTGAGAGTGTGAGCTCTCCTAGATAATATAAACCAGTGATGATTGTAGTTAAGCAACTTGTTTGGCTTTGCACGTGTGAGTATTTCTCACTACTTGTTTACTTCTAACTCCCACCTTCATGTCCTGAATGATGTCTTTCATTACTCTACCTTGTGCTTAGACCACACATGGGGTGAGATAGGTTCACCCAGAACGACTAGCTATTTTTTTCCTCTGTAAGTCTGTTCAACTCTGAACAAATATGACAAATAATAAAAAAAATAAAATAAAAATGGTCTAGAAAAGATCTGAAGATAGAGTCCTGAACTGATAGCAGGAACAACATATAAACTTTCTGGCCAGAATCAGTGTTAAAAACCCTTTGCTCTTCCTTTCTTCCTGCACACCTCATCCTAACACGTAACAAAGCACTAGAAAGTTGCTCAGAAATTACGATGATGAGCACAGTACAGAAGTGTTGGGAGTACATCAGTATGACTTTGTGAACTTGTTTCCACTGAGTGCTGCACTGTGAAGTCACCAAAGGTATTGTCTGCCCACTGTTTTTCTTTGGAGCACCTGGTCTATGAATCAGAGAAATCCTACTTTGAACTTGGATATTAGTGTTGTAAATGTGACTGATACCTACTAATTCCCAACCTCGCTGTGCACTGTGACAGTACTGCGCATTGTCACAGTGTGACATTGAGTTAATCACTGCTGTATTTCACCTGGTACCTCATTCAATAGAGTTTTGTTGAATGAGTCAGAAAGCAAAACCCAGGTAGCTTTCCAATTACAAAGCATCTAAATGGTATGCCTGCCAGCTGGCTTAGCCACTGTGCATGTTCCTTCTTTTTGCCCCTCTCCTTTTCAGCATGGCATTTGCTTTTTTTTCTCAGTGCTTAATTTGCCTTCATCAGGAGAGATGCTAATTGTAATAATCACTGCTTGTCCACATGAATGAGCAAGGAGAACCCCACACTGGATGCTGCTGAGGAGCCCGTGGGTTTGGCAGAAAAATGCTAGACATCCCTCACTGAGAATAGAAGATCTCATGTTGCTGCAATATTTGGTTTGCTTTCATTCTCTCATTTATCAGAAATGTTTACTGAGCATAGCTATCATCTGTCATGGAGACTGGAACTAGTTCATTTTCATCTCTCAACTCCCTTTCTTGCAGTTCTCTGCTTCTAGCTTTGTCTCAGGTATACAGCAGTATGAAAACAAATTAGTGTTCACAGGCTCCCCTTCAGCTTTCAGATTTTTTGGTTGTTTTCTCATAGCTGTCTCTATTGCAATACAGACGATGTTAAATTTGTTGATCACATCAGTACATTGGCTTCCTTAGTAGAATTATTTGAGAAAAATAGAAGATTTGAGTACCAGATTTACTTCATTTTGTCCTGGACAACAATTCCTTCTATGATAAAGGGTTAACAGTAGAAAATGAAAACTGAAACTTTTTAGATGCAGAAATATTTTGGGAATTATAGAGCAATTGGGGTCAGTGTCCCCGCTGCAGCTGAGGTCTGCAATGGCCAGGGTTGCCAGGAAGCCAATTATGAAGGATTCGTGTCTGGTTGCAGCAGCCTGGGGATTTCTCTAACTTGAGCTCAGCTGGCTCTGCTTCCCCAGGGAGAGCAAGCTCACTCCAGAGAGCTCCAGCACATGTGTGCTGCCCTTTTTCCTTCTCATCTTGCTATTCAGAGCTGCACAGAGGGAAGGTAAAGGGACAGAGATGGAGAGGAACTCTGTTTTCCAGAACAAAGCAGTTTCTAGCTCTGTGTGTTTGCTACTGAGTCAAACAGATGTTTGGTGTGCATCCTCTGAAGTCCATTGGAACTGCACTGACATCGTCTTTGGGCAAATTTGGATTTAATTTGTGAAGTCCCTATTGCAGAAAACATTGCAATCACACAGTTTCTATGGGCTCAGAGGTCAGCCATGCCCAGACCAGGCCACTCCATAGCTGAAAAGCTCTGATTAAAGAAACTGCAGGCTCTCTTATGACTCTTGTGGCTCCCTGTTCATTGCAGGGGAGTTGGAGTTTTTAAAAAGTCCATTCCAACTCATATGATTCTGGACAGGCTGAATAGCTGGTCTGAGGTCAGTGGGATGAAGTTCAAGAAAACCAAGTGCTGGTCCTGCACTTTGGCCACAACAAGCCCAGGTAATTCTACATAGTTGGGGCAGAGTGGCTGGAAGACTTGTGGAAGAAATGGACCTGGGAGTGCTGGTCAGTGCTCAGCTGAACATGAGCCAGCAGTGTGTCCAGGTGGCCAAAGCCAACAGCATCCTGGCTTGTATCAGAAATAGAGCAGCCATCAGTATCAGGAGGTGATCTTCCCCCTGTACTCAGCTCTGGTGAAGCTGCACCTCGATTGTTGTGTTCAGTTTTGGGCCCTTCACTACAAGAAAGACATTGAGGCCCTGGAGCAAGTTCAGAGAAAGGCAACAAAGCTGTGAGGAATCTGGAGCACAAGTCTGATGGGGAGTGGCTGAGGGAACTGAGTTTGTTCAGCCTGAAGAAGAAGAGGTTCAGGGAAGACGTTATTGTTCTTTGCAACCACCTGAAAGGAGGCTGCAGTAAAGTGAATGTCAGTCTCTTCTCCCATGTAGCTAATGATAAAATAAGAGGGAATGGCCTCAAGTTGCTCCAGGGGTGATTCTGATTGGATGTTAGGAAAAATTCTCAGAAAGAGTGGTTAGGTGCTGGAATGGACTGCCCAGGGAGATAGCTGAATCACTGTCCCTGGAGGTATTCAAGAAACATTTAGATATTGTACTAAGGGACATGGTTTAGTAGAGAAATACTGAGGGTACATGAGCAGTTGTTCTGGATGATCTTGCAGGTCTTTTCAAGCCTTGGTGATTCTATGATTCTAAGGTCAGAGTAAAAGCATAAGGGCCATGAGGATGACAGAGTAATATGTATTGAAGACCTGAGTATGTTTTCCAAAGAAAGCCCATCTGCCCAACCGCTCTAAATCCTCATTCAGTTGGCTCCACATCTAACATGGCAATGCCTTTGAAGATCTAGTGTATGTGATATATCATGGTTCCTAGCTGATCTTGCTGGTGTATTTTGATGTAATTCTATAGCTAAAATAATAATATCAATATCTATACTTGTTTGACTTGTAAAAAAGTTTGAGTAGCACTGCATAGTGTGATAGAAATATCTGTTCTTATATTCTTGAACACAGGGACTATGCAGAGACATAAACACATATGTTTAGGACACACTGAACTTCAAAACATCATAAAGAGAGGAGATAGTAATCTACAAAAAGGTGTTATTAACATTTAGAAATGATTGCTGATACTTCAAAAGTCAACTACATAAATGCTGTACATGAAGGTGCATATTTATGTGTTATAATTGAGGGTTTGACTGATTGTCTCAGGCAGGCAACATGACTGAATCAGTGCTGCTGTAGGACTAGTGGCCTCCTCTACTCCCTAGATCTGTTTTTATGACTTTGCTTTTTTCCTGTTGTGAAACTGTAGGTTTGGATTTGTTTTAATTGCTGTTTTTAGACCTTCTCACCCCTCTTTATGAATAAAAGAGTCTGTACGGTTTTTTGGAGTACTTAGATGTAAGAAGGAATGAAGGAACTCTGAAAGATATATAAGAGGAGGTGTGGAGCTACTTATATGTCACAGGAGATCACACAGAACTTGGAGAAGGGAAAAGACAGACTCATTGAATACACTGGGAAGAAAAGATGATTTGAATGTTATAGAAATGTAACAGTTGTTGTGAATTTACATTTTATTTTTGAATGTTTCCTCAAGTTAGTTTTTCCATAATAAGTTCAGGTATGGCCTAATAGACCTTTATGTATTATTCATGCTTGTTGGTATATATGGGTATATGTTTTCTAGGAATACAGTAGGGAGGTGAAAGCACTTGAACAGCTGCAACTGATGGCAAACTCATATAAGCAGGTTGTCAATACATGGGCAGCATCCATTAAATCCATTTATGTATGACTAAACTTCTACAAAAGCTGCACCGTGGGTCACACATGGGAAATCAGATCATTTCACTTATCAACATGTACTGCTTTGTTTCCTGTCTTTAAACAGAGTTGATAAGCATGCAAAATTGTCAGCGCATATGAAATTCTGAGTTACTGCAGCACTTGAACATTTTTGCCTAGGCAGGACACTGTCTACTCTAACTGCCAGACTAATTAGGGTAAAATTTGCAGTTGTGCAGACATGCAGCACCAAGTTCACGGATTTCTTGAACTCTGCCTAATCCCTATTTTGAGGGTGTGTCACACAGCCCCCATGCAAAGCCATTGCTAAAAACTCAGGTTTTCCTTTCTTTTACTACTTATGCTCTGATGCTCATTTTATCCTTCAGCTTCCTGGGATAAGCCAGTTGGAACGTTCAGGGCTGTGTCTCTTTGATTCTGGGCGATTTGTCTTTCAAGTGCCAGCTTTGGTCAAACTATCTGCAGTAGCAGATTTTAGAAATCCTGAGCATTTTCCAGTGCTGGCAATGCAGATGCTTTAGAGAAAACACAGTCAGCTTTCCTCTGGCTCTCTGTCCAAAAAGAGCACTTGGGGCTCTGCTGTGCTGCAGGAGAGCATGATGTTTACTCCTTGGTTGCTCCTGAACAAGATTAAATCAAGCAAGTAAAATACAATAAATTTTTGTCTTCTTTCAACCAGATATATCTTTATGTAAATGCCAATCTATCTGATACATAATACCATACTAATTCCCACTTACCTAGGTTAAAAAGCAGTTTAATTCCAAAATGACTGAAGGGAGCTCATTCCAAATCTGTCACATCCACTGCATTTGGCATTCCCCTCCTCCTCCAGGCTTTCTGTTTGCTCTGACATCTTGATTTTAAAGGGAAATAAGACAGGTCTCTTTCTGCCAGGAGCACCAGTTCACATTGCCCACACCACTGACAGCAGCATGAAACAATTTAGTCCAGTTGTTTCCTCAGGAGGCTTTACCTGCAAGAAGAGTTCCATCCTGGGTGAATTCTTCAATGATCTTTAATTACATGCTGTGAAGTGATTAAAATTCCTGGCATTTCAGGGTACTCAGCCTTGAAGGGAAAGATCAGTCCTCCCTGTATAGCTATTGTTGTGAACAATACAAAGAAGATTCTGTCCCTTTCTATCATTTCAGCATGATGCAGTATGTTGTAGCTTTTCAACAAAATCTGCATCTCTGCATGTTATCAGCTTGCTGAGCTGTGCACTGTGCTGTTCTTTCACAGTATCATTTTTCTTGGGGCAATTCAAGTTTCTTTTAAGCAAATTATTCAGTCCTACCATGGTCTTAAAATGAAGGTATTTCTGATATCTGCTTAAAACAAAAATAAGGGTTTTCTGTCTTTGTAGCAGGCAGGTTTAAGGGCTATCCATCTTAGAAAATCTTATGCCTATCTCTACACTTGTGCTAGTACTGGAGAATGTCTCCTGGATGCATCTGAGCCTGTGTCACATTTGTTTTGGAGTCCCCAGAAAACTGTGGATCTAGGGGTGGCTTAACTTTTTGCCCACCATCCACAGAAGATCTGAGACAACCCTATGGAAACCTCTTGCTTCTTTGTTTTGATAACGCAAAACAGTCATGCAGCTAAAGAGCAAAACCCCTTCAGCAAAAGGGACCTGAGAAGTGGCAAGTCTGTATGACACTGATGGGAAACAGCCCATGTTCCACCTGCCCTATGGTCAGTAGGAAAATAACTGTCCTGTTCAACTGCTTTCAGCTTTCCTTCCAGTTATACCAACAATCTGAGACCTAGCAGCTGAACAGTTTAATTGAATAATTCCTACTGAATTTTGAAATTTATTCAAATGTCTTCACTTCTTTTTCCCATGAAGACCATTGAAATATGTGTTTACAGGCTCTGGGGAATTAATCCCCTCTCTCCAAAAGACAAATAAATCATGGAGCTTGATACATAACAATATTTTGAATATTAAAAATACGGGAAAAGTGAAGAGTCGTCTCTATGTAAATAGTTTATGTATTTTGCCTCTGTTCTTTAGCCGATTTAATTTCATAGGGGTCTCCTTGTGTAAACAAGTCCTTAATGAAAATCTGCATTGTCAGTGTAGGTGCTTTTGCAAATAATTGGTTTCCCTGTGATATGTGAATGATTTACAAACATCTATAAGCAATATCTCTTGAATGCCTTTTCTCTGTAGGATAAATAGTTTGTTCCCAGAGCCATGAGGAATAGTTTTAATTACACCTGGGTATTCCAGATGAGGGGTGGAGATTTTCTGTGAGGTTTCTTAAGATCATAATTGTCAGTAGGATTTATCTTGCCCAATTGTAAGATGTCTCATGTAAGGCAATTATCTGAATTTCTTCTGTGAGAGAGAGAGAAATTGACATTTCCAGTGGGATTTCCTCCCATCTTTGAATAAAAACAGGTGAAGTTAATCAAACTTTAAAAATATTTCTATCTGTTTACTGAACGGAGTCATAAAATCATTGAAAGGCTCAGGTTGGAGATCAATTCGAGCTAAAGATCATCCAGATCCAATATCTTGCTCAAGGCAGGGCTGCCCCCCACCAGCTCAGGCTGCCCAGGGCCCCATCCAACCTGACCTTGAGCACCGCCAGGGATGGGGCACCACAGTTTCTCTGAGCAGCCTGTTCTGCACTTCACCACCCTCTGAATGAAAAATTTCCCTTCTCTTAGTTTAAAACCTTCGCCCTTGTCCTATCATGATCAAACTAACATAAAAAGTCTATATCCCTCTTGTTTATAAGGCCTCTTCAAGTACTGGAATTCTGCAACGAGGTCTCCTCAGAGCTTTCTCTTCTCCAGGCTGAAAAAGTCCAGCTTCCTCAGCCTTCTTTGTAAGAGAACAAGGAAAGGATCTAGTTGCTTTTAGAAGTAGCTAGGTGACCTACTAGAGGATACTTATCTTTTGAGGCATATTTATGCACACGTGTAATATGTTCAGGTTTATTTCATAGTGCTGAAACTGGTAATGATGCTGAAGATGTAAGCTATTGGCCCAAGAATTCTGGTCCCCTCTGCCCACCAGCTTATGTGGAAGCACCCCAGGGCAGGGCTCAAGCTGCCTTAGGGCAGCGAGCTCTGGGACTATCTGGGGAGCCCTGCCAGAAACAGATTTGAAGGTCTAGGTTTTCACTTCAATAGAGTTCAGACTTTCTCTCTGTGTAGATCAAGAACAGAAATTTCATGATTTTAGGACAATGTTGATAGTAATACCTTCTTGCTCAGCTGCTGCTTTAAAACCTATTTTAAAATGTTTACAGACAATATTTTTTGCTTTCTTTTTCCCCTTACGTATTTATAGTCAGTTAATATACTGAAATTTTATTCTTTTTCTGAATGTCTAGAATTTCTATACTAAGCTTCCCATTTATGTCTTTTCTTTTAGTTTTCCATGAATTGTAACTGTTTTCTAGGGTAAAGGGACACTAGAGATTCGTCCCTGTAGAAAATACTATTACCTCTGCGCAGAAGATGAGCTGTGTTAGAAGAAACTTGGTTTCATTTCTCACAATAACAATTGCAGAAGTTTTAGTGTGGGGCTTGTGTAAGGACAGAATGTTCCCAGCTTGACGTCGGAGTTTTCTTTTACTCAAGTGTTTGGATTTCTTTGTTTATTTCACTTGGTGCAGAGAATGAGAGAAGAAAAAAACAGATTCCATTGGGAAAACTGACAAATTTGAAATGGAGCCAATGGAAGATAACAAGCATGGAAGACTACAATACATTTTAATTGTGTTAACTTTCAGATGATTATGCATATTTCTTTAAATAGTTTTGAAAAATTCTCCCTCTACTCAAAATCTTTCTCTTCTTGTTCTTGGAACTTGCCAGAAATAAAAAGTAAGAAAACAACTGCAATCCTGAACTTTCTTAAGCTCTTTAAATCCAAAAATTTCATCTAGGGAATCACTTCATTTCCTCCTAAAATCTTTTATAATTCATACAAGCCTTCTGGTTCAGCATAACAATTTACTGTGAAAATTATTTCAGAGCTGTCTGGCTTACATTCTGGTGTTTTATATGATGTTAACAAAGTCACACTTGACTGAAATAAGAGTTCAACAGCAATATAACCATGTCTTCTTTATTCCTGTTCTAAGCACAGGACTAAGACCATGGGAGGGACATACAGGCATAGTCCTCAGTCTTGACCCGAAACAGACAAGAAACTGGGAGGTATGGTAAAATTTTAGAGGCAGGGGTGAGGTGCGGTGGTGGCCTCTGAGATTCAGCAGTCTCCATGCTAGCTAAAGCCTGTTCTGTCTGTCCACAGAATGGACGCACAGTTGCCCAAAGCTATAAGCATCAGCCAAACTGGTGGTGCCTCTGGGAAAAAAAAATAAAGCTTAAAAATCATTGTGCGAAAGCTGTAAGAGAGGAGAGAGAGGAAACAACACCATGTGAGAAGCAGTTCTGCGCATACCAAGAAAAGAGAAGAAGCGAGAGTGGCTGGCTGTTGATTAACAAAACTGTACTGTTCTGTGAAGCACCTTTTTGATGTTTTATAACTGTAAGTTATAGTATATACATATGTATATATGCATATACATAGTATATACTTATATATAGTTACATAAGTTTGGACTCATCTTCTAAGCCATTTGTTAAGATTTCCCCACTTTTATCCCCAGAAACTAAGCAAAATCTGCAAAACTCTTCTTTCCAATCCTACTTCAGTTTCCCAAACAATAGACTTGATCCTGTACAACCCCCTTCCTCAGAGCCTGTATATGGCTACACCCCTCTGGAGTTGTGCTTATTGTTTTTGCTACATTAACCTAGGGATCAAATCAGATTTTTCAAAGAGCAAATCCCCTGTACTTATAACGAAGTCACATATATGAGACAAAGAATTGCTCTCTATAAACTGCTCTTGATTTTTATTTTCATTCTATATTTAATTGTTCTCAATTCTTTTTTAGAAATAAAATGATGCAGAAACTATCTTCAGAACCCAGGAACCTGTTCCAGTGATGCTCTTGCTGAGAAATATTTTTATTTTTGCATATTATTTGCTAAGGTGAGATTTTTGTGCAGGAAATCTGCACCACGTGAAGTCTGCATGACAGTGACAAGGTAATGGTGAGTCCTAAGCGGTTCCCATTACACATCTGGATGGGCATTTCTGTTTCCTGATCAGCATTCAGAGGCTTAGCACTATTTGAAATTTGGCTAAGAAACACTTTTTAAAGCAGCTATGATTTCAGATCAAATGCGAAAGTAGAGGGAACAGGCAGGATAGTCCATAGGATTCATAATTCTGTTCTGAGAAATATTAAGGACATTACAATAGAGCAATGGTGTTTCTCAGAGGAGTAATGGGAAAGGAAGAATGAATAGGAATTCTAAAACTGAGGAACAAATGAGAGAAGAAATACTGCAAGTGGTGAAGACCTGAAATAAGCTTCATGAGCTAGGTTTCTTCAAATCTCCTTTGATGAAATCTTAAGGAAAACCTATTTGCTTTTTAATGCAGTATTTCCAGCTTTACCATTACCTTAAGTGCCCCTATATAGGTTTGTCAACAGAGCAAAAATTTGGTGGAAATGCCAGTTATCCCCAGTACATCATGCAGTCCTTGTTCCTTCTCAGTCCTGTGAACCCTGTTTTGGACACAGACTGTGGAGTGTTGCAGTCTGAAGAGACACCAACATAACTTTCCTGATTTATACTGGGTTCAGATATGGTCTGGGAGCTTCTGCTACTCCCTCTCTTGATTGCAGAGATTTTGCTGCGGATGTCCAGAGGTCATCCTTCCTTGCTCGCCTCAGACTCTAAAATTTCAGCCCAGGAGTGTTAAAGGAGTCAATCTTCTCTTTTTCTGCTTCTTTCTGGGTTGCACAATCTTGCTCTCTCCTCCATCCCTATTTCTTTATTCTCTTACCAAATGGCCAACACAATGCCATATACTCTCATTTCTGCTTCTAAAGTGTCTGACTGCTGTGATGGTAGGTGATTGCTCTAGGCAGGACAAGCCCAGAGTTCTCTGGGAAGATAACTATAGTCTTTGTTATGTATCTGATTAAAGTAATTCAGCATCTTGGCAGCAAATCAGTTAATCAGAAGAATACATGAGAAGCAGCTGAACATAAAAACAGCGTTCTCTCTTCTTTGACTTGATAGAACTTAGCTTCAGATATGGACAGTAGCAGAGACCAGCCTCCCACACAACTGGCTCAACTACTTCACCAGAAGTATTTATGGGATCAATCATCTCTTGCTTTGTGCTGTCTGTTCTCTGCTAGGCAAACAAGACTGTCAGGCTCCCAGTGCTGCTGCAGTCACCGTATGCTGTTCAGATAATTGATGGGGTGTCCCTCGGGGAAGACTAGAGGTGACTACAGTAACCTCCTGTGCCAAAAGAATCTGACCAGGGCCTTGTCCACTTCCCTGCTTCTAGGAAAAGTCTTAAGACTTGATTTGCAGATTGTGAATTATGTAAACTCTGACAAACTGATGATGGATAACAGATGTACACTGATAGAAAAATTGGCCACTTTGATACAAATCAGAAACAGAAAGTAGAAACAGAAGATGGGTGAAGCACTGAAGAGTTACAAGTGACTAAAAACTTGTCAGAATGAAAACATTCATGCAACGATAACTTATCATGATGGGCTCTGAGGGTGGTTGGAACTCAGTGGTGGAAGCACAATATGTTGCCAGGATGACTGAGTTGGTGGGAAATGCCACAGGGTATTTGTGTCCTAGTCTCAGTCCTGCTGTTTACTTGCAATGAGATCTTCAGTAAGTTATTTTTCTTCTGTACTTTCTTTATGTACAAAACACTGACGATTGAATTTACCTCCTGTCTGAAGCTCAGTGAGACCTTATGAATATTATATGCTGTACATTAGAGCTACTACTCTTGGGACTAACAGTATTGTTTCTCATTCAGTATGGGATTTGTAGTCTAGGTGGGATTTAAGTGGGAAAATAATAATCTCTTATTTTTTGTCTCCTCTTTTATTTATTTCTTTATTTCATTTTCATTTCTTTATTTAGTTCTAATTTCAGAACATGGAAATAAACAGAAGGAAGAAAGTTGAGTAGAGACCCTGTGAAATATAGAGTCCTGAAATAACATGCTTGTTGCTGAGTTTCAGTAGCACTGGCAAGGTAATAAAATTAGAGAACTGGTCACAATATGCAGTGGTGAAAAATGGTAAAGCCGATTGAGATCTCCAGTGGTAAAACTGTTCACAGATGCATGTCTTTCACTAAGAGCAGTGGTTGTTTCTCCCGATGAGAAAATTTCCAGAAATAAAATGATTTTCTAAGGATAATAACTGCAGCAGAAACGGCGTCTGGATTCAGAGGTGTGGAGCTCTGGCATTTCAAAGAAATCAAGGGTGATCCTGAGAATTAACAGGAACACAGCTATGGAATTCACTGATCCCCAAAGGTTCCACATAGTGTTTTTTGCCTTGGCAACACGGTGTGCCACCAGGGGCAGGACATAAAACCTACCAGTGCTTTCTGACACAGAGGGTTATTACTTCAGCTAGGCCTTAATCAAAAGAAGAGAAAGACTAACCACTTGAGAAAAAAATAAATGGGGGGTGTGAGGAGCATGGGAAAGAGTAAGCACAAAGCCAAATGCACTGAAAAGGGGAGAGAAAACACAAAAGAGTTATGGAGTTATTTTCCTCTTCTTATTTGATTGGAACATATTTGTCTTCCATGATTGCAGCTGTGATTTCGCTGCAAAAGTACCACCTCCATTTTATAACTTACTTGGATGCAGCAGGCCACACAAAGTGCCCCATAGCAGGTTACATACAGACCTTGTTTGTACAGGAAAGAGCTCCGGGGGATATTGTGATAGGACAGGGGAAATGGTTTCAAATTAAAAGAGGGGAGATTTAGGTTAATTATAAGGAATAAGTCTTTTATATAACAAGGGTGATGAAGCACTGGAACAGCTTGCCCAGAGACATGGTAGGTGCCCCATCCCTGAAGACACTCAAGGTCAGGCTGGATGGGGCTCTGAGCAATCTGATTTAGCTGTAAAGGCCCTTGTTCATTGCAGGGGGGTTGGACTGACTAGATGGACTTTAAGGGTCCCTTCCAACTCAAATGATTCTATGATTCTATGTGCTACTGTTGTGCTGTGAGTTAGGAGTTTCAGGCTCCTCATGTTCCATTTTGCCCTTTCTGATTTTACTCCACCTGCAGTGCTTTCCTGCTGACACTGGCATTAGTAAGTGCTGGCAAAAGTCTAGAAGAAACTGTAGTGGTTTAAAGCCTCTGAGCACATGAAATTTCATGACTAGTACAGTGCTGGATTCTTTATCTTTTGGTCAAAATGATAAATTACTTTTGGGAATAATATGCATTTTTTTAGGCATTTCACTCTCAATGCCAGCTTCAGACAGATGGTGACATTTTCCTTCATTATACTACTAATTTTTCTAAGGCATTGAATACCCCAGTTGAAAGTCAAGCAAATAGCAATGGGCTTGGGGCACAATCTTTTTTCACAAAACAACATACCTGAAATCTCCCAATTTATTGTTTATTTAGAAGAAATATGCATAGAAATGAAGACATGCCTGTGCTTTTAACTGTATCAAATCAGCTTTATCATTCCAATAGAGATTTCCTGAAGAAGAAAGAAGGGTTTTTTTTTTTGAGGCAAATGTTCTTTGAGTAATGATGCTAGTGATAGATTAGTGCACAGTGGATTTGCCAGGATTTCAGACTCAGATAACCCCTGAAGGTTCTGAACTCAATAGTTATATTTTCCTCTTCATACCTAATCAAATCCATTCTTGCTAGAGGTGGTAAAAACAAAGACGAATTTTAACAATAAGCTGAAAGACTAAATAAACCCTCACTCTACAACCTCTTCCCCTTGCATGTGTAGTTACAGTAAGGAGCAGTAACCTTCGCAATACCAGTTTTAGTCTTGAGATTGCAATTGAAAAATGACTCAGTGTGTGAGCTGTGTCCACTCTGCCCTTGAAAATGTGAATGCATTATGATGGAGGAAATTGCAGGAGGACATCCTCACTTGTTTGGCTCAGGCAAGAGTCATGTAGGGCCTGGGATGTGCTGGTGTTCATAGAAAGTGCAGCAAGGAAGTGTATGAAGAAATGACTGAGAAGACAGGATCTGTCAGAGATACACGAGAAACTTGAACTTAGGCCCTGAGACTTCCAGCCCAACCTTTCGTCAGCTCATCTAGAGCTACATCAGGCTGTCACTTGGCAGCTGAGACACTTGGATAGCATTTGTTCCTTATTACAATATTTTTGCTATAAGTCGCATTACTATTTGGAAGAACAGGGAGGTGCCAAGGTTCTCATTCACTACACAAGCCTTAGATCACTGAAAATGCCATGATATCAAACAGCACATTCAACACTACAATAATCTAAAACACCATGCAACCATTATCACAGTGTTGTATTTTTTTATTGTTTTCTTACCCCTGTGGCCATACTGTTCTTAATTATCTCAAGCAACAGACATCAGAGAAGTTCCAGCTTAATTTTTTTGTTTGATTAATATTATCATAGTATCTGTGATATTCCTTGTGTTCAGTTTATTAGGGACAACTGTTCTGTCTGTGTATTGAATACTCAAATACTGAAAAAATATTTCAAATCTTAATGGGTATGACATATTGGCTTGTTATCACTATATCTGCCTTATCTTCAGTTGAAAACAAACCTAATCTAATCTCTGATACATTTTTCCATTTACAGTGGCTGCAGTGATGAATCTGGCTTTTTTCCACCAGCTGTTGGGCTGATGTTTGGTATTTCTTCCGGAGCTTTTGCCTCAATAGAAAAGTCAGGACAGAAGTTCAGAATTGTTGCTCTTCCACTAGGGAAGTGTCCAGGGTAAGTATTTTAAGATCTGCACCAAAGCAGATAGGATGGTAATATATGGATAAATCTCTTTAACGTCAGACTCCCTTGATTTTCCCGAGAAGCACAGCTGTTAAAAAGTAGTTCTGTGTGTGGCAGCACTGGGGCTCTTATTTCCATTGGTGTTATGCTACCTTGACAGGTAATTTTAATGGATCTGTTTAAAATCTTTTTAAAATTTCTTAAGACCATCTTTTTTAATGTCTAGGTGTATATCACGGGTATTTGAAGTACAGGTACATGGTGTGTTGGTGTCCTTAAGAATATTCATATTCTTAGAATATGAATAAGAAGACACATGCCTGTTGCTCCAAAATAGCCTTGTCTATCAGTCATAACAAAGCTGCAGATATTTTGGAAAAACTGATAGGGTAAAGAAAGCTCCTTTGTTCTCCTGGTAGCAGCAGATGGACTACTTATCGCAGACTCAATTTTAATGGTGCCTCCTCGTTACTTCAGACGCATAAGATGGGACATTTATTATAGATGGCACAGGTTCTGATGAGACCTTGGTGCATGAGGCTTGGATTTTATTCGCAATATTAGTCATGTCCCAGACTATGTAAAATGAACAAATTATAGTACAATTCACGGACAGATTTTTGCAGTATCAATAAATGCTTTGTTTTTCTAGTTGGAGCTGATGGATTATTAACCCGTAAGCATGAAAAATCTCAACCATTTGCTATCAGCATTGAAAACATTGTCCTAACCAGAGAGCACATCTGGAAATAAATGTTTTAAAGGATGGAGAGAACAAACTCTCTCACCGGGTCTTTACAGCAAATATCAGTGTTTTGGATGGGATGTTTGAAAGGAAGACACTCCAATGCCACACTCTGAGGCACTATTTCATGCAGTATAAATTGATGTAGGCTAATGAAATATTTGCCCATCTTTCATTGCTATAAGCTGGAATGGTGTTCGATGAGCTGTGTAAACTGAGAGTTAGGTAACGGTGTGGCAGCGGGAGATGTTTGCAGGACGGAGATGCCATCTAGTGGAAGCAGATCCTGCATCCCTACAGGAGTTGGTTCGGGCACCTCTTCGCTGCGGGCAGCTGCCTTACCTTTCCTCCACAATCGGGATTTGAGGAGAGCTAAGATCCAGTTTTTGTTGCCCTTTTTTTAGAAGGGGGAAAGGAGAGCTATTTTCATCCTTGCCTCAGTATAGCATTTTGCTTATTTATTTGCTTTTGGGAAAGCATGTTAACAGCTAATAAATTGATGCCTACAGGGCAGAATGAAGACCCACAGAATAAAATAAATGCAGAGGATATAGCTCCTTACTGTGTTGCACTCGTGAGGTACAGGAGGGAATATATCCAAGCAGTAGCAGAGGTATGGATGGGGTTAGATGAGAAAGCAAACTACCATGTTTCCTTTGCAATCCCCACTCCAGAATGGTTTCTGGGACACTATTTCATCAACAGCAGTGGTTTAGAAAAACCCCAGCTTTGCTCGAAATTGCTCATAGGGGAGCCCAATGGGGGCCCTGGAGGCCCAAAATGTGAGAGCTGGTCTTGAGGACAGGATTTTCTCCTCGTGAAACATAACCACCTAACAGGATTCATGTTTGCTTCATACACTGAAAGACTATAGCAAGGGTCATTGCATCAGCACTCACTGAGGGGCTTGAAGGTCCAGAGTACTATATACGAGGGATGCTCTGAAAGTAAGGCTTCCTATTTTATTATGTTGGCCCATGATGTCAGAGATGAATGGTGGTGGTAGGGCAGTAGAGGCTAAACCTTCCCACCAATATCCCATTACATTTTTTTTGTCATGTGACAAATGGCAGTAGAGGAGCAGTCTGACAAAATGGTGTCTGATATGGAAGCACATGTTAAGCAAAGGTGTTGGGATTAAATTCCTCTATGTGGAAAAAAAGGCACTCCTTGACATACACTATACTGACTTTTGCTGAACATTTACAGAGACCATACAGTTGGTGTGAGCTTAGTGAGGGGTGGGTGGTGCATTTCATCAGTGACACCATTCTAACAGCTGTGAAACAATGGATCACCTCTAATGGTGCAGATTTTTACCAACGCAGCATGCAAGCTTTAGATCATTATGAACAAAAATACACAGTCAGTAGTGATGATTGTGTTGAAAAATAGTGTTTGGTAGCTGAGAATTTGCTCTATAAAATCATCTTGTTGTGTTCTTTGTAGCTGTTGTAGTTTCTATGGAAATAAATAAGAAACATGACTTCCAGAGCAACCAAAGTATATATTAAGCTTTATTCTTAATTCACAACTGTGAATGTGGGGATTACAACTTCTCTGAAAATTGCATATGGATCAGATGTTTGGAGAACAGAAGACAAGTAGGTAACTCCTGAGATCATTTTGGTGATGTGTTAATTAAACCTGAAGAATGTCACTCACACATTCAGTCAGTTCAGTTTTCCCTTCTCTTTTCCTGTTGTTCTTTCATCTATAAATAGCTACTTGAGCGGCTGGTCCCAAAGCAGTGCTAAAGCAGCTCTTTTTATTATCATCACAGCCTGATTATCTTCTCATCCAAAAGTTTAAATGTGCTGACTTACGTGACTGAAAAATCTGCATTGGTGAAACTGGCCTGACTTTACACATGTACTACTCAAGGTAGTTGTGCTGGGACAGGAGGCTCCAATATCACTTCTTTGGTGAAGCCATTAGACCAGTGTCATGGTTTTATGATTTTTTGGTTATTAGAATTCTTCATGATAATGTCATATATTATACTGGGAGTTAAAGTGTTAATGCTCCAGTTCCAGGTACCTGTCTCAGAAGAGAGGAACTACATTCCCCAGAGGACTCACTGCACTGTTATCACTTTTGTTCAGGAGGAACAGATATAAGGCCTTGGTAGATGATGTGATGGTCCTTCTTCATCAGGCTCTCCTCCTTGCTGCTCAACTGGACTGCACATCTCACCTCAGTGTTATGGTAATGGCTATCCAGCTTTTGGATTCTCTCTCTCATTATATTTGATTTGTTAGTCTCAATATCTAATTATAGTGTGTTATCTTGCATTCCGATACCATATTTAGTAAATCAGTTTTTTTCTCCTCAGATTGTTGCTGCTGTTTTTAATTATTTTGGGGTCCCTTGTTCCCCTTTTCCAGAGGCATGAATTTTGGAAAAAACCCCCACCCCGCTAGTCACAGAACCAGGCTGAACCAGCCTGCAAACCCTTGACAACCAGGAACTTTCATTTCTTCAGAACTCTGTCTCCCTGAACTCTTTAGAGAAGATCTTCATACAAAAACGAGGATTAGAGATCCCACATGTGGGAGCCAAAACCTAAAATCATTGAAGGTATTTTATTCTCAGGATGGCTAAAATTTTGTAGAACCTAGCCCTTATATACTCACAGCGATCAATCTCTTATAATCTCTGCAATAGAACGTACATTGCTGGTTGAAGAGCTGTCCAACTCATTAGAATGCCTTCTGTGATATTTTGCAGAAGTCATCCATTGCTGCTTTCACCAGTGCTGTAAAACCACAGCGAGGACTGCTCCCCCATAGAGTCAATAAGGAGTGTTGGTGTTTAATACAGACCTCCACATTTCTGCTGATTTTGAATTAAATGCTGCATTGCAAAAGATGATGATTGCAGACAAAGGTCTGTTTGTTCTCTAGTTCTCTATAGCTGATTCTATGTTAGCAATGGCAGAAGTGAATCTCCAGAGACCATCTCCACCACAAAATGACATGTGTTTGACATGAGTTTTCAGGAAATGGCTTCCTCTTGATTTCCCAGTAGTTGGCACAAAAGAATTGTTAAACTATTAGCATGAGGGAGATTGAAAAGTGTTAAGGGCATTAAGCACTGTTCTACTAGGAAAGCATTCTGGTGGTAAAAATTATTTCCATCCCATTGATTCAAGCAAGCAGATCACCGTCAATGCTCGTAGAAAAGAAAATGCCTGGAAGATATTCAAAGTGAGGGGAATGGAGGGATTTCAGGTGTTGACAGTAGAAGGTAGATTTCCAAGAGCAGATAGATCTATGTGGTTTGTTTTTTTTATTCCCAATTCTCAGTTTAGAGCTTTGTTTTGCTCAGTTTATGCTGCAGTTCATTCTGCAGCAGTCCCTTTCCATGTGAGAGGTATTACTTCACTCTTTGCCTGGATAGTAGGGACTGGTTCTCTATTTTATTATTATTATTATTATTATTATTATTATTATTATTATTATTACTGCTATTGTTTATTTATTTATTTTGCAATAGTATATCTTCTTTCTTTTCTATTCCTTCTGTGGCTTTTCTTCTGGTTCTTCTTCTTCTTTCCCTGCTAAATGTGAATCACATATCAGTGCTCATTCTGGCCATAAACCTGCCAGATGTTTTTCACGTATGTTAAAGAACTGATCATTAATGCTTTACATGCAGGGGGGAGAAAAAGACAAAAGGCAAAAAAAGAAAAAAAAAAAAGGATTTTGTTAGCTTTTTTCCTCATCTTTGGAAACTCTAGAGAATAAATACATACAGAGGATTTTTCAGTACTGTTGTTAGAATTGCTCAAAAAAATGTAGCAGTCAAAGAAAAGCAGTTGAAAATAAAAGAAAAAAAGACCTTGGTTTGCAAAACAACTGCATAGCCAAAATGCTTTGCAAACTAAGTCATGTATACGATTCTCCTTAGCGTCTCCAACCAGGTCAATAATTAGGTAGCAGATCTGCCAGGAGCCATTGCTTTGAAACCTCAGCAAAAGATCCTAAGAGCAAAGTAGTAGTAATAATAATACCCATAAGACACTGGAAAACTCTCAGTCAAAGTAGAATATATTAAACCACAGTCTACACATGGATGCTGGAATTTTCATGACTCTGAGGTTTTAAGCTGCTTTGCTACTGCTCTCCAGGATAATGCCAACACAGACTAATGTTTTTCACCAAATGGTGCCCCATCCGCTACTACACCCACTGCTGATTAGCTAAAGCTTGTTTTCCAGTCATTTCTCTGGCTTATAAACTTCATATAAACTCAGGTTTATAAACTTCAAAACCTACCTAACTCTTTTTCTCAGTCTCACAGCTTGCTCTCATGAGTTCCTTTGAAGCTTTCTCCTAGAAATGAGCAGTGCTATCTGAGCATTCTGGGTAGATTGTGATACCTTACTACCTTTGCTTTGATATAAGTAACCTTTCCTCTCTGATGAAAGCTGTCAGTGGCTACATCAGCTGTTCAGAGCCTGCTAGACCTAAAGTAGCAAGTAAAACAGCAGCTGGGTAGTATACAATATTTTAATCCTCAGTCTGCTTTACGTTCATAAATGCAGTGGGAAGAGAGCATATTTCACCAATTTTATTTAATTAATTTTATTAATCAAATAGAAAAGCAATTTCTAATGATTAGGGAATTGAAGGAAAGGGCAAATTTGAGACTTCATTAAAACAATTGTAAGTTTTCTTTTGCTTGATACGAGGTTTCTGTGAGCGCTATCAGAACACAGTTGCCAAATGCCGCATAATTAAAGTCGTGTTCAGTCACATACAACTAAGAAATTAAAGTTATTGTTAAAACTGGATACTGATGTCTGCATGCAGATCTGTTCCTGATTCTGCTGGTTTCTTAATTTCCCCCTCTGGATAGTCCTTTTGGTTCTTATCAATTACAGTGCAACAGTACAGGTATAATTCAAAGTGAAAAGAAAGTGCTTGCCCCTCATCTGTGGTATGGCAATTTTTCATGCCTCTGTTTCACAGAATCATCAGATTATAGAATCACAGAATCATAGAGTCATTAAGATTGGAAAAGACCTTCTAAGTTCACCTGCTCTGACTGCCAGCCCACTCCCACCGTGCCTGCTGACAATGTCCCTCAGAGCCACATCCAATCATTCTTGAACAACTCCAGGGGTGGTGACTCCACCACTGTCCTGGGCAGTCTGCGCTCCAAGAGTAGGTGTTTCCTAATATCCAACATATATTTCCCCTGGTGCAACTTGAAGCAATTCCCTCTCATCCTATCACTGTTACATGGGAGAAGAAGCTGACCTCCACCTTTCCACAACTTCCTCTCAGGTGGTTGTAGACAGTAATAAGGTCTCCCCTGAGCCTCCTCTTTTTTCCAGACTTGAACAACCTTGGTTACCTTAGCCACTCCTCCTAAGACTGTATCCTCATATATCTGTGTACAGTCACTGAACTGCACTGGCGTGTACTGGCATTGTGTAGGGCTACTTCAGAGCCATATTCTGACCTCTCTCTGTTATTCTACAATGAGACATAAGTGTTCCTGAACTTGCAAATAGTCCAACTGGTACTTCTGTATCCATTCTGGTCACTACAGGATATATTTGTGCAAGTATTATTTGCATCTATGTAGTTCTTTCATAATAAACTTTTAAGAATGGATGCAAGGTGTAATCTTATCATCTAGCTAATAGTCAGTGTAGAAAGAGGAGAATTTTTGGAAAGGGTTGTTCTTCACCCTTCAGCTGATATAACTAAAAGGAAAGAAAAATAATCTTGTGAAACAAAAAAACATGAATCCTTAAGCTCTCCGTAGGATTACACAGACTTCTGTGCTTGCTATAGAAAGATGAATCCATGGCTAGCTTGCAGAATAAAAATAATAGGAATTTAGCTAGACCTTACAAAGTCATTGAAGCTCTTAATAAAATCTCACATTTGTATATGTATTTGCATGATGACTTGTAAGTCTTCCATCAAAAAACATGCCACTCTTTTTCTCTGAAAGAAATAATAGAAAAAGTGTCTATTTCATAGAAAGAAATAATCTGTAAGCAATACAAAGTGGATTTGAGATCATCACCATAACTATTCTGGACCAGATCATTAGATTAGAGATGGCTCTTTACAGAACAATGCATAAGGCTAATACTGAATGCTTGTGTTTACAGCCCTCCTTCCAGACGTTTATGACTCATTTTGAAAAGAAATAGATTATTCTTAGAGCAACATGAAACAGAATGGTGGATTACTAGGTACCTTTTTCACCTTAGTAAAGACATTTGAGTAGGGGGAATAGCATTGTTTTAGAGGTATAATCATATGCATAGATAAATACTTTAATGAATCATATACCATGTCATTCTCCTTCATTTCTCTCTTATGGGGGAGAAGATGGAGGTTCTACTTGCAAGTTCTCCAGACTGCTTTGTAAATGCAATGATTTTTTTGTCCTGAATTGCCACTTCATACTTCATTTTCTAAAATAATTTTTCCATACTATTAACAATCTCTAATTACAGTTTCAATAATGTATGCCACATATCACCTAACTTTTCTTTCATTCAGCAATTAAATCTCTTGGCTAGGCTGCCATACTCATACTGAAAAAGGTGCACAAAGAATGCGCAGTGGGTTGCTCCCTGGAGTTACCTGTCTGAATTCCTCTGGAGGGAGCCAAAATCACCAGTTTATATGGTTACTTTTTATGGGTTTATGGGTTATTTTAGATAAGATGAATCCCACTGTCGCATGAGCTCTGAGGAGAAATTATTAATCCTCGTTGCTTGCATTTCGTTAGGGTGTTGATACATCTACATCCTTTCCAAAATGTCTGTGGTTCCATCTGACCTTGCAGTGGTCAGCTACTGTTCCCTACTCTGTAAATGAAGGCTTGAAGTTCAGCACCTTTGAAAACCAGGTGTATGATGTGGCACTGTTTAGCTTGAATTTCTGTGATGTGAATCCAAAGGTAAGATTTAAAAGAAATGAGACAATAAAAAGAAGCAGATGCTTCAGAAATGCTGTTCTTAATCTTTATTTGTTCTCTGCATTTACAGTTGCCAGATAGCTATATTGGAGTTTGTCAAGTGCTTTGAAATCCTGAACACACATGCTGCAGTTAAACAGTTTTATCTTCATTTACATGTACTGTTTGGATTTCTAATACTTATATTACTGCCCGTCTGTTACATCTGACAGCTACAAACTGATGTCCCCACTGCTGGCAAGAATACTAATTAGGTTATAAGCTTACTCCTAGCAAACCATATTGTTTATATAGCTGATGTACTTCATACAAAATATTTTTTTTTAGTCCTAGTATAATGTCTTTCTATCAGGAGTTGGTGTATAGTGGACAGTTCGAATTTTTCACTCCTGATTTACCCTGGCCAAACTCTTTAGAAAAAGTCTTTAACTGTTCCTTGGAGAGAAAGATCTTTTGCTTTAGATACAGTAAGCTTGACAACACAGGATTGTTACAAACTGTCCTGAGGTTTGTACTTATCCACTCTTGCACTTGAGATCCACAATTTGGATCACAGGCATTTTTATGTTTGTGTATTTACTTTCACCTTGTAGTAGAATAAATAGAATATTTGAATTTGATTATTTCCAGTAAAATGTGAGCTGGAATATAAATCTTTCTTATTTCTGGGATTTGTTTGCCAAGAAAGAGAAATCAAACCACATGTATTTAGAGAGTAACCACTAGCAGAAGAATCAAATTAATAATCCAGGATGTGCCAGGGCTATCCCAGTGGTCTCCAGTGGGATCCCGTGATATTAAAACTCTGCTATCTCCAGAACAGGAGATTCCTAGCAAGACAAGTGAGTTCACCCTCTACGTGGGTGTATGAAGTATTTTCCACCATTTATGACTTCAACAAGATTTCAAAGGTGCTCTGGCTAAGTATCTAGCATTTCAGATATTCATCCGTCATCTCTAATATATAACCTAAAGTCCTCCATGTACAAAATTTGATAGAAATGTAACATATCTGTTTCCAATAATCTGGCCAAAAAATGCATAACTCTCATTTAGGATTTCCAGCACTTTCAGTCTTGGATATAATCTGAATTTATTATTGAGAAAGAATGAAAATTAAGGGCATGTTCTGGTTTCTTTTTCTACTAGGTTTAAGTACCATTTGTCTATGAAAGTACCATTCAATGGTAAACTACTGTAATGGTTTCCTAGCAATGAAAGCTTGATCTGAATTAGTCAACTGTTGTAAGAAGTTTCATTTTGTAGTAACTGCAATATTCATTTCTAAAACAAAAGCCAATTGCTTAGTGTTTGACTTTGTAACCAACGATGTATTTTCTATCAGCACAGTGTCACTGACAAATCTAGGTTTGCCTGCTTCCTAAAAGTAGCATTTAAAACAATGAAATATTCTGTTTCAATGTTTTTCCAGTGTATTAATTGTACTTCATTAAATAGCTGAGAACAGTAAGTAATAATATTATTCCTTGTCCTTAGGTCTACAATTGCAATTATTGCTCTTGACCATTTACTCACCAGGCTGTGATTTAACAAGTCATTTAAGCATGTTGTTAATCTTTGAATATGCAATACATTATTATTTTACTGATTGAAGTTCTTACTAATTCTGGTCTCAATATGGAGAGGACTATTGAAGAATTCCAGCTAGTTTTTATTATGGAAAAGCTTCTTCTAATTTCAATTTGGATGCCAATAATACAGAAGAATAGTGAAAGTGAGGATGATCTTTCACCACCTAAAAATATGAAAAATCATTGAGGTACATTGTTTTCTAAAATCATTGAGGGAAAATTAGCTGTAAGTCTTGATGAAATGTTGACATGCAACACAGATATAAAGGGTGAGAAAATAAAGGAAATTATAATTTGAGCATTTTATGGGAAAAAAAAAGTGACAGAATTCTCAACAGGTGTTCAGTATATTAAAAAAAAAGCATTTAATAAATGCTTAATTTTGTGAATGCAGTTTCTCTGTTGCAGAGTAATTTTTGTGCTAAATTCAGTAACTGTTTTTAGCATAGCAGTGACAGTCTGCCATGCATTAGAGCAATCACTTAGGCTAGTAATTGAAGAGTGAATAAAAGAAACACAATCAAAGCACTGACTCTTGCCCTAAAATCTTTTTCCTCTCCCAGTATCATCACTCTGTCATTTACTGATTTCAGGAAATACAATTGTTTATAAGAGACTGACATGTTCATTCATCAGAACATGCAACTGCCAGACATGCTAAGGGATGAATAAGATTCACTGAACATCCAGAAGATGGCATAGATGTTGCAAGCCTAGTGCAGGAAAGTCTTTAGATGCCACTACACAGAGAAAAATAATCTCACTACGATGTCTTCACACTACTACATCTTCACAGTACCTCGTCAAACACTGGTTCACAGAGAAAAGTGATCAGTTTGAGGAAAGAGGACCCCGGTGTTCACAGTTATGGACACTGTCGGGGCGTGGACAGAGTCGCTTGCAAAGTCTGAAATCTACAAAGAGCAAGTGGCAACAAAGTGGTTGAGGAAGCCCACAGGGAGGCTTAGGCTGCCTGTAAATAAAGCACAGTGGTAGAGAGGCCTCCTTGTCCAACAGAAGATTTAGATAGGAGAAGCTTTGAAAGGGAAAGTCAGTTATTTGGGTGCTAATATGATATGGATGTGGATTATTGTAATTATATTTTTATTAGATTTTAATAATGTTACAAAAAGAACTTGAATGTTATCAAGTATGGTACTATTATCATTTTTGTGTTGATAAGAAGGTGCAACAGGTATATATTTTTACTATTTCTAATCTCATTTGTTCTGCAAAGTAAAAATATATATTTAATTTTGAGTGACTCCTCTAGTGTTTTTATCAAATCAGAACTAGCATAGAGGCAGAATTAAAAGACAGTCCTTGACTGAAAGAATGTAGAGAATATGTATTATACACATGTTGTGTTTTAATCTGGCAGGTGGTTCAGCATGACACAGTTGTTTGCTCACTCTCCCCTTCCCAGTGGGATTGGGTAGGAGAATGAAGAAAAAGCTAAACAAAGTAGAACTGGTGGGTTGAGATAAAACTGTTTACCAAGATGGAGAAAGGAAAAGGGCAGTAGTTATGACTATATATATTTTTGAATATATGTAACAAGTGATGCACAAGAATCACTCACCAACCCCTGACTGATGCCCAGCTAGCCCCCAATCAGTGAAAGAGAGAGCAAAATGAACTCCCACACCCTTCAAAACTTCCACATGACGTCATACGACATGAAATTCCTTTGACCAGTTTAAATCAGCTCTGTTCCCTCCCAGCTCCTTGGGCCCTTTGCTGTAAATGGCCTTGGCTCTGTACAGTGCTGCTTAGCAGTGACTGTAAACATGTGTGCTATCAACATTGCTTTTCTCCTAAAACCATAACATAGCATCATAGCAGATGCTCTGAAGAAAACAATTCCATCCCAGCTGAAAGTAAGACAACGCAATAGATTACTGAAAGCTTAGTGCTAATCGTCAGAGAAAAGGTGCAATTTCATTAAGTCTTGTATGCATCATTTATATGAGGTCAGGACTGGACACTCACCTCTGTAGTCCTCAGGGTGAGTCATGACCCAGGAAACTGAAAGAAAGAAAGAAAATATGGGACTTTCACTTCTCTAAAAAGTAACAGACTTCTTTCCCTCATACTCCTTATGTACAACCACAAGTGTAGCCCTTTGCTCCGTGTAACAATGGGAGAAATAAGTGAATTAGATGTGGATTAATGAATAATAGACTGGACTAAAGAACAGGAAAACTGCTTTCTGTTTTGATACCAGCATTGTATAGAAGCACAGATCAGTCACTCAGAGCTGGCTTCATACAGCAAGACAAATACCGCATGTTTAAGTTTTCACGAAGACTTTCTTTGTTGAAGTCCACTCCTAGAAATATTGAGATTTCTTACATAAATGTTCTCTTGGTACTTTAAGTTCTTGAGAACTCCTGACAGCACTTATAGCATGGCTGAGCCATGCCAGCATTCACAGGTGGGCTTTTCATCTTTTTTTCATCCTTCTTGTGATTTGCTTGATCCAACAGTCTTCCTCCTACATTCCCCTCAGACTGAGTTCCAGCCAATATCTATCTGTCAAGAAGGATCTTATTTTTCTTATCATCCAATAGCTTGAGATCATCTATTGTGAAACATTTCATTTAGAATGATCCACCAGGAAATCAGAAAGCATCAAGGATTTTAAACTTTCTCCACAGAAATGTGATATCAGCAAAAAAATTACCATCAGCTTTCCTGATATGTGGTATCAAAGATACTTAAACCTCAATCTTTGTTATGATTATCATTATCTCTGGTAAATAATTTAAAAAAATTCTTATTGCAAGATAATCCAGTCTAGTTTAAAGTGAAAAATGTGAATAATAAGAAAGAAAGAAGAAAGCAGACATCATTCAGTTGTTCTTTTTTCACGCTTTTCAGTAGAAAGCCTCCTACTCTGAAATATTACATTCTTACATCTTCTTGGTGACATAAACATCAATTTTAAAGCACAAGAACAGGAGTATCTTCTAAGGAACACAGTAGTATTTTCAAACTAGGGTAGAAGTGCTGGACTACTCTTATAAAATAAAAATGCACTCTGTCCTTTTCCATCATTAATGCTGAAGCTTTCAGCATGATATCACTCCATTTGTTATTAACATTTCTTGTTGTTACCAATCAGATAATAGATTCTCTCACAAGAACATTTTCTAATTAAAGTTGAAAAACCTGTTCCTATATTCAATAACCATAAATACTGTGTTTGTTTCATGAAAGAAGGAACAAATTTCCACTCTTAGTTCAAATAACATAGAGCTGGCAGTTCTGAAGATAATTAACCACAAGTAACGAAGAAAAACATACTTTTAATCCTAAGATTACATTGCACATCTTAATTTTTTGTTATTTTGTCCAGAATTTTTATGTATAACTGACATTAAATGAAATACCAATAAATCAAAAACATATTTATGAAACAAAACTTAATGACTGTATTTCAGCAAATTAAACAGTTTCTTCCATGTAAGCGTAGCTGGCATTATAAAAGTGTTGGGCTGAGATATGGCATTCCTTGGTACATTCTGTCGTAGACCAATTTCTGTGTTTGCTTTGTTGTGTGCACCTTGATTCACTGAGTGGAGCACAGATTCCTCTCTTGTCTTTACAACTTTTTTTCATCCAAAGTTTGTTGATTGACTTGCTATATTAAAGATTCATTGGAATTAAGTTTCAGTTTAGAGCACTCTTTAATAGAACCTTCAAACAACCTATGGATAAACTGTGCATATGCACAATATCTCCTTGAAGCCATTCAAATAGCTCTGATGTGAGCATGGTAAAATTCTGACTGCTTCAAAAGAAGAATAACTGCCTTTGTTCTTCTTTCCAATGACAGCTCAACAACTCATTTGCAATAGCATGAAGAAAGCTGATTTGAAATAAACTGGTGAAGGAGTCACAAATGCTATCTAGCTGGACCTGCCCATCTATGCCTCTAAATAAAGGAATAAATATATTCTGAGTAAAAAGAATAAAAAGCCACAAGTTGAAGTGTAAAGCTATCTTTTTCCATGGTCTCTGAAAAAACTTATTGAAGTAAGTGCTAAATGTCAGAAACTAATTTCAGTATCACTGTTAGTACATTTACCACTGAATTGTACAATCTGAAAGCTTTCAGTTTCTCCAGTGATTAGAACACATAAATAAATAAGTGGAAATACAAGGTGATGGGATTTATTTCAGGCAGATGGTTGGCTGTCTAGGCCCCATCCTCCAGCAAAGTAAAAGGTAACTAAGCTAATCACTTCTGCCATTTTCTCCTTTGAGAAAAGATTGAGCTTTGGGATTTCCTCAGGTGAGCCCCAAATCCCTCTGTAGTCTGGCTGTGTGGGGGAATGTGACATCAACCAAAAGCTCAGTGTCACAGTTTTGTTTGAGATACAGTTAACTTTCCTCACAGAGACTGCATGATGCTGTTTGAGATTTTTTGGATGAAAATAGTGGTGGTAACACACAGATGTTTTAGTTGTTGCTTAGTAGTGCTTACACTAAGACAAGGACCTTTTATCTTTTCATGCTGCCCCGACAGGGAGGAGGCTGGGAGTGCACAAGGAGATGGAGGGTACAGAACAAGGGCACCTGACCAAGACTGGCCCATATGGATGTCCCATACCATATGGCATTTTGCTCAGTAATAAAACCTGGAGTAAAGAAGGATGAAGGAAGGATGTTTGGAGTGACAGCGTTTGTCTTGCCAATAAACCATTATCTGTGATGAGCCCTGCTATACTTGAAATGGCTGAATGTCTACTGATGGAAAGCAGTGAAGAAATTCATTGCTTTGGTTTGTTTGTGTGCACAGATTTTACCTAGGCAACTACGTTTTGTCTAAATCTATGAATTCTCACACTTTTACCTTTCTGATTCTGTCCCATATCACACTTGAAGAGAGTGAGAGAGTGGCTGAGTGGTGCTGGCCTTACTGCTGAACAACTATGCAAGTTTAGTTGTCCAGCTTTTAATTGTTTATTCTCACACTGACTGTTGGAGCTGTGAGGGTAAATTTACTGAAGCTTAGATAGCACTTTATACAAAAAATAGTTATCACTTCCAGTAGATTTGTGGAAATGAAAATAATAGCTATTTTGTATAGTTTTTGCCTCAGTGCTCAGTTAATTAATCACAAATCACCATAGACTGAACATTTTATAAACATTTAAAAGTACTTAGTTTTGCCTTTCTGTTTCCCTGTAGACTGGGCATTTCCATCTAAAATGACACTTCAATTCATTTGTTTCCTAAGTCGTTTTTCTTATGGTTTGTGTTTTAAACTCTGCTTTGCTTGTAAGACATGCCAGTAAGCAGTCTATCCAAAACTTTGACGTTGACTTGTCCTCAGACTTAGAATATGAATTTCAGCCTGCCAGGAATTTGAGCTTTATCCTCTACTCTGCCCATTTTTAAGATTAAAATACCGATTATTCATTCAATGTGGAGTTTTAAATTGCATACGCTATTTCAGTCATACTATGGATTATGCATTCTAAACTTTATCAAAACATAAGAATTTTATAGCTTGCCAAAATGCTGCATATATTTTTCCAACAAATAACAGAATGCTGCTCGGCCTTTGAAATAATTTGTTATTACAAATCAAAGCACTGAGTCTCAACTTCCAAACATAGAAGAAATCACCAATATGCAGCCATTTCCATTGTGATAGTTAGAACAGCAAGATAATACCATGGGATCCCGTGTATCACAGAATTATAGAAACATAGAATGGTTTAGGTTGGGAGAGACTTAAAAGATCACTTAGTTCCCCTCATTCCCCCTTCCACCCAAAAGCCAGCTTTTGCAGTGGGCAGGGCTGCCTCCCACCAGCTCAGGCTGCCCACGGTCCCATCCAACCTGGCCTTGAGCAACACCAGGGATGGGGCATGACAGCTTCTCTGGGCAGCTGTGCAAGCACCTCACCTCCATCTGGAGAAAGAATTTCTTCCTAACATTTAATTAATACATGATTTTTTTTTTTTTTTTTTTTTTTTATGGTTTTGTTGCCTTTTTTTTTACATTTTAATAAAAAGTTGAAGTTCAAAGCTAAAAATAAAATGTTTATCAGCAGAGCTGACAAAATTGCATTCAAAATCTTGTTTATGGTAACAGGACGGCATATTTTATAAAGAAATAAAACCACGAATTATTGAAAGCCTAAGAAAATAGTTATTACCCATCTGTATCTATCATTACCTGTCCATATCTAATTGCCACAGTGGGAGAAATAATAGCACGTATACAAAAATTTATATATATATATATATACAATTTTTACTTCCTGCCCATTTTCCTGCTGTGGGTGCTAACACTGTCAGTTTCATTTCTGTGGCAGTAGGATTTGAGAGTCATCGTCACGAAGAGCCTTTCCTTGGGAGGAACACCATGATCATTTTGATTCTTCTTTCTTTCTTTAGGACTAGCATGGGGTCACTTTCATGTTCTCCAACTCCTCTTCTCTGCTTTTGTTATTCAATTCTATATTCTGTACAAATTTGCTTTAGATGGTGCTTTTTGTGCACGTTAAATACTACTTCCTATTTACTCCTAAAATCTTATTTGTTCAGTTCCAGATTTGACATGTCTTCAATGGAAATATTAATGGACATAAAACCTCCAGTGTCAAGCTTGCGCCCCATCTGTTATCATAAATTCATACATTCATATTCATAGAATGGCCTGGGTTGAAAAGGATCACAATGATCATCTAGTTTCACCCCCTGCTGTGTGCAGGATCGCCAACCACTAGACCTGGCTGCCCAAAGCCACATCCAGCCTGGCCTTGAATGCCTCTAGGGATGGGGCATCCACAGCCTCATTGGGCAACCTGTTCCAATGTGTCACCACTGCCACTCTGCCCCCCACACCTTAGATATTTATAGACCTGGATCAGGTCCTCTCTCAGTCTTCTTTTCTCAAGGCTAAACAGACACTCAGCCTTTCCTCATAGGAGAGATGCTCCAGGCCCTTCACCATCTTTGTGGCACTCTGCTGGACTCTTTCCAAGAGATCCCTGTCTTTTTTGTACTGGGGAGCCCAGAACTGGACACAGTACTCCAGATGAGGCCTTACCAGGGCATAGCAGAGGGCAAGGATCACCTCCCTCGACCTGCTGGCCACGCTCTTTTTAATGCACCCCAGGATGCCATTGGCCTTTTTGGCCACAAGGGCACACTGCTGGCTCATGGCCAACTTGTCGTCCACCTGGACACCCAGGTCCCTTTCTGCAGAGCTCCTCTCCAGCAGGTCATCCCCCAACCTGTATCAGTGCATGCAATTATTCCTCCCTAGATGCAAGACTCTACACTTGCTTTTGTTAAACCTCATCTGGTTTCTTACTGCCCAGCTCTCCAGCCTGTCCAGGTCTCGCTGAATGGCAGCACAGCCTTCGGGTGTGTCAGCCAATCCTTCCAACTTCGTATTATCAGCAAACTTGCTGAGGGTGGCCACTATCCCCTCATCAAGGTCATTGATGAAGATGTTGAACAAGACCGGAGACAGCACCAACCCCTGAGGAACACCGCTACTTATAGGTCTCCAACTAGACTCTGCTCCACCAACGACGATCCTCTGTGCTCTGCCAGTCAGCCAGTTCTCAACCCACCTCACTGTCCACTCATCTATCCCACACTTCCTCAGCTTTGTTATAAGGACATCGTGGGATATAGTATCGGCCATGCTTAGGATGTTATTAGCCTCCTTTCAGTTGTGTCTTTTATTTCCTCTTCCTACTGCAGGGATCTGAGTACCAAAGCTACCATCCACAAATTTCTGTGGACCTCCTGTTGTTTTATACAGATTACAAAATCCAGATAGGGATAAACATATTAAGAAGTCTGCATATTTAGGAAAGCATTTAAGCATACATTTCTACGAACTTAGTCTCAGTGGGATAGCACCACCTGCCTATGCACCTTGTTGATCAAGGCAATATGTCAGTGTGCATGAAATTCTTGCTCAGGTTTGAGGACGAACCAGCATCTTCATTGGTTGTAACTCTACTGTTCTGTTTGGAGCATTTTTTTCCTACAGGAAACTCCTTTGACTGGACTGGGATGAGTCACTGCTCCTGAAATGTAACTATGCTCTCTGCAGACAATGTGAAAATCACCAGTGCACAAGACCACTCACAGCTTCTGGTATTTGGCACAGCTTTATATCAGTAACAAGTATAAATTATCATTCATACTGAGAGGGTTGCACCAAAATAGAGCAGAACCTGGATTAAATTGAAATTATTTGATGAAAAATAGAGAAGAGAGAGGGTTGTGAGCTGAATCTATGGGCTGCAGAGGCCAGACAAGGACTAGTAGTAGAAAATACAGAAGAAGAAATCAAATTTTAGTGATTTCCTTCAGGGAAAAAAAAAAGTCATGAAAATCTTCTTACTGTCAAGAAGAAATTGACAGAAACTGAAGGAAGGATGCAGGATCAGAGACTTCTGAGTACAGAAGTACATCTGGGTGAGATTTAGTATTCAAAAGCAAGGCATGGTTCTTTCACATGTTTGATATCAAGGCATATTTTGATACAGCAAATGTGTTTGACAGAATTTAGATTAAGATGTAATAGTGTATGTTAAAATATATTAATATGGAAGACGGATTATGCTTCAAAATGGAAAAAAGAGATTATATTTTGTCAGTGCCACATACATCTATACATGCAGTTATAAATAGTCTCACTCCTCAGACTGTATAGTAGAAGAGGTAGCAGATGTCTGTCTAGCTAAGTTTATTTTTAACCTGGCATTGATGCTTTTCACTTCATGAATTATTGTGCGGGGTTTTCTCATGGTGTTTGAACATTGTCTCGTTTCTTCCCAATTTACATGCTGCATCAGGACTAGTTGAAAATGTTTCCTGTCCCTCTACAGTAAATTATTAGCAATCTGTCAGCTCTTCTGTGTAGGCATGGCACAGGGACAGTCAGGCTCTTAGTGGGTTTTTACTTCACACTCCTTCAGCAATTGAAAACTGAGAAAGGAGAAAGAGCTCTTACAGCACCAACTGAATTTAAGAATACTTCAAAACTACAGCACCATCAAGTTAAAGGAAAGCTTACTGAGTGCTCATTGCTATAACATAAGGAAGAAAGCTCCTGAAGCATTATTGCAGGCTGCAGGAAACTAAATGTCTGTAAAATGTAGACTGTAAGTGGAACAGAAAAAAGACCGAATGAGCAGTCAAATTGCATAGAGGACTTTATCTGGGCACCCTCTGGTGCTGCCTTAGGCAAGAAAACAGAAAACTCAAGCAGCTTTATTCAGCCATCACTAAAATGCCTTGTTTAATTAGTTACCTTGGGCCTCTTCAATGAGCACAGCTTGTTCCACAGCCTGGGGAAAACATCCCCTGGGGAAAAGCACTGGGATTTTTTAAGGCTTGATGGCCTGTGCTTTCAGTCTGAGGCTCAAACAGCTGCTGCTGCTTCTGAATATCCTCAGCTTCACAAAATATAACTAAAACATTAATTTTAACAGGTCTACGCATGGCACCTGAGTTTTCTTCATATTGCTTTGGCATGTGATGTGCACACATATCCATAGCCATATCCAAAGATAGGGCAAGTCGGAAGGAGCTGAACTGCCACTTCTGTCCAACACTTCTTCGGAAGTAGACAACCATCAATGCAAAGAGAGGGAAAAGATATCTTTGCTCCACAGAGCCTCCCCTCCCCCTTTTCACAGTCCACAGCCTTACTGGATTCTAGATCTTTGCAATTAACCAGATTCACTACATTCCTATTAAAATTCAAGGTGGGGATCTCAGTCAGCTGCCTCTCTGTGTTTTCTACAGCCAGCTTCCTCTTCCTCTGGTATGCCATTCCATGGCTTAACTCTTTTAGTTTCTAACATACATAAAAATTAGAAATACAGGAGAAAACAAGCAAAATTTGTCAGGGATCATTAGTAGCATTTGTCCATGCCACATAATGGCTGATGTGACATTCTGATGACAACTCTGGATTGATTGTCCAGCAAATGAAGACCTACCAGGTTGTAATTACTTACAGATTACCTCCTGGAAAATATTCCACAATTTAAAATGTCTTAAGACCTTTTTGTATCTCAACTTCTGAAAGTCCACCATTGATCAGGACTGGAGAGTCACTAAAACATAGCACACACAGGGTAAATAATACATGGGAAGTTTATAACCAAAGGGCACAAAATCATACTTCCTTCCCATGTGCTTAAAAGAGAAAAAAAGGAAATAGTTTCTCTCTGTCTTTTTTTAAATGTCCTAGTGTGTGAAAACATCAGTTACTCCAGGCACAAGTTAAAAGAGGGGTTGAAAATACAAAACCTATAATGGATGTCTAGACTCAGAATCACTCCCAACACCTTAATATTATTGCCCATGTATGGGAAAATGATGGGTGTATGTCCACATTCATTCAACAGCACATTCCTACGCATTTTCTCTTATTTGTTTTACTCCATACAAACGAAGCTCTCTAGCCACTTTATAGACATATAATTAGACAGTTCCCTAGCCTTTAAAGCATTTTTTGTGGAGATGCCTCAAAAGGCATAGGATTGAAGCATGACTTATATAGAGGGAAGAAAAGCACAATTGACCACAAAGGGCAAATTAAAGTAATAGTTAAAAATGAACTGCTAATTCAACCACATCTTCAATGGAAAATTCGTATTACAATGAAAACACCAGCATATTTCTTTCTCCATTGTGAGTTTAACTTGGAACATCACCATGACTTCAAAGCTGGATGAAAAGCAAAGAGCTTTGGAGTGAGAATTTCTAGCATCTGTTTTGCTATGGCAGTGCTGAAGGGAAAAAAGCCCATTGTGTTAAAAGATAACTGAGGATGTTTGGCCCAGTTTTCTGACCTTGATCTTCATGTTGAAACTGCAACAATCTGATCACTCAATTCTAATTTATTTTTTTCTTAGTGCAAACTGTTACTCTACACCTTCTAATATTTCTGGTATTATTTCAGAGATATATCTGGGCCCCCAGGATGAGAGTCAGCTCTCATATTTGTTGTTGTTGTTGTTTGTTTGTTTGTTCATTTTCCAAAAGATTACAGGATGTACAGTTTGAAAGCTGTCAAATTAAATAAAAGTTATGCTCCAGTTTAAACTGGCAATTGCAATTCCTAAGTCCCTTGCTTAGGATTAACTTACTCTGAGATGAATGGCTGATTCAGCACCTTTTGCCGTAGTGGAGCTTGTCCACCACTGCATTGGATGCCCTTGTGTTCAGTCCCTATGATAATGGGCAGATTCTTATAGAGTTAATTCATTCATGCATGTCAGTGAATGAGCCACTGAGGAGACTTTGTCCCCATGGATTTGTAAGAAATTGATCAGATCTTCAGTTAACCTCTGGACCTGAAGAAGGATGTAGAAGCTGTCAAGGCAATTATTACCTAAGGGTAGGAATTCAACCTAGCTTAACAATTCCATCAATGTGCATTTTCAGGATTTTGCTCACCAAGAACAGTTAAAAAGTAACCAGAATACAGTTCATATGAAATAGGAATCTTAATGATATGTTAAAAATTGTGGAAGTTGTTCTTGAATTAAAGACTGATACCACATGGCTTCAGCTACGTCACAGACAGATTTTGGATTTTCAGACTGCAGGTTATTTGACAAATAAGCATTGAATCTTGCCTCTTGTGATACCAGAAATGACTGGTCACAAGCTTTCACTCGTAAGTTTAACCACAGGATTATCGTCTTCCAAAACACTAATATGATTTTTGCTCTTTTCAGAATAGAGCATGGTTTTATCAGTAAAAATAATGTAAGATTTTAGTTGTTTGCTGAAACTCTGAGTTTACCTGCTAGAATATCATACTAGCACTGAGTTTCAGCTTTACCAAGAAATGCAGGGGATTTTATATCAGCCACTGCAGTTAATGGTTTTGTCAGTGTCTTCATAATGTAGTTGTGATATCACTAAATGTAATTTTAGCTGAAGACAACTGCCCAGTGGCAATAATAAGGAGAATACCAGCAAATAAGACTTTTCACTTGATAAATGAGTATACTGAGTAATTGAATTTGTATCCAATTTATCTATGATCAAAGAATGGAAGTTGTTCACATCGTGATAGAAAGGTGTTAATTTCTTCACATGTACAACTCATATTAATCAATTGGGCCTCACTAACCACTCACAAACTGGACCATCACAAAGTAGGTTTCAGGAAATCATTTTCCTGGCAATCCATTCCCTTCCCCAGTGTAGTTACATTAAGAAGAGAAGTTATTTTTGAAGTGACTGGGGAGCAAACTGGTTTAGTGGTGCTTAGCCTGAACTTTGTATCTAATTCCGATCATTTGTCAGAATGCTTCTTCATCTAGCCAGTGTAACCAGCGAAGCCTTCCTACATAGAATGACTTATCATGAGCTAGATAAAATCTGTACCTTTGCCACCTCAAGGTCAATACTGAGAACAGTGTATTTTGTGGACAGTTACTGCATACAGGTGAGATCAGACTCCCTTGCGAGTTGAGCCTGTGATGCTTTAGTTTATCATATGTCAGTTTCCTTTACAATAGGAAGTTTGTGCAGGAGGAAGGAAGCCCATATTTGACTTTCCACCAAGCAGCTTTTGCATGGTTTGAGCTTAAACCCAAGCAAAGCCTTGTCTGACTGAGGATGTTCATCCAGGTGGATCTTCATGGTGAGAATATGTAAGCTGATAGTTACTTGAACTACGTGCACCATCTCCAACCACTGCAAAAGTGTCTTTGTTAGAATCATAGAATCACCAAGGTTGGAGAAGACCTCTAAGGTCATCCAGTCCAACCATCCACCTTATCACCAAATATTTCGCACTAAACCATGTCCCCGAGTACAACAAACAGTAGTTGCCACAAAGGGTGCACATAGCTGTGCCCCTTTTGTGACTGAAGTCTGCAAAAAGATACTTGTGTTCCTAATTGTGTTGCATTTTGGATACAGCCTTGCTTCTGTTGTTTCCTATTACGTAGATCTATGTAAAAGCTGTTTTGAGAACATCAAGTGACACCTCAAGCATGCTGTTAATGAGGTCACTAGTTAGACTGCTGGATTCCACTTGAGCTAAGCACCTAAAATTTGGCTCTTACTAGAATCACACCTGAGTAATCACAAAAGTTGCTGCAGATCACTTGGTGATCAAGGCCTCTTATTCTTGTCCTGTTGTTTTATGTCTAATTTACTAGAGAGTGTGAGCCTGGTGCTTTAATGGGTGCTTTTCTGAAGTCTCTGGTGTCAGATAGAAATGTGATAGTGAGAAGGCTGAAATAAATAAACAGGTGCGTACATGCAAATTAAAACTATCTCAATGACAGGTTTTGAGTATGGAACTTCTTTTCCCATGGAAAACGGTGCAAAGATCTTGCCCTGTCTTTTATTGTTAGAGAAGTCAAATGTGAGAGACATCCTTTTTCCCACGTCAGCCCATTCAGACAGTTTTCGCCTCATGGAAATAAGGCAAAACAGTAAGTGAGACAGCTAAGTTCTGTGCAGAATATCTACCAGAAGGATCACTGTGGTTGCCTTGTGGTGTGAGAATCTACCACCAGTACTTGCCCTTATACCCCACTGCTACTCTAACCTGGATGCCCAGGAGTGACTGCCAGGATGTCTGTGGCATTTTGCTTACACTCTGCCAGGATGTGATAACACAAGTGTCAAAGAAGTCAGAAGGAGATGGAAATATATAAATATGCAGTACTTGAAATATATAGTTACTGTGCTTTTTTGACCTTAAATCCTTTTCATTCCTCTCATATCTTGTTAGACATGTCTGAAGGTGGCTTTGTTGCCAAACTGTCTTCATAGTATTTTTTTTTAAATATACTACTAAGATGAAAATCAGCATACATCAATGTAGACACTGATAGGCTTTCATATGCATATTCTACTTAGTGTAACTTGAGATACAAAGTCTTGAAATTTAACTAAACTCTAAATTCTGTAGGCCCTGGAAGACAAGATCCCTGCCTGCCTGTCCTAAAAGAAGGCTGTGTTTGAATAGATCTAAGAAGTTGCGAAGAACATCCCTTGGTTCACTTCAACAGCTGAAAATCACAGACATTTTTTATTTGAGCTTTTCAAAGTTATTGTACTACACACACTATCAGGTGTTTCTAATGACAAGGTCAGTGATTTCTGGCTGTAGGGTCAATTTTGACTGTTGCACTGTACTGAAAGAAAGGCAAGAGTTTGTTTCTGTTCAGCTAATTAGATAGTAGGATACATCCCTATTTGTTGGGCAGCCAGCAAGCTTCAAGAAAGAGAGCACATGAGAAGGGCTTTTAGTTCAGCATCCTGTGTGGCAATGTTCTTGTATGTGCACATAAACGTGGAGAGTGTGTGTGATTACTCCAACATATTAAAGTTGTGCGCGTTGTATATGGAGAAAATGTACACGAAAATATAAGTGACATTAAAGAAATGCAGGCTAGAAAAACTGTGCATTTTCAACAGGAGCAGAAGTGAGTCAGGTTTTTTTTTCTTCTATTGTTTCTGGTAAATTGTGGTAAATTGTTAGTTCATTTAATTGATGGTTCTCATAAGAAATGCCAATGAGGTATTGCCCTAATTGAGATGGTTTAAAAATGAAGTAATAAAGTGTACTGGAATTTTAATATCAAGGATAAAAATAATAAAATTCACAAAGAATCAATGTAGTACGCAACCTGTGCTTTGTGCATTTAATTTATATGCTTGTTACAGAGGCAGCATCTATTTTCAGTGAGATGCTGCTTTTTTTTTTTTCCTAACTGAGCAGCTGGGATAAATTAAATAGTAGTCAAAGACAAAATTAACAGTTTAAGGGCCATGAGTCTGCTGGAATGAGGGGAAGGGAGAACAGTTGAGGAGGACAGCGACAGAAAGAATTGTAACCTCCAGATGTCACCATAATAACTCCCAGGCATACGGTCTCATAATGTGGTATGTGTTATACTTCACTCTAGACTGCTCTATCTCTGACAAGTTCCTCACTGCACTAATTCCTCTATTATCCCTTTCTTCCCACAGCGCTGCAGAGAGAAGGCAAGTGAAGGAGAAGTTCCTCTCATCCCACTGCACGCAGTCAATACTGGCAGCTCCTGACAAGACAGCTAGAGTATTAAGATAGGAATAAACCTGCCTAGCTCTGCTCTGTAACTGGAGAGCCAAGCATTTTGGCCTCAAGTCACGTTCTTAAGCTTCTCCCTGGATTCCAGCTTCCAAAATACTGAAGTATAAATTCTCTTCTTTATTCTTTTCTCTCCACCTCTCTGGCTTACCACCTCAACCTTCTCCAGTGGCTGAGAGAGCAAAGAAGCTACAGGAACAGGGGGGAACAAGTCCAACTAGAAGAAATGGCAGAGCTGGGCAGAACAAAGGTAAAATGAACTTCTCAGCCCTCAGCAGCTGACTGCCAATGCACGAAATGCTTTCAAGAAGAGTCTGCTTGTCTGCTGAGTGAGACAAAGAGGAGGGACCAGAAGAAGATGGACCGCTATGGAAAGGTATTTGTGGGTGCATGGCTGAGTGGAGAGAGTGAGGGGTTGGAACGACTGGTAGCGAGGAATAGTGTAATGAGTTTAATATACTTTATTATAATGAATAAAATTGTTTTTTAAATTATCCCAATGTAGATGTTCAAGTGCTTACTATACTAGATTGTTCTGACAATAATCAGGGCTCTGTAATGGCTTGAAAATCAAATGTCTCTTGTAAGTACCCTTCCCAGCCTTGCATTTTCTGTTAGAGGGTCTGAACCTCTCTTACACTCACGTCTATTCATACTACTAGCGAGATGTAAAAAGAGCTGAATGGAATTGGGAATAACACCTGAATATTCTTCACTTCCTGCTCTCAATGGCTGTGCAGCACTGAGGAGAACTTGCTGCTGTTTTTCACCTTAGAGAGAGTTATTTGTTTTAGCCATGTCACATTTGAGTGGAGTCAAAATATCTGACTACATACCCCTCCATTACTCTACCTTTTGCACACACGCTGTGAACCAGTCCCTGAAGCATGCAGCCTGGTTCCCAGCAACAGGATCCCTCTACAAGGATACGGAATAGTTTGGATGATAAACCTCACATAAATGCAAAATGATTGTGCTGATAGCATTCAGTACTTTGTAGTTATGCATTGCAAGGTTTGGAGATGACTTGTCTCAGAAACAGTATATGCAGTAATAGCTTTACACAAAGACGACGCTTTTTGAGATAAAGTGGCAGTTAATTCAAAACAGAATCTCAGACTTAGCCTTGCCTTTTCCCCCTTCTTTGAAGGAAATGAGAGGTGACACAATTGGATTAGATACACATTTTAGACTTTTCAGAAAACAAGGTATTATTTACCAAAAAAATTGTAGTATTTCCAAGCTGATAAATGCAGTATATTGCTTTTGGCATATATTCTCAAACACTATTTACCAGAAATTCTGTAGGAGCTCCTTTGGACTTTACATAGCCTATTAGGTAAATGTGGGCTTTACAGATCTATAGGAAAATGCATATTTTTACAGAAGCTTTTTAAAGTTTGGCAACACCATCCAGCCCAACCCTTTTTATTTTATAACAAAGAGATTCATTTTTAATGGCACAATTGCCAAAGTCCACAAAACTCGGCCCACTCTTAACATGGTAGTAAGAGAGCAAGGGAGATAGAGATGTACTTTGATTGGCAAATGAGCCAGGATCGGAGACACAAAAATGAGACAGTCTGAGGTGAAGTGCTTCCAGAAACCTGGATGGATCAAAGGACTACTTCCTTCTCTAGCTCCATGGTATCTAGAACAACAGAAGATGAAGATGTCTGGTCTACCTTGGAAAGTGTGAACAGCTCACTTGCAGAAAGCACCTCTGTTCCTGTATGCAGAGATGCACACAAAATAAACATGCTACCTAGCACTGGCATGTGCATCGAAATTCATACACAGGTGCATATCTCAATGCAGATATAGATATCAACTACAGTTAACTTAATTGGCATTCATTTCAGAAGTCTCTGGAAACAAATACAGTTGCTTGTCTGAGGTCAACCTTTTCTTTTAGCCCTCTCCTTTTAGCAGCCAGCTAGTCTAATCTTTGCTAGAGAAGTTTTATTGCTTTATTTGCTATGGAAGTACAAATCAGGATGGATTCACCTGTTTTGGAATGTGTGCTCAAACCCAGAATTGGCAGGACACCTTGTAATATGCTGAGTCCAAATAACATTATGCCAATGCTGCAATTGAAATGCCTTGCTTCATTTTGATAGCTCCAGATTTCTGGATGTTCAATTTATTGGAAATCCAGAGCGATTTCCATGAGCTGGGCCCGATGGCCAAGCTCCATAATAATCAGAGTGGCTTTCTGTGTTCTTCTGGACAGAGTAGGGCGCCTTTTCTGCTAGCCTGCTTTGTCCAGAAAGATAGAAACTCATATCAAGTCTTGCTGTGTGGCCAGGACCAGCTGTTGACAGTTGACTGGTGCTCTTGCTGTCCAAAGTGAGCAAGTCTTCAGCAATCGATGGGAAATCAGAGTTGTCTTCAGAGACAGACACACTTGTGTGGCTCTCTAAGCTGCCTATATGCAGTTTGTGCTCCCCACCAACTTGAGTAGAATCTTACTGATGTTATTCCATGGAAACATAGATGCTGTCAATGTAGAGTGCTTTTCTGCTTCTGTTCTCCTGTGGAAAGCAGCTCCAACCTCCAATATCCCATTACAGTACTACACTAAATAATAGATCTTGGAGGTAGTCATTTAAGTGACAGTTTTTGATAATGTTTTAGACCCCTGACTTGCAATTATGAGCAAATATCACTATAGATCAGCTGGGAAATACTCAAGGAAGTGATACAAAACAAAGTAAAGGAAGTTATTGGACAGTATACATAGTTTATGACAGTCTAGACAAACAATAAAACAGGGCGATGTGGGGAAAATGTAAAAAGCCAAGTCTAAAGGGAAAAAAAAGAAGCAAAATTATCTTTAACAACATCAGCAAATCACTCCAAGGATGAACAAGAAGAGTAAACTTTAAAGGAATATCAAAAAAAACAAGATCTAAGAGCAGTATGCCAGTATGCTAACAGTTAATTTCTGTGGAATAGAGTTGGGCCAATGATACCAGTAATCAGGAAAAATAAAAAAATGAAAAAAAAAAGAAGTGGTGAACAGCATACCATAAAGGTATGCGTTGAAGTAAATATGAAAAAAATATTTTGAAACCTCCTGAAGCCAGGTTTAGAAGCTTGCAGTCCACCCTGAAATGCAAACAAGGTAGACGTGCTTGATTAGGCATTAGCTCAGTTTCTTTATCAGAAATCTCTATTCCAAGAAAGAGTTAAAAGCAGATGTTCTGCAAGAAGAGATAAATGGTACAAATGGCCTTTTAGAAGCTGGAGGAATAAATTCTACCAGGGGATAAAAAAGATTTGAAAAGGTATACTGGAGCAAGTGGAAATATGAGGTAACTGAATAAAGAAAATAGCTGAATGAACCCTGAGGAAAAGAGTTCCTGTCATTCCAAGCAATCCAGAGGTATAAGTTCATTGTCCTGATGAAATCAATTGTCAACAGTCTGTAGTTAGCTGTGGAGTAGGGGAAAGAGACAGCATGACTTCAAATTGGTGTCAAGAGCGTTGCTGGTAAAGAGTTATACTCTGGCAGAACATGGGAAAATTACGGACAGTGGAAGAAAATGAGTGTTATTGTTTCTGATGGGTTTATTATGGGAATATGTTGAAATGTGTTATGAGAAGTAGAAGAATCATAGAGAGTTCCACATAAATGCACGGATTAAAGCTGTACCATAAGAATTTATGGAGGTCAAGCAATTGCTTCACATAAAAAATTAATGAATGACAAAACGCTATGAATTGAGCATCCCTCCTTTTGCTCTTAATCAGGTATTACAAATAGTAAATGCATTAATGAACAAAAAGTTCTACATGTAGGTGCAATTGCATATCTGACAGATATTTTCAGATACCACTCAAAATAGGAGGAAGTATTCAACAGTGATTGTCATGCACCTAAATTAGTTGCAGCTTGGAGAGAAAATTACAGAAGAAACAGATTACTTCACAAACCTTGTAAACTTCATTTTTCTAGGAATTCTGTCGTGTTTGAAAATTAAAAATACTGCATTGAAAAGTCATATTTAGTATAAAATAGCATTTATCCAGGCAGCGCATAAACCACATGACTTTGTGAACTGAACAACATTATCAGGAACAGTAAATAATCAGGCACTGAATAGCTGCAGTTGAAACAACAGCAGGTGTAAAGTGAAATCATCTGAAGACAAATGAAGAAATAGGAAGGAGGGCAGGAGGTGAAATCAAGGCGTGGGAACAGCTAAACCTGAAAAGATTATGATGGTGGGAATATTGCAGAAATCAAATAGATAACAGAATGTCAGAGATAGTAATGCAAATGAAATCAAGGTCAGTCAACAAAGAAACAGACTGAATGAGCTGCTCTGAATAGATTCAGGTAAGTGGGCTGGCATCTTGTATAGGGATGCAGTCAAACTGGACGCAGTGGAAGAACAAGCAGCAATGCTGTTCAGTTCCTGATGTCTATTAAGAGCCTGGAAGATGACAAAAAAACAACGCTTAAAGAAACTTAAAGAAAGAATCCCAGTCTGCCTGAAAAAAATGCATAAATTAAGGCTTCAATGTAGCTTTTCTTTGGTCTTTTGTACAATAACGGCTATGTTTTACTGAAGCCATTCTGTTTGCTTCTACAAAGTCTGTTTCAGATTTTCAGGCAGCTTGTGCCTTGAAATCTGGTTGAAACCCCTGTAAGAACAATCCTTGGTAAATGAATATTAATGAATATTAATGGTCTACTCCAATAAGTGTTAAAAGATCATGTTGCAACCAAATTTTCTCTGCCTGCAACTTGGCACCAAATAAAGCTGAGTGTGCGTGCTTATAGAATAGACCTTCTGAAACAGATATATTTGCATTCCCAGAGACCTTTTGACAGCTCTGGTTTTTATTGTGGCCTATAGGGAGACTGGCTTTTCCTGTCTGTACAGTAATTTTCAGACATATTTTCCGTCAACGATAAAATCAGGAGAATGTGTGGGGCTATATGAGGCCACCTGGGTGCTGTGTCTTAATAGCAGACATGAGATTTTGTTTTGGAATTGTCTTTTGTTTTGAATGGTGCTGATCATCTCTGTTCTCATGAATAGTCTGTGATCTGTAAAGGCCTAAGAGAATGTTTTCAAGCATGGGAGCCAATAGTTCAGCATCAATATCCGTAGTTTAAGGCTCCTACATATAGCAGGGCATCTAATGCTCTTGTCACCAATTTACCTAAACTTTTAGTAAACTAGTTAATGGGTTGTAATGCATGTTGCTTTATTTTTTAACAATGTGCGTGTGAAAAACAAATATCCCAAACATGAGACATTAAGTGTGACAAAATAGATCATTTACTGTCTTGTTACTTGTTGTATTGCTGGGTCTTGAAGACCCTACTTTACAAATACTTGTCAATATTTGGCTTTGCATCATAGAGTTTTTAAGACTAAAACTTTCTGATATGAATAGTGTCAATAATTCACATTAAAAGAGCCTTTTACTCATTGCAGTATCACCCAGTTTGATCTCTTCTGTCATTACCTGATGCCATTTGCAAGCCTAAACAGTCAAAACTTGCAAACATTAAAACAAGGATTGTTTTCCATGCTTTTAATTTTCTGCCTTACATGATGGATGGTAGTATTTATTATAGCTCAGAGGAACAAAGCAGTTGCTATACGATTTGCCCCAGGCAAACTGTCCTGACAACAGCCGAAAAATAATAGCCATGGTTCCTGAAAAGATTTTGCTCAGACTTTCTGAAAGAATTCACCTTTGGGGCAGGGAGCAAGCATGGAAAAATGCAGCCCCAAAGGTCAGCATTTTGAAACACTCATAGTATATGAAAATAGGAGGCTACAATGGAAACTGTGGTGCAATCACAGTGACAGTGGGTGCAGCCAACATCCCTGTGCCATCTTCTGTTCATGAAGCAATCATTTTCTGCCCCCGTAACATCATGAATTATATTTTACTTGCTCTCAAAGCTGAATTCAGTAGGTGTACGATAACAGCTCTGCCTTTTACAAAATTTGATCTTCAGTCTGTTTAGCACTCTCTGGTCAAATGTTTGTACTTTGCTCTTGGAAAACAACTTTCATAATCTTTTTGTACTGGAGATGCCATGATCTATACTGCAGACAACAAGCCTGGTGATAGTCTTTGTACATATGCCCTGTATCTCAGAGTCTGTACCCTCCCCTTTATTACCTTCTTTTTGTGCGTATTCAGTAGTGTCATAAGTTCTGTCAGTCTCAATAGTTGTCTATAGGCTCAGTTCATAATCCTCTTTGATAAAGTTCGGCAAAGTTTATGTGTCAGTTATTTTTAATTGTCCAGAAGTTATTTTCCATAAAGACACTTTTAAAATACACAAAAGTTCTCATTTAATTTGGACAGCCCTTTCCATACGGTTTCCAGAGAGACTGCCTAGTCTGGGTATCTGAAGCTGGTAATAGTAATGCCATATTTTTGTCCCAGATAGTTACGGGCTTTCACAGCTCAAAGAAATTCAGTAAGAGAAAGTCTAGAATGAGTATTCTCTCAGGGACCTTATTGCTGCTCATGAAAATAAAATTCCAAGTGAAAAAAGATCCATTATTTCTCAAGTTGCTCCAAAGTGGAGCTCCATTTAAACAACATTAAGTTTCAAAGGTGGGGAGAAGACTAAATTAGCCACTGGATTTTAACCTAGACTGTCAGTGTTAAGAAATGTGTTTGAGAATTAGGAGAATTCACAGAACTCATTCTAGGGGTTCAGTGACCTGAAGTATCTGAAATCAGACTGATTTCCTTCCTCTTTCTGTCAAGTGTGTTGTTGAAGAAATATGATGAGACAGTGCTATGAGGTATCAGACATTGGTTTTTCTTTGAATGGGGAATGTTTTTCATGCCCATTGGAAACACATCAATACATAAAAGGATCCAATGGTCAAAAAGCTTGAGCTTTCCAACATTTCCCAGAAGGATTTCTGGTCATCACAGTGGCTCTAATTGTGAATAATGAAGTTCATACACCCCAGAATCATGGCTGGAGGAGAAGCCACAGGAACTCCAGGGGGACTGACCATCATGGATGACGTAGAGGAAAATGTTAGATTAGAGAAAGTTTTTTCCCTTACTAGTGGTCAAAGGTTCTCACCACTGACTGCTTTCAGCCCTGTTTCTCCCAGAATCCCCTGGAGCAACAATTCTGGACCACAACCACCAGCCATTTCTTACACCAGAAATCCTGCTTGTAGCTGAGAATGTTTTTGGATTTGAGTGCTGTAGAGCATACTTTTCCATGACAACAGATTTTATTCAATTGCAACAAAACAAATATTATATTAGAACCATACCTTAATTATAACATAACTATAACTTAAGTGACCTGGAGAGCTATCTGCTCTTGCTCCTATGAGGAAGACTATGAAAGTGGTACAGGAAGCATCTTTGCCTGCAGAGGTTCTATCAGCAATGTGAGCAGATCATTCCCATAGAGAGATTTATGTATCCTTCTGGCTTGTGATGCAGCAAACTGAACACGCACCCACTGCCGTCTCAGAAAACAAAGACAAGTGGCTGGGTTCCAGGAATTTGAGGTGAATTTTGGCTGCTTCAGACATCTTGACCAGATTGGGGGGAAAAAATCCCTCTTGAATCTGAAGCCCATTTGCAGTTTCATTCTGGTGTGGAAAGTCAGTTTGAATTTGAATTCTTGCTTATGAATCTGTCCCTTCTCTGGGCTAGAACCAAAACCAGAGGAGGCTCACTTCCAGTGTCAGGGAAAATGCAGCCAAAATTGTACGGGAATGAATGGCTTTTCTCAGGGCAGTTTTCTCTCTCTAGAGCTTCCTGACACTTGGTCATCCACTTAAGATCTTGGACATAACATAAGAACACTTCTGTCATCAAGAAGCAACACCTCTGGGCAGGACCATGGAAGAACATGGAAGATCAGGTCACTATTCAAGCCCTTCTGTCCCTACCCTGACAATAGCCTTCATGTGGTGGTCAAACCCCAAGGCAGTCAGATGAAGAATACCTTCTCTAGTATGAAAAGATAAGACAATTTCAGCAATTGCAGTGTTCATGAAGCCGTTATTTGAGCTGAAGTTGAAGCTTTTGAAAGCACTAACTGCTGTGGTAACACGATTTCCAAGGTCACTACTTGCTTCATTGAGAACAGAGCTGGGTCCTTCTCAGCCAGATCCTTCCGTGTGAAGCTCGTCAAGTGGAATAAAATCCCGTTCCAATTATGTGCTTTTCATGTGCTTAAATTTCCCTTAGGAACAACACTGTCAACCACAACCACTCCTAATGCAAAGAACATATGGTAGAGGGTTTGTACACAAACCACTGCTTTAAACTGTAGCAGGCTAGGTAATGTGCCATGAATTCCTTGCTGCTGCCACTGTTGCAATGTCAACACAGAGGCGACAAAAGAAAGAAGATGGAAAAATGTGCATCATGGTTCCTAGTAGTGCACATTTGCAATGAGTGCATGGTTACTGATTTCCTTGGAGCAGGAAACTTCATGTGCCCATTTGTACATACATGCGCAGAGAATCGCATTCCCTAAAGCACTTAAAGTTTTAACTAATTTCAGAGGAATGTGTGTAATGAGTTCTATTTTATCAAGAATTCTGACAATCAGGAACAGATGAATGTTCTGATTCACAGTTCACTTACCTACAAATGAATACTCAAATTCACAGAAGAGAAATATCAAAAATAGGAGACTATTTTAAAACAATTAAAGAAAACGCACAGTAAAAAAAAAATTGCAAACTTGCAGAAACATTTCTCTGTGTTTAACAAGATACAGCTTTGGGTTAAATACTTTGATGTCTTGTGTTCAAGTGTTCTGGTCTGAAAAGTATATTTTTCTATCTCCATATAAGAAAGTCAGTAAAACTTAAGCTGTAGGGGATCTTCTAAAAAGGTTATGAGTAGGAAAATAAATTTCATGTTACTTTCTTATTTTTTAATTAAATTCCTTCATGTGCACAGCAATGTGCTCAAAAATAATAATAATAATTAGAAATAGTTTTAATCCTGGAGGTGTCTCATACTGAATTGCTTGGTATAATTCAAATAATGCTTGAGAAAATGGTATTTGGGCTTAGTTCTGCATCATGTGTTACATTTTGTTAGCGGTATATGAATAGTTTCTCCTGTGTTTGTTTTATAGTATTTGCTTTCAAATCAAGACACATTTTGAAGTAATGAGCCCATAGACAATTTAGGCAACATTCCTACTGGCTTTTCTACACTTCTATTAACTGAAGACCTTGGTATTACTGATGCAATTTTTCAAAAGCCTGTAATAAAAGTAGAAAAAATAGCTCGTGTAGATTAAGGTGGAAAGCCAGCTGGTACATGCAGAAAACATTAAGTTCTGATAGCTTAGTACTGAAACATAAAAGTAGTGTTTCGGCTGCAGAACTGAAACTGCTGTCAAATGCAAAGCACCACAGATCATAGCAGGGTGCTTCTGGCCTGGAACCAGCAGAACACTTTACCAAATTGTTTTGATTCTGAAGGTGCACTAAAAAAAATGTGCTATTACAAGAGGTAAATTTTTGTGCTTTTCCTCCATTTTTTTTTATTTGTCACAGAATAACTATTAAGATTTGCTTTGAAACACTACTGCCAGTGTTACAGAGGGAGTCTGAGTGTGAGGGACTACACATGCAACAGCACTGGGCACTTCAGTGATTTCTCTGGGAGCTGTAATCCTCAGTGCTTTTGGAGATCTGGGCTAGGGACACAGGGGTGAGCTTTACATGAATATTTAGCGTATAAAATTACAAAGAGATGTTTAATGATTCTTAGGTGACATGTAGGCTCAAGATATCTTGATCTTATTTTGTGCAAGATCCGTTTCTAGCCTGGTGTCTGGTTTTCTTTCTTTGCATGCTGTACCTAATGGCTTTCAGCTTGTGAATTTGGGGTTTATAGGAACAAAAAATTTTTTAGTGTTTTGATCCTGAGAAGAACAGATAGGAGTTGGAATGTCACTGTGTCTCTTTCCCTTCCTGGTGTGCACGTTCTTACGAGCTGAGAAAGTGCCAAAGCACTTTTTCAGAAAAAGAACGGAGTTTTGGATTCAAGATAAGTTGGAGGTACAGGTCTGATATATAGGACTAACTTCTTCTACCACAGTATATTTTATTGTCTCTTTAACTAACTATACTTTTTTCTAAGCTATACTCCATACAATTTACTTTGTACATAAGAGCTGAAAATACCCTGAGCCAAGCCTCTTATCATCACGGGACTTCCCGCTCAGCTATATTGATTGTAGACATTTGGATAAGTATTTAAACATATCTAGTCCAAACTTTCAAACTCTTACCACTTGCTGCTATAAGGAAACAAGTTTATGAGCTTTAGCATAGAAATAAAACTTAAAAAATAGCAAGTGAGTTTACAAATTTTGAAGAGCATGAGCTAACAAATTAGCTTGTCTGGGGAATTAGCCCACTTCAGCAGCAATATGGGAACAATTCAGCAGCATATAATCACTCCTCGGGAAATGATGCTTGTTTAAGATTATTACTAATAAAGGAGCAACAAGAGCTGAGCACAGGCAACTATTGCCAGGCAGCTGAGCTGAAGAAACCCACGTCCTGTTTTTCCTCATCCCTTCTGGATGTGCATTGAGTAATGGACAGCACATTTAAAACAGAGGAAAAGTGGGGAATGGGAAGTTGGATGATCATTGTGTATGTCCATGTCCGACCCATGACATCAACTCGGTCATCTCTTGAAACCCCTTTGTATCTTCCCAGTATTTCCTACTAAGAGCCCTTATCACCCATGTGCTCTCTGCTAAGTGGATGGATGAAAACTTATGTTCAAAGAAAAGCATATAAATTTTCAAGTGCCGAGTTGAGTGATGTCCTTACTTCTTAAATTCCATTCCTCTGTCCCATTGATCTGTCTTCCAGAATGTGACAGGGATACACTGGGTATTAGCAAAACACAAAATTAGCACAGTAATTAAAAATGGAATTGGAGTATGCTTGCACAAAGTGTGAAATGCTTCATTCTATCCCAGTATAACCCTCTGCTCATGACCCCCAACACTACATGTGATTTCACAGGCAGCATAATGCTGATTTGGGGAATGTGTGGGACTAGCATATTAGAGTATTCATATTTGGTTATGATTTGAGCAGTTTCCCAAACTTTTACAGAAGAAAGAAAAGGAAAGTTGTAAGTGGGGAGTTTTAATAACGTATAATTCAGTTACAACTAAACATAATTTCACTGGATGGTGAAAAAGAATTTCTAGTATAGGTGCTTCATCCCATGATGCTTTAGAGGGTTGTGTAAATAGAAGTGCCTATCTGAAAACAGAAAAATCCATTCACAAACATTTATTTTATAATGAAAACTGATAGGAGCTGTTGCCATCTCCATCATAGTAAATATAGAGAAAGAGATACCAGTGTAACAGGTTCATGGATTTGGGGAACAATCCAAGTCGTGTGAAATTCCTCAGTCTCTGGCAAAGAAAGAAAAAAATCTCATCTAACTGTTGTCCTTTTAAATGCAAAACAGCTGCTGCCTACTGGCACTGCCTGAATGCCTACATACTTGACCACATGACAGCAGAATTCCATCCTTTAGTTTCCTATGGTTGCATATCATTACATTAATAATGGCTGTTAATAAATGTTTGATTATCAGTGCTGTTATCAGAGGAAAGGAGAGATTTTACTTTTGCTAACGTCTTCTCCATGAGTCTCAGTTGAGCAGAATCTTGCTAGTAAACTGTTCACCCTGGGCTGATTTCCTCTTTCCCCTGAGCATAAGGGAGTAGTTAAAGCAACCTGGCATCATAGTGCTGTGAGATGGCTCTGCAGGTGATGCTGTTGTACTGTGTTGGACAGGCTTGTTGAGATACGTAGCTCCTGGAAGAATTACCTCTGGGAATATAGACACAGAAGAATGATGTCCAAGGACAACAACATTAGTCTTTCTAGTGTTGCATTGTCTTCCCTTTCACAGCAGCTCTTTTCATTTTGTTCTGGAAATCCTATTGAACACTAGTATGGTACCTACAGCAGTATACAGGCAAGAACTTGCATCTCTTCCTCATTCTACTTAAGGTACCCAACTTTCCCCTAATCTAATCAGCACTATCTGTGTTTTTTACATCTACTCTTATTTGAGCAGAAAGGCACTGAAGCCAACCTAGAATTAATCATCAAAGAGGAAGAGCATCGTGGTTAAACAGACTGGAAACTTTGGTGGTCAGGGATTTTAGCTGCATCTGTGGCTGCTGCAGCTCAGTACATTACAACCCTGGTACAAATGTATATCAGATGAGTTTCAGCCTTCCTTTTGCCAACAGGAAAATGGTAATCAATAATGTTGTCTTTTAATTCTTCTTGCTCTTAGTGTTATACAACCACTTGCAACCTTATTTATTTAGGCAATAAGGCCTTTAAGGGACTTTGATCAGCTTGGCTAAAGTTTCTTCAAAGATTAACTGACGTTCTTTAAAAGTACATCAGTTTCCTTTTAAGCAGGTATTTACTTACCACGTAACTGGGTGTTGAGTGCTATGTAGTTATAAAGTTTGCCGGGCTCAGCTGTAGATTTCCTTAAGACATACTGCTGACATCACTGAATCTCCTCTCAGACTTTTTTTTTTTCCTCTCTCTTTCCCCCTCCCTCCCTCTCCTCCCTCTCTCTCTCCAGTCTCTTTATTCAGGTAATTTCAACTCAGACTTATTCCAACTTGTTTTTGACTGACAGTGAGGGAAGGGAGACTCTGATGGTGTTTTGATTTTTTTTTTAATGTTTTTTTAAACTATACACACATGCTTTATTGAAAAGACATTCAACCTTTTATAAAAAAGATTGTTTGACTTGTCATGACGATAACATCTAGTAAGGAATCTGAACATTGCTCTTTTACAGGTAAGAGGTATTTGTCAGAAATGCATACATGCTTAACTGTACTGTGGATACTGTCTGGAAATGAAAGCTAATGAGTAGGTTATTTTCCTATTTCTTGTTATAGTCATTTCAGAATTTAGAAACTGTCTGCAGAAGAAAAATCTGTTTATAAGCTTACATCTTCTTGTGAACTTGGAGATACAGCAGTTTAGCAATGATAAAGAAAAGCTGTCTTGGTTTGGTCTTTCTACTAGTGCAAGCTCCTGAATGTAAGGTTTGTAATGCATGTGACTGATATTTTTGTGTGTTGGGCAGGGGGGCTGGATCTAACTTTGTAAGTATTTGCCTGTCAGACACTTTTTCTTAAAGAAATACACAGCATTTTGAGGCTTTTTTGTATATTTTGAATGTCTTTCAGCCAGTTCTTGTATCTTTTTTCAGAGAAATCAGTTTTAGTTAACATGCTAGGAAAACTTGCCTAGAACTTTATCCAGTCCTCGTTACCTATCTGTATAAGAAAAGATTATGTAAGTTTTTAGTGGTAGCTACAAGGAATGTAAACATGTCGGAGTTGGAGAACATCATGCATTTTCTTCCAATTTTTGCATGTGTCTTCACATTACTGCATTACTGTTTACAACAGGTTTGTCTTATCCTCAGTAATCAGAGTCCGAGCCCGTGCTGAAAACTGCTCTCTACTTCAGTGTAGCTTGTTTTTGCTTCCTTTTTATTTTCTCATAGAGATCATGCTTTAAAGAGATTTACAGATAAGTTCCTTTTTTTCTCCGTGATGTGCTGCTGCAAAAAAGGAACAAAAAAAGCTGGTTTTCCTTTGTGAACCAGGAGGATCTACATTACTTTTCAACTATACTTGTTTCCGCACTTGCCTTTAGCTGTCCTGCAGCTAAAGGCATTGCTAGGGTCTTTCTGATTACAGTGTCTGAGTACCTATCTGCCAAACCTTTTGTTTGTATTCCCTGTGATATTGTTAGCTGTGATTTCTTCTCTCAAAATTAAAAGGAAAAGGGGAAAACTTGCTACTACAGATAAGTTTTCTTTATTTTTTTCGTTGTAAAATGTTACTATGCTCTCTGCACTCTAGTAATCAGCTTACAGAAGGGGGGAAGCAAGCCTGGAATGTAACTTAGTGCAGCTGGTTATACAGTACAAACTGGCATTGCTTTTGTAAAGCAGAGTGTAGACGAGACCAAAAACTTCCCCAAGAATTTCACCCTGGTAAATGAGGCATGGCCTAGAGACAAAAACAGCAGCAGATGACTTGGGCTTCAGTCTTCCAGCATACATACAATAATATTTCAATCCTGTTACTTTTTATAGAGTTTCAAATGAAAACAAATAGTTCATTTTTACCCTGGCTACTCACGCAATGAAACAAACAAGTCATCAACACATAGCCCTGATTTGAGCTGAAATTTCTGTTTGTCCAAATTTCACTAAAGAAGTCTGGAATATTACTCTCTCCTCCTCCTAAGACACACTGTTACATGGACAGGCTGTGTGCTTTGGGAACAGGTAGAAACCAAAGCTGTGAAGTACCAGATGGTACTCTTGTGAGGGGCCAAGAAAAACAGAAACTTAACTGTTTTGCATGCTGAACCTCAGAACATTTTTGAAATAAATTTTGATTCAGCTTGCTTCCAGGAAAACCAATTACAAGATGATATTTTTCTTTCTTTTCTCTTTCTTTTTTTTTTTTTTTTTTTTTTTTTTTTTTTTTTTTTTTTTTTTTTTTTTTTTTTTTCCTTTTAAAAAATTTTTTTTTTAAATATATGGAGGGAAAAATTCTTTACCTTTGTTGGCTATCTTGGGTATATAAACATAAGAAAAAAAAAAGACAAAAAAAAAAACCCAAAAAATAACAAAAAAATATTGGCTGGTGCATCGAGCAGTTAATGCACTAAATGTTAAATATCTGAAAACTACTTTCCTGCCAAGCTGTTCCTAACCCCTTGGAATGGGACAACATTCATGACTTATCTGAATGAATTACTATAGGCTTGAAGCGCATTTTAGCACTCAGTGTATTTTTTTTTCACTAATTTGGTAAATAGCTTGGCATAAAGTGCATATGTGCTTTTGGGAGCAACAGGGCACAGTTGAAACAGGAAACTCTCTTGTATTGGCTGTGCATGAATTATACTGCCTGCTCATTTTAAATCTGTTTAGTTCAAATGGTGTGAAATGCACATGTATGGCAGCCAAAAACAGTGGATATATTACTAATTGGGCTGGATGGAGGAACACAAATGGCGAGTAATAACCACAGCATCTTTCTCACCTCCTGAGTATGAAACTGTGTTTGTATGACTGGCACGCTCTGAGGTTCATGGCAAGCTAGGAGTCATGCTTAGGCAGAAAAGTAACAAGAGACAACATGAATGTTCTAAGTATTATCGTCCTTTACTGGGCAAAATAAACACTTGGACAGAAAGAGGGTAGACATATGTTTTGGGATCTGCAGTAATTTTTACCAAGGGGAACAAAATCCCATTTTCCAGTGGATCCCTTTGCAAACCTTGTCTGTCTATGGTGAAAGGCTGAAATCATACTGCTAGGGTACAGGTTGGACCCAGCATACATCTCAGGGAAGTGTTGTGGTGCTATGCAGTTCCTGTGTCTGCCAAACACCATTGGAGATACTTGGAAGCCTTTCAAGCTTTTAGGCTTGAGAATCCTCTTGACCTCTACACTCAGGTGATCCCTTTTGCTTCACTGGTGTCGGTGGTCAGTACCACTATCCTTTAATTTTTCAGTAATTCATTTCAATCTAGACATTATGTTACAAATCCTTTTCTCTCCCCACATTGTGTCTGCCCAGGTAAGAGTATGCTGCCTTTCTACTGACTCCCAAGGTGGCTTCTTGATTAAAGATGTCTTTATTCCACTCAGTTCAAACTAGCTCCTGCAATTTGACCTTCAGGCTATCCTGCATTTTAGCTGACTCTTAACATAAAGGAGTAGTATAAAGCTTGGGAACAGAAGCTTAGTGCCTCTTAAAACCTCATTTGATTCCTTACAGGTTTGTTTTTCTCACAGAGATTGTCAGATAGAGTTGTCCATGCTTAGGGAGACTAGATATGCCACATTTTCTTCATAAATCAAAAGTGATAAAGTAAAATAAGTATTAACTGGAATAATGGTATGGCCTGATTAGATTAATTTAATCTACATTGCTTTAACTGAGGTGATTCACTCTTGGTTAGACTGTAGCTTGCAGGATACCTCTCTCATTGTACACTTTGAACTTTTCCTTATCTAAAACTGGCACTTTTGAGGCTATATGATAAACATATTTGCCTGTTGAATAAATTATCGTAATCTGTAATGAAACAATATAACAAATGGCAAACATGCTTTGATGACTTCACAGGAATATTCTTAGTATGAACTGATCAAGAGAAAAGGGGAAAATTTCCCTTTATACTCACCTGAATTACACAACCTGACCAAAAAAGAAAAAATTCAACAAAAGGTATTTCTGTAATTTTCTGATCATTCATAACTGCTTAAGTGTTTTTTGTTTTCTGCCTAATGATTGTCCTACTCAGATTCTTACCCTTACTCCTGTCCTTACTCCCACTAATTTTTAGGCCAGCTGTTCTCTTCTGAACCACAGTCCTACCTTTCACCCAAGCAAACAGGCTTCAGTTTCCTGCAACCTTATCTAGCAATAATGCTTCCAGAAAGTTTCCTTTCTCAAACACTTCAACATCAACTTATCAACAGTCTTCTCTCTCCACAATAAACAGCCCAACCACAGTTAGTACAGCAATGGATAAAAGGTGTGCTTTCTGTGACTTTCACAGCATTTGAGCAAGGCTAGTCTTCATTCACAAAAAGATATATCAACACATTTGAGGAGATGTTTGATACAGAACACTCAAAATTCTAATTAATCTTCTTGGGCAAACGACAAAATATTCATGAACATGCAAAGTCTATGATGGAAAAAATTTGAGTCTTTTAAGGCAGCATTTTATTTTATTACCCTATTGGGGCTCATTAACGTGTATACTTGGTGGCGTTGATGGTACATGATGGTTGGCCTGTTTCTGGCTTAATGGTTTTAAATCACAACCTCTCTTTAGCTAAGAATAGGTCAAAAGGCAATAGAATCACAGAATGGCTGAGTTGGAAGGATCATTAAAGATCATCTTGTTCTAACCACCCTGCCATGGGCAGGTCTGCCATCCACAAGCTCAGGCTTCCCAGAGCCCCAAACAAGATGGCTTTGAGTTCGTCCAGGGATGGGGTCCACAACTTCTCCGGGCAGCCTATGCCAGTGCCTCAACATCCTCTGATGTGTTGAGATATAAGGAAGAAATCTAACTTAAACCTCCTTCCTTTTAGTTTAAAACAGTTCCCTTTTGCCCTACCACTATCTGCCTGTGCAAAAAGTCAGGCTCCCTTCTGTTTATAAACACTCATAAGTGTTTATAAGTCCAGCACTCATAAGTACTGGAAATTTTCAATGAGGTTTTCCTAGAGCCTTTCCAGACTGAACAAATCGAGTTCCCTTTGCCAGTCTTCACAGGAGGGGTGCTCCAATCCTTTGATCATCTTTGATCATCCAGCCTCCTCTGGACCTGCTCCAACAGTTCTACATCTTCTTTTGGGTTGGTGGTCCCAGGCCTGGATGCGGTACTCCAGATGGAGCCTGATGAGGACAACGAGGGACAATCCCCTTCTTCTCCTCACTTGCCATCCCTCTTGTGCAGGATACAATTCGACCTTTGAGGCTGCAAATACACAATTCTGGACTGTATCAAGCCTTTTGTCCATCAGAACACTCAAGTCCTCTGCAAGGGGTGCTCTCAAGTAGTTCTTCTCCCAGTCTGTACTCAGGTCTGGGATTGTTGCGTTCCTCATGCAGCACCTTGCACTTGGACTTGTTGAACCTCATTTGATTCTAGTGGGCCTACTTTTCAAGCCTGTTAAAGTCCCCCTAAATGGCATATCTTCCTTCTGTTGTAGCTATACTACTTAGCCTGGTGTCACCCACAAACTAGCTGAGGAGCACTCAGTTGCACTGTTTATGCCTACAAAGATATTAACCAGTATCGAATCCATCTGTGAGTTATAAATTAACATAGTGAACATCAGCTCACTATGGGTGCTGGCCTTCAGCATGTTGATTACCTATTGTGAAATATGCTATCTAAAAGGTGCTGAAAGCTCTTGTCAAGGCATAAAAAATGAATCAAAGACTGAAATGTTCTGCAATGTAAAATGCCTCCAGAAGTATAGAGGTGAATGAGCACAACTTAGGCAGGTGTGGGAAAGCTAACAATGCCATTAATGTCTATGTATAATAGGCAAACAAAAGGCTTCAGATCTGGTTCTTGTTCACGCTGTGGCTCTTTAACCCTGTTCTGGGAAATGCATAAGCCAGAAGGTGATCTTCAACTGGTGGTGTCACACAGTAATTGTCATACTGCCAGGAATCCTAATAATGTACCTTATTTTTCCACATACACTTGCTGAGCTAATTCCGTGAGCCTTCTTCAGGCTACAAACCTCACTCCCTTTCCTCAGTACAGACCACAACGTTATGGATGTTTCACCCCAGGTTTTTATGAATGCCTTATCCTTGAACTTCACTCCTGATCAGTTCTATTGTTGCAGGTGCACATTATATTCATATATATAACATATGACACACAACAAATTTGGAACAATAATATCCAAAATTTAGTGTTGATTTCTTTTTCTGTCAATAAAATATCCGAAACTATGACTTGATTATGACACAGAATTGTACTTACTGATAGTAAATATCCTTCTTCTACCTAAGGTCTTAGGTGATAGGGAGCATGCTCTATTATTTCAATAGTGTTTATAGGCCGAAGTCCAATAAAACAGTGCAGAGGAATGACCACAGTGGTACATTCTCCTATTACATGTAGATGTGAGAATCTGAATTTGGAGATATATTTCTGGTTGGCAAAAAGTGAAAATGTAAGATGGGGAGATTTAAAATGCTGCACTACATCTTTAGAACTTTTAAATAATGACTAAGTCTTCAAGGAAAAGCTTTTACTTCTGTTTGCTCTAAATGATCTTAAGAAACTTAGGCACCATTCAAGTTGTTACCTAAAGACTGAAAGTGTCACAGAAGTCAATAACCTTTGTGTTCTCTCTAGAAACTGATTTAAGCATGTTACTTATAATAATTACTACATGAGCTTAAACATTAACATTAGAATCCATAAAAAAGGCTGGGAAAAGGATTTGATCCTCATTCCCCAGCCTCAGAAGAGAAGAGCAGTCAAAGTTTTCGAATTTGCCAAGTTCCTAAAATTCCAGGTGCTTCTAACAGAAATAAACTGGTCCAGTTCTTAAGCTTTGCTCACCTTAAGACAAGATATTGCTTTGAATGACTTTGCTTTAGTCTCTTCTTCACCTTGTTACTAGTTCTGTTTGGCTGACTGGAACCTTAGGCATTGGAAAAAGCAGGAGTATATTTGAGCAGCATTATAAATAGGGAACTGGTGGTGAAAAATGGTAGTAGGGATGATAAAGATGTACAACATTAGATGTAGAACATTAGTATGAAAAAGCAGAGCTGATTACTTTCATGGAGACCCAGACATCATTTTGAAGGTGCAAAGGTATGTATGAGGAAATCTTTTGCAGATCAAGCAAGATGAATGCACACTTTGGTAAGAGACATGGCAACAGTGTATGAGCTGATGAAATCAACAAGCAAGCTGACACATTTCTTGTCAGTGACAAGAACCTGTAAAACAGAGCAGACAGATCCCTGTATCTTGTTTTAAATTCCTGGATAGTTTGCTTTTACAGATGAATGTTGTTCATCTGTTTCAATACAAGCATTCTTTTATAGTAACTAAGCTATATGTTTGATAGAAACAGTGCACCTGCTTATTTAATCTTGTATTAGGTTCCACTCCACACAATTGACATGGGATTTAACCTGAAAAGCTTCATCAGTATGAGTTAGATTTACATATATTTATTTAGGATATTCCAACTTAAGATATGCATATGTATTATATAATTTATATGTGTAAACAGAGTTCTTCTAAGAAGTGTGGGTGTACCTTTGCATACACTGTTGATTTCCACACAAGAAATAAACTTGCCACTTCTCAGGACCTGCTTTGCAAGTGCAAGATAAAGTAACCGTCAGCTGTGTAAAAGTTAGAATTCTGGGATCAGATCTTAGGGCACTGCAGGGAGAAGGGCACCTACCAGGCAGAGAAGAAGAAGGGACAGACAGAGTGCAGGTGTCCAACTCTCCATTGATGCTGGTGCTTTGAGAGGACTAGCTCGGACTACACAGAAACCTTTCAGATTGCTAACATGAAAAGAGAAATATTTCAACCTAAAAGCCCAACAATTGATCTCACAGTACATTCATTCAGAAATGGCTCAGTTTGGTAGATGTTTGGAAACCAAGTTTGAACTACTGTCTCACAGACAGGTTTCTAGTTATCTCAAATTTCCAAGCAAACTTTAAGAAAAGCAAATCTCCAAGTTTATTTCAGACATAACTCAGTTAAAGAGGAAGCATCCAAGGTAGCCAGAGCCTTCCTGAAGAAAAGATGTCTCCCTGAAAACAAATCATTCGTTATCAATTCTAAGGGAAAACACAGTTCATAATCTGAATACGTTATTTCTTGTCATACTGTAGGTCCACCCACAAAATGTTTTGCAGTGAGCTGAACAAAGAATAGGAAAACTTTAGATCTGCTCTAAATTATTTCAGATCTAACAGTAAGTGAGGCATGATACAATCCAGACTTGGTACTTGCTAGGTGAACACAATGACAAGCAGATGTTTATTAAAGTTGGAATTTTTCTCAAAAAAAGTGCATTTCAAGGAGTTGTTTGGATAGCAGTGAGCTGATCTGATGCCTAAACATAAAGGGAACAAATGTCCCAAGGCATAAGCTCTGAGTACCAGGGCAGTAGCTGTGAAAAGATAAGGCTTAATGTGAAGAGATGTTTCCACTAATGAAGGGAAAAAATACAGTCAAAATAGTAGAGAAGAAATGCATTTTTTTGATGCTGGAAGTTTGAGTGACATATCCATGAGATAGATGAGGCTTATGCTCTTATTGGAAAAGGGCTAATTAAAGAACTGAAATTGTGGTTGACTGAGGTGAAGATTTTGGAGGTGCTATGACATCAAGCTGCCTGCAGACCAAAAGTCTGAAGCATACAGTGAGTGGAGCAGAAGCAGCACTCTTGGCAGAATATGTCCTTTGGGAAAGAATGAGTTTGACAGGGTTTCACCATGGCATTGACATTAACCTGCTCATTGGTTAAGTCACAGTTTCTGGGACTTTCTAACAATGGCAAATCTTAACTTCATTTGAAATATGCTATTGGAATTTGGTATATCCATAGTCATGATTAGTTACTTTTGCAATCAGTTATCTTTAACAATTGTCTACAAAATAGTCAATAGCACTAAAATGACGCACAGGTGACTACTGTTTGGTTACAGCATATTTTTTCAATGAAAACTGAGTATTTAAAAAAATAAATATTACAGGAAATGTACAAGATATTAGAGATCAAAAAGTTTTATTTTTCCACTGAAAGAATGATCTCTTATGGGAGATGTAGTTGATTTCCTCATATCCAAGTTATTCTTTATGCCTGGACTCCACAGCTAGGCTATATTTTCATTGGTGCATCAAGCCTTATAGCAAGGCAACAGAAAGTACTGGGGGAATGGTGGTAATTTTTGTTAACGGAAATCAGACTGCTTGGAAAACATCAAAGTGATTTCTGAAATTTGTAGCATTTGGAAAATGTACAAAAAAGTAAGGTAGAAGTTGCTGAATATTGTAGAATTAAAAAAAAAAAAAGCAAAAAATGTTTGTGGTATATGGAATGTTTTAGGAAACTATTCCTAATAGAACATGAAAAATGTCCTATTCAGTCTAATTACTTCAGTGATCAAAGCTGGGCTTTCCCACGTTTCCAACTGTAAAAGATTGTTGAGCACTTTAAATGACATGGGATCATAAAGGGGCAGTCATAAAGATAAGGTATGTGTAAATAAACAAGCAAAATAGCCCCCTTTTGAGCATAAGGAAGCATAATGACTTTGAACACCACAGCATGGGCTTTTTTATTGTTTGGGCACATTATCACTGCTTCTTTTTTTTTCAGCATGTTGTAATGTAACAACACAGACCTTTCACAGAGGTTTCCAAGAAGCTATAGAACAAATGAAAATGACTTGTGAGTTACACAGCTAAATTCCCAGAGTTCAGCAATGTGCACAGGCATTGCTTCTGCTGTCTTTTGCTAGGAAACACAGTAACTTACTGTACACTTGTACACACTGAACCCACCAGGAAATCCAGTTGGCCTTTACAGTTCCAGATATGAGGGATTCTTCCTCCAAAAGCCTTTTTCAGCTGAAAATGCCCATAAGATCAGATGAAAGATTTTGTGCTTTCATGTTAACTTTGACTCTCAGACTGAAGAAGTCTGAAAACAATTCTGAAAAGTAAAAAAAAAATCATTTTGACTTGTGCAAGTTAGATATTTGATCTTTTGAGCAAAGCAAAAGCTTGTTCCTCACATGATTTAAATTAGACACACGCACACATCTATACAAATGTAAAATCAAAATAACAGGTTTAATTTTGATTTAAACAGAGTCTCCAGTCCAGAATAGCTTAAAAAAAAAAAAAAAAAAAAAAAAAAAAAAAAAAAAAAAAAAGGCCAGAAAAGCGTTTTTTGGTTCAACCTCAGCGTATTTTTTTTCTTTGTTTTGTTTTGATATTTTTGGTTTGGCAAGAAAATGAAAAACCACTGACGTGCACCAGTACATTTATGCTATTTCCTCCCCCTGAGAAGCCACAGTCTCTGCAGCAGACTGAGGGGTCTGTGTCATGGAAATTGGCAGGGGCTGAGTAATTTGGGAAAGCAACAAGGAAAACAAAGATTATTTTCCCTCTGATTCCTTGTCAGTTTATCTGCAAGACGTACAATCTAGGGCTGTAACCTCATGCTATAACTCAGGAAGCATCTTTTTCTTTAAAAAAATGTATAGTTTTAAATCATTTTTTTTCACAGTTTAACGGTGGTAGTTAAGTTCAGTACAATGATAGCATTTTTTGGCAAAAGGCTATGCGTTTAATCTAGCTTAATTTCATTTCTGTTCCCTCACAGCTAAGGGATACAGCCCATGTATTTAAATCCACAGGCTAATTTCAGCTTAACTTGGCAGGTGAACAGACGCTTCAGAAATGATGTTCCAACAGGCTTTATGAAAGTAAAGTAGGTAGTAGTAGGTGGCTCTGTAAGCCCAAGAGATGCTATTGATGCCTTTACTGAGAAGAAGAAATCAAGGGGGACTAGCCTTAAATGGACATCAGAGAATCCACATGGAAGAGAGTGCCATGAAAAAGGGCTTGCATTGTGTTTGCATATTATTATGGCTGTGAGGTTCACCCTGAAGATGCAATAGAGTGATGGAACTGCAGCTTTACTGATCATTTCCCCATGGCCTATCACCCCATGAGCTACAATGGTGCCCTTTTAGCAGGGAAAGCATAGACAGGAGTAGAACAGTGTTGGCCCCGCAGCCTTTTCTCTACAAGGCTACTACTGGTGAGAAGAGGATCCCTTTGTTCTCAGCCCACCACTTTCATCAAGATACTCATGGCCTGAAAAAAAGTAAAATAAAACAGCTGAAAATCATCATTTCAATATAAAAGATGCTAATATATCTCACTATTAAACTTTGAATTAGTTTTATCCATCTCATAAAATATCAGTGCACAGAAGAGTTCTACCAAAACACTTCATTTGAGTAGAAGGAGACATATATTGGCTACCTGCTTACACTGCTTTTACCTTATCACTATTAGTGTTTAAATCTCCTTAGCATTCCACATTTGCAGCTCTGAGTCTCAAGGAAGCATTAGGGATCAGCTCCCATGCACCCCAATCTGCAGTATTCCCATGAATCCCTTGAGGATTCTTTCTCTCATGTTTCTGCTCTGAATTAGCAGGTATAACTAAATTACTCAAGAGACCTTTCCTCCCTCTTCTCTGTCTGTCCTCTCCCCAAAATGTGCAGAAGTGGAAAAAAGGGTATTTTTCCATTCATTGCATGGAGAGAAAGCTTGGCACACAAGTGAGCTATGTACTGGAATTTGGGTGGGTCTAGGAAAAAGCACAGACTCCAGTGGAAAACATATATGGGTGTGTGTGTGTGTGAGAGAGAAAAAGCTTTTAAACCTTAAATTAACCACATCCATGAATTGGTCAGGGAAAAAAAAAAAAAAAATAGAAAGGAAATTGCCATGAAGTTAAACTCTTGGACATACTGAAAATACATATCCCTGTATCACTATGAAAGTGCAATTGGCATTTTTACTTTGTCCCTGACCACTCCAAAGTAGCAGGTGAAAGCCCTTGGTTTATATACCAGTGCAGTGTTTTAAGGTGTATGAGACCTCTGTGACTACTGGTGTCATCCCTGGGGTGTAGGGCTATCCTCAACTAGATTGGTGAGGAGTCAGCTCATGTCTGGGGACTGCTGCAGGATCAGGACGAGAAGGAACTAGTGCTAAGGCATGAGCCCTTTGGGAACACCAGTGCCCAATCAGGGAACTTGCTGTGCCACTTTGCGCAGAGCTGGCAAAACTCAAGGGAGACTTCAGTGAGCAAGGACATAGTCACAGGTTGTGGTTATTGGTCATTGCAGATGCTTCTGATACATGCTGTTCAGAAGCTTATTTTTTATTATGGGAAACAACAGCAATAAAGGAAACACATCTAAATGAAGAGGATTTCACTACTGACTATAGATGCACCAAAAGCTCCCAGATCAGTACTTTGTATTTACTGCTTGTGATTTACAGAACAGACAACACAAACACACATACCATGAAGTACTGTTTTAAACAGTGGAAATGACCATGTGATTTCTCTATAAGGACACATACATATTTGACTGTGAAATATCACATCTTGGTTTTTAGGGGCAGTACCACAATCTTGTTTTCAGCATTTAAAAGTTGCATTATTTTATCTTTTGTTAAGTAGCTATCAAACATTTGTTAGAGATCAAGTAGAACTTGTTCTCTGTTTAATTTAGTAGCGGAAATACGTACCTGATGCAATTTGAAATCTCTGTAGAGAGTAGAAAATGAAGTAGAGATGAACACTTTTGAAGCTTCTGCGCACCTCAAAAAGAATAATGGACGGACTTTGTAATTCACAACAAAGCAATGCTCTATTAAAAAATAAGCAAGTAATCTGTATGCATCTGTGTGCATCTGCTATGTCAGTATTATCATCTGTGCTTTGTCTATGAGAGAAAGATGCCTAACTTAAAAATCACTAGGTTAGGGTAAGGGAAGTGCATACTTTGTCTCAGAGAGGCTGCATTTTGCTAGCACTGAGGAGAATCACTTTCTGAAAACATTTTCCATTGCATGAACTTGTTCGCACAGGTAGGACAATTCTTCATAACCAAACAACTTCCTGAGAAAATGAACTTGTAATGAGTTTTAAGATGAAACCATGACAAACCCATCCCTCTTTCTTGGAAATATTTTTTGTATTATTGCAAAAATCTCAAGGCTGGATTCTTTTGTATGTTCTGGTCCAGCAAAGAAGCCATAAATCTGGCTTAATTAACAGATTACTCTGCTAAGCATAGATGAAGCAGTACAATACCACACTGCACAGGAAGAGAAACCCAGAAATGGTCACCAGGGATAATCTTCGCTGAAATATGGGCCATCCTCCAATTGGGTCAGGATGGGTTATTTCCCCAGTTAGATTTGATTCTATCCACATCAGGCTTTAGATGATCAAAATTTAAACAAGACCTTTGAGTACAACAGTTTTTTTCCATTGCTTCCTTGCCTTTTGCAACCCCAATATGATTTTCAGCAGTAATGAATCTTGTATGTATTTAAAAGAAGCAGATTTTCTCAATGGAAAATTCTTTTCATAGACCGATATTTAAGTTTTGAGATTTAGTGATTGTATAGAGATTGAAAACTACAAACATTTTAATTTAATTTAATTTTGTGAGGTACTGAGGTCATTCCTCCAACAGCATCAGCTCTGATTTTATGAGCTAAAGAAGTTCTGTGGTTTACAAGAGAGGTGGCTTTCACATGCAGAAATCACATGAAATAATTCTGACATAGCAGAAGCCTGACACTCTGCAGGGAGCCTCACCTCCTTGCCACACCTACACTGAGCTATGAGAGCCACGGTGCACTATGACTAATGCAAAAACAAAACCCAACTTGACTGGGATACAGTACAGTGAATTGGCATCACAAATGGTGATTAAAAAGAGAGCTCTTGATTTGTACTGTACAGTTAACATAGACACAGGAGCCAATGCCCTTGCTCATCAGAATGAGACAAGGCTGGCAATGGGACTTGGCATACCAAGTTGTGTTTGAGTCTAATGGTACCTGTAGCTCAAGACAGGAATCAGAGGCACAAACGACTCCAAACAATTTGAAAATATTTCCCTGCTGAGATATGGGAAGAAATGGCCCCAGGGAAGGCAGACTGAAGACATTTTTGCCAACTTTTATGAACAATCAGGAGAATGCTAACTTTTCTCCCTGCCTTTTGTGTTACCATGACTAGAAAAATTACTACTTATTTTCAGCCACCTGCTGACAATTTAAATTAGAAATCTACAGTAAGTGTGGCTTTTTGGTTTTGGTTTCATGTTTGTTTTTAAATGAGACCAGATTTTTATTAACCAAGAAATGAATTGGGAGAATAAACAAACAAATGAGCAAATAAGAAAAGAAACTAGATGAGCTTTCTGTCTCATAAGTCCTTCCTCACATCTGAAGCAAAATGAGCACATCTTAAACCATCTGCGGGTTGGCAATACTGTTGCTCTGAGTTTAACTTTATTAATACTACAATTATTGTGTGCTGGAGTAGGCATTTGTTAACAGACATATGGTCTGATTTTTGTGTGGTCCTGTGTGGGGCCTGGAGTTGGACCTGATGATCCTTATTGGTCCTTTCCAACTTGGGATATTTTGTGATTCTATGATAACTTGTGAAGTAGTGGGTGAGTACTGGTGGGGCTGAAACCAAGGTGCTGCCCTTTACCTTCTGTGAAAGAAAACAAGGACACGGCCAGCCCATAGTGAGCAGGGAATGACAGTCACAGCAAACATAGGTGGTAACCCACTACTGTACATCTGTGCTCTGAGCTGACCTGAGAGGTGACTCCCTTCCCTGCAAGCTTGGTAAGACTTAGCAATGTTGATGGTGGACAAGTTCTGGCTCAGTATTTTCTGCATGGTTATAAAGTTACCACCATATGACTAAAATTCTGGAAGGAAACATAGTTACTGCTTGGTTGTGTACAGAAACATGAAACAGTCTTGGCACATGAGCTTACACAGTAAGATTATTCCTAGGAGATTTATACCAGGTTGTACATAAACATGAATAACAAAGGTAAATTATGCCTCCGGGCAAGCTGTAAAACCGCCTGAAATCTGATAGAAGAGCAGCAGAGCCTTTCTGTCTGCCTTTTCTGCATCAGCCTTCCCACCATCAAGTGCACTGGGAAATGCACCATCCAGCCTGTACTCACAGAGGGAAGGGGGAGGCAATGGGGACTGGGAGCCGTCAGAAAGCACATTCTCACAGGAGCTCCAGCAGTTAGCCTGGGAAGGGCTAGTTCCCAAAACAGGAATTAAGTGCTTAAGTAGGACTTAGGTAGGCCTTAGTTGACTAAGTGAAAAAGTATTCTCCAGAAAATCTCTGCCCAGCTTCTGTCTTATGCTGGAAGTGCTTCAAGCATGCAGGTGCTTCCATTTCTGGCTCTCATTTTGATGGGTGCCCAATGGTCATGTGTTTGGGCATGCCACAGTGTGCCTTGTAGGACACCAGAAGGCTCAGTGTTTACCTTCTGTCTGAAACATTACTTGGCTTGAATTCAACCTCCTCTCAGTGTGTCCTCTGCTCTGCTTCTCCCCACTCCCAGTCTGCAGTTGTGTTCCAAAATCCGACCGCTGAAGGAGGTGGGGGTGAGACTCCTCCCTGCACCTGAGGCAAGTTTTTCCCTCGTTTTCACCCTTGCACAAGAGTTCACTAATATGGAAGTAGGGAGATGGAGACTCTACACTTCCCAGTGAAGACACTCAACTGCACAAATGCAAATTTAAAAGGCCAGAAAGCAAGAAGGCATCGAGATTACTCTCTGGCCAAACTGTTAGGGTGCTCAGCTAGCCATGGAGAGCATGCATCTCAGTTTCTGCACTGAAGAGTGCATACACACTAACATCCTTGAAGAAAAAGACACCAAAACTGTTTTAACATGGATATAGAAAAATTCCAAACTATATTTTCTTGGCATTGGCTTTGGAAATGGCTTTTTCATTTTGACTGACACATTAAGTAAACAAAGTAATAAAAATACGTGCTCACTTGCAACCAGTTTTGAAGAAACATCCCAAACAGCTGAAACTTTGCAAAAATGGAAGCCCTTGCAAAAACAGTCATGTAATGGAGAGGTCAGGAATAGGCGCTGTGAACCTGCAGTGAGATACATGAGGAACATAAACTAGTGTGCTGTCTTGTGAGAAACAACTCTGCAGTTACAACTATACGTTTCTATGATGGCACTGTAAACATTACTAAATTGAACTATTCACAGAGAGCAGGAAAGAGGGGAGGAGGGAGAACAAAATAATGAGACATACCTTTATAGAAAAGATTATATCATGGAGGAAGGAGACAGAGTCTAGCTACTGAAAGCCCCCAAAGGCATCCCAGAAAACAGGACAGTAGGAGGTATTAGGATCTCTGATATTCTAGTCCTGGTGCCAGAACTGACTGCTACTGCTATATGGGATAAGGCATGCCAAGAGTGGTAGTGGGTGCCCCATTCCTGGAGACATTCAAGGCCAGGCTGGACAGGGCTCTGAGGACTCTGATCTAGCTGTAGGTATCCCTGTTCGCTGCAGAGGAGTTGGACCAGATGGCATTTAAGCGTCCCTTCCAACTCAAATCATCCTATGATTTCTCCCATCCTCTCTTTAGCTCATCCTTTCCTGTGTGGTTTTGCTGAGATGCTTACTTGTGCCAGAGGTGTTTTCTGAGAAGTACCTAATGCTCCTACAGCTGACTGAGGATTTCAGTAATACGGCATGGAAGTACAGAGTATCAGTGTGATAAACAGAATGCAAAAGTAATGCTCCTGTCAGCCTCATAGAGTAATTCTGGCACCTAACTCCATAGAAATGGAAAAAAAGAGTTCATGAAAGTCTGTTTAGACTTGTTCATGTAGAAAGAGCCACATAAGATTTGCACAGAAAGAACAGGGAAAGGGTTAGTGGGTGGGAAAAGCATCACATCGGAGGCAAGTTTTGAATGCTTACCTGTGATATGAAGTGTTTGAAAAAGAGAGTTTGAAGCATTAATATGCCAGCAAGAGACACAGTCAACAGTCCTGAATTTTTCACTACTGAAGAAAAGACGTTCTTAGAAATAATAGAGCAGAACAGGTTTTTGGTGAACCTTTCTCTCTTTTCCAGCTGCATTATATAAACCATATTATCAAGCACAAAAAAAAAAAAAAAAAAAAAGAAGTTTCAGAAACTGATCAGTTTACTTACTTTGTGAAAGGAGACTTCGGTGTACCTGAGGGTTTCCAGGTGGAAAGCCGTGCATGGCCAAGTCCCCTGTATATCTGCAGAACCCGCAGCAGAGGCTGGAGGGCAGGTTTTAGGAAAAACAGACAGCAGTGCACTAGCTGTTGGGAAGATATTGGTTTATGCTTTCTCTCTGTTTGGAGGCCTGATTAGGAGACCTGTGAAATCACTGGGAGTTTCTCCGTTAACCTCAATAAGCTTTGAGTAATCTCTTGCCTTTGTTCTTCCTACTTGGTTGTTTTCCTATTTCTTGCATCAGTGTAGTTTCGAAGGCTCATCTGTGTAAATCAATAGCTACTGCAAAGCCTCACATCCTGCGTCTGGAAAGAACAAGATTCCTGTACAAATCTCGCTAAGCAACAGTGTACCCTGACTTCTTCAGCTAAAATTCATCTTATATGGCCAGATGTCAGGCAGGCAGCCTAGGAGAGAAAGAGATGCATTTGGGTTTTTATTTTCTTAATACTGGTCTGTCAGTGATTTCCCCTGGACCTGCTGTGAGTGATGGAGAGCATGCCCCTAGCCCCAACACAATACCATTAACCTAAACCTCCAGTGCAATCAGATCTGCAGCACTCAGGCCTCTGGGCAGGCTTTGCTGTGCCACCACTGTCACCTGCTCCTGAGTGTTACCATCCAAGGGTTGTTCTCTGCTGATGAGTGGCCAGGAGGAGGTGTATGGACCTAAATGCACAGTGTCAGGAGCTGATCTTGATTTGAGCTTACATTTACAGTTCTTGTGGTCTGGTCTTGTGGAAAAAATCAAAAAGAGTTCATTTAGGACAATGAAGCCGTTAAGGGTCTGGAGTACAAGTCTCATGGGGAGTGGCTGAGAGAATTGGGATTGTTTAGTCTGGAGGAGGCTCAGGGGAGGGCCTTGTCACTCCCTACAATCGTCTGAAAGGAAGTTATGGAAAGGTGGGGGTCAGCCTCTTCTCCCGGGTAACAGAAATAGGATGAGAGGGAATGGCCTCAAGTTACATTGGGAAAGGTTCAGGTTGTGTAGTAGGAAATATTTCTTCTCAGAAAGAGCAGTGATGCAGTGGCACAGGCTGCCCAGGGATGTGATGGAGTCACCATTGCTGGAGGTGTTCAAGAGCCGTGTGGATGTGGCATTGAGGGACGTGGTCAGTAGGCATGGTGGGAGTGGGCTGACAGTTGGACTGGGTGATCTTAAGTCTTTTCCAATCTTTATGATTCTGTGATCTATGATTTGTTTTTTAAAGGCAGCGTCACTCACAATATGATCAATTCCCAGTCTAACACCATTTTCTGTTGTGCAAGTAAATGTTGGTCATTTCCCGGGTTGAATGGCTCTTTTATGAAGGGTTCAGGCTATTTGACTGCAGTGGCAGCTGGTAGAGGAGTTGACGCATTCTTTCATAACCACTGCTACTACCCTTCTCTCTTTTTTTTGCGTTCCAGAAATCAGACACAGAGGAGGATTTTTCTGATTGGTGACTGCACAGCAGAACCTCGTGTCTCCCACAGCTCACACAGCCCAAAAAGAGAAGGGTATTGCTAGGCAGAGCACTGAGAATTCAGGAAGGACTTTTTTAACCTACTGAACCACATCATACCTAGGAAAGATCTGAAGACTGTGTATTGCTTTTCAATGTTTTCTTTCCTCAGCACTGCTTTTTTTTGTTAATGCCAATCTTGCTAATGGTTTTTGCTGGTTGAGAAAACAGTTCAAGTTTTGCCCTGTGTCAGAGTGGCAATGAAGTGTGTAGGGGAGTGTGGGGGTTGCTCAAGTGGCAAAGCATATCTGATCTGAAAACAAAAAAAATCTGAGGCCGTTTGAACAAGTCATGCTCCTGTACACTTCTAATCCTTTGTGTCTGCCAAAAGAGATCTTGCACAAGCAGATCTGGCTTCATGCAACAGGAACATTTTTCTGTGCATGCAAGCTGGCTTTCACTTCTTGATAATGCGGTCTCTGGAAGCAGAGTTAATGTACTTGTTATATCCCTGGCTGCTGAAATTACCTTCAGATCAAGGTATTCATGGTTGGTGGTTTGGTATGTAGTTCTGTGTTTTATTGATTTTGTCTGTACTAAATTCCCTTACAAGCATGTGTTGTGATGGGGAGTCTCCTTCAGCAGTTCCAAAGGGCTCATGAGGAAAGGAGGTAATCCACAGGACATGAGAGCGTGAAACAAGCCTGAGATTACTTCATTTTCTCCCATAAAGTATCTTTTTACTTAAATGTACTTCAATTCACTTTTATTTGCAGCTACAGTTTTAGGGTTTGTTTGTTGTTGTTGTTGTTTTTTTTTAAGTAACAAAAAATAATTTATCGGCATAAAATCAGCTGGCTAACAGACAGAAAATGTTCTTTTATTTTCAAAATATATACTACTACTATTATTCAGACTAGTTTACTTGCATAACTGTGGTAGATGTGCTTTCTAACTTAGAGGGAGAATGGTAGAAATAAAACAAACTAAAATCTTTCAACTTAGTTTCTGGGAAGAGTTGTTAAGGCATGGAATATCTGAGGTGCCTACAGAAGGGGTGGGACAAGAAAAAGCAATGCAAATGTTATGCTGTGTGTTTTACGTATACAAAAACCCACTCATCATTTTTTTTGGAGATAGCCACTGGTTGATTCACTAGAAGGTAGTGGGGAAGTGGATGGCAGGGAGAAATCTCTGTAGCCTGGTTTTACTCCACTTCTGGCTTCACCACAATTTCTTCCCGCAGATGACTCCTGCTGGCTGCTGTAAGTGATAAGGAAGGGCCTCAGCAGGGGCAGTGCTGCTCAGAGGCAACATGACAGATCCGTTCTTCCCGTATCAGTGCGGCAGAGAAGAAGGGAAGTACCTCTGCAAGGAAAGGAAACTCACATGAATTTCTCGGGGGAGGAAAAGAGCACTAAAAGAATTTAGGATCACGCAGGAAAAAGTGATGTAAGAAAAAAATAATAATAAGGGAAGTAAAAACAACAACAACAAAAAATCCTACAACCAAAAAAAGCACCAGAAATTGGCTGGAATCCATTTCAGGAAATCACTCTAAAGGCAAGTAGCTTTGTCACATACAGAAATACAGACTGGGAAGAATACTAAAGATGACAGGGAAATTCTGACACAGCCATACTTCAAACTGCCATGCTATCCCTACACAGGGAGACTGACTTTGTGCATGGAAATGTTAAAGAAGCACAGCTAAAAATGTCTTTGGTTTTGAATTGAAACACAGTCTGGAACGTGCCAGGCATGGCATGTTCCCGGGAAACACGATTTGCCTTGCAATTTACCTTTCTATTCCTTGTCTTCTTGGAAGAACTGTTTTGCTACAGCACTTCGGCTTATCTGTCATATTAGGTACATTTTCCTAGCTCTGGAAGTGTGGTAGGAGGCAACATCAGGATTTTCTCTGGTCAGGGTTCCCAGAGAAGGAACAACACATTTCAGGGAAAAGAAGAGGCACAGAGAAGAAATCTTACCAGGCTATCATATGGATTGAAAACATAGAGCTTAATGATGCTGCAGATGAACAGTACAGTGTATCCCTGCCAAGTCTGGCACACCAAGGAAGTATCAGTGTCACAGCACTTGTAGTGCAGAGCTTATCATGCCCAGTGTCCCTTGCATATGGAAGCCCATGTGTCCAGGACACAGTAGATGTACAGTGAGTGCAGTGTGCAGAGTGCCTGTGTACCCCTTGCCTTGGGCCACTCTTGAACCTAATCAATGAACTCTGCTCTCAGCCAAGACTGTAAGCCTTGTTCCTGCCCCACCAGCTCAAGCCCAACAGCTGTAGCACTGAGGAGGAAAGGTGGAGTCTTGGCTGCCTCTGTCCTGATAACCTCCAGAGGAGGAGGAGCCAGCAGCCCTGGGGAGCGTGGTCCCAGGAGCACGGTCCAGGTAGGCTGAGCAGGGGGCGTAGTAATGTTTGTGACTGGAAGTAATGGCTACGGGGAAGTGATCTTGAGAGGAAGAGGTATACTTGTTTTGAGATGGACTTTTTCACACATTTGATGTCGGTAGCTTATCCAGAGTAAGGCTCAGTGTGGGAAAAGGTGCCTCTTCACTAAATGACATATGTTTTCCTAAAAGATTTCCCATTGGAGATTATGTGCATTTACCACATTGACAGTAGCGCTCCACTTGGAGTTTATCTAAAAAGCAGTTACATTCCCACCCTAACCCCACTCCCCCCCACCGCCATTTCCTTCTGTTGTTCTTTTTTAGATCACTTGAAGGTTTTTTCCTGTTTACTATCCGGACATGCTGTGCATGCTGTGTTGATTTGACTGTCACATAAGGAATCTCCTACTGGGATCACTGACACATTCCTTTCTTATAGATACAGGTATACATGTACATGTCAACGGCTCTTGGATGATGGAAGAGAAACGCTGGTGATAATACCAAACTGCAATGAGCTACTGGTCTTAATGGGCATTAAGTTTAATTGCCCTTTCCCAGAAAACCTGCAACAGTGTGATGGGTATAGTCATACAAAAATTCTCTTTAATTGACATAACAGGAAAGGTACTTCAGTGAGCAATTATGCTGATGTCCTGGGCTGGCACATGTTTGTACCACAAATATATCTTGTATTTCCTGCAAATTTCTTTTAAGTAGCTATAAGGAAGACATTCTCTCTCTTTTTTTTTTTTTTTTTTTTTTTTATGGTTCACAGCAGCGATTCACTTACTTAGGGCTCTTTCTGAGAAAACAATGGAACAAAACAATGCTTTTTGAATGACCTGCCAAAACACAAAGGATGCAAGGGATGTTTTTTTGCTTTGTTGGTTTGTTGTTTTTTTTTTGGTTTTTTTTTCAGCAGGAAGTTTTGTTGTTGGAAACTTCTGTAACATGGACTGTCCTTGCTCTATGAACCACTGTCTAGTCCTGCAAGCCGGCTTTTGTTACTTGCCTCATCAAACTGGCACAAGCACTGTTCTGCTTCACTCTGAGGGCTTTGTTCAGTTCTGAGTGTCCTCACACTTACTCTCCATCCGGACTGATGCACAATAAACAAACTTCAGAAGTCGGGTGGTCCAATGACTGCTGGGTTCGCACAGGTCAGGGCCCACAGCTAAGAATGCTGACTTTGTGAATTGCCGTTTTTTTTTTTCCTTAGACTGCTTGAAGTCAGAGTGCTATAGAGTACAAACAGTTTTGAAGCGTTTCAGGTGTAAATATTCCTTTCCGAAACTCGACTTTGATGTGTTCAGGTCTGCTTTGTTTCCCTGTAGGTTAGTTGTAGGCTTGTGACAAGGAATCAGATCCGACTGAGTAAATCACTTGTGGAAGTTAATTGTTCAGAGTGAAAGCTGGTCTGGCTCATTTTGCCTCTGTCACAGGAAGAGACAGAGGTGGTGTGCTGGATCTGCGTTCTAAACCAAGCACTGACGCGACTTTAATTTCGATCAGATGTCTCTCTTCAGGGCACTAAAGAAAACTTTTGCAGTAGTTAAAAAGAGCCTCTTCTCTAAAGAAACGTAAGAAAAAAATAATGTATTTTACAGAAATAAAGTACTAACATAAAATTTCAGCTTGATCAAATTTCTTTTGCAGGCTATTTGAAAAGAAATCTACTTCTCCATATTTGGCAGTCACCAGAATCAAAGAATATTTTCTTTTTTTTTTTTCCTTTTTCTTTTTTTTTTTTCTGACAATATATAATACTAAGTTCTTTTTAATGTCAGCTATTTTACAGGAGAAACTTTATATTCCAGCTCTTTTAATTCACTACTCATGCGTTCAGATTGTACCTTCTATGCTTGTACCTTCTCCTTTTTCAACACTTTCAAATGCATTTCAGAACAAATTTTGTTATTTGATTTCATTAAGTAACAGTCTTCTTTTCTTTTCTCCTCAGGACTGAAGCAGTGAGGATGGAAGCCACTCAAATTAATATGTCCCGTGTTCCACTGGTTAACGGAGGCATCAGCACTGCGCTCAAGGCACACAAGCCCCGTGTGATGTCCAAAAGCGGTCACAGCAATGTGCGCATAGACAAAGTTGATGGCATTTACCTACTCTACCTTCAAGATTTGTGGACTACAGTTATAGACATGAAGTGGAGGTACAAACTCACCTTATTTGCTGCTACATTTGTTATGACCTGGTTCCTCTTTGGAGTTATCTATTACGCCATTGCATTCCTTCACGGAGACTTAGAAATAAACAAGTTCACCTCAAAGCGGGAGCCATGTGTCAAGAATGTAGACTCTCTTACAGGGGCATTCCTCTTCTCTCTGGAGTCACAGACAACCATTGGCTATGGATTTCGTTTCATTACAGAGGAGTGTCCACATGCCATTTTCTTGCTTGTGGCCCAACTGGTTATCACCACCTTGATTGAGATCTTCATCACAGGCACATTTCTGGCAAAAATTGCAAGACCTAAAAAAAGGGCAGAAACTATTAAGTTCAGCCACTGTGCTGTCATTACTAAACACAACGGAGAACTTTGCCTGGTGATCAGGGTAGCAAACATGAGGAAGAGCCTTCTAATACAGTGCCAGCTCTCTGGGAAGCTTCTTCAGACATACGAAACCAAAGAAGGGGAGAGAATCCTGCTTAATCAAGCCAGTGTCAAGTTCAATGTTGACTCCTCTTCAGAAAGCCCATTTCTCATTTTGCCTTTAACATTCTACCATATTTTGGATGAAAGCAGCCCTTTAAGAGATCTTACACCTCAAAATCTCAAGGATAAGGATTTTGAGCTTGTGGTGCTCCTGAATGCCACAGTGGAGTCCACCAGTGCTGTCTGTCAAAGCAGGACTTCCTACATACCTGACGAGATCCACTGGGGTTATGAATTCGTGCCTGTGGTTTCTCTCTCTCCAAATGGAAAGTATGTGGCAGATTTCAGTCAGTTTGAGAAGATTAGGAGAAGCACAGATTCTTCTTTTTATAGTATGGACTCAGAAAAACAAAAATTAGAGGAGAAATACAGGCAGGAGGATCAAAGAGAGAGGGAACTAAGAACGATGTTGTTACAGCAGAGCAATGTTTGATTGAATGGACAAACTATCTTGTTAAATTCTTTCCAAAACCTGAAAGAAAAAAAAAAAAACAAACATTTTTTTCTGTACTGTATGTCTATTATAAAACCAGTGGTGAAGACTTTTTCAGAAAATAGCTTTGGCGTAGAGTAAACATATCCCTTTGTTTGGCTGAGTTGTTAATCAAGTATTTTATAATTAGGTGGGATTTCTTTGTTCATGATCTTAGCAAAGTTGGATTTGTATCAAGTGTCTGTCTCATACCAACGCTAAAAGCAGACACACCACTTTCTGTTTGGAAAGTGAAACTGGATGCACAGTGCTGATTCCTTCAAATATTTATTTGACGAACTTTTACTGTGAGCAGAGACAGCACATAGTACTGCTAAAAAAAATATGTGCTCTGTTAAAAAAATATCTACTTAAAATGTAAATTTTCATACCAGGTCTTATCTTTGAAGGAATTCCTGGTGAGGAAAATCAGGGAGACAAATTGTCAACCATGGGAAGAGCCTGCAGGGAAGGGACAAACTCCTTCTTAAATCTTGAAGGAGAGTGACGGAGTAGTTGTGCTGGGTGATCTGGAAGGGATTTCTCTTTCTCTGTTGCACAGAACGTGTTTTGTGATTACTCACTTTTTTAACCTTGTTAATGGCTGATTCATAGCAAAAAAAAAAAAAAAAAAAAAAAAACAAAAAGGAGGTAAGGGCAAGATATACAGAATCGTAATAGTAATCAACTAGAGTTAAAGCTGGCTTTGAGACACCCGTTTTTTATCCAGTGTAAATAGTTTGTAACAGCAGCATAACAATACATTTCTACAGATTGCTTGCTTTGCTATAGACCATATTTAATTTGGTTAAAAGAAATCTGTGTTATGTCTGTAGACAATATTTACTTTTTCTGGCAACCATAAAGGACAAGCATTCCTTTCATCCATTTCATTTTTGGTCTATTAAAACCATTCCACTAATAAAGGAATTTAGTTTGAGCAGCTCCTGATCTCTTTGTGGCACAGGGAGGGGGTGCGGGACCTTGCAGATGCTGAAAAAGTTGAGTGCTTCACATATGTAGGTATGTTCAGAACACTGCCAAGGATCTCAGCAGATCACTACAGTGGTCAGATTATGGGTAGTAAATCAGGTAGCAGTGATATCCATGCAATATTGTTGTCAGCAACGACAATGCAACACAATATGTATGTTCCACGTAGATCAGCTTTCTAATGAGACCTAGAAATTATTTTTGACTTGCATCACTTTGGCAATTTTATGAGTTCTAGAGATTATTCTTTGATTCTGTGAAAACTCTGGCAAACAAAAGCCTTATCAAGAATGGCTGAAAGGAGGTTGTAGTCAGGTAGGGGTTTGCCTCCTATCCCAGGTAATAGCAATAGGAAGAGAGGAACTGGCCTCAAGTTGCACCAAGAAAGGTTCAAGTTGGGTGTTAGGAAATGTTTCTTCTCAGAAGGAGTGTCAAGGCAGTGGCACAGGCTGCCCAGGAAGGTGGTGGAGTCACTGTCCCTTGGAGGTGTTCAAGAGCCATGTGGATGTGGCACTGAGGGACGTGGGCAGTAGTTACACTGGGGATGGGCTGATGATTGGACTAGGTGATCTTAGAAGTCTTTTCCATCTTAATGGTTCTATGATTCTGTGAGTTTTCCGTCTGTGAGACGTCTTGGCCTGAGAGCCACCAAGACCTGCAGTAATGAAAGGACTTTTGCTGTCATCAAACTAAGAGCTACTGGACATAACTTGCCAGCACTTTGTGGCTTAGCTCTGATGCACAGTAATGATTTCTTGAATATTTGACAATGTTTTACTGTAAACAGAGATGGCACACAGTACTGCTTATGCAGTCCTGCAATCTGCAATACAATATCCTAAACAAGTGAACTGAATTTTGTTCCTGAGGAGCTACCCTGTTAGTCAAGAATAGAGTCTGTGGCGCCAATAATGAGTACCAAGAAGAAGAGAACATGTACCATTGGTAGGGAAGGAGATGGTGTCAAGGGATGGGAGAATGAAGGGCTTATAATTGCTCATTTGTCTAATGTTAGCTCTCCTGAGTTATCCAAAGAGAGAGAGACTTACACAAAATCAAGAAGATACACTACCCACTACCATGCAAGCAGGGTTTCTCAGATCATTGTAACTACAGGGTCTGCCTAGTATTTTTGGAAAGCATTTCTGGGGGATATTGTGCAGCGTTATCATGCAAGTTTTCATTTCCAGCCATATGCAGAGGATGCTAATGCTTAAATCACTGATTGTTCATTTCCAGTTTTATTTTGTCTGACTGCTTATTTTGATGGAAGGAGCCGTATGTGCTCAACGAAGATTTTCAGTGATTCTGTGTACCTTAGGTTCATGTCCTACCACTCAAAGAGCACTGCCTTGGGGTGCTCTGAGGTTAAGGTGAGCAGGTATCATAACCTTTCTACTATCAATTCTTAGCCTCCGTGGCTCAATAATCCATTCCAATTCTTTCTTGTCTGGATAAGTACACAGATTACAGTTAGATAGTCATTTCTAAAGTCATTCCCTAGGCAGTAAAATGACTTTAGAACAACTTTTAACAGCAGCAAGCGTCCTGACTCTTCTCCAGGAGTACTTGTTGATCAATTGAAATAAAGATTGCAATTTGAGTCTTCCAGAAAAGCATACATCCTTTCATTTGTTATTGCACTTTCTTGGTAGTATCTTACAAAAACCTAATTCCTTGAGCCCTGCAGTGGATACATTTGTCAAGACCTAAAAAGCTTATGTGTTTCTTGATTTTTGTACCTAGAAAGTGGGTATCCAGCTGCAGCAGTGCAGTTGAGCTGGAACTCTTGAGGCAGCCAGTTAGGAGACTAAAGATCAAACTGCTCCTGTTTTTTATAGGATCTGAACCTCGTGATGTAAGGAAGTAGATAGGGAAATATGTACACCAATCCTAGTGTTCAGTTGTTGGGGATCACTAGTCCGTTTCAGTCATAAGGTTATCCTGAAGAAAACAGTCATCATAAGCAAAAGCCTCGGAAAGAAATACAGCATTACAAAAGTGATTCTTTCTGAACTTTCAGTGATGCAATTGAAAAGTAATTAAAAAGAAAAACAAACAAATAAATAAATGGAAACAAATATTCGGCAAAGTGAAAGAGTGAGCAATAGTATACACATGGTAGTATAATATGTAATGTATTTTTGTTCACTTCCTTCTTTAGAACAGTTTTACTCTGCAATGAGCTGTATTTCTCCTTTCTGCTTTCATGTAGGTTTAATTTCTATTGCTCTATCTGAACATTAAGAACAGTGTAGATATGACTGGTGAAATCTGTAGCTGTAGAGTACTGAACTGCAGTAGAAAAACATCATGACGTGGATCTGATATGAATCACCAAAAAAACCACAACCTCTCTGTGGTCAGCCCTTCTGGTTATGTAAACACAGCTATGGTGATTTACATCAACTGAGGACTCACAGGATGGATAACCAAAAAGAAGCACTGTGGTCATACCAAAACTGCCTTGCCCACAATTGAAGATTGTTCTGCCCATTTGGTGATTTAGGGCAAAAAGCCTCCCAGTCTGGTGTCTGTTCATCTCTGTTCATCCAAATTAAAACTGAATCTAAAATTTCATGGCCTTAAGAAAGTTGTAGAAAACTATGCCTTGTGTGCGCTAAAAACATGGGCACACCCTTCAAGAAAATCTTCCATCCCATTCACCGTACAATTCAGAAGAAAATAGAAATAGAAAGTAAATATATTATTTAATTTGCAGAGAAATATGACATATTTATATTTCTTTTTCTTATGAGTTACAAGTGAGCATAGGATCAGTTTTAGACTCACTTTGCCTGAACTTGTACAGAAGACAAGAATAGGTGCATATTTCAGCTCACGGACCATTTCTGAACTATTTGCTTTTGATTTGGCTTCAATATTTCATTGTTCTCTTCTCTTCTCTTCACTTCTCTTCTCTTCTCTTTTTTTTTTTTTTTTTTCTGTGGAAGTAGGTGGTTGAAGGGTTGAAGACACATCATTTCACTTCTGCTGTTTCTCTGCCATGACTTACACAGGGAAGAAATTAACTCCTAGCAACTGAAGGCTGACCATGTCAGACCACCAACCTTCACAAGTGTTTCATTTCATCATCCAAAATAATGCCAGTGTTCATGGAAAGCCAAGAATTTGACAGAGGAGCATACCAGTCTTCAGAAAATGTGGTTCTCCAAATAGGAGGGCCAATAACCATCAGGCCTTAAATGTACCAATAGGGAGATACAGAATGGAAAGACAGAGCAAAAACAAAACAAAACAAAAAACAACACCAAAAACATATGTACAGCTGCAATCACCAGTATGATTGCCCATTTACCACTTCCATAGGGTACCAGGTAAAAAAATAAATATCTCCCCAATTTTCTGAAATGACTCAAAGGAATGGGAAAAGTGAATGCAAGTTTTGTATTTCCACAAACATTTGTGATGACTTCTGAATATGTTTGCTTAGTGTTAGTTTGATGACAGCCTGATCTTGAAAGAGAACATGTAAGACTCTGTGATGAGTCTATCAAATCCATAATGAGGAAAAGCTTATGAAAAGCATAATGTCTAGCTCTTGCATATATACAGTTTGGCTGCAAAGCAGTCATGTCCTGATCACCCTTGTGTTGTTGGGATTACATGAATAATAGAATGTTTCCCTCACTTGGCTGATTAGCCTTCAGCAGATACTCTCTGCAAATATTAGATTACCAGAGCGGAGATTTTTCAATGCAGTTGGTACTAGTTGAACATCCTGTACCTAAGTGTCTTGAAAGAGTTTTTTTGGAGCATTTCCAGGATGTCATATATTCTCTTAGCAGAGACTGTTCAGATCTGTCCTGTCCTGTTAGCACACAGCAAAACATCATCATTCCACCAATAGCACAGCTTACATATGCTTTTTGCATCTCCTCTAAACGATAAATTCTACAATGGTCAAACGGCACCTTACCGTACCACACAAATGTTAAATTAATTCCTTCTTTACTATCTCCTGTAAATGTTTATCTGGACAAAATATGACATAATGACTGACATTAGCAGGATTGGGAAGAGGAAAACATCTTAGGACATAGGACTTACGACTCTGACAGATATGTGGCTGCAAATATTTTGCAGAGGGCTAAGATTGTGCTGCTCTACTTGCCTGCTCTGCTGCATTGCTCAGGGTCAGCATCCTCGGGATCAACAGCAGGACAAAACAGTATGTGGCACTGCCATAGCTCTAGCTGAGAATCAAATGTGTGGCATAGCAGAACCAGCTCATGGAGTAGCTACATTGGTGACAAGATCCTGGATTGTGGAGGCACGCAATGCCTGATCTGTTTTCCCGACTTTCACACACAGAAAAGTGTCTGATGTGGGCAGCAACACAGAGCTGTCTTCAGCCACAATCACTGTATATATGCTCTTCCTTGGGAACGTACTAGCTTTGAATTAAAATACAGTCAGTGTGATTTCTTGTGTGTTAAGAAGGACTGAGATATCTGAAGAGAAGAGTTAAAAGGGGTCAGTTGTCTCCAATATTGTTAGTAGCTTTTGCACTACACCTCCCATAGACCTATTTCAAGGTCTTCTCCCTTCAACTTCTCGTATTAGGCGTCTAATTAACTGGTGCTGGTTGGGATCATAATTTATTTATTTTTGCTTTACAACAAAGCCATGTACTCAAGTCATAAGTAGAGTAAGATTTCACTTAACAACTGTGGTTAAACATCAATTTTCAAGTTAGGGAATAGTTATTCATTCCTTACACAATGAAATTGGTAAAATGGTCTGTGAAATGTACCCTACACTGTGCTCCAAAATAAGAAATATCTCAAAATAAATATCAAAGTCCAAGATCTGGAATGAATTAAGTGAATCATGCAAAATGGGCAATCTTGCTAGTTATTGGGAAAAAACAGATTGTTATTTTCGGAAGAAAGTATTGCAAATGCTACCCTTACGGTAGGCAGTTTGGAAAGGACATAGTAGCATATGAAAGATGCTTGTTGCAAATCAGGATAGTTTCCATTGTGAAGATGTAGCTGTTTGCCTATCTGAAACAGAAGTTTAGGCAATGCTCATTTCCCAGCGTGTGTCTAATTCCTGCAACAGAGTCACTCTCTGATTTCAGTCTTCAAGAATCATAGAATCATAGAATGGACACTGGTTGAAAGGGACAACAATGGAGGGACCATTAGACACCCAGAAGAGGTTAAAATGGTGAATAAGAGTAATTCTAAGTGAGTTGTTCTCTCTGTCTCTCCTCTGCTCTCTTCAGTGAAATCATTTTGAGAGGCTCTGTTCTGCACACTCAATGTCTAGAAAGAGCAGTGAACAATAAATGACATCCCTACCAACTCTGCATGAACATGAAGCATTGATAACTTTCATATTCATATTAGCACATAAATCACATTCATATTGTGATAGCTTACATCTGTCAAAAATAAGGAAAACACCAAGTGACAGGTAATAAAGAGAGGAATGGCTAAATAACTTTTCTAAACATTTAATGCTTTGAAACTGAGACTTAATTTCCTCTTTAAATCAGCTGCATCTATAAATGTAAGGCATGATTTTTATTCATTTATTTATTTCCTCTGGAAAATGGTCCTAAATATTTGTTTTTCCTTGTATCTGGGTAAATACCATAGCTGATCTTTTCTCCTTCAACTACAGTGCTTGAAAGCTAGAACAGAGACTCAAAATGTTTTTTGGGGGTAATAAGACATTTACAAGTAGTGGTCCAGGAAGAAATGATTGAACATTTCAGTTGATACTTTAAAAAAAATGTAGTTGGCTGCAAGCATATGCTTATGAAGCACTGATAGCCTGATCCTGGCAACTGCACTCATACTAAACTTGTAGACCTAGGAAAATCTTTAGTTCTGAGAGGAAATACCAGATGAATTTATTCCCTGATAAACTTCTGCAGTTTCCTAGTTTTACAGAAAAAGAGAATTTGTCTACACATGGAGGAGTTATTCCTGCACTGTCATTTAACAGTCCTAAGTAACTCAGACTGGAGTGACAGTATATGTGGATGCTGGGAGCCTGAAATGTGAATGCCTTTTTCTCCATAAACTTAACTGGCTTTCATGGCTGCCTCCATCAGAAAGAAAAAGAAATAATCACATTGCCACGACTTACTTCATTTTACCACTCTCCCATTTTAAATTTACAGCTTCTCTTATTCCAAATGTATTTATTCACATGTGCAGACAAGTCCCAGACTGTGAGGAATGAGTCCAGTTTCATCCATAGAAGTAGTCCTTCCCAGGAATTCTTTCTGGGTGTTAATGTCACTGAAATCCTGAGGCCAAATTCTTGGCTCCACAGTTCCTCATTCTGCAGCATTCTGGCCTTGTGAAGAGGCCATAAAGCTGATCTAAGAAGCCAGCTGAACCTTTTCTCTGGCACAGAGAGGAGCATCATGAAGACCGGACTATTTCCACTGGAAAAATGAGCCTCATTTTCTTCAAGAAATGAATGTACTGTAATGAAATTTTACAACCCCCATAATAAGCCCATTATCGAGATTGTGACAAAACATGAAATAGCTTTAAGCTTCCAGTAGTTTCATGCTAACACACCAGAACTTCTGCCAGCTCGAATTCTGTTTTGTGATGATCAGTTGTGTCAGATCCAGGTTTGTTTAAACATTGTATGTTATAACCATACATTTGAAATTTTAGCTGGAATCTGAACTTAGACTTCATTACTAATCTATGGACAGAGATTGAACTGGTATTTCACAAGCCTGTTTGTGGAATTTCATATTCTGAAAAGATTTATTTTTAAACCTGCAGTCAGATATCATTTTCCCATTACCAGGTATCAATCTCACACGTGAATACAGTTGCTAAATAATAATTATGACTGCCTACTTAGCTTTTGCTCTGCTTTAGAGAAGGAGGTTGTTTAGTCACTTATTACAGCACCAAGAATGATCTGCTGTCATTCCTTTGTAGCTGGGAAATTGAGGTACAGAACAGCAAAATGACAAAGGTAATCCAGCTAGTCAGCACCAGGTGTTGATGAAGACCTGAGCAGCAGTAAGGCTGCAATTGGATCACACTAGGCATGCAAAACTTTTTAACACATTTGATATTCCCTGAGATGTGGTATATGTCAGATTTTCTATCTCATCCTTCTGTCACTCAGGAGATCAAGTTCACACTGATATTTTGTTCATCAAGATAAACATCTCTATTATCAGCAATTTTGATTCTCCTCAGCTCTGTCAATAGGTCCATGTTGCCACTTCTGACTATCAGAATGCCTCTCTTGCCACTTTTCTGTATGTCTGGTCTACCTCTCTGTCATTGTCTTACTTTTCTCACACATATATGTTTTGCTAAGATGGACAAGTCATTTGACTCAGCCTGTCAACAGGACAAGTGTTTTGTGACTCAGTCTGCAGGACCAGGATGGACAGAACACGGGATCAACTGAGAGCCACCCACATGATGCATCCTGAACCTGTACAGAGATATGACCTGATGTGCTCTACCAAGGCATTGGGAAGCAGAAACTGAAGTTTCTGTTGTGTTTAATGTGAAGTGTTTAATGTTTCATTGGACTGTCTCTGCATTTCTTTAGTTATGTGACATTTGGAGTCACCGTATGGTGCACCTTTCCTACACATTTGGTAGTATTTGTCAAGCTCTGCAACTAAACACTGCTAAGTAGTGGTTAAAATGCATGTCATGCTCTCTGTCATTCTTCTCCTACCTAACTTCTGCCAGAGAGCTTTCTTGGGAAAATTATGTTCACTGCTAGGTTTAGAGAACAGACAGCTGGTGCAGGGCAAGAATGTGTAAGCCTACAACCACATCTTTTCCAATAGAGCTTCATCTAAAATAGCCTCAATTTTCAAGCAGTTACTACGGAATGGTGTGTGGGGGTGATAGGATAACATGCTAGAAGGAATTAAACCTAAGTAAACAGAGGGGCTAAATACTAAATGGAAATATTCTAAATGTGAAGAGACCAGCTCCAAATGCAGCCCTGGGATACAGAAATAGAGTACTACAGCTACAGATATATTGCCAGTCCCACTCCCAGGTCAGTACGTGCCATGACATTGAATATGTATGTACATGGTGATCTGAAGTATAACTAATCCTGTTGGCAAAATACATGGTACACCAGACATTATCCAAAGTCCCTTGAAGTCTAGGGACTAGTTGACTTGAAAGGACTGGATCTGCAATGCAGGGACAGCAAGCCAAGCTCAGTGCTGGAATAAATGATTGAAAGCTCCATGGAAGCCAATGTAACTCCATTTGCTTGTGCCAGCAGAGAATCTGGCCTATAAACTTTGTTCTGCAGGGATCTCAGGCTGCATAATTCATTCAGTGATTCAGAGTGTAAATTAAATTTTCATGGCCATCAGTATATCGGCCACGTTGTGCTCCAAATTACATTTTGACTATAAGAGATTGTTCATTTCTGCAATCGTTTATATAAACATTCACTCTTTCCTGTTGAAGCAGTCATGGTTTTCATACAAGTTCAGTTTCCTTATCTAAAATACCACTTAATCTTTGAAGCCTTCCTTTTCACACAGTAGCAATGCAATAAAATTGATCATAAGATTACAAGTCTGGTTTCCATTTACTAGAGTGCTGATAGAGGAGAAATGAAATCACATGATTTGTAAAAGAGCAGAGTGGAAATAACTTTGGACATTACTAGTTCTAGTAAATATAGAAGTGATTTTGAGCTGGCTCAGTACCGATCATTTTCAGTTTGAGCATTTGAATTCAGAAGAGACATCTGAAGTACTGCATTTTGTCTATTATCTGCTAGAAGGTCTTGTTGATAAACCCCTTGCCCCTTGATTAATGCAAGCAAGTCATGTGGGCTGTAATGGCAACAGTTACGATCACAAGACCACACCAAGAAAAACAATATATAGGAGGGCAACATACAGGAGGACCTTTCTGTTCTTAATTTAAGTCCACAAAATAACTGCTTGTTTTACTGGATTTGCTCATACCAAAATCTACCAAACAACCATCAACTAGGTACTGTGGTAAATGAAATACTCCATGGATTTCCATCCAATTTTTGGTCAGCTGAATGAAAAGTCTTAATCCGGATAACAGATGTCAAGTGAGCTAGTGCTTTTTATGAATGCATAAAACACATATGAAAAAAAGTATAAATTACATGTTGGCAAAGGCAGGTAGTGAACAAAATCAGGGCCCCAAGAGCACTTACAAGCCTTATGCTAATCTCAATATGAGCAGGAGAAATTTCATGGTAGTGGAGAAAAATGGCACTTATGAAGAAACAAATGTATATTGAACCATTTCATTCTTATTTGTTAATTTGTTCTTATAAGTAGTACCAGTGAACAATGAGGAGGAAAAAACATATTAAAATTGCCTATTGCACCTGCTCCTCAAATCAGTTTAGAGATTTCTTTCCCTTCAGGCAGAGAGCAACCCTGTAAATAGTTCATCTGGCATCTGGCGCATCTGAAGGATGTGTGGTGGCAGAAGTTAGTGATGGGTGGAAATCTCTAAGAATGTTAATAGAAAGGTAGCCCAATTACTTTTCGTAAGCACAGTCATCAGTAAGCCAGTAACAATTGAACAGCTGTGTACGGAGCTATTCTAGAGTGATTAGGTTTAATTAATACAGAGTCATTTATCAGACAGAAATGATTAAGCCATGTGATTTCTCATTCATATCTTCATGAAGAGGAAGAATCATGCTCCAGTGAGATTTTGCATCATTTCCTGTACTTCTCATTGTTTGAACAGGAACAAGGCAGTGATTGTGTTCTGCAGATTGTAGTGCTTGGAACAAAGCTAGCTAAAATGTTGGAATGATAAACGAATATCTTTCAGAACGCTTTTGAACTATTAGTCTTCACAATTGCATTTGACTTAGTATCAGTTTAACTTGAAAAAGTTTGGGATCTGAAAGATTTATAAATATGGATAAAACCTGGTTCAACTGTGTGGTGAATATCTCTGTCCCTCATGAGATGGGCACTGTAGGTTATGTGACAGTCACTACTTCAGTATCACAAAGCATATGAACAAAAGAGTAGAGACATTGTACTGAATGTTAAATGTAATTTTAAAGCATGCTGTTCAAGGTGGATGTTTAGCCTTCCTAGATACAAGTTCAGGTTGGAATTTTGACACAATCACATCTAATTGGCCTACGTGTCCTAGTGGCTAGTTGTCTACATAGGCTCTTGCTACTGGCTCTCCATTTCATAGAATCATAGAATCATGCAGTCATTAAGACTGGAAAAGAGACCTTTGGGATCACCTCGTCTAACAGTCAGCCCATCCTTGCTATGCCCACTGCCCATGTCCCTCATTGCCACATCCACACAGTTCTTGAACACCTGCAGGGACAGTCACTTCACCACCTCCCTGGACAGCCTGTTCTGATGCTTCTTCACTCTTCAGAATAGCTTTTCTAATATTTAACCTGAACTTTTCCTGGTGCAACTTGAGACCATTCCCTCTCATCCTATCACTTATCTGCGAGTAGAGGCTGACCCCCTCTTTGCAACAACCAGCAAGGTCTCCCCTGAGCCTCCTCTTCTTCAGATTGAACAACCCCAGTTCTTTCTGCCACTCCCCATCAGACCTGTGCTCCAGAACCTTCTTCACAGCCTTGTTTACCTTCACTGGACACACTCCAGGGCCTCGATGCCTTTCTTGTAGTGAAGGGCCTAAACTTAATACAATACTTAAGGTGTGGCCTCACCAGTGCAGCAAAATCCAGTGATAGCATTAAACAGTCAGTCTGAGCCTTTATGTCTTCAACCACAGTCAGTTTTCCACCAGCCTTTTTATTTTGCTCAAAGAGCAGGCATTACATCATGATGGCTTTGACAACAGCAATAATCAGTATTCATGCCCAATGCAGACCTCACAAGCCTTTCTAACAGTGATTTGACGAGACCAGTGAAGTCTCATCAGCTTAAGAAAAGCTCCTGAAGCAAGGAGTGGCATTGGGAAATATTTATCGTGCCTGTGACGAGTCGGTTGGAATTTCTGATCTGCAGCTTCCACACAGCTGCAGGCACTCCTCCAAAATGGATCTGTCTTGAGGTATTTATAACGTGTCTGTCACCAGGGTAGCCACAAGGAAATGCAGCACCCAGGTTTGCAGCTGATGCAGCTCATCACTGCCTTCTCAGGTTCGCCACTCTGGCATGCCCGCAACAACCCCTTCAACACAGCTTGTTAGGAAAGCTTGTTCCTCCAAAAGTCCTTTATGGAAACAGTGCACAAGCCTGGCACGTGCCCTGCAGTGCAGTGTCTCCTTCCACAAAGAAGCTTGTAGACAGATCTTTAATTGTTCAGTTGTCCAAGAGTTTGTGCTACAGACTTACGATGCTACATTTGAAAAGCCACATTTTGGCTGAGTAGTGTTTATAGTAGTTCTCCTGGCTCTTTCTGAATTAACTTCCAGTGTTTAGCATCTCTAAAACTACTGAACTTGGCTGGTGAACACAGCAAAGATCACAAGCTAGTGGAGAGCATTGCACTTGGTCCTACAACACCATGAACTTTTTCCTCCCTTAATCTTCTTTCCAGTCAAGTCTGAAGTTACTTCAATCTGAGCTAATAACCTGATCAGCCATTTCCTTTCCATTTTGTCTGCAGTTTGCATCCCTTCCTTGTGTTCTGCCCACTACCTACTTGTAGGGAAGTAATCTTATCTGAAAGATGAAGTTTCTGCTTTTCAAAGTAAATATGCAGTTGGACTGCTAGTAAATTATCTGTAAAGTAGCTGATAAAGGAAAATCACTCCCAAGAAGTTCTGGTCTGATCCAGTTCTGAAGCCAAGGTAAAGACCTGAGACTCTAGAAAGCAGCCAAGGAATTCTAACGTTTTTGCTCTCTAACTGCAATATATATATGAAACTGTTTCTAGGCAAACTTGCCCGACACTTCAAAAACCAATTCCACCACTGTATTCATACATGATTACATGCCTGAAGTTTGAAATTTCTGCAAAATAGATTCAAGAAAAAAGTGGCATTCAGTTTGCAAACAGCTGAGGATTCACTGGGTAGCAGGTTTTCCTGGGCAGAGAAGCAGTCTTATGCTACCTGCCCAGTCACTGCCCACCTGCAGAGGCTCCCTGAGCTTCAATGACTGGCTGAGCCCTTTGTAAGAACCCTCTGAATAGTCTGGAGCTTTTACCCATTTTAAATAGTTTGCTGCAGTTTTGCAGATACCCATAGGGCAAGTTCTCCTAGAGGAGAAAAATCCAAAGGATGGCAATTGTAACCAGAAATTGCTAATACTTTCTATTTCTCTCTCTAAGGTTTGAAGTCTGGAGAAAACAGATCTGCAATGGCCTATGGGCAAGCCCACCTAATATTGCATGCTAGCTCTTCCTCTTGTACATTTGCTGAACTCTGTAGGTCCAGGTGAGAAAGAGAGCCAGATTTTGCCATTATTTTCCCACGTGTTCCCTAGAGAAAGGCCTCATTGGCTTCCAGTATATTACCCACAAAGAAAACTACTACTTTCACTCATCTGGCACTCAATAGCCATGTTTTGTGCTTACTTTGCCCACATGCTTCTCCTCAGAGACTATCACAAACCATGGAAAATTCCAAAATTTTCTTGGTGTTTTGAATGGATGGGAGGGCTGGGCTGCATCCAGAGTAAGTTTAAGTTTGGTTTGTGGCTCCAAGCTGACCCAGAATCAGGGCTCATGGTCAGAACTTGAGAAGAAGAAAACTTATGGATTTGTCTGATGAGGATTCTTGCCTGGACAGCTGCTGTCCTGGGATTTGAAACATACATTAGTCAGGTCCTGCAGGATGTAGAGTAGCCCCTTAGCATCCACTGATTTCCGTGCTATGGCCAAAAGACCTTGAAGTCAATCCAGACTGTGCAACCCTTATGACTTTCTAATTGTGATGCTGAACAGTATTAATAGTAGCAGGTTTGCTTCTGGAGATCAAAGCCCTTGATATTCAAAAGATACTGTGATTTCAAGTCTGCATGAAATGTACAGACAATGCCCAAAACTGGGGCAGAGCTAAAGGACCATAAATATCATACCATAAATATACATTGCTGCTTACTCTTAGAGCTTGATTCTGCAGTAGCAGGTGATGCTTATCACTTCTCAGAGCTTTTATTCACTTCTGGAAGACTTCTTTCCCCAGCATCCTACAACACTACATCCAGCAACACAGTCAAAAAAAAGGTAGGGTCTTGAAATCTACCTGGGCTGACATCTCCCTTAATTTATAGAAGGAATACGCTTTTGGCAGGAACAAGAAGACCTGCCCACAGATTAGCAGCATCAAAAGAAATATGCGTCAGATCCTTCTCACTGATGTGCTCCAGCATTGCTTGAAACAGATCTGTTTGCTCTTTCATCTGTGGAGCACGCCACACTAGTTTTCCATTCATTCCATTGCTGATCCAAAAGGGAAAGAAGCCAAACCTTTCACTTCTCCAGTATTTGTTAAAGCGCAGGCTTTTTATTTGGAGACTGAATATATAATTGTTTAAAGTCTTAAATGAAATTCCTGTGTTGCCAAAGATATCCATTCAGAAACCACAAATCAGGCCACTAGGGAACTTAAGAGTGGCATAAACATCATGAGACCTTAGAAAAAAAGAAAATTTGTTGTTTTTTTTTTTCTTCTTTCTTTCTTTCTTTCTTGCTCACTTTCTCTTTTGCTCTTACTCTCACTCACTCTCAACTCTACATCTCTCTTCAGGATTAATATTTTCAAGCTTTTCTTTGGACCATTTGGAAGTACAGAAACTTATTTTTCAGTGAAAGTTGACTCTACTATAATTATTTGACTGTAGAACATGAGGTTTTCAGAAAAAAAAACTCATTTACTGGGACAATTTTAGTGTTATTACATGGACCTTCCACATGGACCCACCATAGGAACTCAGATTACCAAGCAAACTAGCAAAGTTTCCACATGCACAGAAGCTCAACTGCATGACATTTATTTCAAATCTTTTTAGTTCTTAACTGGCAAAATCAGTTTAATGGCTACCTTTATTAGTATTTACTGTCTGTATTAGAGTAACTTCTACAGGCTCTGATCAAACTCAAGATACTCATTCAGGCTATGAGAAACAATCATTAACCTGAGAAGCTACAGCCTCAAAGAACAAGATGAACAAAGGGAGGAAGAAATGAGAGATTATCTCTCCCTCCCCCATTCACAGAAAGACACTGTGCAGCAGAGTGAAGTGAAGTGACTTTCCCACGCTATCTCAGGAAGTCGGTGGAAGAGCTCAAAACTGAACCAAGACACCAATTTCCAGGCAACAGCCTTAATTGCAACACTTTCCTTTCAACCAAAAGCCCTAAAAATGAAAATGGTGACACTCAGCCACCTAAAGCAACCTACCACCAGAAAAGGGGCTGTGCTCTGTTCTCCCTTGCAGGTGAGTTGTGTGACCTGAGGGTGACTTCAAGACTTGTCCTAATAGGCAGCACAGTGTCCTTTCCTACTCCAGGTATTCTGTTCTACAACATAACTACCCGGTGTCAATGTGCAAAACAATCTGTGAGGCTCCAGAGCTCTATGCCTCCACAGAACTTCAGACAGCTCTGTTCACTGCCTGGAGCATCAGCCATTTGTGGCTCGTGGGTGTTTTGGTTCACAAGGAACAAAAAAACACGATCTGCTTCGCCTACTGTAGCGTGAAGGGAACTAAGGAACAAAGTAAACTGTTCTTAAAAGTCAATATATTATGAAGAAATATCCCAGAGCTGGCAGGAATACTAATTTGATTAAAAAAAAAAAAAAAAAAAAAAGTGTGCCAGTAAACTTCCTGTATTTTGAGGAATTCCTATGATCTTATCAGAACACTGGCTAGGGGTGCTTAATCACTTTCCACATACTTGGTTTAACTATCTAATGTAAATAAATTTTATGAGTCCCAACTATTATTAGGTAATAAACTTAATGACTTTATGAAGGTTATTAAGTAAACAATATCAGGGCTCAGGAATAGATATTATATATTTTAATTTAAATGATTCTGTAGAAAACATACACAGGGAAATATGCATCCTACAGTTTTTCTGGGTAAGATGATTTAAGGTTATACCAAAAGATAATCAGCCGTGCTGTTGTGTTCAGAGGTCTTGTCTCCAGTGCATTGAATATTTCAGTGGAACCTGGGATCTAAACAAGATTTCAGAACCAAAAAAAATTCTGGTGAGACACAAGAGGATGGGCAACAATATGTAATCAGTGAGCTTGCTTCTTTAAATGAATCAAGATGGGACAGGCTTCCCAGGAATAGAGAGCATTTAAGCTCTAGGAAGGGGCTAAATTCAAGTTTTAGTTTTTTCTCTGAAATGCATTTGATTTAAATAGAAGACATTGGCTCTGTAGTGCTTATACCTGTTATTCAGGAGCTCCACTACTGCCCTAGGGGAACTGGGATCAGGATGGATGACTGAAGTTATGTGGGCAATGCAGAAAGTGCCTCAACCTGCAGCCAGCAGTGCCCTACGGCTCTGAGGGACCCAGGGGATCTGGAGGACACCCTTCCTGGCACAGTGAGGGCTGGGGTTAAAACAGTGGGGTTAAACAAATTTTGCCGGCTGCCCTGTGCTCCTTACCACCGATCCCGGCTGCAAGCTGCTACCATTGCCCATCACACAGCTCTGTGTTTCAAAAGCAAAGAGAGGGTTTGCTGTTTGCTTTGGAAGCCATTTACACCCCCTTTTGTTATTGCAGATCTCACACAAAGTACAATCTCTCTCAATTTTTTCTCTGATCCCTGTTCAGGTATTTTTCCAGGGCTGATACCAATCTTGGTGGCTGCTAAGCTGCTGGCTGGAGTTATGGGTACCCTTTCCTTTCTGTTCTGCTCTTTGCTTTCCCATGGTTACCAAAGTAAAACAAGTGACTCTGTCTTTGCAGCATTGTTTGATTTAGTGAGAGGGCTCCTGTTTAAAGGCCAAGTCATGCTGCTTTATGGATATATTTCCTGGTCTTTGAAAGAAGCCACAATAATGTGATCTGTGTAAATAGACAGATCCTGTAAAAGCACGTTTTGATTCTCCTAGAAAGGCTTTGCAGCACTGGGCATAGGCCAGCTGGGGGTGGGCAACACATCTTCTGTACATGTATAAAGCACAATGTCTCTGATCCAGGACATTGAGCCTTGTCTGAAATGTACACAGCTTGCTGGTGAGCTGCACTCTTACTGCACTGGGCAGTGGTTCAGTCCCACACAGGGCTGCTTTTCTTTCTTCATTTTTGTTTTGTTTTGTTTTGTTTTGTTTTGTTTTGTTTTCCTGTGCTGAAGGTGGCATTTCTCAGCTGGGTAGGCTTGGCAGGGAGATATTCTTGCGGGCTTGATTGAGCACGCACCACACTGATCTCCACTCTGTGGGCACCACCTCATGGATTTCAAAGGCTGGGCTGATTTGAAAAAATGAAAAAATTACTGGAAAAAATGAAAAAAATTACATCTGCAGTAATTCAGTGATGTGTCCTAGACCTCCAGTTATCACAGATGCTTTGTCATTCCATTTCCTTTGTAGGAGAGTAATTATGCAACGCATACTCACTCTTTTCCTTTCTGTTCTCACAGAACACTGTCATTTCTCAGAAGAGCATTAGCCAAGTGCAAAAGATGTCAAATAGTTGTCCATCTTTTTTTTTTTAACATGTTTTATTTAACAAATCTTTGAGGTGCTCCAATGATAGATAGGCATTATTATTCAGATCAGGCAGGCAGGTGAAAATAAGGACAAACACAATATCTGACCCAATGCTAAATTGAAGGGCAAGGGCAGTGCTGGTTGGCCAACAGCAGAAATTAGAAGAGTCTGCAACTGTTTGTCAACTGCTTGGGGCTGAAGCTGCAGAATTCATTTAACCCCAAACTTTGAGGAGTTCGTGTGTCCTCTATTTGTGTTACACACTATATAACAGTACCAATAAATAATATTTTTGTTCAGGTTCAGTTGTCTAGAAGCTACTATTCCTTTGTGATGTGGCTGTTCATACTCTCCTTTGCTGTACCTTCCGTAACAAGCCACAGGCCTGAGTCCAGCATTTCTGAAAGACTGCCTCCAGTTTTGAGGTGGAGAATTGCTTCTCTGCTGCCAATTTAATGTTCTTCTCCATGGGAGAAAGTTCTCTATGGAATCTGGACCTAGATCATGAAATCATCAGCCCACAGGAACTGTGGGCTATCTCAGCCCTTGCACCTCTAATATGAGCACAGAGGAATGAAGACATTCAGAAAAAACATCCTAAAAACTCGGAAAGCACTCAATCAAACCAGAGAATTACAGAAGTTGATTTTTCTTCTGGGAAAGGAAAGACAAACCACATGCACCATATAATTAATTGTGTGACTTAATGTACTCCTGGAATCATGTGCAGCTTCTGAGAAGACAAAAGCAGTATAAAAAATAAACTGTGGATAATCAAACAGCCTGGGCAGCACTGTTCACTAAATTCGCAGAACTGTTTCCATTAGCCTGAAGAAGAGGATAGGTGAGATACGCACAGAGCATTTATGATGGTTTTCATTTTTTCTTTAGATTGGAATCAGACTTTCAGTCAACAGGAAAAGCTAAATAAGACAGCTGCAGAGAACATGACTGAGAAGCAATTCTCATATATGCACAGAGAGAAATGTGTGGTCTTTGAAGCAGTGATATGGTCGAGAAAAAAAAATAAATTATGGATTGTGACTCCCTAAAGCTCAGCACGGTGTGGGCATCATCAGGGCTGAGGATCGGGCCATATCTGCAAACTGGGTGCAGGTTTGGATGGTAATTTCCTGCCTCATAAGGGCAACAGGATGAGAGTCACTGCAGGCATATTGCCCTGAGCATGCCCCGCACGCAGATAATGACACTGTTGAGGTAGCTGAGCCCTCCCATTTCCTTCGGAGAATAAACACCTCTGCTTCCTCTTGATTCTCCCAACAGATATTTGGCTACAGAGCTTCTCAATTTCCTCATGAGAGATGAAGAAAAGTCTAGGTTTTTCCCAGTTGCGCATATCCCCCCAATTATAATCTTGGCATGCATCAAGATATGATTTCCTCTTTCATCAGCTAGACCTTTGCAGAAGATTCCCCTGGCTCCTGAGCTGCCAACAAACACTCTCTTGGATTTACCTTGGCTTGAGAGAGGGCATGGCATACCAGAACGCTGTGTGCTGGTGCCTCATCAATGACTAAGTCTCAGCTCCAGTCTAAAAGTAGCAGGAGGACATTTCTTGGTTTTACCCCACTCGCACCCTTGACAGTTCAGCAGCAGTTCCCTGTGGCTCACCTTCACTCACCTCTGTTCCCTTTTCCACAAGGGTTGGACAGCAGAGACATTGCCAAGACCTTTGCTGTACCAAAGTTTTAGCTCTAACACTGGCAAAACCACATGCATGGTGAGGGACAGCATGGTGAGGGACATTTTTTTCCGAAGGTGAGCCATGTGCGGGTGGCAGAGGCAGTTGCTATCATAGAATGGATTAAGTTGGAAGGGACCTTAAAGATCATCTAGTTGTATCAGAAGTCACTGTAAATCTTCAGCACCTCTCTTCCCTTCAGCTTAGAAGATCTGGTAGTCCTCCTGCAGGGAAATAGTTCAGCATCTCATTTCCTCCTGTTCCCTCACAGGGATGGGCAAATCAGCTCTCTAACAGTTGCTTTGCTTTCAGTGTGCTCACCTTCAGTATAGGATTCAGCCCTTGGGGATATTAATATGCTACAACTATAATACTACTGAGCTAGGCACTAGCATTTTTTCTTCTTGGCCTCTCACCATGACACAGAGTGGGAGAAGGACTTCACTTTATGAATAGCAAGGACAGGATGCTGTGCAGTTTTTAGCCTTTTGTGTATTGAATCCATGCTCTGCACAATGGCATGTTTCAGAGTTAATAGTCCCTCAGGAGGAAAACACACCGGAGGAAGCATTTCCTGCTGTGGGCAGTTGACAGCTGGTGTTGAAACAGGCCATCTTGAGTGGTGGAGAGGAGGCTATTTTGGGGAGGGTTTGGCAACATTATTTTACTCTTCTTGTCAACAGCATCGATGGTTACCATAACACAAGTACAGGGACAGATCAAAGGGAAAATATGAAGAGAGTTAAGGGCCTCAGGTCGGTATTTGTATCCCACTGTGCAAGCACAAGTATCCTGTCTTACTCTTGACATCCTCAGATCCATCTGTCTGTCACCTGATAATTGCATTTCGTGAGCAATGATGGAGAACAGAGGGATGTGTGGCACAGAGATACAACAAAACTTTGTGTGTATAATGTGATGCACAGACCACGTCTCTGGATAACTGATTGCTATGACTTAATAGAGAAGAAAAAGTACAAGGCCAAAGTCAAACTTTCAGAGGTGCAGTCAGGCTTTATTAAAGCCAGCATTTCACAGGTTGTATTTTCTGAAATGAGATAAAGGCAAGTGGAAGCAAAGGGCTCAAGATTAGGATGATTCTGGTGAAGTTCTGAAAAGACAGGAGAATTTGAGCAGGTAGTAGAGGTCTGAGAGGAAGAAACAACAAGAACAAGAGTATCTAGGACTGAGCTTTGAAGTCAGCTGAATTGCAACAGCCAAGATTGCAGCAGCCAGTCAGCTGGAAAATCTGATAGACTGGAAAAGAAATGCTGATTTCTGCTAACTAGTAGCAAAGTGTCTTATTACACTGAGCAAATTCAAAGGGAATGCATCTAGTGTAATTGTATATTCCTAATCAGTCAATACCTCCACAAAACTAGTGGCACAACTTGGACCAGCTGTAACATCACTTCTTTAAAGAGAAGGAATTTGAAATAAAGATGCTATAAACATGAAAGAAAAACAAACCCACAACCCAACAACTAAAACAAACAGTTGGGACCATCATACAGTTACCATGAGTATAACTGGATGAAACCATTTTTGACAAATGTTTTTAAGTGAGAAGAATTTTCCTTTTAGTTGATCAAATATTTTGGTGAATTCCTGTCAAATTAGTTGAACTTCAAACAAGATGAGATGGCAATGACAACTATCAAAATATTCATCTTCATGATTTTCAGGCAGAAATATTCAGAATTCTACTTTAAAACAGAGTGTTGCTCTCCAAAAAACCATCTCTGGATAGACTTTTAATATTATTTCTAAGATTAGGATGAGTGGACAAGTATTTGTCTTTGAAGTAATTTATTTTGGGTTAGGTTTGCTGGAGATACAAAAGGAGGTTGCAGACTCCTTCTCAAGCCACCTGGCATGTCATGCACCACATATAACAGGACAGCTGCACAGTCTTCTTTTGTCCATCCATCCCCTGGCATCGTGACTGTCATCACTTCTCATAGCTTCAGCTGACACAATGAATTTTACAACACAGATGAACTTATCCTTTGTGTTGCTGCTTGGTCTTGTCCATGACTACGCCAGCATGCCCATCATATTAGACTACAACTCCCTACATATATAACTTTCTGAAGTGCTGTTGCTGAGGCAAAACTAGTTGCCTTTTCTCCTTTTCTTCCTAACACTTCCTTTATTATAAAAAGGCTATGCAGACTTGGGGAAAAGATAAAAAAAAAAAAAAAAGCAGCAAGCTGGATGTTTACTTAACTGTTGGTTGAGAGTTGGCTCCCGTTAAAATGTTGGCTGAAGGCAATGCTGTAAGCATAGTCCCTTCTACAAGAGTGCCAGAAAACCAGGGGGCAGGTGGCAGTTATTGAACAATAGTCAATTACATTTTTTAGGCAAATATTTGCTCATGTGTCCAGACAATAATATCTTGTGGAAATGTGTTTGCACAATGTCCTTGACAAAGGCTTCTCTATTAACATGTACACAATCGAGTACAGATCTGGAACAGTGTTTAAGACAGTTCAAGCAACAACAAAATAATATCATGCATCCAGCTCTGAACAAAACAACCATCCTGACGTACCTTTACATGGGAAAAAATAAATGCCTCTTGAATAGGATTTACCTTTAACCCATAAAAAATCTGACATGAGTGCCTGTTCTGGGATCTTGATACATCTCCTACAATTTCAGACTGCTTCCCATTTGGCCTTGGCCAGATTGCTCAAGAGTGGGGTTTCCAAAGCCCCTGCAGGGTATCTGCATTTTACCCTGCCCCAAAAGCAGGCTCAGTGCTGCTGGGTGTTCAGTGTTGGCCACAAGACAATGCTGCCTCCAAGCTCAACCACTATTCTAATCATGTACAACAGGCATCCCACTGACCTTTGCCCAACCAGGGGATGAGTCTGCCTGAGAGCTACTGAGGATCACTCTTGCTCCTCCTCAGCCTGGACAAGTGCAGACACTCTGAAGAGGGAGAACCCATTACAGCTTGACACCATCTCTGCCCCGGGAGCCAGTGCTGCTGACACTAGCCTGCTCCTGGGAACAGCAAGGACAACAGAGTCTCATCATCAGGGCACAAATGGATTGTAGGGATGTATGTGGCGTATGTAGTAAAAAAAAAAAAAGTGGTAGTGTACCACTTTTTTTGGCAATCATAGTACTCCAGCAAATAATTAGTTTAGCCAACTGAGTGAGAACTGCTGAGGTGTGATTTTGAACTAAAGTCAGACAACATTCAACTGTGTTTTCTGTGTACTCACTGGCTTTGAGGTTGCAAAAAATGTATGGTCTACAGCAAGGGTGTTAGCCAAGAGCATTTGAGAATTGTTAGCTTAGTCCTTTTACTTGTAAATGACCATTCACAAGCTGCTCCTCTTCCCTTCCCGTGATTTCCTTAATAGATACCAGTGTTTTCTGAATGTTTTGGCTGAAAATGTTCCAGTCTTCACTTTACACACCACATGTTCCCTTCATCACAATGGTGATTCAGTATCCACGAGGTTCATGAGTCACCTCAGCGATGGGATCATTTCTTATTCTCTGACTGGCACTTACATAGGGGTGCATAATATTTGCTACAAGCAGGAAACAAAGTCACTGAAGAAGAACAAAAACAATAGTGTCTGAAAGCTCAGAACTACACATTTATGCTAAAACTATTGAAAAGTGAGAAAATTCTTCTACTTTGGTCCGCATATTCATGCAAATAAGAAGAATCTCCTTGATGTCAAGATCATTACAGGAGTAGATGGATGAGGCTTCTGCTGATGCAGGAGTTCAAACAAAAAATTAACTGGTCCCTACCTTTTTCAGAACTGTGAATCCAGGAGTCACAGCAAACCAGACTTGTTTTGTTTGTTTATAAAAATATTCCTGAGACAATTGTTTAGGTTTTGTTCCTCTTCTTGAATGATAAAAAAAAATCTCAAATTCCTGCTGCAGCATTCCTGAAAGTGAAATCACGCTCATAACTATTTTACTATGATCATTATCTTACAGATCTTTCCCTCACAGATCTTTTTTTTTTTTTCCCTCCATCATTTCAACATCTTTTTTTTTTGTTGTTTTTTTTTTTTTTTCCCCACAGGCTTTTAAAACCTCTTTCTTGTTCTAAAAGAAATTTTTACTTTTCTGGGAAGCTAAAGTTTATTTTGTAAGAACCACGGAAAGAGACATTTAGTAAAAACTGTTATGAAGTGATTGTTCTGAAAGCCTTATTCACTCATTTTAATGCTTCCTATTTTCTTTTAATTTCTTCATGAGCTCAGCTTCAGCTGGAACCCCTGCTTTCTCACGATCTCTCAGTTTTGACCATCAGTGCACATAACTGAACAATGGCCTAAAAATTAGATAAGTATTGAACATCTAGATAGAATCATGGAATCAAAGAATCATTAAAGTTGGAAATACTAAACAGATCATCTAATCCAACATTAACCCATGCCTGTGACTACTCCATACTGTGTTCCTCAGTACCCTTTTCCTGAACACCTCCATAGATGGTGACTATTCCAATGTGTCACCATTCTTTCTGAGAATAAATTCTTCCTGATACCCAACCTGAGCCTCCCATGGTGCAACTTGAGGCCATTCCCTCTTGCCATATCACTGTCACTTGGGAGAACAGGCCAGCTGCCAATAGATTTAAATTGTACTCAGAGTATTTCTTGGAGTAGTGGAAGATAATGGAAACTGCTGAAGCAGCCCAAGAGGACAGTCCCAGAAGACTTTGTTCTGCCCCCCAGCATGCCGCCAGCATATGTTGATGAAAAAAAAAAAAACTGTTCAGAAAGGGAGCAATCAGGCCTTGAATAACCGTACTTAATGACTTCTGAAGTAACTAAACCATATACTCCGTTAATTACTGCTCTGCAGAAGACATATTTTAACTGCATGATTGCAAAAATCAGAGCATACACAAAGGCAAGAAATATTTGTTCCCCTGGGCCAAAAGCTGCTTTCAGTTACACCCAAGAAACCACATTAAAGCCTCTTGCCTGCAGGGTGCCAAGCCATCCTGCCCAGCTCTGAATCCCATTTGCTGCCGTTGACATCAGCAAGCATAGCAGACACCTACGATGATGGCTCAATCCTTGCCAGACAAAGCATCAGTGACCCAGCATGGCGACGATGCACGTGTGTGTGTGCTGACCTCTGCATCCATCACCCCATTTGTGTCAGTGTGACCTGGACTTAAGCCTATAGGATACAAGGGAAACAGTCCCTGCAGCTGAGCTTGACTCAGCCCACTATTTTGGCACTAGAAGTTAGCTCCTGCCTTCTCAGGGATTATTTATTTTGATAATTGGTTTTGCTCTTATTGTGATTTCTGGACAGTGCTTCTGCTAATGAAAGTGAGAGAAATGGAGGTGGAGAACACAGCTGAGTACCTCCATCCCGACCCAAAGACTACACTGCTCTGAGCACACTTAGTCCTGCCAAACCCCAGGCCTGAAACACACTCAAGACAAGGTCTCCGGCAAAGAGGGGATTGCTCTAACCCACCACACCATCTAGTGACAGCATATTTAAGAGCACTCAATTTGCCCACACCTACGCCTTTTATTCCAAAACTTCCTAATAGTTACTCTTTAAACAGCTCATTTCTACACTCAGGCTCTACTTATAACATTTGTTCCGTTTTGTTTTGCTTTATTCTGGAGGTCTCCCAAAGGCAGTGAACTGCTGTCCTGCAAAAGGGCTTTGGAAGTGATTCTGTCATCCAGCCCAGAGCTGCCCTCTCTCATGCCGTGTTCCCAGCTATGCCAAAATGGTGCATGACAGTCTGTAGATCCCTGTAGAGACCAGCTTTCTACCCAAATACATGAGTAGCAAAAAGTATATTGCTAAGTACAGCAAAAGGAGAGAGCAGTGCAGTAAGAACATACACTAATGCTCAGGGATGGCAACACACTCAACTGTTACCTCCAGGTTTATGCTCTTAGAATAATAAGCTCATCCTTCCAGTACTTGAAGGGAATGTGCAAACAGGAGGGGGAATGGCTGTTCGTGAATATGGATAGTGATAAGACAAGGGGGAATGGTTTTAAACTGAAACAGGGGAGGTTTAGGTTGTATATTAGGAAGAAGTTTTTCACTCAGAGGGTGTTGATACACTGGAACAGGTTGCCCAAGGAGGCTGTGGATGCCCCATCCCTGGAGGCTTTCAAGGCCAGGCTGGATGTGGCTCTGGGCAGCCTGGTCTGCTGGTTGGCAACCCTGCACACAGCAAGGGAGTTGAATCTAGATGACCACTGTTGTCTTTTTCAACCCAGGCCATTCTATGGTTCTACGGCATTACCTCACCTCTCCCTGGTTGGTCAGGTGAGGTCTTTCACATTTGCCTTCTTAATCATGTTTTGGTGAGAGAAACATGCAAGAAACAGAGATAACTTTCTGGCTGCTTACAGTAGAAATGACTATATGGTAATTCTGGACCAAAAACCTGGAAGCACATGGCTATCTTTCATAAGACACAAACACTTTCAAAACAAACAAACAGGAAAGAAGATAATCCTGCCGGAATTGTCACTGCTAAAATTGCTACTTCTAATGAATCATCTGGGATCTGGTACTCCTTGGTGGCTGCTGAGGTACCCAAATTGCTGAGCCTCTTTGAAAAGCATTCCCTTTGTTTTGAAACATATTGAGGCAGCACTTTCAGCCTTGGAATTCTGCCTTCTTTAGAAAACCTTCATCTGCACACTTTAACTTGTTTTCATTTATAGAGCTATGATCTTACCATTTTCTTTAATGAAAATAAAAATCCCAACTATTCAGGTGGTAGCTCTATTAGAGACATTAATGAATACAAGAAGTCCATTATCTTGGAATGGGGATTTTTTTTTTTTAGGCAAAAATCTGTTGTTTCACTGACAGTTAAAAAGCTGTCTTCAGTATGTGATAATAATTGCTAGAGGAAATAACCTCCCTCCATTAGTTTTATTCTTTTAATCATGAAAATATTCCTATAACGATCATTATGTAGAAACATTTGCATTCAAAAAAACTTAAAGCTGTGCCTGAATTACCAGGCAAATTCCTTATTCATACGTTTATAGGCTGTGCTGCCAGAAAGAAAAAATAATTAACTTCTCAGTAAAAATCCTAATGATGTTAATTTTACTACAACAGACCGCGCCAGTATACAAGAAGATTAATTCCAATATTGTACATTTGTTTTCTCATTGTCTTAGGAAAAAAAAAACAAAAAAAAACAAAAACAAAAAAAACCCAAAAAAACCAAAAAACCAGGATGTATGTATGTGGCAGTGTTTTCTTCCTACCAGAATACCCCCTCCCCTTGATCTTCTCAGCAGGTGAAAATTCATTTCTCACACTGTTATTTGAGCCCATAATATGAGGGCCATGTAGGATTACACTCTGGACGTGGTTGCACACTCTGGAGATATTGTCTCTTGGTTAAGAAGGAAAAACATGAGCACTACAGTGGTGGGCCCCAGTAGCATTTTCCACAGACATTAAAATGTTTAGGGTGCTGAGTGGCTCGCTTTTGGTGAATCCTAGTGCCATCTTTTGGGGGAAAGAGGAATATGTCTTGACAGGCAAATATGCTTTGATGCATTTGAGCGGAGTGACTGTTTTGCTGCCAGGATCTTGTTCCCAGGGAAGCAGGCTGATGCGTGTGTAAAGCAGAGTCAGGGGTGCATGGTTTCTGGGGTGCCTTGCTATTGCAGCAGTCTGGGGAGACAAACCAGGGCTGGCTTTCATGTCAAATATGATGCCCTGTGATACATGGAACAGTGTGGCATTCACTGCCCAGTGCCCCAGGGGTGAAATGCTGCAGCAACAGGAGGTGACTGTTTGGGCCAGGACCACCAGTCCATAGTAGGATGGGACCCTCCCAGAGGATGTGGAAGCTGCAAGCACTTCCCAGACAGAATAGCAGGATTGAACCTGCGGTGTAACGGAGGAGCAGCATGAAGTCATGTCACAGCAATGGAGCAGGCACAGTGCACGCTTGCCGGCCCATGCTGCCCTCACCCCCTCTCTCATACAGCTGTGTTTGGCCTTCAGTTGCCTGTAGGGAGCAGGCTCAGCACTGCAGCCTTGGCAAAACACATCTTTCAGTCCTGCAGCGCTGTACAGGAGAACACTGCTGTGGGAAAGACAAAGATGTGGGGAGAGATTCTGTGCAGCTTTACCAGGGGAAGTATGGCTTCACGCACAAAGAGAGCTTACTGTGGAAAGATCCTCTGATGAAGAAGAGGAGAAGAGCTCCAGCACAGGAAGAACACAATGACTGCTGGTTGGCAGCAGGCAGTGTGGACCATGACAGGATGCCAGGCAAGTCCCACCAACACTTCTGTCCTCTATGGGAGCACCACGGTTGGTCCAGAGAATGAGATGTGAAACGCTGCTCATTCTCCCTCTCTCTGTTTTGTTTTGTTTCTAGGGATGATTTCTAAATGGCATTACAGTCAGAGAAACCAAAAAGATGCTGAAGCCTGCTGCTGTGTGCAAAAGTACTGTGCAGATTACTGTGCTGTGCAGGGAGCCAAGCTGTTGAGGGCTACTTTTCCCTGCACAGACACTGGAGTTTGCCTGTGGTCAATACAAGGAAGAGCAGCTGCTGAAGGTAACCACGGACAGCACAGTCATCTCCAGCCAGAAGAGACAGGACAAACCACGCAAACACAGAGTGGAGCAGTGTGCCAAGCAGCTTAGGAGATGGTGCAGCAATAGATTTGGGTGGGAGGCTGAGGTAGCTGTGATCTGTTGACCACTGGCAAATTTCCTAGACCTTTAATACCACTGCCTGAGCTGGGATACAAGAAGTGACACCAGTAATGTCTTGTAAACTTGTCTTTGACGAAGAGAAAAAATGTGCAACGCTTTGCAGTGCTTTACAGCTCTGTAAGTAGCTTTACCTGTAGGGATGGTTCAGTCAGGACTGCCCAGCTGCCGCTGCAGCCATGGTTACTGGATCTCAAAGCATGAGCTAAGGGACAGGGGGATTTGAAGGACTCAGTCACTATGTAACATAAGGGAGGGCTGAAGTGGAGGCATGTAGTTAAAGGCTAAGCCCAGCATGCACTCACTCCTGTAAGTTTTTCAACAGTCAAACACAACATACCACTCCTAGAAAAAGTTTAGGTCACCTCTTTCTCTAGGAGGTGCAGGGGACAAAGCCTGGGAATCTCCAGGTGCCGCATTATAAGGCTAATTGCACAAACCATGCAAGACCATTTAGGTGCTTCAGTTCTCTGTATGGACAACCAGGAATCACATCCCTGCCCAGATCACTTGAGAGTCAAATATCCAGGCCTTCATTAGCATCTCATATTGTGTTATTGTTCAGAAAACTGATGAGCAGCTTCACAGTCTGTCTGTTTTTGACCAGATGTAGGTGACTGCCCAGGTACCTGTTGGCTGCTACTGCCTTGAAGGTCATAGGAAGCACCAGCAGTCTCATATAATGGGTTTGAAGATGTACAGCATTTTTAGCTGGCATCCGAGAGCCATAAGACCTGTATTTTTGCCTGTGTGGGAGGATGTTACTGGGAAGAAAAGTTCACATTTGCACAACAGCAAGCAGGTGTCAGAACAAGACTGTAGACTTAACGATGAAAAGCATTCAAACACAATCCAAAATCCACATCACTGCCCAGCTCTTTTTTTTTTTTTTCAGCATTTTTCCAAGATCCTCTCTTCCACATGCTCATGAGAACAAAAAGTTCTAAGAAATGTTTTGGTGAACAATTTTCTCTTCATTAGGGATCATTTTGTATGATGGCATTTTACCTTCTGGCAGCTGCCTTTGCTGGAGGGTGCCTTATAACTGAAACTAGGTTGCTCTCAGTGCTATAAATTCAGTTCCAAATTCACCAGGATGAACATGGCTTTGTTAAATAATGAACTGGAGAAGGTGTTCTGCAACATAAGAGACTGAGAGACAGAAATCACATTGGAAGTCTATCAGAATTGAGACCATAAGTTGCTTTGGAAACCTTTTGGAAACTTCATCATCTGACAATTAATTAACTACTTTTGCCAGGTATTCTGATTAAATAAAACTGTGCTGTGTCTTCCCATTTATCTACTTTTGTGTTGTACAGTGCCAAAAATGAAGACAAAATGAGAGTTAGAGCCCAATGATTCTCTACACCATAATTACAACTACTAGACATTTTCCAGAAGAAGATGGCTGAACCGCAAACATCTCAGCATTTACCAAAGTAGAAGAAGGAATCATGTAGATATGGAAGCGCAGTGCTAGCTAGGACTGTTAACTACATCTCAACTCTGTATCAAACTATTTCAGTAGTCACAGTGGAACAGCAAAAAAATGTTAAAGCACAGATTAGTTACACAGCTCACAGGCTACTATGCTAAAAGTTTCACTGTGATCTGCATCTAGTAGTAAAGGAGAGAATGTTGGATCTGGCACACAGCGGGAGACAGTGCTGAATGTCTGCTATTTTTTGTTATGCAACTAAAATAACAAGGATGAACAACATTTTTTTACGGAGTGCTAAGCTAGCGTTTTGTAAAGCTTATGACAAAAAAAAAACCACAAAAAACGAACAACAGAGATGTATTGTCTGATGCTTTTATATAGTCTGGAATGATTTATTATATACTGTAAGTTTAGCATTGCAAAATATTTAATTGTTGAGGTAAGTTGTTACAGAAATGAAAAATACTGGTTAGTTCATTTTGCATAGCACTCATCAGTGATTGGAATTGGATATTACATTCCCAGTGCAAATTATCAGCATTGGCAAGGCTATTTTACATCTGTTCAGTGTGCAGTCTACATTGTAATGAATTTGTGACATGAAATGTTAGTGGAAATTATAATGAAACATTAGCTGAAAATACACTAAAGTGGGAAGTGTAAAAAGAGAAATTAACATTTACAAACTCAATTGACTCTTCAGCTCAGTTGGCTTCAGTTGTTATTTTGGCCCAAATGCATTAACTTGCCTCCTTCTACTGCATCAGACAGCACAGTACCCCTTCAGCATTCCCTTTGGATTCAGAATTTGGAATTAAGCCTGACATGATCTTCCCTTTAAGACATTTTTATTCTCCTGAACTACTGAATTCACCACAGTCTATGGTCTCCTTTGCTTTCACTTTGATCTCTGTTTCTGCTAGCTTCCTTATATATCCAGTTGCTGTCCTTTTTCCCCCCATATTCCTCAGATCTATTCCTCACTCATTATTCCTATACAGAAGAATAACTTGCTTGGGCTTTCCTAGGTATTGAAGCCTTTCTGCTATCCCCTGGCCATATGGAATTCCCTCTTCTCTTTGGCTGTATGTACATGGCAGAGCCTCTGATGTTGACATCACTAAATCAAGTTCAACACTCAGTTAAGTAATTCTTTCAAGAATGTCTTAAACATTTACTTATACTTCCTCAATAAACTGCTAATAAAGAGGATAGTGCCATGTCACTTTTCTACCCACTTTGACAGCACTTCATAACACTTTCTTATTTCCCTCTTGATTTCTGCCTCCCACTTCTGTTTTTCCTTCCTCTTTCCAAGCCACTGACAATAGCTTCATCTATCATTCCCATGCATCCTTACTTGTAGCCCTCATTTCTGCCTTCTTTAATTTTCCAGAAACAGCAGAGGGAAAGATCTTTATTTTCATACCTTCAAGCACTTCCCTGGTGCTGCTCTGCTCCAAAAGCTGTGCGTTACTTGCTTTAGCCTTGATTTTCTGTCTTTTTTCTTGGAAACTCATGGTGGGAAGTTTAAAACTCACTTGCCACTGTTCTGCTGTTATACAGTTACTCATAAGTTGTCCAAAGTCAAAACCAGCAGTCATTCAGGACAACAGCAGATATATCAGTCCCCTTGGGATCCTGGCTGTGAGCTGTCTATCTGTGTCAGGATATGAGTCCATCACAATGTTTGAGCACCTTCTACACATTTCCTAGGTTTGTTCTTAGAGTACATTAGCAGAGAAAAGCAATCCCTCTCTCCATCCAGAAAGCACTGAAATGGAAAATGTTCTGCTAGTCTTGGTATATAATACAGCCCCCCTTCCAGCATCTATTTTTCTCGTGTATTTAAAGAAAAGAGCACTTCAAAGCAGCATCTGTTAGTCATGATATATATTTATCATATTCAGCACAAGAGCATTCGCCTCATGGCTGGCTCATCTGAATGCTATTCCCACCTCAGGAAACCACAATATATTGATGTATCACACTAGTATTTCTGGGAACTACACAGCATGAGGTGGAAGATTCATCCATAAAATGAATGATTGGCTTTACTTACCCCTATTCTTACTTCCCCTTGTATTTCAGCTACTGTAATGCAGTTGAACATACCTCCCTGCTCTCCAAAAATGGGACATTAGTTTAAAATTTAATTAATAAGTGTTGTTGCAGATGTACTGGAAAACTTCACAACATCTTCAACTTCTTTCCAGGAAGGTGCAGATACCCCTGAAGTGCTGCATCAGTCCTGGCAGTCCTGTGCTGATATATCAGTTGGTCAAGAGGTCTACATGGCTTCTTTCTGGTACAAACTGGTAATTAACTGTGCAGAAATATGTGGAAGAATTAAATGAAAGACGTATATACAAGTTTAAACCCGTTTAGACTGCTTTGAAGTCTAAAAGGACCTTGAAAGTCATTTAGCCTAAGTGCCTGTGCCAACTTTAAGAATTCTACCTTCATTGTCTGCATAATAGCTTTGAAGTTTCCAGCAGAGACAAATGACACTTTCATCATGAGGAAAATTGGGAGCATATAGGAACTTTCATTGGCAACCTTACACATGATTATGTAGTCTTAAACAGCAACACACTGCTGTGTGATCAGTAAGTGTGAGTTTTCTGCCTGAAGCAGCTTCCAGCCACACCAGGACACAAAAAGAACAAGGCCAAAATAAACACTACACAGATGGGCAAAAATGAGGTGGTGAGCTAGTTCACAACAATTATTTGGAAAAACCTTCCTAGTGGTGTGTTGATGGACATATCTGAGGAAGAGAGAATTTTTGTTTGTGAGAAAGAAACTAAGTAGGGAGGAAAGTGGAAGTCTATTCAGAGCTGAAGAGATCCTTTAGTTGTTCAGAGAGCTTTCAACACATTAATTGCTTAGCTGGGAGAAGAGGCAGGGACTCCGGCAGGATGGACGTGGCAGCCAGTCAGTCACAGATGGAAACTGCTTAGACAGGAGGATATATAAGATCTGCTCATGAGCAGAGTCAGAAAGAGAAAGGAATTAGCAATTATCAGACAAGAAGAGGGATAGGTTCGTGAAGTGAAATATGCCTAAGCTTGGATAGTATCCAGTCAAACAGAGTGAGTGAGATAACAAACTACAAATAATACAAAGCTGTAAACAATGAGGCAGGCTAAGAACTCTGGGGTGTGATGCATGGGGAGCTTAGTCACAAGAAAATGTAAAAGGGAAAAATAGCAGGAAAATATCAAAACTTTTTCACAATAAAATGTATTACCCTTTGTGTTAAAAGAAATGGGTAGAAATAATATCGTGTAGCTGAGACAATTTCAAATGAGAAGAGCATAAAGGAAACATTAATAAATGTACAAAAGAAAATAACTGTAATAGTGAGGGAGACATATAGGATTACCTGAGTAAACATTCACGCTATTTTATTCTAAGAATGTTCATAGAAAACTATTCCACACTTTATCCTTTTGTAAAGCACATACAGCCAAAGATTCTAGTGAACAGTCCAAGACATTTTCTGTCTGGTTTTCAGAAATCCTCAATCCAGTGATGTAAAAGTACATCTCATAAAACCAACTTGAATGCTTTGTTTTCCTGAAAAGGTATGTCTTTTTAAACAATGGAGGTCATTAAGTTTTGAAACAATTTTCCACATTGTACATGGCCTAAAGTGTAACCGGTTTACCCCTTGCTCAACCAATACTTGGCTCTGTGTGCCACTGGCAGCAGAATGCAGAAAAGACATATAGTTCTTGGAGGCCAGCAACCTGAAAAGGCACCCTGTTAGTGAAATGATCAGTTCTCCAAGCAAGTCTCTTATTGAGTCATGCATCTGATGTAGCTTCTGTGGTTAGTGCTTGAAGGAGTGGCCATGATACCGAATGGTCAGAAGTGGAGCCTTCTTTGGAGGCTGCAGCTGGAACCTTGAAAACTGCAGGGAGCCAGTGCATCCTTTTGAGCAACCTCACATGCTTTCTGAAGAAGTGTGACTTACTCAGACCTCAGACCTCATTTTCTTTTTTCCTTTTGCTGAAATCAAGGTGAGACCCCACTCATACAGTCTTCACAGAAGTCAAGACATGACCAGAAGGTGAGAAGTATGAGGAAATGCATAGCTGAGAGCTACATAACTTAACAAGGTGTGTTTATATGCAGTGCTTATTATCAGGGATAGACACAGCATTGATTAACAAAGGAGGATGCTTCTTGGCCTCCTTAGCCTTTGCCTCCCTAACTTCAGCTTCTGAAGGATGGCTTCCTCTGAGCCCTACAAACTACAAGATTTTAGCTGAGTTCAATTCTCAGCTGAGAGTTCTCTGAACAACCCAACACAGCAAGAAAGTGACAATTCCGGTGAGGGATAAAAGAGAAGAAATATCCTTTATCAAGAAAAATGGAACTGTTTTGTTGTTGTTGTTGTTGTTTGTTTGTTTTTGCTTTTGCTTTTGTTTTTGTTTTGTTTTGTTTTCCATTATGTGTTGTTATCTATTACTCATTAAATGACTCATTTTGCTGGCCAAAGTCCCAGCCAAGACCAAGGACTGGCTTCAGTGCACTGTGAGCCTCTATGGTAGTTCTATGGTATTTCTTCTTAACCAGTCTCAAAGATTTGTAGGATTTGCAGTGAAAACACCCAAAGGATCCCTCCAAAGGCCAGACAGGGAGCTAAGCACTTGCATTGCATCAGGATTACTTCAGGAGGCACTTAAAATTCAAGCATGAGTTAACAATGTCCTTTGGACAGATGAGAAGTTATTCCAACTTACCAGTGATACAGGTTACTCTCCAGGCCATTCCCCTTTTGTAATCAAAACTTGAGAACATGCCATAGAAAAATATCATGGGATCATTAGAAATATAATACAAACTGTATTGCTTTTTTTTGTTTGTTTCCCCTTTCTTCAATGTATTTGCATTTAAAACAATATTTTTTAATTAGTTATTAACTGGTCTAAAAAACAGTCTGGGCAAGAGCAGTTGTAGAAGAAAGTCTACATTGCTGATGATCTCTGTATTTCTGTGGGTAGTTCAAAAAGCAGGTGCTATTTGAAGTACCCAGGGTGGACTCTTCTAAACATGGAAAGTGAGAGGAATGAAGGCATTCAATGTGACTGGTGTTGTTCCATCTTGACCTCTGAGAAAATCTGTTTTGGTCTTACAAGTCCCAATACAGGTGTTATAAAATACATCTTTAAAGACATTTTTAGTATATTCACTAAATCCGATTCAGTACTGTGGAATGTCTTGATAAAGGAAGGTGAGATTTGAGCTTCTTTTGTGCTTCTTATCTCAATTTCATGTTCTGTGTTACAGTGCAGCTTCTCAGACAGGAGCATATTTCTTAGAGAAAGATAAGTACACACACTAACCTTAAGTTTGGGAAAAATAAAGCTGCTACTTTCAGAACAGTCCACATAGTGCTGTACTGCTTGAAAAGGAGTCCTAATTTAAAGAAAGACATCAGCGTGACCAACTTGTACAAACAGGAACCCATCAAAGTCATGCTGTCCACACATCCAGGTGCTTAGGCTAGCAGACAGAACCTTCAGCCAAGGTGTTGGGGCCCAGCTGAGACTGGCTGTGACTCATGTGAATATTTCCTGTGATATGGAGGCAGAGTTCAGCTTTCCTGAGGCTGATTTTGGCTGTGCTGGGCTCAAACTAGCATGTAGTGAGCAGCAGAGATACTGCCATGGGTCCACTGCCTGTTTTGCTTCAGCTAATACCTCTGAACGATGAGCCCATTGTCTTGCCCTACAGCAGGAAGACTCACAGCAGACAGACCCAGCAAGACATAACCACCTGCTTCAACCTAATTCTCTAGCAGCAATAAGGGCTCTCTATTCTTCACTCTCCTCTTCATCCTGTGGGTTGAAAAATCCAGGTGTTCCAAGGCTCATGGAATGCTGTGAGCCATCCCTGGGGAGAGGTGTAGCACTAAGATGGCTGTCCAGGACAGATTTGTCATGGCCTGTTGTAGGATATTGCTCTTCCTTGTGAGAGGTCTTCATCACACACATCTGCTGTTACTCCATTCCTGCTGCAGTGAGGACTTGGACCCTGTCTTTCCATGTTAGGATGTTGTTCTTGCGTATATCAGCAGCTGGGCAGCATTACTTGGAAATCCCATGCACAACTCTGCAAGCGCTGGAGATGACTTGGAGGCCTCCAGGCAAGTTCTAGCCAATCTAAACAAAAATGGTTCTTTAATCTGTATTTTTAAGTGTTTAATGTAGACACAATTCAACAATGCACTTACCATTTTTTGAATTAAAAGTACACATACAGTAGATTGCAAGAATCTGTAGATATGTTTCTACTGTAAGACAAACTATTATTGTTATAGTCAGCAGGTAGGTGTGCCTACCACAACGTTTTAAAATAGTGATGACTAACCTTTTCCAATAAATCAGTTTTTCTAACCTTTCCATGGGTTTTGATTTTTTTAAGAGATACAGGCTTACGGTACTTATTTCTCCAGTGATCACGAGGCTTACACTGCCTGGTCTCAAACATTAGTAATATAACCCTGTGTTTATAACTTGTCACCAAAACAGCCATAAGATGGGAGTATTGGAAGCAGGCTCCCATCACACAGCACTGATTACTACTCCCCAAAATGGATATGAAGAACATTTGCTATTAAACCTGAAACCACATCCATTTTGTCTTAAAAAGAGACAAAAGAACAGCAAAAGAAAGGGAAATACTGGAAGGTATGAGCTGATGTGGGTCTCTGCAGTAAGCACAGCCTTCTGTGGAAAGCTACTTGTAAATGTTAGTGCTAATTTTGCACCTTCAGCAGGTGTTGCAAAAAAACAGGAGCCATGCCATTAGGCACCAGATGTAGTTTTGGGGCCCAGGATACAACCTGGGAAGCTTCTAAATTTAGAACAGAAAGAAAACATCCTGCCGTTTGTAAACAGCCAAAATGGATTGCAATGACAAATTAACAAGCTACTATACACTCCAGTCTAAAGTAAGGAATAATGGAAGTTATTCATTATTCATTTTATTTACTAATAGTGATACAGTACGTATTAATAGGAAGGGGGCATAGTAATTCAACATACGTGTCAGTATGAAGATACATCTCAGGTTGAGATTATACTGCATAATCTGGCGGCAACATAAGATAATTTCTGGGTGACAGGATTCTTCCTTAGAGGCCTCCTTTAGATTCATTTACAATCTTGGCCATGAAGATGTCAAAGAATTGGGAATGGTTGCAATCTCTGGGCGAAAGAAGCTTAGGAACAGGAACGGCAAGGCTCTATTACAAAGGACTGCAAACATTTTTGCAGAATTTTCTGGAAAAGAAGATTCATAGCATCTGTCCACATTTAATTTATGCTAAGCATTGTTATTTGGTCCTACATTTAACAGATTTAATGAAACAAAAATTTAAAACAAAATGCCTTTTAACTTAGTGGGAAGAAGATCTGATAGGTGTGTCAAGTACTAAAAATGCAAATGCGAATGCAAACTACAGTGTCAATCTGAATTGCCATGCTAGGCCAAGCTTATTTTATTACATACATTCTGCATTCTAAGTACTAATATATTCATAATGTAAACATTAAGCATACAGAGTTAAAATTCAAGGCCACAATATTTTTGATTGTCCCTTTTTGTGTCTTTGGTTGGCCGAGATCAACTCGTAGTGTATAAATGCATAAGTTATATAATAATTATATAAAAAGGAAAAAATAACATTGACTTGTATACTTCATTCTGACAAACGCACAGCGTTCGCGACTCAATAAAGAAAAACTGGCGCCCGCCTAACAAAAATACTTAGATGATTTCTGATTTTGGCAGTCAGGGGTTGTCTCTTGCTTTAGCCAATGGAAAAGAAACCCCCCTAATAATGATGAGGTTCTAACTGGTTAACTTTTAAATATCAAATACAATTCCAGTTTTACTTTTTTTAAAAAAAAAAGAGATGCATATTCTGATTTCTGACTTCTTCTGCTTTTCCCTTTTTCCATTTTTTTTTAATTACTATACAAACAAGTCTGTTTCTCCTGTAATACTGGGAATGGTATGATACTGAGCAAAATGTTTCACAAGTCCAAACAAGTATTTCTTCATAGTCCCAACACTACTAATTTTTCAGTCTCTTCAGTCTCTACTGGTAAAGAAGTTTGTTTCCTCCCATTCTCACCACCTTTTGTCCTCCTCCGTCTCCTTTCTGCTTCCTCTGTCAGGTGCAGGCCTCTGATCTACAGTCATACACTTTCCCTTCTGCACATTCTCATTTCCAATGTTTGGCTCAGGGTTCTTGTAATACTGTCAAGGAATCCTAAAGTTTGGGTTGTCTTCACAGTTTGAGTAGCAGATAACGCTCTGATGAATGGAATGCATTTGATTTTAATCAAAACAATGCTGTCATATTCCAAATCAGCTTCCACACTGAGTCTATGTTGATATGTTTCTATTTTTTAAATAAAGGTAGGTGGTTGTTGTTTTTTTTTTCTTTCCTTTTTAATCCTTTTCTCCCTCTTTTGTAATGATTCATATATTGTATGTTAGGTCACTATAGAGTTATTGTTACATTGCTGTAGTATAGTCCCAGGTTTTTGCATTAGCAAGATAACAAACTTTACCCATAAGCTTATCAACTTTTTAAGACCACTAGCTTTCATAGGTTTTCCTTATCATTTCATGCTTTTACCTACAACAGTCCATTGTTGTTTGGTCCACAGAGTCGATGCCCATATACATTACGTTTTAGTATCTTAATACTTCTTGAATATCTCCTTTAAATCCCTACTGCAAAGAGTCATTTTGAAATTTACTTTTAATGTGTTTTTCTCCCAGGCAAACCTTCACCTGTCTCTTTAGGCACTTTTAATTCATGTACTCTGATAGAGTTCATTGCAATTCATCAGGGACTGTATCCCAGTGAGCAGTGTTTTTGCTTTTTCTGGTGTTTCTTTCTTTCCCCACTTAGTAGTAGGTGCCAAGATGAGAAGGCATATGAGCAGCTGGCAGCCTTGTATTGGGGTAGATACCTCCGGTTGGTGAATTCCAGTATGGATTAGGGGCAGCAAAAAAGCTGGACGAGGTTACAGGCAAAGCAGGGGGGTGGGGAGCTACAAAGTTCATCTTCTGAGGGTGTGCGTGGTAGGAACTCATGTAGGGTAGGTCTGATGGGTATTTGTACATGGATGATTCCGGGGGGTGAGGCTGGAGGGCCTGAGCGATTCCGTGGAAATCGAATTTGTAGGCATAGCGTTTACCATGAACTTTAGTCATAATATTTTTATCATAGTAGTAGCGAAGTGCACGGCTGAGTTTGTCATAGTTCATGTTAGGTTTGCTTTTCCTCTCTCCCCAGCGCCGAGCCACTTCGTCAGGGTCGGTCATCTTGAACTCTCCGTTGGTGCCCTCCCAGGTGATGCAGTTGGAGTTGGAGCTGTCCGAGAGAAGCTCCAGTAGGAACTGCCATAGCTGTATCTGCCCACTCCCTGTGGAGGAAACAAAGTGAAAATGTCAGGAATAATGACTAATAAGTTAAGACACCAATTCTTTCAGGCTCCCGCACATAACCCTATTAGGAAATATTGCAATGTCAGTTCCTGCTTCTTACTTGAACTAGTCCCCCTTCTCCCAGCCTATCTCATGAAATCCTAAAGAGCAGAGATAATGGTTATGTGTCATGTTTTCCCTCATCTGGGTGGCAGAATGCCATTACAGGGAAATTTAATGGTTACTTAATGTCATTCATTGTAGACAATTGATGGGGAAATCATACAGCACTTGTTTAGGAAACTAATCTCTAAAGTTCAGGACAAACAGCTTTCACTTGCGTAATATTTTGCTTGTTCTCACAGCATTATGTTGTAACTAAATGTTCTCTGCTATGGAATAAGCCTACACAAAATGGAGAAGTTTAGAGAAAGCTGGACATATGCCAAACCATATCACCCATTTGCAGCATTTGGGTAAATGCAGAACGGAAACTTATTAGCGTGCTGTTGCACTACATACAATCATAGGGCAAGACATTTGCAAGAACAGTGAAAAGGTCCATAAAATACATTCTCATACTCATTCTTTGTCAAACAAGAATTTAAATGATTACTGATCCTAATACATTAAATGTTTTTGTTTTTGTTTTTCTCCTTCCTCCGCCAATTTCGTGTCTGAAGGAAAATAATCAGTCTGCTGGCAATTTTGCAGAAGAATGTTGCCTGGTTATAGGAACAAAGTTCAGCCATTTTAGGCCATCAAAAGTCAATTATGAAGGGCCTTGCCACTGATATTCATGCTAAAAGCTTAGTATTTCTTAATAAAGCAGCAATGAAATGATGCAAAACACAGCTGAAGCAGCTTGCAAGGCAATCTGTTTCACAAGCACAATGTCAGCAGAATTTGCCAACCAGCTTGCAAGTCGTAACTTCTAAGTACATCTCTAAAAAGGATTTTCTTTCTTTCTTTCTTTCTTTCTTTCTTTCTTTCTTTCTTTCTTTCTTTCTTTCTTTCTTTCTTTCTTTCTTTCTTTCTTTCTTTCTTTCTTTCTTTCTTTCTTTCTTTCTTTCTTTCTTTCTTTCTTTCTTTTTCTTTCTTTCTTTCTTTCTTTCTTTCTTTCTTTCTTTCTTTCTTTCTTTCTTTCTTTCTTTCTTTCTTTCTTTCTTTCTCTCTTTCTCTCTTTCTCTCTTTCTCTCTTTCTCTCTTTCTCTCTTTCTCTCTTTCTCTCTTTCTCTCTTTCTCTCTTTCTCTCTTTCTCTCTTTCTCTCTTTCTTCTCTCTCTCTTTCTCTCTTTCTTTCTCTCTCTTTCTCTCTCTTTCTCTCTTTCTCTCTCTTTCTCTCTTTCTCTCTTTCTCTCTCTCTCTTTCTTTCTCTCTTTCTCTCTCTCTCTTTCTCTTTCTCTCTTTCTCTCTCTCTTTCTCTCTTTCTTTCTCTCTTTCTCTCTCTCTCTCTCTCTCTTTCTCTCTCTCTTTTCCTCTTTCTCTCTTTCTTTCTCTCTTTCTTTCTCTCTTTCTTTCTTTCTCTCTTTCTCTCTTTCTTTCTCTCTTTCTTTCTTTCTTTTCATTTTTCCAAACCAGAAATGTGGATATAATAAACAAGCTTTTCTTTACAAAGCTTAGTGGTAAATTATAATATCAAGATAGATTAGCATCTGAAATCCATTAGCAGTTTATACTTCAGTGCAACTAAAATCCATATTCATTTAAATTATACTTATCCAAACTGCCCTTAATGAATTTCTTCTGTTCCATTAACATGCATTAAATAAACAAACAAACAAAAGAATCTGTGGTATGAGCAAGGCATGCAAGTTTTAATACACGAAACATAACAAGGGGATTAGCCTTTGAAAATCAATAAACAGTTCAGCACAGGACAACGCACAAATTTTTGAATAAGCAATCCAACATATGTTCTAACATAAACACTTGCCTTCCAAATGTAATATATAGTCCTATGAAAATAAATGGTTGCTGTCAATTTCCTTTTAATGAGAGATTAATTCCACCAATTTATAAACACTTAAAACATGTTAAAACACAGGAATGATGGTGTGTAGAAATGCCATACCCAAATGCTAAAAATGTATCCCAATCCAGAGCACTTTAGTGTCTTCCAGAGTAATGAAGGATACCAAATGCACACTTGGTAAAACTATAAAAGCCTGAGACATACAAATTAAAGGGAGGTAAGCCCTCACAACCACTTAAGGTCAGTGTCACTTGGAAATCCACCTCCTGAGGCCATTTGGAAAAAGTCATTCTTAATATTTAATATTTTAGCTGCTTTCCTGTGCAATGCTAAACTGTCTAGAAAGTACTCTAATCTAGAACCATGGCTGCTGTCACTTGGGACAAAATGAAAGGAAATGTAGCAGTATTTCAGTAAATTCATGCTTGGAAAGGCAATAAAATTGTTGTGAGATCAAACATTGTTGCTCAGAGTTGAAGAGACCTATAATGTGGAACAAGTAACACTGTGCCCTTTGAGTATTAAAGAAAGGGAAAAAGGAAGTGGCACTAACGTCAATTTATTGTGGCAGATAACACTGATGTATGACCAGAGTTCGTCCTGCAGATTGCAGATTCAGAGAAACAACAGTGAAATCTGTCCAGTTCATAATCAGTTTTATTAACTTGCCAGGAAGTTTATCCATCTTCAGCTAAAATACAAGGACTACAAGGACCAGCTCACAATGCACATAGTTACCACCTTCTTATCATGAGAGACCATTTCTGAAGTGTCTAACCCAATTATTCTTTGCAAATAAATTCTGTTTTCCAATTTTTCCCTGTATATTTTTGCTGACTTCTGTTATGCAGCCAAAATATTGTACAGGTCAAGGTCAGCATGTCATTGGATTGTGGATTACAGAATCTAGGACATGCATGACACAGCCTGGTAAAAAACTCATGCCATTCTGGAGGGGTTCCTGAAGGACAGCACCTAAGAAAACTCCCACTGTTCAAGCAACTGAAGTGAATTCCTATTGATATGTTTGGTAAAATGTAATGAGATATCCAACTGACTGAATATAACCACATATTCTAGGATGAGATGAGTAGCTCTCTATTGAGAGCTACAATAACTATATCCCAATGAATACAATGGCAACTAGGACACCTAAGTCCTATCTAGTTACTCTATGGCACTGGAATTTATGTGCTTTAATGTGTGAGCTTAGTCCCATCCTTAAGTAATTTAGAAACCTTCAACGTGTTACGTAACATAAGCTGTCACTGAATCGTACTAAAGATTAGTAAAATTTGTCACATCAACTTCAGAGTCCAGACTTAAAATAGGAGTGGGGATGCTATTAGAGAAGAAAAACTCTCATAAATCAACAAAACCTCGCCTCACCTGGATTTGCAAGACGGCTGCTGGTTGGTCCTAGAATCTGATAAGGATCTGCAAAATTGTAAAGAAAGATTTAAAACCATGTAACAACATCATATATTTTAGGCGTCATTTTTTAATCTTGTAGGAGTCAGAAAGTGCCACGTGAAAAGCAGATCGAACACTGAGTAAAGTGGCTTCTATCTCTGCATCACAATATTTGCAGGTTTTCTCTCAAAATTGGGTGTGCAAGCAAACAGTTGCAAGGGATATATATTTCCTTTTCATTCTCTGTATTACTGTGCACAAGTACATGTTCAGACACACTGTAAAGTTGGTCTAGAAGTATTCGGATTCCTATTTAAACAAGATACCCTCTGGGACTATCTACCCTTGTAACCTGCTAGGGCCCATAGGCCAGAGACCTAGTGCTAAATTTGGCATAGATGGATGAAGAGGTGTTCCTCCTCAAAGACTAGAGACCTCTTATCTTGTGGGGTTACATCTGTTCTCTTCGTACCATTCCTAGGTTTTTCTCTGCCAAAACAGCCTCCAAAAGAAAGTGGAGAGGGCATATCTGAACCCATGCAAAGTGGCCGTGTTGGCTCTTCTTCATCATCACAGTCCAGTGAGGGATCTCCTATATTAAACTTGTGATTAGGGTTTTCCAAATTCCAAAACATCTCAGAGCTTTCCTCATGGGATTCCCTGTGGAAATTCAATCTGAATTCAACCTGAATTGAAATAGGAATGACTGTAGGAAAGCCTAAGCTATGGATATGGATGATAAGCACAACCTGAAGCAGAGCAATAATGTCAGTGGGCTGTCTTGTCTCCAGACAATTGCTCTCAATCATCCAGTTACAGTCAAGAAGATAATCAGCTTACATTCCTTACACGTTTAAATAATCTGTGAGGCTCACATATTTGCATTAAATGATCTCAGTACAGTACTTCCCAGGCAGCATGCATGTAAGTTAAGGAGTTGTAGTCATTCAGAGTTTTATTTAGTTGTAACAAAAAAACAGAATCATGATTTGAAATCCATGTGATAAAAACAGGCACAGAGAATTCTAGGCTAAGAATATCCTCCAAAACTTCTCTGTCATACTTCTACATTTTTGCTGTTAGCAAAAGACATCATTGACTCAGAGTGTAGTGCTTTCTAACTATCTGTCCAAGACACTTTCTGGTTTCACAATATAGGATTGAGTCCTACCCCATGAATTAGCTGGTTTGAAATGACAAAGTGAACCTATCTTGCTAAATGACTAGCCTACATTCCTACAAACCTCAGCTTTCTCTTCAGTTTTCCTATAGATTGATAATCCTTCTATTTTTCCTGTTTAATTTCAGGACTTCAGGATGTAAAATACAAATAGATTTCTGTATGTTGCAGTCCATTTTCATCTCTTTGTTTATGCATACTTTTCAGTTGTCATTATTTGAACTACTATGGAGAATAAGTCTTCTGGCTTTCTTACCTTCTACCTTTGTAATTAAACTGAATATAGGGAATTTAACAGCTTTTTCACTCTGAAAGGTTGTCATTACCATTAAACATTACTAGAAGCACATTTTAATAGGCCTGGGAGCCTCCACTTAAGATACAGCCATGCAGCCAGATCACACATGTCTGGGGATTTACTCGTCACTGTCTGGAAATCTCATTAGTGCTCTGAATCAGCTCTTGCAAATGGCTTCTGGTTGGTAGGTGAAAGCCGACCTGAATGTGTCCAACAAACCCCACCAGAAAATTCAAATAAAATAACACCCACCTAACTGAGGACGCTGGTCTTCTGTTTTGGGCACTGTTGAGGATGATGGCTGAGTAGCTGAAAATGGAGAAATCCATTTAGTTATTTTTCCAGTTTGAAAGATAGTCACTAAACCTGTGATAGACCCCAGGCCAGGGACTCCTGCTGCTCACGAGAGTAGGATTTAGCTTTTTAAGACTATCTGATCACGGGCCTGATGTAGCCTACAACCAAGGAAATTACGGCTGCCCCAATAACTTCACCAGCATTGCCTATATGCAACTACTACTGGCAACAGGTTTGCCAGGCACAAGTAAAAGTCCCTCAGAGCTGAAAGCTGAAGTAGATCCTGAGATAGCTCTGAAGTTCACTTTAGAGATTACTCTGATTGCAGCAGACGTGTATTGAGCCCACAAGTGGGACACATGAAAATTATTTTTACCTTTTGACTGAGTGGGATGAGTGTGACTCGTCCATGCTGATCTCCTCGCTTGCTCATAAGGTAAATCTGAAAAGGAAAAATACCATTCTTCATGCAGATATGGCATAAAATGTTATCTGTCCATTAGGGGCAAATTTCTAGATAACTCTCTGGATTGCAAAAATTACGGAAATAGGAAGGATACTCCTTGTTAAACACTTCATTGTCTTTATCATTTCTAATTATAACAGTACCACACTGCTCTCTGTATAGCTCTTTGGAAGTGCCTGTTTTTTTCAGATGTCTGAAGTACTTTTAAACATCTGGCATAAATACTCTGTAGAGTCCATAGCACCTTCACAGTTACCTTCCGTAACTTCCACATACAACATGAGTGTTGCTCAGGATTGTGATTCATAGTAGACTTCAGTGTGACTGTTCTCTGAACTGGACAACTCATTGATAATAGAATACCAAGTGGGTGCTCACAGCCATGACCATGAACAAAGGGAGTACAGTCCTAGAACAGGTGATCTGTTGAAATCTCTCATGGAGAAATAACAATTTATATCAAGAGATTGAAAGCAATGTGGTAAGATTCCAAGTCTGACTGCAAGCAAACCACTTTGTCTTATAAATATAGCAGTCAAAGAAACCATAATCTGAGCTTTCCTTACTGAAACAGCAGGCTGTATGGCAGTGATCCCTTGAGCTGGGTGCCTCTCAAGATTGCTCCTTGAGGTCAAGAGATCCTTACTCACTTTGCTGGTTGGTCTCTAAAGGTGTCTGATTTTTGTTAAGATTTAACAACTTAACTAATCACTGTGACTCATCATCATTATAAATTATCAATCTACTTACTATAATGAACTAAATTGTTGCTATATCACTAAATGTACATGAGTGTTGGGTTTTGCCTGTGACACCTTCCTCAGCCAAGGACACCAAGGTATGACATACACAGTGTACTATGGACAATTTATGTTTGAGCTTTGTGGGAAAAGTCTCCCAAAAGGTCAGAACTCAGACCAAGAGTAAACTGTGTAACATTCCCTTCCAGTCTGTGTATGTAACAGTATTTTCTTTTAAGATAGACTTCAGTTGATTTACTTTGCCTTTCTTTACTAGTCTGTTGCTGTTATCCCTTGAGATTAATCAAAGTTTATAGGTTGAATTTGAGAGTTCCTTTTTCTGCAGGCACATGTGAGACAGCAAAGGCATAGTTTTGTCTAAATCACTGTGACATGCTCTTTGTGTTCTTACTAGTTGTCACTATTGTAATGCACTTTATTATCTTTTTCCTTAATGCTATTCTTCATGCTTGCAAGCCCTCTTTTCCCCAGGTGCACTGTCTGGTCTAATTCTCATTATTCAGAATCGAGATTTGTGGGGTAACTGATTGCTGCACTATACCATTTTCACTTCTTTCTCTTTTACTCGTTATTTCAAACTTGAAATAATTTCTTTCCTTTCACCTTCCCCTCCCCATCCCGGTAGCCTCGTAGATCTCTAGAAACATAGAATGTGAAAATACTGAACACGCTTCAATATGAAGTACAGATGTGTATACATATTCTTATATCTCTTATGAAAAGGTGATAGGTTTTGCGTTGTGCTTTTTTTTTTTCCTTTTTTTTTTTTTTTTTTTCTTTTGCTCCATCAATTTAAATATACCTTTCTATTTCTTGGGAGAAGCTGCTAATTTTATGTATCTAAATTCTCAGTTGCCTTTTCCCTTTTTTTTTTTTTTAAAAAAAAGCTTACCTGTTACTTCTATTTTAGTTAAATGGTTTAGTATATAAAAATGAAGAACCTTGAACATAAAAGCTTTTTTCATAAACTATATGAAGTAAAGTTAGACATTCATTTTACCCTTTGAAATCTTTTGCAGCTGCCTGTGCTTTTCTACATCTGGCTTAAACATACCACCTAAAATTGCTGCCAAGACCATGGAACCTATGTAGCCTGTCCAGGATCCCAGCAAGGTAGCCATACCCTCCTCATAGAACTAAATTGGTGTAGACGATCTGATTGTTAACAGTGCTTGTGCTTTATTTTAGAAATGACTGTAAATTAAGCCAGTTGGGAAGTAAAGAAACAGTCCCAGACTGGCTCTGTGCACGCCAGATTGTTGAGCTCTCTGCCCGTTTTCAAGCACTCTAAGCAGGAGAATTGAATGGAAATAAAATGTAATGTGAAATTCACAACCAAACTGCTCTTAATTTATTTAGTCTGTTTGGCTTAAGAAGCAGACTGGCACTACCAGCCTCATCGTCTCCAGGAAGCTTACAATTCAAAAACTTCACTATTGTTGACATACTCCCTTTATCTTTGTACTGTATTTAAATAACTAGTATCTTTTTATCTTGTATTTCTTGAGGACTATTCCAGAGTCTTTTTCAGAAACTTAGAGAAAATTGACTCACACAGGCACTCATTTCTGAGCAGAAAACTGGTGTGAAGGTGAATCTTAACATGCAGATGTCCTGGCCAGGATCAGATCAAGACTTGCTTGGCTGGAGATACCTCACGGACTGAAGACTTTCAGAAATTTGGAAGGATTTGTGTCAACTTTCCAGAGCTTTCCAAACTCAAACTGTACAGAAAGGGATGGCTTAGCCATGGTGCTGATTGCAGAACAGTTTTCTGTCAGCCCTGAGTTTCAACAAATATCTTGCCCACTCCTGTCTTTCCTTGCCAAATTTCTGTTTCCAAAGCAGCCAGTGGAGATACAAGCAAAATTACCAAAAAACTTTTCTGTTTCTTCCATTTCCTGGCCCCAAAGGCTACAAATATGGAAAAAAAAAGATCACACAGAAGGTATGTGCTCCCACAATCTCTCCTCTCCTCTCCTCTCCTCTCCTCTCCTCTCCTCTCCTCTCCTCTCCTCTCCTCTCCTCTCCTCTCCTCTCCTCTCCTCTCCTCTCCTCTCCTCTCCTCTCCTCTCCTCTCCTCTCCTCTCCTCTCCTCTCCTCTCCTCTCCTCTCCTCTCCTCTCCTCTCCTCTCCTCTCCTCCCCTCCCCCTCTCCTCTCCTCTCCTCTCCTCTCCTCTCCTCTCCTCTCCTCTCCTCTCCTCTCCTCTCCTCTCCTCTCCTCTCCTCTCCTCTCCTCTCCTCTCCTCTCCTCTCCTCTCCTCTCCTCTCCTCTCCTCTCCTCTCCTCTCCTCTCCTCTCCTCTCCTCTCCTCTCCTCTCCTCTCCTCTCCTCCTTTCTAGGTCTCCAAATAATTAAAAATCTGTACACTGAGAAGGCTGTGTGATGCTGCCTACTTGTACTCAGTGGCAAGTACAGCCCTGAAATAAATTTGGCATAAATTTAGTACTGTGAGAAAATTTTGCCTTTTAATGCAACACATCATAAGATGTTGTTCTGTCTACATCCTCTCAATTAAAAGAAAAATCCAGTTATCAGCCTTGCTTGAAATAGCACAACATTCCAACTTCATTCTTCATTCGTTATTGTGCCTTGATAAACATGTTGCTATCCTAGATAAGCAGATCTGCTCATATTCATGGGATGTTAGTACAACATGTTCTTATCTTGGACAGATCTTTGATGGGAATTATTCTCTTTGATGATACATGTAGACAAACCTATATTAGGTCTTTCTGAGCTCCTGATAGCTTCACTGTATTACTTCTAGCTTGCTGAAACATCATGTTCTGTTGTAAAGGTGACTGAAGAAATATGTCTTTGTCATTGCAGTTTATTATGAGCCTTGCTCATTTCCTATTTGCTATTGTGGTGCTTTAACAATGGTAATATTTGATTACCTTCTCTAAAATTGCATCTCAGGATTTGGCTAATTGCCATTTAATCTTGTTTATATCTCCCCCAGCCATTACTCTCATTTTTGACCTTTTTCATGTCTTCAGGTACTTGTCCCCAGAATCTCTCTCTATTGCTCTTCTATGAAAGGAATTTTTTTATGGAAAAGCTTATTTTGCCATCTAGTTGAAACATGATGTTTAATAGGAAAGGCCAAGGAACAATTTAGCAAAATAGTTTCTTGACAGAAAACTGAATTCCTGCAAAAATATTTATGAATGAATGAATGAAAATTCTGACCTTAAAGACATTTGCCAAAACTCTATTATAAAAGATAATATAATACTTTCAAAATTGTATGATGATTTATTGCAGAAAATGTTTAGTTAGGATATCCCAGTTCACAAAGAATAATAAAGACACTCTCTACCCAAACTACAAATTCCACTATAAATTGTGTCAATACAGAAAGATGCTTTTATCATAAAGCATTTTATTTTGTAGATGTCAGGATTTTTTACTTGGTTAAAGACGCTGAAATGAAGGAGTTCAGCATATCTGATATGGGATTTTTTTACAACACTTTTTACTTAGAAGAAAACTGTTATTTTATTTTCCATTACAAGTCAGGATGAAACAAGTATGGAAAATATAATTTTTCACGTATAGAAAAAACAATTTTTGTCAAATATCACTGGAATCATACCTATAATGTATAACCTATAAAGTATTCTTTCACAACAGACTCTCACCTGTTATGTTTATTTGCTAATGGACACCAAGGTCCACCTGGTCATACGTTACTTACTCATTCTCATTGGAAACTACTGAGAACTTTGGACATCCAGAACTATATTGCATAGCTACAGTGAAGTTTCTGTCTGTGCTCTGTCTTCTCATCTATATTCCAGATTCCTCTGAGCAATTCAAAGTTTCTAGGTGCAGTAATAACTTGTGACCATGTTTATTGAAAATATCTGTAACATTTCTAAAATTCTTTTTTCTAATATTGAGATGCAAGTAAAGCAGGCAATCTGTGATATATAAATATATCGTTTTTCCTCATCCTCAGATCCTGAGTTGAACAAACTTTTATATCTTTCAGCAGGCTCAAAAGATTTTCCATATTCCCATGTCTTACTCTAAGCACCATCTAATGCTGCAAATAGCCTTTTTGATAAGGGATGATTAATGTAGCTTTCCATACAAGGCCATAGTTCTGTTTTATTTAAGGGCACAGTCAGATTTCCCATATGACGCTCCACTATACTCTTTCGCATGTTTACTCTTTTCACTTCAGACAGCAACTAGAGCACTGGCTTCCACTGTGCCATAAATGAAGTTGCCTATGGTTAGCTCTTTTGTGATTGAAGAGGGTTAATTTGAGATCAGTAAGATACACAAATAATTTGTGCATTATGCTGCATTTATCTTGTATTTTCAGCTGCTAGCATATTCTGAAATCATTTATCTCAAATAACACCTCTAGGCTTCTTTACAAGGATCCTGCAGAAGAATCTTTAAGTTTGAGTAACGTCAAAATCTTATGCTATCTCCAAGCACATTTGATTGGATCCTTTTTCCCATTATTAGTAGCTATCATAGCAGAGAATGGTAAAGCACCCAAAATTTAAGCTTTTTTTAAGTCTTGCTATCAGGTTAATTGGCCAGTTCTTGATCTGTGAAAAGATTTTATTTCTTACAATTTGCTAACTTAACCCTTATTGTAAATAGCTGTGGGACATCTTGGTAAATTCCTTATAAAAGTCTGTTGCCAAATATATGAATTAGATTGGTGGTCTCTTTTTCATTCACTAGGGCATTTTTATTGATGAATAAATTTAGTAGAAGAGTTTATTTTCCTACAAATTAAGCAGGGTGGATTTATTCATTTGACAGTATAGTAGGTGTTTCCCTCTTTTTAATTCATCAATTAACAAATCTATGGTCATGCATATACACATGTATATAAATGTAAAACCAAGTTACTTGTGTATTTTTCCTGAATTATACCATGCAGCACTGACAAGACATAGATAAAATATTTGGTATTGAAAAGTTTCTAATGAGAGAAAGTATCTTTTCAAAAGAGCTCAGTCAGTTCTAGTGTATGTCCCTTCAGAACACTTGGATGTATGCCTCTGGCTCAGTAATGGGTTTCCTTTAAATTCAGTATTTTGTTCCAACTCCTTTCAGTGTTTTACAGTACTCTGTACTTATTACTGGAAAAACAAATGTCCAGGTCAGGGAGTTTTCCAACATCATTAGTTGTGAAGGGTGATGCAAAGAAAGTTTTTAACTTCACTGCAATGTCCTCATCTTTTTAATTATTCCCTCTAGCCTTTCACAAACCAGCACACCCACAATATTTCAATGGACCTCACACTTCTCAGCACTGAGAACATTTTTGTGGCTTGTTTTGATTTATTTAAGCTCCCAAATTCATGATCAGACATATCAAACATAAATAAAAAGTAGATAGCAGAAGATGTATGTATCCAGTATTTTTAATATACTGAAAACTGAATAGATTTCTATTCAGAAGTTATTAAGAAGGATATTGTTGCTTCCTTTTACAAGCAGGAAGGTGAAGCACATTGAAAAGTGACTGCATTGGTATCACGCAGCATTGGGATCACACAGCAGAGCACAACTCCAATCATACTATCCTCTTTTGCTTTGAATACTAGAAAGCATTGCTTCAAAGACAGAGGAAAGACGAAGACACAGACCTAGTAAACGTTTTCTATTTAATTATCTTACTTTACGCAATGTTATATATGTAGTTAAAGATATATAATTGTGTACGTGTATGTATTCATAATTTAGCTTATCATTTATAAGAGAAAACAGAAAGAGTAGAGAAATACATGGTTCAAGAGATTAAATGAGTAGTATAAAAAGTTGTCATTGTTCATACCTGGCCTCGTTGTTATTCTTTGTGTTGCTTCTGGGTAAACTGATGTATTTGGAAAAATAAAAGTGGCACCTCCTAAGGAGAAAGAAGACGTAACATCTGAAGATTCATTTTCATGGTCTCTGATTCCACTAATATTAATAATTCCCTCTTCTAGTGTATCTGAATAAAGACTACGAATAAATATTTTATACATTAGGAATGTTATATGACTTCTGATAGTTTTTGCACTTGTGTAAACCCACTCAAATTACTGGATAAATTCTGTGAAAATCAGTGTTAAGGGGGGAAGAGAATTAAGTTCAGTAAATCCCTTCTGCCCTCCCTACACATCTTGACCATGTGTGCAGGCTGTTCCTTATCTTCTGAAATAAAACTTCTTTTCCTCCTCTTTATTCATATATGACTTCCCGAACAAGTTCATACAACGGAGACTGCAGCCCTGGGCCAAATCCTATTCAGTGGCAATCTTCTCACAGACCTTGGTGGTCTCTGGGCTAGACTCTCAGAAACCCCATTAAAAATATTGAACTTGATGATATAAAATGGTACCAAACTTATCTCGGGAACTGAAATTGCCTGAACTACATCAACACACCTCTAATGCCCATTTCTAGGAATGTGAAAAGGGCCACAAGGAAGTTACCAATGACTTTGAGAGGAGTTTGTTCCTAACACCTTTGGGGTCTTTTGAAAATCCCACTCCAAAGCTCTTATGCCAATAGAACAATATACTTTTCTTAAGGTCATGATCAGCATGATATTGTAATTCATACTACCAAGGGCATAAATGCAGGCAATCTCATTTTGGTGAATTTCAGAATAGCATTGTCAGTGCACACATGTAGAAAAAGATAACACATGGAATTGCTGAACAACATTTGGATAATTCTATGTGGAAACTTCTTGGCAAATTAGAATCTGGGAAACCAAAGATGGAAAAGACTATGGAGACTCTCTGTTTTTAAAAAGGGCTTAAGGCTTATTCCAAACCTCATCAAAGTCAATGGAAATTTTTCTCTTGCATTTGGTGGGGTTTGCTGGAGGCCCATAGCCCATAGTAGGACTTTATGTCAAATGGCAAACATCTAATCTCAGTGGGAGATCATCTGATCTAGTTAATTTTTCTAGGAAACTTGCTGCTTTTTACTACAGTGAAAAAATAAATGAAATATGAAAATAAGGTTTTCTTATTTCTTTTTTTTTTTTTTTTTGCATTATCCTTTGTATTATCTTTTTCATTTCTCATAAATAATTGTTATTTCTGGTCACTGTAGGTAACTAATACCCTCAGGCATGATCATGCAGTATTCCAAATAACTCTATCAATACGTATACTGCACTATATGTGCAGTTCCATGCCATCCTCTGTTACAGAACTGCTACAGCAAGATGAAATTTAGTTTGAAATATTTTCAAAAATATTGTAAGCCACATTTTGATAGATACATTTTTGAGGTCTGTGTTGTGTTGTTCTTCCACCTGTGCTTCATACTTGTTTGGGCTGACTTACATAACAGAAGGGTGAATATTGACAAAAATCATTTTACATTCAGATCAGACTTAGTAGAGATCCCAACACAAACCTCACATGAGAACTGATAAATGAGATGGACTAACTGCCTAAATAGCAAGAATTTTACTTAAGTATGCAATATATACTGCATATGAGGGGGAAGCAGCCACAGCACATAAGACAAATACTGAAGAACTTTTCAGCCCCAACAATCTTTTTGGGATCCATGGAGTAGTCCTGACAGTAAAATGAGACAGAGTGAGAAAAAAAAGTTTTCAGAGCTTGCAGGTTATCAGTGTCATGGGCCCCAAAAGCTTATAGGACATAAGAAATTATCAGTGGGGAAACCATTCTGCACCATCTGGCCCTACATGATGCCACCATTTTTCTGTGTATCTGTGCATAAAACTCATGCACACAACAAGGAGAGGACATGCTCATCTCTCTCCTGGTTTACTATTTCCACTTTGAGCAAGCAAACCATAAACAGGAATCCTGTGCTTTCAGAATATGACCTATCGCAATGGGAGCAGTGCCAGCATTACCTGTGTTTCTAGCATGCATTAACCGTGGAGAGTTTTGTAAGGCCTTATCAACATCATCTGAAGTCAAATGTGGAAGAGGAGCTACAAAACAAAACAAAAAGCAACACCAAAATGAAAAAAAAAATTGAGAATTATCTTTTAAAACCATATTTTCCCAAAGAGGATTGTTTGAAAGTGAATCTACCAACAGTCAGTTTCTGTCTGCAGTTTACAGGGAGGTGTGTGTGCTATAGCTTAGACTGATAGCTTAAACTAGGGCGTTAATTTATTCAACATTATGAACACAGAATATTTCTGGCTGATTATTGACAATGTGCGTGTGGAGAAGACTGCACCGCACTGGTGTTGCAATGCTTTTTTGTTTGTTTGTTTGTTTGCTTTAAAACCAAGTTCACTTTAAAATCTTTAAACTGAGGCAAACATGCAAAATTTCCTCAAGCATAGATGAAAGTACACAAATCAGGAATTCACTAGTCCCCTCTTTCCCTTTGAAATGTTAGCCTTACACTACAAACGCTTTGCATTTGGACCTCAGGGACTGGGTTTTTTTTGTTTTTTTTTTTTTTTTTTACTGTTTTTTTTTTCCTTCTTTAGATTTTTCTTCCCACAAATTTACAGAACATTTATTCAGTTCATTAAAGTCTTGCTTAACCTTTTCAGGGTTGAGCAAACTGCTGTCAGTCCTTAGAATCATGCCTGGAATTTGCTTTATAAATCAATATAAATCAATTGCTAGCATTATCATTGTTAAAATGGAAATAAATGAGCATGTGACCAGAAAAAACATTAGCACTGAATCCCATTTGATTTTTTGCCTAAGTGTACTGATAAATATGCTGGAATTTAATTCCAATTTTGTCTCAGATAAAAATTGAGAAACATTGCCCAACTCTTTTTCTCCCACAAGCATGAATGAAAGCCAACTGAAATCAATGGGAATCTTTCCTTCAAAGTTAAGAGGCTTTGGATTGGAGCTTCCTGCTATATTTTAAAGACCAACATTAGGAACAGAGACATCTGAAAACCTACTGGGTTAAGATCTAACAGTGGTATCAAACACAGATTGATGATAGGCACTACCATAACGACAGAAAACAAACTTACTCTCTCTGAGGTAGTGTAGGTGTGACAGGAGGATATCTGCATTATAGCTCGGTGTGAGTCTCTGGAAGTCATCTTTGGTCATTTTACACAACTCTTTCCCATCAATGTTCTGGAACAACAAGATGTCCACGTCTGGAAGACCATACTCCTTTACTGCCCACTCCAGCCACTGACGTACATGGTCTGTGCTCCATAACGTCGGATCTAGTGTTATCACAAAGAATGCAATTAGCTTGGAAGGGGAGAGTGGTGATTTACTGGATCAATGCAGAAAGACTGTAGTCCAAACTGAAGAGACAGGGGATTAGCAATACTACAACCTGTGTCTAAACAATTTTCTAATATTTCAGTTCAATTTGTATCTTTATTCAAGAGAAATTTTCACTCAAATAAATTTTACTGTTTCTTGGGCATAGGCTAAGCAAGCACTCAGATTTGGCTCATATTAAAATATTCCACACTTCCTTTCATAGATTGCTGTGTTGTTTTGTTATATGTTGCTACATTTAAGTCGGTTTTTCCTTACTACTTGATGTAGTGGCAATACCATCTGGGGAAAGAAAACAAGAACTAGTGCAGATGTCTTTTTGAAAGTCATGTATGAATCCCTGATTTTAACCTGAAGCTGTGTTTTTGTCCTTAAAGCTCTCCTTTTCTATCTCTTCCATTCTACTTTTTGCTACCCCTGTGACTGAGAGTAAGCCCACACCAACTTGAAGGTCCCTAAAGATCTGCAATATGCATCTGCATAATGTAAGAAAGCTCCTGGCATGAAGATTTTCTACCTTTTGCTGAGGAAAGGTAAGAGCTGAGGAGAGATGGACTCATCAAGAGTTTCTGCCTTTCAGTCTACATGATTCTGTGGTTCTGTGATATCCTGAAAACTGACAATGGAGCACACAGAGGTCAAATGACAACAGTCCATTGCATAAAAGTCTGTGAAGTGTCTGAGTCTTGAAAGATAGCATAAATAGCTTATTAGTGGCATAAATTTAGTGCCATACTATGTCTTTTGGGATACATGTCTTGCCATGGGCTAGATACTATTCAGAGACTGTCATGACACTGCTCATTCCCAATCCTTCACCCATCAGTGCCTCTGCTTTTCCGATGCTTCTCTTGGAATTTTAAGTCTTTAAAAGTCAGAGTACTTGTTTCTCTGGAGGTTCAGAGGCTTTCTCCACTCTCTCAAATGCACCAGAATTGATTTAAGAGGACCCCTCCATCTGGTATGAAAGGAGTAGCAAACTAGAAGGAAGTCTGACTGTTTAGGGTCTGGTTGAGATCACTGATACCTATAGCAGGGAACTCCAGCAAAATTCACATTGGGTTGAAGCAAACCAAACATTGGGAAACTTACCAAAAGATTTTCATTGTAATTTTTAAAAGCCTCTTTTTTATTATAACTTGGAAGTTAATGCAGCTGGAAATGTGAATATTGCTTTTTTATTCCTAAAGATTAACACATAAATTGTACACTTCCTATATAATAGTTGAACGAAACATATGTGACCTATTATAATGTACCTGCTTTAGCAGGGGGGTTGAGGATCCTTCCAACCCTTAAAATTCTGTGACTCCATGATTTTTACCCATATATTTCTTGTAGAGATCTCAAAACAGCAAGGCTGTAGCTGTGATAATCTTGTTCTTTGAATCTCACTCAAATTCACCTCAAAACACAGCTCCAGGAATACACACAAAAAAAAAAAAAACCAAACAAACAAACCCAAAAACCATTCTGGCTGAGGTAACCATGCTGAAGGTTACCAAAAAGCTGAAAAAAGTACCAGCCAGCAAGAAGACAAATGTTTGCTTTTCATATGCCATGAGACTTAAGTGTGTTCTCCATCTAGTTAGTCCGGACATTTCATTATTCAGTGCATCACTCTGCTGTGCTTCAGAAAACAACTGTCAACACCATCACAGAGGATACTTCAACATATTTGTCCACTCACATCTTGACAAATAACTGAAATAATCACAGCTTGCAAAATTGGCCACAGTTAGGACTCTTGCATATCTTAACAACTGAAAAACTGCAAGACTATTAAGCAACATAATAGTAGCAGCAATATTTCAGAGGCACATCTCAGTTAGAGAGGAACCAGTAGCAAAACATTCTCTTCTGTTTGCAGGCTGCAGGTCTTGAGTCTATGCTGTGTATTTCCAGTGGTTATTGGACACTCATATACGTCACAACGTCTAGTGCTTGGACTTCAGAAATATGCATGCTATTTTGCAGACCTAAGCAACAGCCCTTCCAGAAAAGGTTTGTGTGGAAGACAAGGTGCACAGGAGTTCAACAAAGTACTTAACCCTATTACCAAGCTTGCCACCAGAAACAAGAATTTCTCAATTATGCTCTCATATTGCAGTGGAGTAGTCTGTTTGCTTATTACAATGTATTACACTGCTCAAACTCAAGGAATAGCATAGAAAACTGGCACTGTCATTTTGCTTGTTTTAAGTGAGAACGAAATACTCCAAAAAGGAGTGAGAATGATCATATGGGATCTGAGTGCCTGCAAATAGCCAGCTCTGCCTCTGAAACAAGAAGAACAGGTTGAGGAGGTAGCTTCATAGTTGTATTTCCCAGATCATTTTCTTAACCCTGAGAAATTATGGCTCTTCCTGATACCCTGTATCACATTGCCTCTTTCTCAGATCTACTTAAATGAGTTTAGAAGATTTCTCTTGGAAAATGCATTTGTTTGCTTGAAAATTTTTGAGTAGAGAGTCTAACCTGCTGGCACAATAACTCTTCGTTCATTGGTAGTCATATTTGGAGGCGGAATGTGCTTCTCTTCCATGTAGCTTCCATAGTTCATCCCAACATTGTCTGAACCACTAACCATTTTCCCTCCTTTTGCCACGCTGCAGTCATCAGGTGAATTCCTAGACAAAGAAGAGAGAGGTGTACTTTGATTATTATTCCAGTCTATACTAATATCCTCTGCAAGGCTGAGTGAGATGGGAAAAAAAAAAGAGACTGAACGTCAGGAATTTGTTGTCATTGAAAAACTCGCAGCCTACTACCCAATGACTCTGCTGATTCCTTTAGCTGCTTAAGAAAAAATGACCAGTCTCCACAGACAGCATATTTATTTTTATTTTAAGATTTGTCACCTTGTCTCCAAACCTATAGATGCAAATGATTTATTTCCAGAGACAGGACTAAAACAAAGGCTTGTTCGTGAGGTTGCTGAGCATCACGACTGCAAATAGCTGTGCTTCTCTCTCCAAGCATCTCACAGACAACTCAGCAAAACATAGAGATGCACTTAATGCATCAGACAAAAAAGAATATGAATAGCTGTCGTTAGCCTTGGACAGGTTTCCAACTCTACTACTGTCACTGTTTCATGTGAGCCACACTTTGTTGCACTATGTGTAAAGCAATGTAGACATATTTCTGCACACGGCCCACAGAAAAAGAAACATTTACCAACGCCATGATTCAAAATACCACACACATGACTGGAAAAACCTTTCAGCTCCTGACTAGTACAGTCTCTATGGTACGATAGTTAAGAAAGGGAAATCTGCAGAGGATCTGCAACCAGACACCTCTTTAATTTTGGCTTTGCTTTCTGAATAGAGTCTCTAACTTTAATATCCCACAGAGGGTTCCCTAATGGCATTTTAATTGCATCACAGTTTTCTTTCTGGCAGACAGAGACATATTTGTCCCTTAATTTAATGTCTACAATGTGTTCCATCAGAGAGAGAAAAATTGTTACAAAAATCAAAAGAACGAACAGAGCCACAGGGAATACCTTTAAATGCAAAGAGGTTGTTTGGCAATGGAAGAATGGTGTTACTTGGGCTTGAGTTTCTTTATTGATAGTATATTACTAACAGCCTTTCCTTTACTTCTGCCATTTGACTGCTGAAATTGCACTGTGGTTGTGCTACACCGGCAGTAAGTTAGATTGCTATGCTTCATTCCAATTCCTTGCAAACTAACTAATATGCAGTCCAGAGAACCAAGAGACCCTCCAAGAACCCAGACTCCTGGACGGGTGCTTCAGGAACTTCCATCATTACCGGCTCCAAACGCACTTCAACAAGAGACTCTTGCTCTCCTTGGCTTGGAAGCCCCATCTCTTGCTGAAAGCATTGGGCAGCAGTGTCACTGAAAGCCAATCAATGCTCAGACAACAGGCACATTCCCAGAAGAGTTAATCTAATGTTTGAGAACAAAAGAGGAAAAGATAGGTACAGTTCAGCCCACTGTCTGCTCAACACACAGCAAAAGGATGTGGCAGGTAATTTATCCATTGCTTAAGTGACTCAGTTGTATTGACTGCTCAGAACTGCCATCAGTCAGGAACTAATGCAGCTGTAATTGTTCCACATGTCGGTTTCAAAAATAACTAACATTTTGGAAGCTGAAAATATTTAGTATACATCTTAAACAATGCAAATACATTTCAAGCATTTATTTTTTTTCCAAGCAGTGTTATTACTCATTTTACCATGTTTTGTTAAGGTATATATATATATAAAAGAAAACAACAGCCAACTCACCACCACCACCAACATAAAACAACAAAAAAAAGTGCCAATGGTGTTCTGTTAAAAAATATATATATCACAGAAATCATTCCAGAGGTACTGTCATCTTCTCTCGGAGAAGGAACAGGGCCCTGAATGTTGCCTGGGAAATGTTGCCTGCACATACCTTTTTCAGATATAAAATATTTTGGGTGCTGCTTAACATACTACATATGAAATCTGCCTTTTGTAAAGATCCTACAATTACTCAGTCAGCTACAGAACTGAATAATAACCACAAGGGAAAATACAGTCAGCACATGGCCTTGCCTGTCACTGAGTGATTGTGGATTTAGGCTTCTACCATAGAATGAGAATACTTCAGCATTATTCTCTCAGGTTTAATTTTTCTATCCCGCTATATACCTATAAATATAATTCTGGGATGCCACTTATTTCTGTCAAAACAGAGCTAAGCAAAACAAAACAATTTCTTTTTCAGACATAAACATGTTGAAAGTGAGCTTTTGAGATGATGGCTTGTGACTAAAATGTTGGCTTTTTCTGTTTACCGTTAGCAAACAGAAAAGGCATCTATGCATGAATTAGTCTGCAGGCTAAATCATATATTTGGAATCATGGGCCAACTCCTCTCCTTTATACCTATGCAGTATCTATCCTGACTCCCAATGTGAGTTATGTTACAAAGAGAAAAGAAGGAGAAGTTGAGCCCGTTCAGTGACTTTTTTTTGGAAGCAGAGAGCTAACATCATCCTTTGGTCTTACTAGCACAATTTCTTTTTTTTATTGTTTTCTTTTTTCCATGAAAAGGAACATGGGATAAAGACATATCAAAATCCTGCTGCTGATGTAAAATACGGTATCAGTACTAGCCTACACCACTTCCAAGGGTAATTGTGCATTAAAAACACTCTTGTAAACACAGAGCAGTAAGTGATGTGAAATATCCAGTAGCAGCAGACAGCTTTTGGCAGCCTGACAGGGCTGCTGAGCTGGTTCTCCAATATGAATATAAACAGACAGAGGGTGGGGTAGAAGATCATAAATGGATTATAATTTTTCATTAAAACCCAGAAGGAAACAATCAAGAGTTTTGCCCTGTTGGTGTACTGGGTGGACCAAAAGATCCCCAATTCAGCAAACCTCCTGTGCTTAACTTGAAGCATGTAAGAAGCTCTGTAGGAGCTAACACAACTACTTGGGTAATTCAAATTGAGTGTGTGCTTATGTGTACCACTTAGCCAGGGCTCAATTCTGGTGGCTGGAGCTGGCATAGAAAGCAAAACTGAAAATACAAGTAGACATTAGAGAATTGTGTTTTAGTGCCCAGAAGAACAAAAGAATGATTGTCTTCAATGGCTTTTTTTTTTTTTTTTTTTTAAGGACATTCTGTGAGCTTGCTGTATTTCTGAGCCACCAAGGGAGCAGGGGCAGTGGAAAAGCAGCTTTTCATGACCTGTGCCCAGTGCAAACGGTGCAGCTCTGCAGTGATTCATCCCTGGCTCCAGGTCTGAAATGAAACCTGAGATGTTTTTCTTCACAGCTGCACGTTATTTTTACCCTTTGCAAATATACTATGTTATACCTGGAATTTACCCAAACAATAAGAAAAGAAACTGTAAAGGCTGCAGTCGTGCTACCCAAAAGCACTTTATCCAGTCCAGAGCTGAGTCAGCTCTGATTGCTGATAAATGTTTGTCAAAACAAAAGTATTTCTCCACGGGTCCCAGATCTGGAAGCTTTGCCTTCATTCAGGGTTACTTAGAATCAAGGTGTTCAAATTTAGCACCCTGTCCCACTCAAGATGATTGGCATTTTGCCAACCGCTGACTGATGAAAGCGTTCGCAAGTTCATAAGTAAGTGTATGAAGCACACTTTTTCCTCTTTCCTTTGCTACTATTTTCCCAGTGTGACATAAAACATCTGTGTTGTTTTAAAATGCAAGGTGTAAGGAAAAAAAAAAGACGAGGAACCAGTAAAATTTACATGATCTGTTACATTCCTATAATATAAATCCCTGTTTCTAACATTCCCAAATTTCGGAGATGAGAAAAATTGTGTATTCTAAATATCTACATGTTGTCTAAGTTAATTCAATAACCACAGCTTGGGTAACTTCTTTATAGAGTTACTTACAGAAAAGTGATCTCAGAACAATAGAGTTGCATAAAAACATCTTCAAAGAGATTTCCATGTGTGGTCCTCTGATCAGCCTTGGACTGGTCAGGTCAGAGGAAATACTGAGCTACCATAAATTTTTCTTCTGCAGACAAACACTGACACTGTCCTATAGAAACAGACCTTTCTGTTTTTCTCTTCTCACCCATTTTTTAATGCCAGCATTCAGAGAAAGAAAGGAATGTCCCCAGCAGAGCTATAGTGCCACCATTCAATACATACAAAGAAAAGAGGGAGCTGAACAAAGCCAGATTTAAAGGAATAGAATGGAATTAAGGCCAACATGTATAAATTCAGCCAAAAGTTAGCCAAAGTTCAGCCATAGTTAGCCAAAATGATACCACGTAAGGGTCAGCTCATACAGAGCGTATTGCAAAGCATTCTCAGGCTCATGTCCACTCAATGCAGCTGCTCTAGCTGTAGTGAAATTGGCCAGTGCTTTCCCTCCAAAATGAGTCATCACTGGGAAAATAGTCCATGGAGAAATACCCAAATCCCTGGGACTTGTTACTTTGAGGTACATTGTTTCATAAAGCTCACCTCATACACTTCAGTCCAGAATATCAACTCAAAGAGTGGCACACCTGCAGCCCTATACTCTCCCTCCTGCACCTGTATGCTTCCACTTCCATTTTTAAGAATCAGTGGGATTCCCATCTGCTAAGACCAGCCACACATAAAGAGGGGTCCTGTCAGTATCCCATTGGTAACAATCTCTAGTGACAGCACAAAAGAGAGGACTAGGGCATAGCACACATGAAAATGCCAAAAAAAAAAAAAAAAAAACAACAAAACAACAAAAACACAAGTAGGTCAAAGCATCCCCGGGGTGCACACACAAGGCCTCACTCAACTGCTCGGTGAACTGTGCTAGCGAGCTGCTTCCTAGCGCACACACACTAATAAGCAAATAAATGGGAGGGTAGAAAGGTGGGTGGATGAGTAACTTAGTGCCTGGCTATGGCTTAAATCACTCCCCCTCCCTGTTGGGGTGGCCACGTGAAAGGCAGTGCTCATCCACAGGAAGGGGATGGTCAGGGTGGAAGGGAGGGAAGCCCCCCAGGATCAGTGCTGCCCACTAAAGCTGGCTAAAGCTGATGCTGAAGCCATGGTGACAGTCTGTTTATCTTTGCTAGAAGGTGAGTCAAATACAGTCCCACAAAAACAAAAGAAATAAAGGAAAACTGAAGTCCTCCTGGGGCAACATACTCATGGAGGTGCACTGCTCCATGTTGGGCTACGTGGGGGCAACCAAACAGGGTACCACTGGGGGCCTTCCCCAGGCCTTGTAGTGCTCAGGGTTACATAGCCCCTGGATCCCTAAGGGGTCCCCTGTAGAGTGCCTTGTTCTTTTCTTCAAGAAAAGGAGAAAGCAAACACCACATGCCAGCATGTGCACTTTGTTGGCTTTCTGTAAGCAAAACAAAACATGCTTGTTTATTGAGTTGTATATGCAGCAGCAGTTCATTTTCAATCTAACAATAACTTTTGCTAATTGAAGCAATCTTTTTTAATGTTTTTGTTTTTTTTTTCCTGTTGTTTCTGTTTTTGCATGACTTTCCCAGCTATCTTGCAGCCCACAGCTGCTTCAAGCCTTAAGGCCATCATGGCAAATTAAGGCAGTCAGTGTCTGGCTCACTAGAGGCCAGTCAAGCTATAAATATTACCAGCTCGGCTCTTAGTGTTCACAGTGGGGGGAAACAGCTGGTTTAAGTTTGACTGCACGTTGTCATTCCTCCATTAGTGCAAACACTTCAATATTTCTTATGTGTGAGGTTGGAGTGAAGAAAGGGAAAGAAGGGAATGGGGTCACTAAAAGCCAAAGCTAAGAAATGATGTTCCTTATGTACATAATTTACAATTAGATTGCTGCCTGGGAGAACACTGAATTCTGATATGGCGATAGCTTGGCCAAAGCCACAATGACTTCCCAGTTGGCCTATAACTTTCAGGGTCTATTTTCTCTTGTTTTTCTTTTATTATTTTTATAGAAATTCTATTATAATGGTAATGGATTACATTTCTCAAATTGTATTTCATTTCAAGAGCTTGTAAGACTGTTGTATTTGTGGTTTCATAAAATATGAAATACTGGGAGACAGGGCCCTTCCCAAGCCGCATGTGCCTTCTTTTGTGGGCAGGGATCATATAGAGAGTTAGCAAAGTAGAGCATGCCAAGCATAAGCAGAAATGACATCTTGTATGGAAATCATAATCCCCCGTGTCTGTGGAATGTCTGCTGATTTTCATGATTAGTGTTATTGGGCTGTGAGGCTGATGGGTGTGAAATGCATAGTCAGAGAAGATCGGCCACTTTTCTTTTTCCTACTCACGTTCTGTTTTGTCTTGAAAATGCTGGTACCAAGCTTCAAATTCTGAGCACCCTCACTGATCCCACCCTGATCAAAACCAAATAGCTATTAATGGAGAGAGAAGAGTTATTTCCAAACACGCTGATTCAGAGACAACCTATTTACTGTCAGAGCCTGTACTGTGCCAGCATGGGGGAACACCACAACCACTGTCTCTAAATGCTCTAAACACAGTAAATACTGTACTGGAAATAAAGCAGTAATGATAGGAACAGTCATAAGTAATGACAGTGACTCTAACTTTTGTGAGGTCCTGTGTCAATGTTTGAAGACTAATTTTATATTTCACTGCCCATATGAGAGCTTTTGGTTGCTTAGCACTTCGGAAATTTTGGCTTTCCTCATCTCCCTCTTAAACTCCTAAGTTTGGGCACACAACTTAAGCATCAGTGGTCAATCTAAAATAGAGCCACTCAATTAAGAACTGACGTTACCCCAGGGTGAAAAGCTTCTTAAAACTAGCTCCTGCCAGCTCAGAACCCCCCCCCCAAAAAAAACTGCTAACAGGTAGCTATGATAGCAAAGAGGGGGGTTATTTTTTTCCTTGGCAACATGTTTGCCTCAAGAACAGAGCCAAACCATGCACACACACATAGACACGCTACTGTTAAGCCAGTGGATTTTCAGAGTGAAGATGTACCTCTCAGGGTAGCCGCACATAAAGCCCTGCATGAAGAAGACCATGAAGTTTTTCCAGTCTGGTAGGCAGCCACCAACCACCCAGTCAGTGGGAAAAAAGATGGTAAGACTGAGATAATTAACACCATGTCCTTTTATACTAGATAAATGTTAATTTATATAGGCAGCTCCAATAAGAGTATTAGGAAAGCACAGCGAAGGTCTCCCAGCTTTGCTGTGGATTGACACAGAGGCTGACTCAATCCTTGTTGAGCCCAAGGAGAGAATCCCATTGACTGCCATGGGTTTTGGACCCTGTTTGTTTAGTCTGAGCTGAGGTTTACCAAAAATGCATGCTGGTGTTATCCAACCAGATGTGGATGGGATGGCACTGAACCTCCACTGCAGTGTTATGCTCCAGTGGTGGAAAAAGCCATGCCCTTGAAAAACAAGTGATATTAAAGTAATTATTGCAGATCAACCCTGTTTCTTGATGTGCTAGATGCACAAAGGATGTGCAAATGCTCAAACTAGAGCCATCAGCATCATCCCACAGACTAGAGCATAATGCAGATGTGCCTTACGTAGCTTAAAGGACATCGGCCTGCTCTCTGGGAGAGGGATGGTCCTGTCGTGCTGGCAATGCAGAACTCTGTATAGATGAACAGATGTCCTTTGTGACTGGGCAAGTAAGCTGGCACATAACTAGACTATGCAAGGTACCTCACATGCTACTCATTGCAATTTGCTTGTTTATATAGCATGAAATAGCTACCATTTAGGAGAGCTTACATCAAGAGGGGGCAAGAGGAAAAGAAATAACAAGAGGCCACTCTGGACTCTAAAATTCCTCCTGTGTGTCACATGCACTCAATCCAGCTAGTTCAGGGGCTGTTTGATGAAAACATGGAACACTAACACGCAAAGAAAAATGGTATTTCCCAAAAGAGCCAGCAGAAAAGATATATTAAGTGATAATTTCATTTTTGAATGCTTTTCAAGCAACAATTGGTAGCTCTTAAAACAACATTTTGCACATGATTAAATCTTAATGACAACTAATTATTTTTGGCATTTCTTTGAAACTTCTGCATTGGAGAATTTTTTGCTGTGCTTTCACTGTAACTAACATTTAAAATGCTTTTTCAATGAAATCATCACACTGCTCATGGCAAGTAAAATTTATCTGAGGTCTGAATAAGATCCTATGTTCCACTCCAGACTCTCTTAAAAAAAGAAGAATTACCTACCAGTAAATGTAGAACTTCCAAGCTATATTTGCACATCCCCACCCAGGGGATGGTGGGAATATATAGGTAAGGTTTGTCAGAACCCACTGAGTAATTCACAGACTTAAATGTTGTATCCAAGGCCTCATGAGAGACTTCCACATAAGTGAATTTCACCCTAAATGCATAATAAGAGTTGCATTCATTCACTGGAATAAAATTGGTTATTCTTAATTTGATAAAATACATAAAGAATAATTAACAATAAAGTAAGTAACACTGCGACATAGGCAATCTCCAGGACTATGTAGTGGTGCCTTACTATAGCAGGGTGAATCTTTTGGTCTAACTCAAGAGCACTACTGAACAGCTGGAAACAATATTATTACATTCAGGTGAAGGAGTAGATTATATAGTGGCACAAAAGGTCTCATTAGATTTATGTACCTGGAGGAAATATAAGGTCTGAACCAGCATAATGGATTTGAAGAAACTGAATTTGATACTATGTGTGACAATCTATATTATAAATGCAACAACAGCAAGGTAAGTGACAGCTTTAATTTAAACTTTTCTTGCTTTATTTAATTTAAGGTAGGCCTTTAGGCTATATTTTCATGTGCTGTGCAGCAAATTTGTGTAGTTAATCCCTCTGCACTGGAAATAACCCTTTAATTTCATTCTACAGTTATTTTCTTCAGTATTCACAGGAGCACCAGTTCTGAGGCTATTATGACTTGAGATTTAATGTTGAGCAATTACAGCCTAAGTACATCTGGGTAGAGTCTGAGCAGAGTGAGTACATTTCTGCCTTGAGTGAGTACTAAATTGTTGATGTGTAAGAGGTCCAGTACGCTCCTAAAACTTTATATCCTGTTCCAGACAGCAGAATATATGGTCAGGAAGCAGCTTAACAGAGAGGGAAGCAAGAGTTGGGCAGCAAAAAATCATGAAATGAACTATTCTCTGGTTGCTACTCTCTAGGGCCTGGCACACTGTGTTGTATTCTCTGTGCACAGTGTTATTCAGACTCAAGCTCATACACTGCAAGACAGTTATGGAGGAACTTCAGAGATCCTAGAAATAGCACTTTTGGGGCTTGAGAATTTAATTTAAGGAAATAAATGATCAAGGTGGGGAAGACAGATAATCTGCTGACAAGCAGCATATGATCTGCCAGGAAAGCAGTGATGAACCAACATGGCAAAAGCAAGAAGGCACTTGTGGAAGGAATAAATGATTTTCAGATTTGTAAGTGATACATACATTGCACTGAACTGCAGTGTCTTTATTTCCATTATATTATAGAATCATAGAATCATTTGAGTTTGAAGGAACCTTTAAAGGCCATCTGGTCCAACTCTCCTGCAATGAACGGGGACACCTTCAGCTACATCAGGTTGCTCAGAGCCCCATCCAGGCTATCCTTGAATATCTACACAGAGGGGGTATCCATCACTTTTCCGGGCAACCTGTTCCACTACCCTTATTGTAAAAAGGTTTTTCTCTATAGTCAACGATAATATGCCCTTTAGAAAACAACTCTTCTGACCAAGATATTTTGTAGTTAAGAGTACAGCTTGCATGTCCTCTTATGCAGAGCAACCCTTGTGTCAACTCACGTGCTGCTTCATGTTGGGAAGCAGTGGTCACCACTGGGCTGCTCACTTTCTAATGATGGCTATATTAAGCATCTCTAAGTGAGGCTGTTTGGACAAAAATGAGGAACTCAGTCTTCATGCACTGCTCAGATAATTTGCATTAAAGTCTAAGTCCTAATGATAAGTTAAGTAGACCTAATATAAATAAAATTAATACACGTGTGTGTGCGTGTGTGTGTGTGTATACATAAAATATTTTTTTTTTGGGGGGGGGGAAGGGAGGGGAGAGGAAGAGCACAACACTGCTTTTTTTTTTTTTTTTTTTAAAGAAAGAATTTCTCATGGGCTGCAAAGGTGGTTGGGATGGTGCAAAAGTGTGTCACTAGAGTTTTAGATGTCATAACAACTTCTGGATGTCACCATAGCTCTTTATACTTGTTTTACTAAAAAAGTATGAATCAAAAGCAACATAATAATGTATGTCATTCATACAAAAAAGTATGAATAACAACAAGTCATAAAATCACAGAATGACTAGGATTGGAAAGAACCTTAAAGATCATCAAACCTCAATCCCTGCCGTGGGCACGGCTGACCCCCACCAGCTCAGGTTGCCCAGGGCCCTATCCAACCCAGCACTGAGCACCTCCAGGGATGGGCACCGCAGATTCTCTGGGCAGCTGTGCCAGCGCCTCACCATCCTCTGAAGAAAGAATTTCTTCCTAATATCTCAGCTAAATCTCACCTCCTTTAGTTTATAGTCATTCCCCCTTGTCCCATCACTATTATACCATGTAACGGAGAGTATTTTGTGTCCACATACAAATTGAACATACCGTTGAGGAGAAACAGCTGGGAGCCTTCTCAGCCTGAGCATGACCCAAGCCACCCACCAGGCTGTAACACACGCTGAACAGAAGCCCACCCTCTTTCCTCTGCTGAATCCATACCACCAGGCAGGCAGCACCACACGAGCTGTAGGTTCAGGCAATGGATGGGGAGCTTCCTCAGTTCTGCAGCTGGGTGCTCTGCTCTGGTGGCTAAACTGCTATTTTTAACACCCTGGTTTACTTCTGTTTTTATCCAATGACAGCATGGCACCAAGCGCAGGATCTCTTCTAGTTCCATGCCCAGCAGCACATCCATCCACAACACTTTTAGACCTCTCTGAACTGTGAGACAGGGCTTGGGTCCCCCCCCAGCCTAATAAAAGATAGTATTACTGCCTACAATTGTACTTGAGCTGCCACAGGAACATACTTGTGATTCAGGATAGTTCTGCCACTATTCGGGACAGTTGCATATTTCAGGATAGCAAATGCAAAATTTGCTGCTGATTTAAAATGTGACTGATCAAAGATTTCAAGTGGATCTAGGCTTTTCCTTAAGATTTAGGAGTATGTGGAAACAGGCTGACTGACTTCACTTATCATACTATCACAGAATCATGTTATGCATTATGTATACTTTATGAATTATTACCCCAACTATTAACACTGCCCTAATGCACCTTGTGAACTTTACATTGAGAAAAACTGTGAGCAGTTGTATTATGTAAATCTTAGAAGAAATACTCAGAAGTTTAGGAAGCAGGTGAAACTAATTTTGAATCCATATACAATTTGCCATCATATCTGTGCACTTGCTTAGCACACACATATAAATAAAACAAAAAAACAACACAAGAAAAAATACCTCACTAGGAGTGATTCGTTATACACAGATTCACAAGAATTCCTTAATTCTTGGTGATTTCAGTTCACCATTTATTTCTCCATATCTCAAGTCTTTGTCTATTCACTGGAAAGTCTGATTTGACTTTGGCACAATTTCCATCCTTATTAGTAAAAAGTGAAGTGCAATAAGCTGTCAAACCACTTTGTTCTGCTTCATGGTGCTCATGACATTAGCACAGCAAACATGAACAGTAACCACAGTGCCTATGGCTGAGGGTTTTTCTAAATGGCTGGTGCTAGGAAATGGGATTAGTAGGCTGGTGTTTGTGACAGAGTGATGTGAAACATGGTCTTCACTGTTATATCACCAGCAATTGTTGAGTATTCTGGACCTCTGCCCTTCAGGAACACCAAAGGAAAACTGTTTGGACAGTCAGGCATTTTAGACAGGAAAGCACATGCTTGGATAGTTTCCTTGAAAAAGAAAATGCACTGTGCTTTTTCAGAAGGGAAAACACAGAGTGTTTGCTCTTATGCTTGGGAGAGCCACCAGTCAATATCCACAAAAGCTGATGCATTACTTTTTCAACTTAATCCACACAATTCTCCATGACAGTGACATCTACAAAATAGATGTGAATACACTTACATGCTGTGACTACTGCCTGCTAAGCTCAGTAATTTATTTTCCCATTCCTTTTACACCCCTATTGCCTCTATACATATGGTATTTCTTCATTGTACGTACTTCTAAAATCCACCTCTATGATTACAGCTTGCAGCACTGTAATGGCAATAAATATAAGAGTAAAAATCAGTAATTATTTCCCCCTGACATTGCAAGAATTTGCTTTCTATGTTTCTCTATTTGCTTATATTTTAAAGGAAGAGCAACAAGACCAAACCATTGTGTTTTGACAACTTCAGTTGAGTGTAAGATCACATACTCCATGGATGGATCAAAGTAGCTGCCCAAAATCACATCACAGGCACATTTTCCTGGCTTTTGTATATGCTTTTCCACCTAGAGTACAGTGTAAGTTCATATCCTAAATTATCCAGTCAGAGAGAACACAGAAAGGTATTGCCCAAGCTCACAAGAGCAGGCTCTCTGCCTCAGTTTTTACTGACAACAGCCCTAGCCATACTGCCCAAGCTGCAGAAAGCAAAGGTAAGAACCTGGAGAAAGAAGATCTGCCTCTGTAAGTGAAGATCAGGATCGAGACCATATAAAGAATCTGAAGGTGTACATGTCCATAGGACTCAATGAGGTCCATCCACAGGTTCTGAGGGAACTGGGAGATGAAGTTGCCAAGCTGCTGTTTGAAAGGTCTAGAGGGAGGTGTCCCTGCCAATAGCAGGAGGTTGGAACTAGATGATCTCAAAGGTCCCTTCCAACCTAAATCATTCTATCATTCTATAATAAAAAAGTACATCAGTAATGGTAACACTGTAATTATTACCTTGACCCATTAACCTGGTTTGGGTTACACTCCATCTTGATGGTGACTCTGGCTGGGGGCTGTGATAACCAGTCCTGCTGGGGAACGCGCGGGCTCATCTTTGATGTCTGCCCATATTCACTGGAGGAGGAGGCCGTCATCTCTGTCTTCGCAAGGTGGGGCGATCCGTAGGCGCACTCAAACAAGGACTGGTCTTCACTCACCACTGATAATGCTTCCTGCAAACAAGAGAAGTCAGCGCGTCAGCATTTCAGAGCAGATACTACCTATCAAAAAAAGTAATGTTCATTTACCTTATGAGTAACTTTTTTTTTTTTTTTTTTTGCCTGGAAACTGTCATTTTTTAGGTGAGCCCTTTCTGCTGGCAGATGTGAGGACTCATGGTGCCAGACACACATCAGGGAAGGACAACATGCCTCATACCTGACACCTGCTAACAGCAGAGGAGAGGCACATACATACTCATCTAAATGCTTGGGAATAGCAACAGGGAGGTGGGATAGAGAGAGCAGGGAAAATAGTTCTGGCCCCTCACATCTCAGATATGGATGTGGAGGGCCAGATCTAATTGTGGGTGTCAGCTGACATCAGCACAACATGGCCAGAATATGAGACTTGCTGATTCATTGGGAGCTCCTCTTCCTTCCTCTGGGACTGAGGCCAATTCCTACCTGGATGGGATGCCAAGACACAGCTGGGTGTGAATTATATAGGAGAAAGCAGGTACAGATTGCAAATATAGGATATGATTCCACTCTGTATACTACATACTAAAAGGCATTTTAAAATAGTAGGCATCAAACATTGTATAATAGATACATTTCTTACCATTACCACACAAGTGAAATGAAGCAATTTTATTCTTGTTCCTGTTTGACCTGAGGCCATCCAATGTAAGTAAATTTAGGAATACTTAGGATAGTCACAAGTGTAAACTAAAGCATGTGGTGTTGCTATTTATTGACATTACTGGTGACTGTAAATATTGTCTGTTGTAAGGATACGTGTTATATTGCACAAAAAAAGGAAAGTGCACACAGTTTAACTTTCTGAGGACAGTGAACATCGAAAGTATGAACCCAATTAATAAGGATTATGTGAATATCTAAAAAACTATGTCAAAAAAACAAGACAAACATAAATGAAGCCAGGAAAAGGACTCAGACGTAACACTTCAGGGAAAAATGTCTTGCTATATACAAAGTGAATTTCAATTTCAAAAGCCAGATAGAGTTGTGCTCTGATTTTACAGTACTCTGTACTCCATCCTTTTAGCTATCACTTAGGGTATGATGACTGCTCTGAAAAGGCCCTGTAGGAATAACTGAGTTTCTGCCAACTTTGGGTGCCATTGGGTTTGTTACTATGTGACATCTCCTTAATGCATTTCCTATGATAGTGAGAATTTCTGATGTTTTTCTTCAAGTTCTCTCTGATCTTTGCTGGCAGTCTTGAAGGACACTAGGACAGGTAATACCTCGCCCTTGTGCACATTAAAGAAGGCTGTCTTGGTCAACTGAGCTTTTGCATAATGTTGAAGTGCCTGCATAGCTAGAGAGTATGGTCTAAATTAGAATTAGCCTTACTTCCTCCTTAACTATCTTTTTGCTCTTCTTGCACATTGAGATAGATATTTCACTGTGGGAAGCACAGTAACTGTATTTAGCGTCAGTTCTGCTGCTCCTCCTGTCAGCCAGGATGCAGATGATCATGCCTACTGACCTCTCATGTAAATGCAGTCAAGCCCTGTAAATTTACCAGCAAGAGCAATGGGGTGGCATATGTGGTCCTTGCACATCCCTATACACAGGGAGAAGTTTTCTGCAACGCATGAATTGGAGCTGTGCTTTGAAGGTTGTTAACTGCTGACTTCTTACCTCCTAGTGATTTTAAAAAGTGAAGATGTCTGGCCTAGGAATTTCTGAATTCACCGATCTTGCAAGACACAGTGATGCTGAAAATTACAGGTTAATAAAACCTTATATAACCTCACATACTGTGGCAAAGCATAGAAATAGCATCATGAAACACTTCTCAACTATATAAGAATGTATGACAACTGACATAATTCCATATTCCAAAAAAAACAGATAAAAAATAAAATTCAGCTGCTCCTGATATGCATCATTTCATCTGGTCCATCCTTCATTTCTCTTTACTAATTAAATCCTTCAAGTCTTAACCCTAGATAAGCCAAAAAATGAAGACTAGCAGCAAACTAGTGTACCAAATGGATGATAAGAGGCAGAATGGATATTTCATTCTTAAATACAGGGACTTAGAAATGCATTTTCTGCTGTAATCCTAAATGCTAATGCCTGGATCAAATATAATATCAACTTGTCAGCCTTTATCATCATGAAGAACAGCTGCATAATCTGGACATAAATAAACACAGATATATATAAACATAGATAAATAAAGACAATAATACTATTTTTGGTGAAGGAATTTTATATATGGATGCCAATTTATTTCTAGTAAATGCTCTTCATTAAACATTTGCATGTTAATCTCTTTTTTTTTTTTTTTTCTCATTCATAACTAATACTGTTACTGGAACAGTTTGGCAACATCAAGCAGTAAGTGGGATAAAGCAAAACAGTTACAAAACAGATTCATCATAAAGCTCTTTTTGATCTTGCCAAGTTCTGCACCTTTATGGGAATGATTTCACTACTGGATGGGGCAGATGTCATTAATCTCATGACATCTCAGAAATGTAGTCTTGTCTTTCACCTCTAGTAATCAGTTTCTGGGGTAATGTGATATGAAGAAATCCACGCAGACTGCTTGTAGTTGCAGGTGGGGAGGACTTCCACGAAAGTCTGTGAAGTAGAACCACTTCTAATGCTATCTGAAGTCAATATTGGACACAGATTTTCTTTGCTTCATCTTTCTTTCTCCAAATACTTCCTCTCATGACAACACTAGCAGAACATGAAAATCTGTTCCTTCACTAAGACTTTTTTTTTTAATCCCTTGTATTATACAAAACCTTCTCTGCCAGACTGCATAAATGATAAAAGAACAAAATATCTTTATTTAGTTTTGACTTACAGTTCACTGATAAGTGAAAAAAAAAAAATAACAGACTGACAAATCTGTAAAACAATAGGTAGAGCAACGCCTTTAAAGTAGGCATGAAGTCATTAGGACAAAGGTGTTTACTTAATCAAATACAAGATTACTTGGCCTAAAAGCACGAAGTTACAGGAAACGTGATTGAAGTAGTTCCCATCAAGAGAAGTATATGCAAACTGATTGTTCTTTATACACAATGTCAGGAGCTAAGGGCAAAGATATATATATATTTTTTCCTAGAGTTTGATCAAAATTAAGGAATGGTTAAAGGAGATAATGAGGTGTGCAAAGGAGATAATGAAGTTTATCTGCTAACGATAAGAGTTACAGTGGAAAAAATACTGCAAGATTTTAAACAGAATTTGAAGAACATTCTAACATGGCAGTGCTTTTTCTCAAGTTAATTCTCACTAGGAAACATGCCTGCTTGTGCATGAAAAACATTTCTGTACCTTCATGCTATAAAGTATGCTTTCATTTTAGAAATGAACATTTGCATTCATTGTATGGCAGTCATATCTCCATGAAGCACAGCCACTGTATATGTGCGTATATGTATGACTATCTAAGAATATTCAGTCGATCCCTATTAGTATTATTAGAATATTAGATCATTTCTATGCTCAATGCCTATGCAAAAATCTATCAAGTAACTTGGCTGCTCAAAAAAATGCTTTAAGGACATTGGAAATCAAGAACTTACTGCCCAGCACTGTTGAAATCAAAGCACACCACTATGTTTGAGAATATTGGCCACAAAACAGCAGGATCTTGGCCTGCACAGTACTTCACAGTTAGAGGATGATGCTCGATGAGTCACAAATATAAAGCCAACCACTTTGTCCACTGAGAGATGCTGCAGATAGTAAAAAGGCATTTCCTCCTTGTGTAGCCATCTCTCCCATGCTCCAAAATGCAACTGTTAGCCCTGACTGCGAGGGACTTGCAGTAATGCTGCAATCAAGAACTTTAGATCTTCAGTATGTCTGTGCACATTTATAGTTTTTTTTTGTTTGTTTCTTTGTTTTTACACTGATTTTGTAATATTTCTCCTCATTAATAGAAGCAACTTCTACTTTCTCTAATCTGATTTCACGGTCATGCACGTGTAAACAAAGTCACAACCCTCTCAGACACAGGCTGTTTCCTTGTGTTGGATATCCACAGCTGGTCAGAAAAAATGAATTCTCCCATCAGTGAAGAATTCTGACTGATATTGGAATTTCATTTTAAATTAGACAAAAAGCTGTTATATGAAAACTTACACCAAAAAGTTTATTGAAAGGATGGATACTAATGTATAGATGTGTGCTTTGCAGATGTTAAAACACTCTAATATAAAATTGTAAATACAAAGCTCTTGTTACAGATACTTCTCATATACTAATTGTACAATTGAAAGAAATGATCAATGTGGGAAGGTTTATCAAAATATTTATCAGAAGAAGATGCTTCAGTGTTATTGAAATGATTAGCTTCACCGCTTTCCCAGAAAATTCCAATCAAGTTTCTGCTAAACATTTACATTTGGAAGGACCTGTATTTTCTAAAGAAAGACTGTTTTGATTAAGATCATGTAATTAACATTATTAAGTATTTCCATGCCTGGTTGCACTCTGTATTCTTTGTATATTTGATAATATTTGTCATTAAAATGAATTGTAACACAATCATAACTGAAAAAGGGAACAAGTGAAAGTGTGCAAGACAGCGCATGGTATGCACCTTGGCATAATCACCCCAAACTACACCAGCTTGCTCAGACATTCACTAATCTTGCTTGCTATTCTTCTGTTCTACCACAGACTATGTCTTCTGATGCTCTAGGAGGCTGTTTATCTGGAGTGAAAGCCTAATTTCAAACAGGCGAGGAATGTCATTTCCATCTTGGAATAGATATCACATGGGAAGCTGGACACCAGGATCTTGCAGAGCAGTGGGCGATCATCCAGCCTGAAACTTCACTGCACTTCACTCATGTCTGAAACAGGCATCACTGCATGATAAAGCAAGCTGTGGCTGAACTGCTAAAGGACACCTAGAATAAATTTGCAGCCTTGCTTCAAGGTCAATTGTTTGAGCCTCTGATTCATTGCATCAAGCAATAATCAGTGAAACAAAAGACAAATGATTGATGTTTTAGTCTTGCTATAGCTTATTAATCTTGATGCTCTTACTGCTCTGTTTTGAGTGTTTGCCTAAGAACTGGCTTTGAGAGATATTCAATATGGTGTGTGGAACATACTGGAAAAGGTTACTACTTAAAATGCAGTCACCTGAGTCAGAAATTGCAGCACACATCTGGAATACGTTTTCCTTCTAAATCTCTAAGTCCTGGATTCATTAGATCAGACAAAAATCCACATATTATATTCATGAGAGAGTTCAGAAACAACAGAAAGCCTTGGCAAGTACAAGATAAGAAAGACAGATGTTGTCCTCACCTCCACCCATCAGAATCTTATTGCAGCTCAGTTAACATCCTCCACTTATTTGCAATGAGCTCTTGGATAGTCTGGAGTAATCCAACCACAGGCTAGGTGCTGCCACTATCTGGTATCTTCACCTCTCAATGAGACAAATATAAAGAATGTTTGGAAGCAAAGGAAAGACACTGCTGCATTCCCACTTGAAAAAAAGGAATAAGCAAGCATTCATCAAAATGATGATATGAACTTGCAGGCTAGATTTATTTCTGGGAAATAAATCTTACACAGATGTGTAAGGAGTGACTGTGCAGCCCTCTTTGTGTAAATCATTCTCCTGGCTTCACTAGAACTAACAATGTGAACAAAGCCATCATGGCTAAGCCCAAAAGTTTAATGCTTTTTGTATTAATGAACAAATTTTGAGATGTTATAAACTCAAATGTAGAGTGTAGTGCTTTCTCATGTTTTTGAATATACAGATTGTCATTCCTAAATATCAGCAAACTCTATTTTTGCCATCAGCTTTCTTCATTGGGCAATATTTGTAGCACAAACCATTCACATCCTGGTCTCCAAGTGATTCATAAAACAAGAAAGAATTACTGCTCCACTACTGCTGGTGGGAAAGCTCTGGTAAAAATGACAAAAAGTTGTCTTGCTTTAGAAGATACATCTTTCTCATGTGAAGCTCAATGCCATATTTGGTACATCCCTACACCCCTTATGGAAAAATTAACATACCAAGTAGACTTGATGAATCATTACCCTTCAGAGATCAGGAATAATCTATAAGCATCTCATTTAAAGAGTTGCCATTTCACAATCAATTATTTTACCTTCCATTTTAATCTGAAAGTAAAGAGCAAACACATAGTTTAACCACAAAACAAGAGTAAATAAATGGAAACAGGAAGCTATTTCATACAAATCATACATACATTTCATACACACCATGGATACTATACCATCAAAGCAGAACAGGGGGCTTGTTCTAATACAGTGATGAAAGTCTCCACCCTGCACCTAGTTTAGTGCACATACAACATCTGAGTGCCTTCAAACCAACATCCCAGCAGGGTCAGTCTTGAGGAAGCAACACCAGTCCTCACAGTGAAGAACAGCACCAGGCCTCTAAGTGAAAGCTGACTTCAAAATTCACAAGATAGTATCAAAAAGCTTAGGGAATGAAGCAAACCATCTGATGCTATACAGCAAGTACAGCAGTTCTTTTTATTCCTCTGCAGAACAATATTGCAGAACTTGAAAAGTGATGGTACTAGATTGATAATTTTGATGTTCAAGAACCTGGTGCTGCAGCTTGCAAATGGTTTAGTCCCACGTTAATGCTGTCAGAACTGTTTGGTGGTTTGAGATCCATGACTTTGTATTCTGTTGCTACAAGGACAAACACATTCTCTATGCAAAAACAACTGCTGAACAGTGGTCAGAGTACAAAAATTACTCCCCATACAAAAGAGTTCACATATCAGACCTGAAATACTTCAGACAAAAAAGAAAATGCTCATTCCTTTCTTATTCCAGCGGCCTATGTGCATCCTAGGCACCAGCATAGTAATTGAACATATGTGGATATCAAACAGTGGATGTGTGTACTGAGTGGTGCATTTCAGCATCAGTGATGGCAACGTGAAAAACATAACCATGTTCCAGATGGCCATGAACAGCTGTCACACAAGGAAATGAAGAGTGTTTCAATCAGCTCATCAGCATGAATCAGCGGATTATGACCAAAGAACTGTGTATGGAGCTGAATGTCAGTGAATTGGAGATGATGATGGCAATGTTGGAATATCACAAAGTTTGCACCAGCTGACAAGGTGACTACTATGAATACTCACACAGGAGCAGAAACACTGCATGTAAGTTTGTCAGGATGTATTGAACCAATATTTGTAAAGTAATAGGCTGAAAGTGATAGAATTCTGATTCACATCATTACCAGTGAAAAAATGTCATGTCATCACTATGAGCTGGATTTGACTCTTTGGATAGCCCTTGATAGCCCTTGGAGCGATGACATGAAAAGTTGCCTACAAAGAACAAGATCAAGATACAGACCTCAGTGATTAAAGTGATGTGCACTGTCTTTTGGAATGAGAAAAAGGTGATCCTCCTGGATTTCCTGGAACCTGGACAAACCATCAATTCTGACCACTGCACTGTGACACTGACTAAGCTGAAGGCTCAAACTTTGAGTTAGGTTGGAGAAGAAGAAACTTTTCTCTTGCAACACAATAACACCAGGCCCCATAAACCTGTTTGAAGACAGTAGAGCATGTGGCTAGTCTTGACTGGACTGTCCTAGCACACTTATCACATAGTCTAGACTTGACACTTTCTGGCTTCCCCTTGTTTGGGACAATGAAAAATGGACCGTGTGGGCAACATTTTCCTTCCAACACCATCATAGCAGCTGTGAAAGAATGGGTCACCTCCACTGGTGCAGATTCTTATGAGAGCAGCATACAAGCTCTTGCTCATTGCTAGTGAAAATGCATGACTAATGGCAACAACTATTTGGTTTGCAGCTGAGAATTTGCTGTATTAAACAGTGTTACTGTGTTCTTTATATCTACTATAGTTTCCATGGAGGCATTACTTTCTGAGCAACCTATTCCTCAATGTATTTCTCAATGATTATGTGAACCTTAATTCATCAGTGCTAAAAACACAATTGCATCCTGCAGATTGTATACTGTATTCACACATTTAAAAAATTGCAGCTTTGTATGCTTTTTTTAGCACTTCCATCCTTGCAAAGAGCTTTAACACTGAGGTTTGAATAACTATGTTTTTTTCAGCCAATACAATAGACTTTTCTCCCTTTTCATCTTGATAGTATTGTCAATTACGAACTCCGAAAACTTTACGTTTTTTCCTCCTTAAGCTTGGTTGTTAACTTGTAAGGCTCCAAAGTGGCTATAATTCTGTGAAAACTTACATATAAATCTCGTTTTCATTTCTGCCTCAGCACAGTGTTTAGCCTGTTGCCTCTACTCTGGTTTTCTGGTAGACTTTCTTGATGTGAAGAAGCAGGCAAACTTCTGCTTCGTTAAAACAAAACAAACAAAAAAGTAACCATAAACATCTGTTTTGTTTTGTTTTGTTTTGTCTTTCTCATAAATCTTTAATGCAAGAAGTTTTTTGGCAAAACAGGTGGCAAATTTGTGAAATGGCCCAAAAATCCAGTGGGAAGTGTTGCATGCAACACCTGCTATGACCATTGGTCAATAGACCAGAATGATAAAGTGGAAGAGTCTTGGGCCAAAATATCTACATAAAACAAGACACCGATTCCATTCCAGACAACCTGTCCTACCTTTTCTGTGTTTCCTATTTGTACCTTTGGCATCACAGGCAGCCCTCATAGTATGAATTTTGGATTAATATCTTGAAGAATTACTGTGTGTCTATCAGAGACAGTCATGTGTCTGAACTAAAGGCGTTGCTTAAACACAGTAACTGCCCTGGTACTCTGGTTTTCACAACTTTACTCAGAAAACTCTTAGAATAAAAATACCATTTTTTACTTTTTTTTTTTTTTCTGCCTTATACAAATATCTCTCTGGTGTTATGACAAGATGGTAGTATTTGCAGCTCTTTTTCCTACCACTTAGCCAAAACTACAAAATTATATATTGCATTTATACTAAGTTTAATATTTATTAACTGTGGTGGGTTGATATATTTGTATATATAATTATATATGGCCATCATATATACAAACAAAAGCTTCTGTATACAATTATTAGATAACTCCATCCTCAGTCTATGAATCATCATCATCATCATCATCATCATCATCATCTAGGATTCAAAATACTTTTCTTGAAGGTGTATTGCATACCACAGACCACCAGGAAAGTGATGAGAAATACCTTACAAATAAGGTACTGATGAATGAATTAAACAGTAGGGACAAAACTGAAAAGGGCATCCAAATTAGTTTCCTTTCTGACAAACCTTTGTTTTTTGTGAATGCCTAGTGACACTGGGGAAATAACACTTGGATGAGGGCCATGAGCTGAACACCAATGTTGCAGGCGACCCATCCCTTTCCCACAGTCCACTTTTGTACTTTGCTCATCCACATGCGCATGTGTGTACTTGCATGCACAGTGAGCAAGTCACGCACTTTATGGTTAGAAAAATTGCCAGTAACTCCCAGTATAACATAAGCTATCTCAAACAAACAAACAAACAAACAAACAAACAAACAGAAAACAACAACAACAAAACACCTGGGAGAAATCAAAAGGGTGTCCACTGGGCATATCATCAGTTAAATCTGGCCAGAGCTCTCAGATCAGCAGCCAGACACAGTGACCAGCCAGGAGAGAGGCTGGAGGGACTGTTCACCAGTGCCCTTGATGGCTACTCCTGCAGCCCAAGGACCCCTGCAGCTGAGGGCCCTCTCACCTGCTGCTTTACCCTGTGAAGGTTTCGGATGCTCCCCTGTGCTCCTTTTCATACACATTTGAAATTCTGACCTTCTTATTTAGAGAACAGTCCTCACATTCAGCGTCTACTGAAGTAATGTCCCTGCTTGATAGCTTCTGCAAAAAAATACCACTTAAGTGACCTTTACTTATAATAATGCTTTCATTTACTTCCAAATGTATTTGATACATTTGGATATGATATTTTTGACTGACTTTTCCCCACTAGAAAAATGAAATTAAAATGCGAATTGCTATCATTTTTTAAGAAGCTACTATATCAAGAGTTTTCTCCACTTCTGCACTGTAACAGAGAAATCCTTTGCTTACATTAGCTTCCCTTCCTTTTCCACAGCCACATTTTATCCTGGATCTTCTGGGTATGTGGTGAATATACACATTTCTGTGCCTTTCATAGTACTCATTGTACTCCCCATTTTAATAGCATATGGAGTATTGCCCAGATGGGTAATCTTTCTAAATTCAGAATGAACTTTTCAAGTATGCCCAGTGAGTATATAAAATATGGCTTCCCGTCATGATAACCTTTATAGAGTATAGCCTAACATACCTTCCTATAATTGTTTATAATGAATATATTGGTTCATAATTCAGTACATATTATTTTAGTCATTTGCCACAAAACATGACTAATGAAATTAATATGGGGTTGAATGTCACAGTATTAAGACACTTCTACACTTGCAAAGACTAACACAGGAAAGTACTTAGCAAAATAATGACAAAGTTAAGCATGTGCTTAGATTTAAGCATATTCAACCTGCTTTGCTGAACTAGTATAAAGTAGGATATTGTCATTTTAGCTTAAGAACTATGAGTTCACTCAAGGAGACTGGTATGGTTAATTGAAGTCATTACGGCTCTTAAGTAATTTGATTATAAAGAAAATTGCCAATACAAAAGTAGAACATTTAATAATTATTTTCAAAAAAATCTTTTCCTTTTCCTTTTCCTTTTCCTTTTCCTTTTCCTTTTCCTTTTCCTTTTCCTTTTCCTTTTCCTTTTCCTTTTCCTTTTCCTTTTCCTTTTCCTTTATTCTTTTTCTTCCTTTCTCTCTCTCTCTCTCTCTCTTTTTTTTTTTTTTTTTTTTTTTAAGGATTGCTATCACATAGTCGTAACCTCTAACTTCACTCATGTCTCCATGATGATGTTTTTTGCCCCATCAGGCATGCAGAAGAAACAGATTATTTTAAATTGTACGTGCGAAGAAGAAAAGGAAAATGTATGTAGCAATATCTGATTTGGCAACAAAAAAAAAAATATTGTTTATTTTTTTCCCTGTAGCAGCATCTTTTCTAAGTTAGCAATTGCTAGCACTATTCCTCATACTAAAACAATTGCCATTCAGTTCTTATATTGACTTCAGTTTTCTATGACACCAACATTAGCTCCAAAAAAACTGAAAAGACCACCTGCTGCCACTAATGAGAAGTAAACTAAGAAAGTCAACTCCAGTGAAAACAATATAAAATGTAGAACACTGAACTACACATTCAGTACAGCAAGAGGAAATATCAAGATGCTTTCCTTTATACCTCACTAATAAAACGAGGTGTCTAATAAGCATTACTACAAGAAATGGAGATGTTTAGAGGAAAACTTAGGCTATGCTAAAGGAAAAGATCTGAATTTACTTTTTTTTTTTTTTGACTGTACTGAAGAATGACCCCAAAAATATCTCCATATGCTCTACAGTATACCTTCAAATATACAAACAAGAGAGGTATGCAGGCTGTTACTCTTTTATTGTTTCCCCAAACAAACCCATTTCCTATAAGCTGCTCCCGTATCTTTTGTGTCACATCCAGTTTCCCAGAAAAACAGCAGGAAAATAAAGTGTGAACTCAAAACAACCCGTTTCCAAAGAACAATGTACCATACCAAGGAGAGTGAGAGTTGGAAAGGGAAGGGCTGGAGAGAGAAGAGAGGGAGAAAAGCTGTTTTGACGCTGCCAGGGGACTTGAAGATAAAAAGGAAGGAGGAACTTCTAAAAGTCTCAGAGGGGAAGAGTTGTGTAACTGTAAATATGCAATAGGCATGTTGCCAACTATTTCAAAGGATTTGAGGTTTCAAAATTGTCCAGAAGGCTAACTGATTTGCACTTTGGGTTTTGAGCTTCCAGGAACACCTTTGTATGTCTGAGAGCCAGAAACTACCATCTCCTTTTATAGACTACTCAAGCCATACTTAGTCACATTTTCAAGCTGAATCAGTAAGGAATGTAAACAGATACCATTTATGCTTCCCTGCAATCCAATAAAAAAGAAAGTATGGACTATATAAGGCAAAATGGTACATGTCAGTCTATATGAAGAGAAAACCAGAAAATCATGTTGATTAAGTTCCTGGCTGACCTGAATAATCTTCAAAGTTCCTCGCATTCAGTAAACCAAGAAAACCCCTACATTAAACTCCCACAGGTACAATATCTATCACTCATCAAGACACATGATAAAAGCCAATGATAAATGTCACCATTGGCATTTTAAAATCCTGGTTCAGTATACGGTTTGTCATGGATGTAAGAGCAGAAAGAAGGACTAAAAGTAAGGAAAGAATTATTTTTGTCTTCTTGTCCATGACAATTATGCTAGAAAGAAAAAACTGTGCAATCAGCAGGAAAACTGGATCACATTTCTCCAGGTCATGAATCTGACTGGTTCTCAAATCATTGGGAAGAGAGACACTGCTTTTACAGGGTTTTTTTGTTTTTTTTTTCTCTTTCTTTCTTTAGCCAGTAAAAGATGCAGAAATACAGAGTTTCCAATCACCTACAATCCATAACACTGCCATATGTCAGCAAGATCTTATCATAGATAGGACAAGAAGGGGAGGTTCAGGTTAGGGGAAAGTTCTTCACTGACAGGGCAGTGAGGTGTTAGCACAGCTGCCCAGAGAAGCTGTGGTGCCCCATCCCTGGACGTGCTCAAGGCCAGGTTGTATGGTGTCCTGGGCAGCCTGAGCTGGTTGGGGGCAGCCCTGCCCACGCAAGGGTTGGGGTGGGTGTGCTGTGAGGTCCCTTCCAACTTCTATGATTCTATAATAAATGTACTCCACAAAGAATAAGATATAGAGCAAGACTTATACCACAGTGTGATGACTTCCTACTATGGACTTTTAAACTTCCATGGTACTGGAGCTAAAAAGGATATTTCAAATGCTTCAATAGTGTTTACTAACTATGAATGTTATGTAGAACTAGATGCAACATGGGAAAGGAAAATATTTGCAACTAACAGGGGAGGGACATGGGTAGAAAACTCTAAGTGCATAGAGTGACCAACAAGACTGTCACATTTATGCCAAAGGTTATTTCTCAATCTGAATGCGATACACAACAGTTAATAAAGAAATGAAAAGATACTCTGCAATGCTGGCAAATAAATAAATAAATAAATAAATAATAAATGAGTGGTAGTGAAAAGACTAAGGAAGAGGGAAGAGACACAGCACAAATTGGAACAAACCTAGCTAAAACCATAGATACGACTCATTCCTGTCCTGGCTCCTGCAGCTGCTTTGTCTCCCTATCTTTGCAAACACCAAGGTGTCAAGGGGTTCCTGGATGGATCCCCCCTATTTTAGATGCAGCTGAACTGACTAGGGCCACCTCTGGACCTCACTGTGGGGAGAACAGGCTGGAAAGAATGCAATGTGTAGCATTCACAGTGACCCGTGCATTCTCCTCTAAGTCCCAATCCCTCTCATCTATAGAAGTCCACTCAGTCTGAGAGGGAATATCCCTGCATGCTCCTAATGGAGCAAATTCCTTAATGCAGCACATCCCATCAAAGAAAGGACAACTCTCACTCATCATATAGAGAATCTTCCTACCCTTTTGCAATGTTGAGGCTTGGCTTTTGATGATGTCAGGACCTGCCAACAGTTGAGGTTAGCCAAAGGCAACAGCTAGTCAATAAAAGCACTTGATATGAGAGCAAAAAGGTGGGCTTTTTATGCTTTTTTTTTTTCCCCTCTGAAATCCTGAACACTGAAGACTGGACTTTGACCAAGGAAAGTCTTAGAGTTTTGGGTTTTTTTCATATATCATTCAGTTCACCTGGAACTCATCCAGTTAATGAGGATTTTGTAGTTGTAGGTGCTCAGTACACTTACAAGCCAGGTTACTAATTACAATGCTCAGTACACATAGGTTCCCAGCCTCACATATCTGTGCTTCATCTACACAGATGTTGAAAGTGAACATTTCTTCAGACTGTAATTGTGCAGCTAGCCCAAATACAAACTGCTGAGGATTTTTAACACCAATTTTAAACTGCTTGTTGTAAACTAATTTTGCTTCATTGGAAATTATCAAAATAGATACTTGGTTTTAGTAAGAGAACAGTGGTTCTTCTGAATAAGTTTTCTGAACATTTTCCTTATGAGGTACTTTCAGTAAGGCTGAAATCTAAAACAGAACTTTATAAATCAACTCTTTTGTAAGAATATGGAAAACAGATCTAAGGCTTCAGGAAGATTTTTGCTTCCTCATGTTGAGTATTTCATCACTGACCAGGCATGTTTTAAAGTTGTTTATTGCCCTCTAAAGCTTTGGATTTCAGTCACAACTGTAGGGAAAAGGTTTGCTAGAAACATTTTACATTCCTACATCACCTTGTATTCTACTTTTCTCTGCAAATAGCATTTCTACATTGAGTACACTAAGTATTACTTTTGTTTTTTACACAGAAAAATTAGCTTTAAAATCCATTATTTGAAAATTCAGTTCTTATATAAGAAGTTTTCCAAGTTCAGAGTTTCTGATTGTGTATTTCTAGTTCAGTCCTTGAAGATATTTTCCTAGCTCTCACAATACTTACTAGGTGTTAGCAAGATCATCAATTATTGCAAAGCAAACAACATTACTCATTTCAAAACCCAGTAGCTCAGAATTTTGCATTCCATGCTGATCTCTTACATGAGCACTCCTACTGATGTTAATAGAACTGTTTGTCAACAAGAGACAGCAGTCTGATACCAGTTCAATGGAAAAAAGAAAAACTCTGAAAATCACAGGATGGGAACCTGGAAATTAAATGCAGTGGTTTTTCCAGGTCACACTGAATTTTTCAAAGGTGTGTGGATATAATAGAAGACTCCTCTGTAGTGTTCTGCTCTAATCATTAGCCACCAGATCATGTGTGTACAGAACTTGCTCTGATTCATCCCTGCTACATAACTCTCTGTTCCCACTTGCCTTACAACTTGGGAATTAACATAGACAATATGTCCTGTACTCTGGCAGAAACACAGAGCAATTAGCAAGCTGCTGATCGTGCACTTAAAAAACATACTGGACTATGTGGGTTTTGTTTGTTTGTTTTTCTTCTGTGCTTTCATTATTCTGATAGATTTTTCATCTGTAAGCTATTCTTAAAAGCATTTCATCAAGACCTAAATATACAGCTAGGTAAACTGAGTTTCTGGTGGAAAGAAGTGTAGGATAATTGTGTGAAGATGTAGGAGACAGTGTGAAACCAACTCTATCCTTTGGAAACGTGTTTAGATCTTGAGAACAACTGAGGGTTACATGAAACAGAGAAAACAGATTGATGACCTTAGATTTCTTTTCCAACATAAATAATTCTGTGATTCCATATAAAGATGAAACATTCATCTCTTTAGCAGGGTGGGTTTTTTTGGAGCAGTGTATAAATCTAACTTTAAAACATAATTTATTTTAGCTAAGAGATATCTTTTGATATTTGATTAGCAAAACCATAGGTTGTAGAATGTTTAGAAAGTGAATTAAGAAAGACAACTAAAAGAGAAAGGAGAAAAAAATGTGATACTGAAGATCAGATAATTGGATATTTCCCTTGCAAGCTTCTGCATTAAAATTCTTTTATCCTCCAAAAGAAGGTAGAATTAACATTTAGCCAACACATTGGGTAAAGACTGAAATAGAATGCATAGATATTAAACATTCATGCTACAGCAAATATAGAAGATATAGCTTAGAAAAACACAGTGTTTGAATGCATTTTTTCATGCAGGCTCTGTTTGGATATTTTAGTGACAGGACAGTGCAGTTTTTTTCTGAGCCAGCTGAGTTTGCAAATAGTCTTTGCTAAACCATGTATAATAAAGAGAATGTGTTCACATGTACAAACTGAGGAGTCCTTCCTGAGGTATCACTTCCTTAGGACAGCCAGGTATCTGCCATTTGCTAGGCATAAGGCACTCTGTAACAGATAGGGAAGTGTTCATCTTTATCCTAACACAACTTTCCTGAAAAAGACAGCAGTTTCACAGAGCAGAGGAGGTGGTGATTTTATTTTTCTTTCCTCCTAGTACCCTCATTATGCTAAAGCAACTGACAGTTTCAAGAAATCAGTTTATTCTCCATAGGATACTTTAGGACTAAAAGTATGTCCCTGGAAGATTTCGTTTTCCCACCTTCTATTGCGTTTTTATGAGTATTGATCTCCACTCACTATTATTGTTGCTGCTGGTTATACAGTCATTTGTAAATTACTTTGGATGAAAGTGCATTGTTTTGGCTTCTGCTGAGCATTCATTTTTAATGCCATTATCAAAGTTACTAGTTCCTTTTTTTAGCATCATCCCAATCCTATTTGGTTTATCTTATCTAACCAAGATTTTAAGAGTTAATTCTGAGTATTCATCAAGCTTCCTTTTAAACAGCAGTAGTTGCCAAATTTCATGATCTTTCTGAATCCTAGGTTCATTTGAACCAAAATTCTGGGGTCAGCTGAAAAAATAAGACTGTTAGTTTTCAATTCAGAATTAAGTAAAATGAAATAAAATGAATAAAAATAAAAATAAAAATAAAAAAGCACGATGGTTTGAGAACAAGAAAAGCTCTTTAAAATGTGAATAATGAAGTTTAAAAGCAGATCAAAAGGTGAAAAACATAACATACACTATTCCATGAGGTGTCATGAATTTAAGCTGATGTAAATTCCTTACTGTTACCTTAACTTTAAACATTGTGTATCACTGCTCTCAACTTCCACATTTAAACTTTCATATAGAACCTTTTGCAATGTTTTCCCTGGTCTTATTGAACCTTATGTATTTCTTGGAGTCCTCCTCTTTTCACAAATGAACAGAACAGCAGAGCAGTCAGAAAGAATAGGAAAACAAAGCCCCTGGGTTCACAGGCACCCCACCTCATTATGACCACTCTCAAGCAATTTACCAGCCCCTTTAATCAGTCCTCTCCAGTGTCACACAAAAGCCTTCAAGTTCCATAAATTCAAATATGTGGAGGGAAAACTGTCACTAATATAGAGAGATGCATTATATCTACCTGTGATATTATGAACATTAGGTATTTTCTGGTTTAAAAAATAAACAGCTGAAGGCTTTATCAATTATAATACAGAAAATATATTTATCTAATAGGTTGAACTTTCAGTTTTATGTAATTACAGTTTCAGGAGTAAGACTTAGTACTGGACATATGATGGTAAGAATCCATCTGGATGCTAGTTTAGAAACTAGAAACATGATAAGAAATATGTTATGCTCATTACTTTTTTAATTAAGAAGTGCACCATAAAATCCCAGGTTAGCGAGAGTTCATCTGCATTCAAATCTTAAGCAAGGTTCTTGCTTTTCTTGAGATCTACTTTTGCTCACAAGTCCAGGACAACACCTATGTGGTAGAAACAGTATGTATAGCCCTCTTAAAAACAGGTAAGAATTATCTAAATGGTGCATGCAGTTCTTCTGCAGGGTCCCTGCTCTGTGTCGAGTTCAGCTCTGTCACACAAAAGCATTTGAAGTTTTTTAAGTCAGGATCCAGAAATGTGGAGTATTTAAAAGTAATGTACTTTGGATCAAGCCCTGAGGGTAGAATCTTTAGTACCAAAGAGTCTTTTGTAAATGGAAATGGAAACTGAGTTCTTCAAGCATAAGAAACTGGACTTTAAGAAAACCACTAAGTATCACAAGACTCCTGAAAAAAATTGTGAGAGTTGGCAAGAGTTGCATCCTCTGAGAGGCAGCTAAGACTCACAGAGGTCAAGGCCAAACAAAACCTCTAGGAAAGAGGAAAACCATGAAGCCTATGAAGAATCAGAAGAGAAATACACTTGGGATTGAATTTGCTCTAGTCTGTATTCTAAAAGATCAGATCCAGTATGTGATGCAGGTGGGAAAAATAAGTGAATATGAGGACAGCTCGGACATAACATTCATGCTAATCGGAAAGGACTTGGCACCGTTATAGAGAAAGAATGCATTCAGAATTACTTGAAGTTCAAAAGTTTACACATAATTGTAAAGATCATGCTATACTTCAAAATATTTTCAAATATTTTATCAAACAGGTATTCAAATACATTTTAAAAAGTAATTGTAGTTGTTAAATCCTCAATATTCATTGTGTTAGTGGCATTTTTTAATCTGAAATAATGTCACTGATATTTATGCAAATAAAAATCTAATGTAAAATCATCAAATGAAAGTTCTGAAGAGTTTAACATGAACAAGAGTTATTAACCTGCAAGATAAAAACAGCCTCCATTTCAGCACAGTAAAGGTAGGAAGGAAAATACAGGAGAGGATTTGGAGAACCTCAGCTTTGTTTCCTTTCAACTGTTCAAGTTTACAGGTTGGGAGTAAGGTAAGAGGAAGAAGAGTACAGCAATGCCTCTGTCTAAATTCATCTCTTGTGTGAAGCTCTTTTTTTAGCTTTTCAATTACATTATTTTAGTAACCAAAGTCTTTTTCTAGGAAAGAAGTTATCAACACTTCCAATTTTTCCTTTTTTTACTTACAGTAATTAAGTATGTTAATTAATTTAACTTGATTAAATAGGTATTTTTGTTTGTTTTCCCCACACAGGTAACCAAAACTGGCACAAGGACACTTTTAAATCATGAGGAAGTATTTCACCTTCAAAAATCCATCCAATGATTTTGTATGCTTCTACAAAATCAGAAGTACTGGGAACTCTTCAGTTGTTCACAACCTTACAAAATGGAGAGCCTTATTACAGGGTCTAAGCAGAGATTTAACAACCTAACCCATAGGACTTTTTAGGAAAATTTCAACTTGGTTTATTTAAAAACTTTATACTAAACTTGCATGCTCCAGCAGAAAGAAGCCATTGGGATTGTCAAGATTTACTATCTTATTTGAACCAGTAATAGAATCCACTTGAATTTCTTTGGCTCTGCATACAAACAGATTCTAAAGCTGATCACCAGAGGTTAAATTCCTGTCTCCCATTCATTTCAGTTCTATAACTGCACTGAGTACATTTCCCTAAAACCTGTGAATTCTAAATCAAGGGAAAAATTATTTTTAATCTCGTAGTCATTAGACTACTTTTATGACTAAAATATTTAAGCAATTGTCATTTTTAAAGATAGAATGTAATCTTTATGACCAAAGAACTATCTTTATACACAAGAATTGCTCCAAAAGCAATGCTTCCTATTTTATCATGTTGGCCCATTATGTCAGAGATATGGCAGTAGAGACTGAACCTTCCTGCCAGTATCCTATTCCATTTTGTTGCCATGTGACATACAGCAGCAGAGGAGCAGTCTGAAAAAGAGATGGTAGACATAGAAGTGCATATGAAGCAAAGGTGTATCACTAAATTCCTCCATGCAGAGAAAACGGCACCCACAGACATTAATTGGCTCTTACTGAATTGTACTGGGGACCAAGGAGTGGATATGAGCACAGTGAGGTGAATGATGCATTTCAGTGGTAACAACGATGTGAAAGGCAAGCTACATTCTGCACAAACATGAACAGCTTTCACACCATGAAATGAAGAGCATCTCAGTCAGCTGATCCATGTGAATTGACTAATGATGATGATTATGCTGAAAAAATTGAATTTGCTCTACTAAATTGTGACATTGTGCTCTTTGTATCTGTCCTAGTTTCCATGGAAATATGATATAAATAGGACACACTACAGTCAGAGTTACTTATGTATATTGACTCTAGAATGGAAGAAATAACATAATCTTTTGATGTCTCCTTGTACTTAAGGCTCATTAGTATTTAACCTCTCTGACTGTACATGCTGCAAACACCTCTGTCCTAATGTCCCATCTAGTTTGTTCAGTAAAAAGTAAGTGGGGTCCATCACATCTCCATTGCAGAGCCCTGGATGATGAAGCAGGTAGACATGTTTTTAATCTAAAACATATATGGAATAGCTCCAATGCTTTCAGTTTGGCATGCATTTATATTGTCTAATGGTTCACATCTATAATGACCACTACAGATGAATGCTGTGCTGCCTGTGACCCTTTACAGAGCCTAATCCAAAGCTTAGTGAAATCAGTGGGAGAGACTCTGTGCCTTAAACAGATAGGACTGTGCTGATCCTAAGCCAGAACAGGAAACTGAGGAAACATAAGAACTACCCTGTTTGTTGCCTTGAGTACTTGTTTAGTGTTTTGGAATTTACTGACTAAATCAGCATGGAAGAAACTTGGCAGTCAGATACTTTTGCCAAGTTGTGTTATTTTGGTTGTATCAGAACTCCTGAAAATAGACTCAACACTCTAGTGATACACTTGTGTTCATACCATAGCCTCCTTGAACAAACTCCACCCAATTGCTCAGGACACCCTTGGATTGGCAGACCTGCTGCATATTTGGTTAAAAAGGCAATATTTTATTAAGAACATTTATATTCACTTTACATCCATCTCACGCTTCTGCAGCCCATTGAATGTAGTGGGTCCAGTTCTGGTTTACTTCACCTTAGGGAAAAATGAAAATTCAACAGGTTTGATGTAGAGTTCAACAACAACTACAACAAAACATGAAGTTTGAATTTCTTCAAGTGGGTACTATGTTAAATTTCCTCCTGCTGAAACAAGCATTAACTGAAGTGACTGCATCTATCAGTTAATTGACCAGACATAAGCATAGATAGACTTGGGTTCCATATCTCACATTTCCACATCTCTATTTTGTTGACTAACTTTTCAACAAGAACAAGAACTTAAAAAATGTCACATTTAGAGTAGAGCAGACATGAAAAAGGAAGACTACAGATGATTCAGCTGGAATTTGTGTTCATTAAGTGCGATAAATAAATGTTCCTGATTGTTTCTGTTGTTTATGAATCTCGACCTTCAGAACAGCACTGAAATGTGCTGTCTCCTAAAGATGTTCCCTACCGATATGACACACACTTTGTATTGTTTCACTGCACACAAGCATTAATATCCCAGAGGTAACCCACCCTGCTTTTAACGGCTGGTGAGAGGTCCAATGGCTGAGCAAAAATCAGTTGAAGGAAAGGGAAGTCTTGTCGGAAATGAGATTAATCTTGTAACGAGTGTTCAGTCCTGATAACCCATCTGTGCAGAGAACTGCTTTAACTGGAGAGTAATTAACCTTCACCTGACAAGCTCTGTCCAACCGTTATAAACAACATTAAAGGCACAGGATCCCCCTCTTCTTTCCCCCTTTATGTAGACTAAACAATCAGATTCTGAATTCCATGAAAACGGTACATGCAACTGTGCCTTGATGACAAATCACAGGAAAATTTTTTACAAGGTAATGGCTGCATGGAAACCATGCAAAAAATGTGTCTGGCTATTACATTAGTGAGTTGATTTGATTAGTAAAAAAAATGAGAACTTTCCATGGGAATACCTTATGCATGAGGGAAGCTGATGTGAATACGCCAAAGACTAACAATAATAAAAATGTATGCAAGTAGATAAGAGCTGGCTAATCATGTACTAGGGACATTCCTTTCAGGATGGAACATGTACTTCCCCAGCACTGCTGTGAACCTAAAGTCAAGGGGCAACTTCCTAGAGCTTCTTCACCCATGGCCTCGTAGGAGTTGCTTATCAACACCAGGTTCAAACAGAAGAACCCATTTTCAGGAACCAGGCTTTTGGGTCAGGACCAAACAGGACCAGCTCTCATATCCAAAAGCCAGTATTCCAAGCAATATCTTCACAGCGTTCTTTTGAAAGAGTTTGTAAATTCACTCTGATTGCCAGCCATTTAGATCACAACGCAAAGCTAAATATCTGTCCCTCCCATACTAATTTAAGGGGATAACTGAATGTTTGTCTATTCTTCAAAGATGAAAAGGCATGATATATCCAAAGCCACAATAGCAAAGCACTTCTCAGCTCTATAGGGAAAGGCCAAGATACTGATCTCAGACACAGTGGCAGAAACTTGGCATGACTCCACAAGAGTCATTGGCAGAACAATGCATAATATTTGGGCTGAGGTCATGAATAACTTGGGTGAAAGCCTGGCCCCAGTCAAGCCACTGGCCAAATAATTTGGACTTCATTTTGGCCAATTTCACTCAAGGTTTCCAAAATCCTCATTCATTCTATTTGTGTGCCCAAAAGCAATTACCTTGACGTTACAGTTAGCTGTGGAGGTTTTCTGGCATTGTTTGCTTTTCTTTTGTTCCAGGTTTCTCCTTTTCTTACCAGAAGTTCAAATGTACAGCCTAGCCATGGTTTTATTTCTGTGTAGAGTGTGGCAGAATTTCCATTTCAGTTATTTTAATTAAATATATATGTCTGTAGATTGCAAGAGATGACTCTTTAATATACTCAGAACATGCTATTTTTTGGAGAAGTACACCCCAAGCATTAGTGAAACATAAATTTTATTTGATCATGCATACAAATAGGGAAAGGATGCAAGCAACGAGCACGAAGACAGGGAAAGGCTTCTTGCTCTTAGCCTGACACAATGACAGTGTATGTTGAACCACCTCAATTTACAGGTGGTAAATGCAGGGCCATCTTTTATGCCATTGAATGGAATGTATATACATAAATACATTTAATAGTTCAATGTAAAAGCATTGGTCCTAAATTTTTACACAAACTGATCTGTTGTAATGTGGCTTAAATGTTTAAACAGCAACAGGTGAAATATTACCTTTATATCAAGCGAGAAGGGCTTAGATCTTCTCAGTGAATTACATATTAACAGATAGGAAGTTCCTATTGAAAGCATTTCCTGTATTGGTAGTCCCTGATTTTGGCAACTTATCTTGGCAGGAAATGAATGCAGGAAGTATCTGTCTACAGACTCTTTATCATCAAGGTAATTGCTGTGGCAGCATTTTACTGTTTATCAAGATAATAAACACATAGTCTAAAAAAAGATGTTTTTCAGCTCTAAAGAATGAGGTTTAAAAAAATCTTATGGGCTAGCACTGATGTTATGCAAAATCTTCTGTCCAGAATTTATATGCTGCCACTTGTTTCTTGCCGCACAGATGTAATTAGGGATTTGTCACACAAAGCATTTCTCTGTCCAAGTGTGAGCACAGCCTTTAGCAGCTAAGGAAGAGGAGTGCAAGCCCAAATGCCTGAAGCTTTTCCCAGTTAGAGCACTCTTTCATGCTCTCTGATCTCTCTTAAGTCAGGTAGTTTTAAAGAGCTTGGCCACTTGCCATAAATAAGTCACTCACTACCTCTTCCTTCAGGTATTTCCATATACCCAGTCTTTGTAATTTGTTGTTGTATTTCCTTACCATCTATCAAGCACTGCATAACCAGGCCACATGTTTCACTCAGCAAGTTGGATCTTTTCCTAGTGCGAAGGGGTTAACACCAGCCTAGTGACACCACTTCCTACCCATGGGTTGCAGTGTACATCCCAAATAAACACAGGCTGTAAGTGAAGGGAGACACTGCATCCCATGCCTTCCTTTCATTCATTCATTTCCAAAATATGTTTGAAAGATCATTTGTCTGGTTCATTCTACATAGTAACACAGAATCATTATGGTTGAAGATCTAGTCTAACTATCAGCCCATCTCCACCATGCCCACTGATGATGTCCCTCAGTGCCACATCCACACGACTCTTGAACACTTCCAGAGATGGTGAATCCACCAACTCCATGGGCAGCCTGTTGGATGATCATTTGAAGTCTCCTTCAGCTGTTCTTATTCATTCTTTTTAATTATTTGAAGTTCAATGATATTTATGATGTTATTTTCATTTAATTAATTTTACTTTGAAACAAATAATATTTGTAAAGAATAGTTAAATGTAAAGAATACTAATGGTAGTAATCACTGATCTTAATACTGTATTATAAAAAAAAAACAAAAAACAAAAAACAAGAAACCACAAACATTACCAATATTTACTGGTTATTAATCAGTATTTACCAGCTATTAACTAGTGTCTAATGGTTCTAATAGGATGACTGTGTAGTAAAAATGAGCAGCTGTATACATAAGGATGCATGAACAGGGAGAGAGCTTCCTTGTAATACAGGTTTCCAATCCTGATACAGATTCAGATTGGAAACAGATTTCCTGAAACAACTTCTCTCTCTGTTCACTGTGATGACTTGTTTACATAGTCACCCTTTTAAAAGGTAGGTGATTTTAGGAGAGTCAAGGAACAACTAGAAAACTACTATCCAACCTCAGGCAGGCTTGGTTGCAACATTAAAATAAACCCTGTAAACATACATCCTTTAAGGAAAGGATTGATTCTTTTTTCATATAAGCACTTCAGAGTTTCTGTATTTTTGTCTGTGTTTTGAACACAGGCAATATTTGTTCCATAATACACGAACATATATTAAGGACAGCAGGATGACAAACAGAACACATGCTCATTTGGTCTGACTCCAGACTTTTCACAACTGACATGAAAAAATGCTGATATTTCTCTACTGTGTAATTATCCAACAAAGGAAATTATTTTTTAACTAGTTAATGGTAAATTTGATAGAAGTCATGTTGCAGTCAATGCAAAGTTTTTTACTGACTTGACTGACTTATCACTGCATGTGATACATCCTACTAAATCCCATCAACTTTCTTTAAATTGGTAACACAAGTAATACACATTCAATTTTTGTTTTCTTTTCTCTGCTTTATTGATTTTCAAAATAATTCTGCTGGCTAGATGTAGAAAATTGCATTAAGAAATCCATTTCCTTGCAAGAGAACAACATTATATATTTTTACTGGATTACAAACTGTCACTTGGAAAATAAATATCTTCTTTTGGCACGGACACTTGTTAAAAATACTTCTCTATTTATCTTTCAGCAAATCATTCTCCAAGAACACTTGATTCTTTAAATGTTATTTCTGAAAGGCCTTTTGTAACTCATGGATCTTGCTGAAAAACATTTTGTTAAGAGATAATATAGTTCTTGTTAAGAAAAAACAAGTAAACAAACCAACCCAGGCAGTCAAACATACGCATTTTCCAGCTGTTGTTCCTTGCCTGGGGACTTACTTCTGGAAAGCAAGATCCTTATTCTGGAGTTAGTTTTGGCATATGCAGCCACAAATCGGCTCAAGTTAAATGACTGATGATTAAGAGCAAAAGAAAATATCCTCAAAATATCTTTTTTGTTGGTTGTTTTGTTTGTTTGTTTGTTTGTTTGTTGTTCTTTTATGTCTTTTTCTTAACTGAAATTCTTTACTTGAGTCAGAAATAATGTTTTACCTGGAAATTAGTATAGGTCTGATTCTACTGTCTTTATTGCAGTGAAATACAGATAGTTGGATTAGATGATCTTGCTGGTCTTTTCCACACTTAATGATTCTCTGATTCTATGACCTTCTTGAAATTGGTGGAAACTTTGAATAAAGCAAGATCAGTTTAAATGACTTAAGGCACTCTGCTCTTATTTCAGATTCACCGTAGCTCTTAGGTGTGCACTTGAAAGTTGTGTTGTCACACCAAAACCAATTTTCAGGTTTTAAGTGAATCATTTGCTAACTGAATAATGACCCCCCCCCCCCCCCCCACACACACACACACAAAACAAACAAGCAAACAAACAAAACAAAACAAAACAAAAAAACCCAGAACAATCTTCAACTAATGAATTACTTAATTAATTTTATGCAAGGAGCAGAAGTACAGATTTCTGTATTAGTTCTACTGGCCTCAGTGCAGATGCAGATCTCTAAACAGACTCAAATATGCCAAGAACTGATTTTTTTTTAACTGACTGTAGTTTTCCTTGGACGTAGAAATATACGAGAGTATTTAAATTTTCTGTAAGAATATCAGAGAAAAATGCCATAGAAAGAAACACAGACTAACTTAAATTTTTTGTAATATTTCTCACAAATTATCTTGCCACTATATATGTATATATAGATAGATATAGATATATACTGCTTTAATCATTCATACATCCATACAACAGTACAAACTGTACAAATACATCCATATATTCTCAGGTCTCTGAAGTCACAATGATGATTCTCCTGTCCTTTATCAAATACACAGATTTTTTTTTCTCCCAGGAGTCATAGCTTCCATGCAAGCACTACATTAGAAATTCCTAATGGAAAGGGAACATTCACATATTTATAATTAAATTAGAATAAAAGAAATATCCACAAGTGCAATCAATAGATTATTGCAAAGTCATGATAATTTACTGAACAGTTTTTATAAGAATTAGTGCAAGGCAAAGAAATTTAACAAGATTTGGTACATGGCAAGAAATTATGATTCCAGTTGTATTTTTCTTCATCATGTTCTTTCATGTTCTTTCCTTCACTATGGGATAATGGGAAAAAATATAGGAAAAAAAATATTAAAAAAACAAAACAAAACAACATGAAATGACCTTCAGGATAGATATTTTTACTTCTGCTCAAGTCTAGAAAAAGAAAAAAAAAAAAAAAAAAAAAGACATGCCTTATTCAGAAGTCCTTGATATTTTCTAACATGGTATTTACTGTAACAAGCGGGATGCTTATAATTAGCAGTATTGTGTTGATTCGACAGCCTTCAGCCTCAGGGCTATGCATAACTGTGCTTCTGCACGTATCTGCCAGGTGCCAGAAGAGTACATGTCACATCGGCACTGAAATCCTCACGGCTGGGAGACCTCCCCCACTTGAAAAAGCATTTTAGCCTTTGAATGCCAAAAAAAGCATCACAGTGATTAAATTAAATGTAGCAGACAGACGGAAGTGAATGTATTAGAAATCTCAACTCCAGGAAAGACAAGCAGCAGAAGAGGCTGGGGGATGAGGAGAGGTGCATCTCCTGGGAAAGCCCCTATTAAGCCAGTCCAATTTCTCATGAGTCCTGCAGGTCTGGCTGCAGGTTTGTGACAGGAGGATGAATCAAACTGTTCTGCTGGTAGGTCAACTTTGCACGTGTATATGTCGAGAGCAATTTCTATCTGGTTATGAACAACCGCAGCCCAGTTTTCTTTTCACACTGAATGATTCCACAGCTTCCCTAAAGAGGAAAGCAAGCTTCCTCACAGAACTCCCACAGAAGGCTTTCTACCTCCCCTGGCCACAGCCTGGTGCTGCTGACATGGCAGGCAGCATGGGCCATTATTTTGAAATGGCAAAAAACATCACTGAATCGCATTACAAAATACTTAGCACAAGCACAAGCGCCCTTTCGGCCTCTGAATGGAATTTCTTTATTTCAGAAACTTCCCAGTTAAATAATTTCTTTATGTACTCAGCATAGAAGAGGAATTGAATCTCTTTGGACTGGCTTAGCCTCATGTCAGAGTACGTTTCCTGCACCTAGAGTACAAAGCACCTGTCATTTCTATCCAGTAATTTTACATTTTACACTCATAAATAAAATCCTTGCTTCAGAATATAAGCCCTTCCCTACCTCTTAAGTGCTAAAATCCACAGCGTTCTGGGGTGTAGATTTCACTCTGCAGGGCTTGCATTCTCAAACGAGGAGACAAAAACATGCATTTTCCCATTCAGGAGGCTTTGCTGCCTGCATTGCACTAACAAGCTGCACAACATACAGTTGCATATGGCATCTTCTCATCACTCTAAGCATTAGGTGGAGGTGAAATAGTAAGGATGAGATATTCTTCACGACCACTTACCCTATTATCAAGTAATCATAGAAAAAGTGACCACAAATAAATAATAAAAGCTCTTCAAAGCATATATAACATCTAATCACACTGTACTATCAGTTTTGAAGAAAATTTTCCCATCAGCATCAAGAGCGCACTCTGTTTAATAAACACCAAAAACCACATAACTATCTCAGCACATACCCCTTTCTCTCAGCAATGCAAAACTTGCCTCCTGAGCCTCAAGATTTCAAAGAGAGCCTGATCCTCTCATGTCTGAAAATGCACTCTGAAAAGTGCAGCAAAACCAAAGGGAATTCAGCCAGTTCAGAAGCACCATTGCATGTAACAGATACTGGTCAGCAGTGCAAAGTGGATTCAGGTCTACAGATAGCCTCTCCAAAGCATCAGTGATTGGAAAAAGAGAAGTCTCATTGTACTTCTTAACCACGCTGTCATCAGGTAAGACTTTCAGATTTTGATAACTATAACAAAAAGCATTCAGTGATCTTTAAATACCAACAGCTAGGCAGAAATTACCAAGAAATCTAACTGCAGCTCTGCTTACCTATAACCAGCACCGTCACTACTTTGTATCTCTCACAAAAACTCTGGCATTATTAGAAAAGTACGAAAATAGACAATGAAGAATTGTCTACCATGAAGAAAACAAATACTTTGACTCTGAATTTGATAATGCAATGCTGCTGCCCTCACTGTACCTCGCAATCTCTTTTGCTCTTTACACAAAATTAGTTTCGCTATCACAAAACATTTAGTTACAGTTATAATTTTGCGATTAATCATAGTTATTAGATGTAATAGATGTAACTGACATCTACTGCGACACAGAGAAAAGCAAAAACTCAATAGATAGACGGATAGATTGAATCCACTTTCTAAGTGATACAACCTGAAAAACTCAACAAAACTATTCCCAAAAATCAAAATTAAACAAACAAGCAGAAAACCAAACACGTAAAACATGCACCGAGAGAAATTTATAAGTCAACATAAGAATTTTATTATCTGAAAATTTAAGAGAAAAAGAACACGCCCATGAGATCTTAACATCACCATTAAAATAACCTTACGAAAAGTCCATAGTACCAGGCTAGAGTTTCTAGAAAAGCACATCTGCAGGACACTGAAAGAAGAGCTGGTGCCTCTGGTTCCCATTTGCTAGTATTTGTGTCCCCATCAACAAGAGAAACATTTTAAAGTATCCAAAAGTCTAGCATTCTTAGGAACCCTTTTTTGCCTTTCAGCACACACCCTCTCCCCTTCTGTCAGTCTGCAAACACATCCAAGTTGTCAGAATGGTACCTACAAGAAATTTCAGAAGCTCTCATAAAAGGGCTTCGCATATGCAATCCACAGCACTGAACAGTGAATTTAAAAAACCCAATTTTTTTTCCGAGTTTGAAGTTTTTAAGCCTTGCGGATGGTTGGAGTAGGAAAAAGGAAATTTACTAGGCAGTACAAAGGAAATCTTGTTGTCCTCTATTGTGGCAGTGGGGGTGTTGCCCAATTCTAACTTATCTAGGTTGATAAAGGAAACCAAAGAAAACGCTACTGAAAAAAATTCCAATGAAAAAGGTACCCCTTTCTTACCTTAATAGTGCTTGCCATAATGTGATCAAGATTATTGATCGCTAATAATTGCTAATAATAATTATTGCTTCGCTCTGACCAGAAAGAAGTTTTGATGAGGTTGTTTAGAGCGGATGAGATTGTGCTAACTCTGGGAAATGAAGTCAGCCAATGGCAGGAAGAGGTTTCTATTGGTCCTGGCCACTGCAGCTCGAAGAAACAGGATATTTGGGAGTGAAGAGATAAGAGTCCTAAAACAATGTTGTTTTTCTTGATGATATGTGACTAAAAATCTTTTTTTTTTTTTTTTTTTTTTTTTTCTAACAAAAAAAGTCCACTGCCTGTGACTGCCTGGGCAGGTGTGATCTGATGTGCAGTAAGTGCGACATGTTGCTCCAAGGCAGGATGCAGATGTCAGATGAAATGGGCCACGTTCGGCATTGGTTTCATGCAGTCTGCTCACTGGGGAATTGCTGATTCAGGGCCGCAGCCTGACTGCGTGTAAGTGGGTGTATCTCCAAATATGTTAAAGCAGCCTGGCCAGCTTACACTGCATCTATATTTGTCCATTAACCTCATAGTTAGGTTCTTGGGCTACGGATGCTTTCCAGCCTATCGGGTTTAGCACCTTTGTTCTTAGAGAAGAAGCAAGAGATTGGCAACAGTAATTTCTTTTTGATACCTCTTTCTCACCAAGGAAAGGAAGTCACAGAAAAACATGCATTTCTAAAGCAAATGTCCGAATTCCTTAAATTTTTCACACTCTTCCGTTTGTTAGTTTATAGCTTTTCCTGCTCGAAAATGAGATGGTTTCACTGTCAATTCCCATCCTGGTTTGAGCATGATAGTAACATTTTATACTGTGTTTCATAATTATTTGTCCTTAGACAGAACTTGGCATACACAGGGCACCCCAAAATTTGCAGCTGTGCAAATAACACATCATCCCTGTCCTAGGCCCTTGCTTAGGAGTGCTGAGCTCTTAAAACAAAAAGAAAGAGGTTGGGAATGAGAAAGGAAAAGTGTTTTCATGGTATTAGATGCCATGCAAAGACCCAGCTCTGGCATAATTCTCTCTCACTCTTGTAAACCTTGCAACATTTTGGATGATAAAATTTTGAGAATAGAACTCTCTAAAACTGAAAAAAAAAAGAAAAAAAAATTTAAAAAATTTTAAAAAGTAAGAATGTATTACTTCTTCAATAATCTAGCAGTTTTTAAAGCCTGTCTGACTGCAACCAGCTTCTGATTTCTCAATACTTGCTGTAACAACATCAGAACATCGGACATGTTGTTTGACAGCACCACAGCCTGGTGTATAAAATTCCCACTATAGCAGGCATGTGCTCTCTGCCCAGGAACCCTGTTGTGGTCAAAAAATAGTAAAAAATAGTGACAACCTTTAATGGCATCATTTAGTAGAGGCTGGCAACGTCATCCTCTCCCAGTGCCTTCCTCTCCTGCTCCTTGGGAAAAGAAATGGAAATAAGAGCATTTTTCTGTACCTGGCCATGACTGTGATATTTGGAATGAACTTTTTCCAAATGTAACGCACTGACAATGGTAGTAGCACGAGCCCCAGGTCAATCTTTTCCTCCCATGCTGACCCAAAGATGTTCCTCCAGAGCAGCACCTGTTGTAGGTGAACTCCCAGACTCTGGCCCTTGGGCCTTGACTGTGCAGGTGCTGCTCCACCTCAAGTGAGGCAGAACAGAGGGGAAGCTCTTCCATCCACCCTTGCTGATGGGAATGGCCCTATGGGGACCACATAGCAGGCAATCCCAGGACCCAGCTGTTGTGCTTCTACTACTGAGCAACACAGGACTGAAGCAACTAGGATCTGGAAGAGGTCCTTGTGGGAAATCCTTATTTTAGTCTTGGCAGTGTGTCACACAGCTGAGCCTCTATCCCAGCTCATCTCCACCTGCCTCACAAGATTTGAAGTCTTGAGGCCTCCCCAGCCAGCCCAAGGGGCTGAGGAAGTATCCAGCACAGAACTGGAGACTTGTAGAATGGCTTGGGCTAAAGCCCATGCCATCTCAACCCTTGCTGTGGGCAGGGCTGCCCCCCACCAGCTCAGGCTGCCCAGGGTCCCATCTAACCTGGCCTTGAGTGCCTCCAGGGATGGGGCACCACAGCTTCTCTGAGCAGCTGTGCCAGCGCCTCACCACCTTCCAAGGAAAGAATATCCTCCTGACATCAAACCTAGCATCCTCTTGATACAGAGAAAATGGAGGCAGTGTCTTTTACTTTTACTCCCCACTCTGAGTCCTGAGATATCAAAGGATCAATCCGCTGTAAACGTTTAGCATGATTTTAATGTTTACTTTAATGAGTTCTGGTTTCCTCCATTGCAAAGGTGACACTTGGTCCACTCAGAGCAATTCACAGCACCACTGTGAATAATTTCTGTTCTTTATTAGTTATTCATATAAAAACCCGGAGTTGCACTGCTGACTATCTTCTTGAGGCCTTCATCCATTGATTTAGTCAGTAACTTCTGGTAACTTTCCTATTTTCATTATGAATAGCAAAAAAGAAAACAATTTACAGTAATTGTATTTCGTGGGGATGTTGATTTCCTCCCTTTTCATCTCCAAACAATGAGTAAGGCAGCCAAAAGATTAGAGCCTTTTTCTTGAAATTTCAGAGAGTTGTATAATGTTTCAGTTGGGTGACTTACACTCTAGTTAAACCCCTGATATATATATATCAGGGGTTTAACTAGAGTGTAAGTATGTATATATATATATATACATATATATATATATATTTTTCTTAATCATATCCTTGAAGTATCCATCCCTCCAGTGGGTGGGATTTACCAAATTCATTCACAAGCAAGATTTAGTAATGATTCTTCTCCATCCTGTCTCCATATAGACAAATCTCCTGTTGATTTCTGTAGGGCTTTTGGAAGCATACAGCAGGCAATATCAGACTCTGCTGAGCTCTGTTATTCTCATTACATGAGTTTTACAGAGCCTACAGCCCAGTAAGGAGTTTACCATTTCAAACTGGCATACATTCTATGCCAAAGAATTCAATGAAGTTTATTTGACTTTCATGCTAATACCCACAGGCAGATTTCTGAGGGCTTACACTTAATGTCAATCCAATTGCAAGGCAAAGCCTTCGTATTGTAAGAATAGCAAAATCAAATCAACATCATTCAGTTACAACAGAAAAATAATATAAACACTTCCATTATTTTTCTCTTTTCTGCATTTTGTTAAGGCTAACTAGAAAGAAAATATGCTTTTGTTATGTTAGGCAACTACATGCTATTATCTGAAATAATGTTGTGTGACTTTGAAAAAATGTGTCTTTGTCAACAGACTGAATGAAAACACAATAATACAAAAAGTATCAAAGAGTACAAAAAGCCACATAAGCCACATAACACTGCTTCCCTCCATAACTTTGCTCTCAAGCTTTTTGCCCCAATTTCTCTGGGCTACTTTCTGATGAAATTTTCTTTTACATTCAAGCTTGCATCTAGAAACCACAGAACAGCAAAACAATACCTTATCTGCTTGGCACTACATATGTGCTTATGCTATTTGATCAAAATGGGATTTTTAAACATGCTTTAAAGTTACAGCTGTGCTTTAGTTCTTTCAAAGATACAGACAGGCTTAAACACTGCTTTAAGTGCCTTCGACCTTCAGGATTAAAGAGCTCCATTTTTAAAGATAAGTGTTTCTACACTGGAGACAAAAGATAGATTTGATCTCACCATGCAAAATAAATGATTTGACTAGGTGCTAAAAAGAGATAAATTTCCAGAGAAAATTTACAACTGCTGGAACAAGCTGCTGTGTTTGTTACAGCCTTTAGCACTAGTGCAAGAAGTATGTCCAGTATGTGTGCACTCACCTAAAAGACAAGAAAATATTTCAGAAGAAATCATTTATCATACCATTAGAAACAATCTTATTAACTTTTAAAACAATCTATCCTCGTTTTGTTGATTGTTTTTTGTTTGTTTGTTTGTTTGTTTGTTTTTTATATCCTATCTACTAGAGTAGGAAATATATCACAGCATTCCCTGTGTGGACAGCTCTGCAATCCATCTTGCTATCTGGGAGGTAAACCAAGAATGTGGCTCCTGAGCCTGGTTGACCAAGAGGATAGAGGTGACTCTAACATCCTCACAAAAGCCACGAGGAGAAGAGAGGAGAGGAGAGGAGAGGAGAGGAGAGGAGAGGAGAGGAGAGGAGAGGAGAGGAGAGGAGAGGAGAGGAGAGGAGAGGAGAGGAGAGGAGAGGAGAGGAGAGGAGAGGAGAGGAGAGGAGAGGAGAGGAGAGGAGAGGAGAGGAGAGGAGAGGAGAGGAGAGGAGAGGAGAGGAGAGGAGAGGAGAGGAGAGGAGAGGAGAGGAGAGGAGAGGAGAGGAGAGGAGAGGAGAGGAGAGGAGAGGAGAGGAGAGGAGAGGAGAGGAGAGGAGAAAAGCAAGCTCTGATCCTTTTATCATTATCAGGGTAAAAAGGAGGTCCCATTTTGGCAGAACCAGGCTACAAGTCAAAAAACTTCAGTTCAATAAAAGACATTGCACTGCGGTTTTCTCCATAGTAGATTTAAAGAAATTGAGAGAAATTAACACTACTTCATGACACATGAAGATACATCTACAAAGATCTTACTTCTCTAAAAAAACAGTTTTCTACTTAAATGTAGCTCTAAATGTTCAGCTTGGCCATGCTCTGCTTGGTGTGCAAGGACCAAATAAGTTCTAATCAAATTTTTGCCACACTGGGACTTCCACCCTCTAGTTCACAACTGAATAAAATGTCAGCAAATCTGATCACGAAGGGGAAACTCTCCTCCTTTCCCCGCATAAAACTGATTTATTAATATTAGCACTGCCTGGCCACTGGGGCAACACGGCACGTATGCCATAGAGAAGCACCCTTTCCTTCGGCGTCTCTTCCAAGCTCTCACGCCTCCTGCTGCCTTAAGGTCAGCTCTGGCATGGCAGAGGGAGGAGGAATCTCTCCCCAGCACCGAGCACAGCCGCAGCGGTCACTAGAGGGTGCTCGGTGCCCCGAGAACAAGAGCTCGGGGCTCGCCGCCTGCCTCGTTTGATCCCAATGACACGGTGTGCATGCAGCTCGTTCCAGACTCTTGCAGTGACTTTTTCGGATAAAAACGAGGGCAGAGAAAGTAGATCTCTTCCTGCTGTGGTGGTACCAATCATCGAGTTTGCCCTCAAGGCTGGTTACAACTGCACTGTTCACACTTTCTTTGCTTCCTTCAGTCACTCCTTGCACTGTACCCATCTTTCAGTCAGTTTGTCCTTTAATATCTTCCCTTACCCTCGTTGTTGTGCCTCTTGTTCCACTGCTCTCCGAGCAATGAACTGCCTTTGTCTGCTGGCTGAGGTGAAAAGCTGGCAGAGATCCTGACTCAAAGAGGTTAGGTCTTTTGGGGTGTTTTTGTTGTTGTTGTTGTTTGGTTTTTGTTTTGTTTTGTTTTTTCCACCTCATGGAACAATAGCAACAAAGAATAGATTGTATTCCAGTGAGCTCATTTCTACAGAAACAAAATGTTGGAGGTTTTCAAATTGGAAGTCGAAGTCTGCCTCTGAGTTCTGTAACTCCAGCTCATGCTATTTAATCTTGTACGACCTAAAATATTTTTGATAACTGTGTCACCCTTTGATCACTTTATCCTTTCTGATCATCCTTTGGAAACCAGCTCTACTCTATACACGAAAAGTACCACAGGAGCAGGAGATGAAAGAAATAGGAGCTCTGTTTATATGAATTACATTTTATAGAATCATAGAATGGTTGAGGTTGGAAGGGGCCTCAAAGCCATCCAGCCCCAATCCCTGCCGTGGGCAGGGCTGCCCCCCCCCTCCCCCCCAAGCTCAGGCTGCCCAGGGCCCCATCCAACCTGGCCTTGAGCGCCTCCAGAGATGAGGCACCACAGCTTCTCTGGGCAGCTGTGCCAGCGCCTCACTGCCCTCTCAGTGAAAAACTTTCCCCTAACATCTAATCTAAACCTCTCTTCAGTTTAAAACCACTCCCCGTTGTCCTATCACTATCTACCCTTGTAAAATGTTGATTTCCTTCTTGTTTATAATCTTCCTTTAAATAATAGGAAGCTGTAATGAAGTCTCTCCAGAGCCTTCTCTACACTGGCATGCTCGCTAATACTCTGACACTGGAGTTTCCTGTAATATCCAACATGTGTACTTCATAGCAGCCTAGCCAGGCAGGGAAGTGCTGACATACTCATTTGCAGACAAGGAATCAAATCACTGTCTGCTGCTAGGATTCATTTCCTCAACCTTCACCCATCTTTAAATGTGGGTGCACAGATCAGTTGTCCTCGACATCTTCTGCAGCCTTCTATACAATTTTCTTCATCACGTCTTTCAGTTTCACCTGGAACAGCAACTTGCAACACCTACTTAAAAGGTGAGATCAATCACACTCTCACCCTCTACTGTCTACAGTGGGAATCTGCATGATTACATGAGACACAAACTTTTGGACAAACTTTACATGACATTAATCTCACCCTAGCTGTCCTTTCATTCTTCCCAAATTTTCCCATCTCTAAAATGTTAATAATCATACTGCAACACACCAAAGGAGCTCTATATGGATTAACAATTAAAGTCTGCTGAAACTTTTGACTGAAAGCTGTCACCAATATGAAAACTATTTGTTTTCTATTATCTAATTAAAAGCTGATTAAGTGACACTGGTAACACAGTGCAAAGAAAATACTTCAAAAAAGCAAATTCTCTGCAAGGAAAAAAAGAAATAACTGTGAGGCCAAAGGCCACCATTTTTCATCATTTTTTTTCCAAGTGTTTTAGATAATTTTAACTAAAATACACAATACTTTGAGCTGGTTATTGAAGAATATTGTCCTTCGCGGTCTTGCTATCCCCAGATTGAAGGGCACTGCACCAAGCAAATACATCTGGCATATTGGATTTCTACACCATATTAGTGAAGCTGTTCTGAGATTTTCATCAAGAATGGAACCTATTAACGTGTCTCTCACACTGTTCTGGTGTTTATAGCATGCTTTGGAGGACTGTGTGCTCTTTTTTTTCACCCCACAACCAGGAAGTCTATAGAGAATGCTTTCAACTGTTTTATTTGACCTTTCACCTCCAGGCTTTTGCCTAATCTGTAAATTTGAATAGGAGGTATAACTGTGCTTTTTTTCTCTCTCCCTCTAAGTAACCAGTTGAGTTCCGTTAAGGACCAGACACACTTCTAAAACTGGGACTCTTTTGGTATTGTACTTTCTTTGTTAGTAGCTGTGAACAAGAAACAGATGTGAAATCTCTGTTTTTGAAACTTAGTGACCCAGAAAGACTGAGGCTAATCCAGATCATTCTTAATAACTGAAAACTGCCACCCTTTGGCCACCTTGAGATACATGTACACATGCAGGAATATTCTCCATTCCCAACAGACATACAGACATAAATAGAAACCTCAGGATTTTTATGCAAATCATGAACTCAGGAGCAACTTAGGATTTGAACAACAGCGAAAAACCTAAATCCTTCATGGATGTTTTTCCCCAGCATCAATCAACCTTTTCCACTTAGACAACTGCTTTCAAGAAGAACGTGAATTCTTCACCAGTGAGGAAGGACAGGTAAAAGAAACAATAGATGCATAAACAAAACTTTGATATATTGATATATTGTTTCAACCCACATCAGGAATCTCACAATATCTATCACTGAGATGGAGATGACTGAAAGAGACCCTTAGCCTGGTGCCACAGGTAGAAGAGCAATGGGGTTGGAGCTGATGGAGCAGTGCGGTAGCTACACTCCTCCAGGACTCCTCTTATTTTGTCAAAAACATGAGGGAGAAATTTGAGCAGCAGGAGATATCATACCTATCACTATTTCCAAACACAAGATGTATGCTTCGTATATATAGAATAAAAGCATTCAATTGCACTGTTAAATTCTTTTTTTTTTCTTTTTTAGTTTCACATGCTGTCTAGAACAAAAAGGCACATTTAACTAGCTCTTTTTAATACACGGAGCATCACTGCACAAGAATAATTATTTTGCACCGAGATTTAAAAAATAAAAAATAAAAAATAAAAAATATTAAGTACTCAGGAAATGTGATAGTATGTCTTCCAGGAATTCTCCAAGGTTAGGATGCGTGGTCCAAAAAGGATAAAATGCACATATTTCTAGAACTGTCTGATATTTCTGCCTCTCCCTGTGTCTCAGTAAAACTATATGCCTGATGAGACAAAAAATGTATCTGTTAACTAACACTGGTTTATTTTGAATCTCAACTGTACAGTTAAGCTAAAAATATTTGCCAGCTTTTTGAAGAACAGGACAAATATGTTGAGAGGAAATAACAAACAAAAAAGCCTGTGGAAAGTACATTTTCATGTGTTTTCTTGAGGACCAGAAGACAGGCCTCAGAGCATGGCATGATTATGTGCTACAAACAGCTCATTTATTTATCTAGCACTGAAAACTCTCATTCCTCTCATCTATTAGACCCAATGTGTTAAAGCTTTACTCCTTATTGGCAGTGAAGGTTCTGCAGAATTGCTTGAGTTGTACAAAATATTTTCGTCTGCAAACTTGATGACTCTAGAATGGCCTGTTGGCAACTCTCTTCAGTGTTATTTAAGCAATTTATGGAAAAACTTTTTACTACCAGAATGAAATGTGCCTCTTTAACACAGTACCAATGTAAAGCTTGATAACAAATACCACTAGCCAAGAAATACAACACTGATAAAGTCCTACCTGACCTGAATTCTATGTAACCACATTTCTAAAACTCAATTCATTTAGAAAACAAGACATTTGCAAGAAACCTACAAGAAAACGAGTTGATTATCTTGAAAGTACTACAGTAAAATCAAAGAACTTGGCAATGATTAAATAATATGTTTTCACTTGGGGACTAAATGTACTGCAAGAAAAGGAGAAAAAAAATCTCAATTCCTTTAATGGATAAAAACTGTGGGCATAAAATGTTTATCACTTTGAAAAAACAACAACAACTAAAAACTCCAACCCATACATAATTAATTGACAAGATAATTGTAACTCTGAATTTTTACAGACCTGGGATTTTTCATCAACACATCTTACTACCCATGTCTAAATCACTTTGTTGGTTATCAAGTGTTTTAAGAAAAATAAAGGCAATGTCTTGCTTTCACTGACATGTATGGGAAAACTTCTTCTCTCTAATAGCACAAAGGTTTCAATTCACTGAGAATTAAACAAAATTATACAATATCAACATTCCTTGCAAGCTGGAAATTTTGAGTTTCAAAGGGCATGTTTCAAGACATAAAAATTACTGTCCAATAACTGAAACTCAGCAGAAGGGGAAGGGGGGGGAGGAATTGATAACTGATAGGATTTGATGCATGATTTAAGGCTTTAAGGCCCAGAAAAGAATCTGTAAAGATTTCTCCTGCGATGAAAGGCTTGCCAGACATGTGTGAAAAACTTGCTAAAACATGTGTGTTACATTACCTTGGTGGCCCATGACTTTTCCAACAACCATTCCCAATTAGCTGAGATCCAGTAAAACAGAAATGAGATTTTGTATGCAGCATTAGTCCTCTAGAATGAAGCACTTATTCTAAAACGTTCTTTTATTTTGAGCCTAGCCCTAGAAGATGCCAAATGTTTCCAATTCATGGCACTCAACTACATGGGTAGTCTGCTTCTTTATCTCCATCCCATCAGAAGACTGTACCAACTGAAAGATAATCATTTAACCTAGAATTAGGCCAGTATTTCCCACAATGTACCATAACTGGTCTATAGAATTAGTTCCTTCTTAAAAGAAGGCCATATAAAGTACCATATCACATTTCTCAAAAAGAAGTTGTGGCATTAAGGTGCTTTGGTTTTCTTTGTATTCTTGCCCTCTTGCCCTTCCTCCCAGCTGTGAAGGACTCTGTGTCCTTCAATTAGCCATAGATGCTGTGCCAGAGTGAGGATGCCACAACCAGTCTGGGTCCATGCAAGGTGTGCCAGGCAGTAAAATGCAATAGAAAATGTACCGACTGCAGCACAGAATGCTTGCCTTGCCTCTCCCTCGGTAGGCGCAGGACTTCAGAAATCTCTTCCTCACTTCTCTGCTGAGCTACACACCTTTGTGGAAAACTGGTTGTCTGTAGTTCTCTACGTTCTACTGAATGGACAGAGAGCTCTGTTTCCTTATGAAATTCAAACAGGATCTGCTTGAGGAAAACTTGTTTCAGATTATCCTTCCAGTCAAATCTGTCCCTGCAGTGAGTGGCTGCCTTGATGAAGAGGTGATCCTCTTTTCACCTATGAAGTTGTAGCTAATGTCCCAGATGTCCCAAGCACAGTTCTATTTTAACAACCTAGGATTGAGAGTCCATCTGAATGTTTTGCTTGGCTTCTAAATGGCAAAATGTGCTATTAGGGGAGAAGAAATGTTATTCATGCCAGTGGCACTTTCTTAATGATCTGGCATTAAGAAAAAAGAAAAAGGGAAATAGAAAAGGAAAGTAACAAATTCTCCTTAGACTGCAAAATAACAAAAACTTGTGTTTTCTTTGTTAATATTGCACAGTTTTCCAGTAATTAAAATAATTAGGTTCAATTATTTGTTTCTCTATTAATGATACTTTTCTATATTGAATAAGAAATTTAAATAATAATAATAATTAAAAACCATTTTTAAAACAGTCCTAGTTAGATGAATTGATCTTTCCATACTGAGCTGCTGACACTACTGTTAGTGCCAGTACTTCACAAGGAGTTAAGTGGTATATCAACTTACTTCACCAGTTAGACACTGGTATTTAAGACAACTAAGATAACCATGTAGTTTAATACACCATAGCACTCAGGCACAGTATTTGTTCCCCTGAAAGGCCAAGCTCAAGTTCCAATCTTGCAAAGATTTACCATATGGGACATTTCCATTACAGTTTGGGGAAACTGTATTTATTTACTGGCAACTAGTTATTTGCCAAAGAACATGGTTTTGGGACAGCTGAAGCCATTTACTAGTTCAGGTCACACTTGGTGAATAGTTTTGGCTGGAACAAAAATGACAGCAGATTATGAAAACACTGGACATTCTCTCAAGCAGATATTTAAAGTGGTTTCAACACTGTTTTCATGGCACTTGTCATGAAAAGAAAGGAAGGAAAAAGTAATATTTTCAAAGATTCTCAAGGAGGGTAAAGGCCTCCCTTTTAGGCAGTAGCCCAGCATATGCCCAGGCATAGCACTTCAGTTCACTTCTCCACCAACAGGAGCTGCCACCAGCCACACACAAACTTCATCATGAAGTTATTTGATCTCTCATTTGCTATTTCTGTCTAAGACAAACTGGAACAGAAGAAAAAATAAGCAACTCAACTATGATATAATATCTGCTCAGATGTTTTTCTGGATCAAGACCTTCAGCCATAAGCTCCTCCAAGGTCTGCATACCTGGACAACAGTATCTTCAGATCTGGGAGTTGGGGAAGCTTTGTTTGCCATTGGAGAACAAATAACAGACATGAATAATGTTATAAAAGAATTAATTTCTCTGGAAGTTATATTTATGTAGGATTTGTTCAAGCCAAGCATGTGCAGAACTAAAGCTGTTTATCTGCCAATAGAAGAAGTAAGATCCAAGCAAGTCCATCCAGATATTGCCAGCACCACAGTTCTCTCCATGAGGAAAGAATTTGGAATGTGTTATTTGACACAAAACCATATAATTGCAGTGTCAAAAACTACAGTAAATGATTCTAATCAATTGCCAAGAAGTGGAATATTTTTCTGGCTTGTATTCCTGTTAGAAAAATAAAAAATGTAAGAGTTACAGCAAGTCTGTTGTTGCTAAGATGCAATTCTAGAAATCATCCAAAGAAATAAAATTGAAGAGGTTAACAAATAAAATAATATCTTAGTTCTACCAAGGTCAAAAACGAATGATTTAGCTTTTCAGGCTTTCTGTACCAAACAACATAACTCTATGTGTTATGAAAAGCTAGATTCACACACGTTAATTCAAGTCAGTAGTATTGACTCTTCAATTAGGATGATGATTACAGTGTGTTCAGTGCTTAACAAAGTATTTATCTGCTGCTTGTGAGCTTTTGTTTGAAGGATTAGCCAATATCACTCCAGACTTCAAAAAGAGCAAGAACAATGAACTGGGAAACTACAGGCCAGTCAGTCTCACCTCCATCCCTGGAAAGGTAATGGAGCAATTTGTTCTGGATGCCATTACCAAGCAGTTGAAAGAGAAGAAGGTTATCAGGAGTAGTCAACATTGATTCATCAAGGGGAAATCATATTTGATCAACCCAATAGCCTTACAGGATGTCATCACTGGGTGGGTAGATGCAAAGAGAGCAGTGGATGTTGAGTACATTGACTTCAGCAAGGCATTTCACACTGTCTCCCACTGCATCCTTACAATGAAGCTTAGAAAGTGCGGGATAGATGAGCGGACAGCGAGATGGATTGAGAACTGACTGACGGCAGACCTCAGAGGGTTGTATCAGTGGCACAGACACCTATAACCAGTGGTGTTTGCTAGGGGTCAATTGTAGCTTCAGCCTTGTTCAACATCTTCATAAGTGACCTGGATGATTCAATCGAGTCCACCCTCAGCAAGTTAGAATCACAAAATAGAATCATAGAATCACAAGGTCAGAAAGGACCCACAGGATCTTCTAGTCCAAACGTCCTCCTGTTACCATATTACCTATTACCATATCTGCTACCACAAGCACTAAACCATATCTCATAGCTCCACATCTAGACGCCTCTTGAATACTTCCAGGGACAGCGACTCCACTACCAACCTGGTCAGGCCATTCCAGTGCCCGACCTCTCTCTGAGAGAAAATGTTTTTCCTTACGTCTAATCTAAATCTCCTCTGGCACAACAAGTTTGCTGATTATATAAAGATGGGAGGCGCGGCTGGCATGCCATAAGGCTGTGTTGCCATTCAGCAAAACCTGGACAGGCTGGAGAGTTGTGTGGAGAGGAATTTGATGAATTTTGACAAGATCAAGTGTAGGGTCCTGCACTTGGGGAGTCTAACACCACGTACATCAGTACAGGCTGGGCGCTTACCTGCTGGAGAGGAGCTCTTTGGGGAAGAACCTGGGTGATTTGGTGTGCAACAGGTTAGCCATGAGCCAGCAGTGTGCCCTTTTGGCCAAGAATACCAATGCAATTCTGGGGTACATTAAAAAGATCATGGCAAGCAGGTGGTGATTCTTTTCCTCTACTCTGTCCTGGTGAAGCCACACCTGAAACTCTGTGTTAAGCTCTGGCCACCCCAGACAGGGAATCTCCTAGAAGGCGTACAGTGGAGGGCAACAAAGATAATAAGGGTTTGGGAGTACCTCCTATACAATGAAAGGCTGAGAGGGAATCTGATCAACATTTATAAATATCTAAAATGCGGGAAGCAATTAGACAAAGCCAGACTCTTTCCAGTGGTGTATAGTAAGTAATAGGATAAGGAGCAATGACCGAAAACTGGAACACAAGAATTTCAATACAAATATGAAGAAGAGCTTCTTTACAGTCAGGGTGACAGAACTCTAGAACAGGCTGCTCAGAGAGGTTGTAGAGTCTCCTTTGTAGATATTCATGAACTGTCTGGACAGTTTTCTGTGTGACTTGTTATAGGGAATCTGCTTTAGCAGGGAGTTAGACTCTAACATCTCTAGAGGTTCCTTCTAATCCTTGCAATTCTGTGATTCTGCTTTTTTCTCCCAATTTTCTTATTGTGGTTCATTTTTTCCTTTTTAGTTGATGATTTCTCAGCACTGTAATCTACTGACATCTCTCTATAAGGCCTCTTTACTCTCAAAGGAGACAACAGCTTCCCCTAATTAAATATCTGCAAACTTACTCCAGCTCATTTCTGAAAACACTGAAAAGAAACAGCCTTAAAATGGAGACCTGTAGAACACAATTAGCCATTGGCCCAAAATAATTCTGCAACTCATTGAGCCTGACCTATCATATTGTTCACCTATCATATTGTGTACTTCTCTAGCTGTATGCTGGGTATTTTGTGCGGAAGAATACTGTGAGAAACAGTATCAAAAGCTTTGCTAAAATCTAAACAAAAACTGAATAAAACAACCACATCTACTGGTTTCCCTTGGTCAACTAGATGGGTAATCTCGGCATAAAAGGAACTTAAGTTCGTTAAACGGGACTTTCCCTTTGTGAATCTGTGCTGATTATGACTAATGACTGCACTGTCTTTCGTGTGTTTTTCACTAAATCACAGAATAATCTTCTCTGTGATTTTATCAGGTGCATGAATGAAACTGACAGGTCCACCTTTCTTGAAACCTGGGACAATATTTGCCAGCTTACAGTCAACAGGGACCTCTCCAGATTCCCAAATGACTGAAAAACAGTTGAGAGGAATCTCCTTATGGCATCAGCTAGCTTTGTCAGTACCCTAAGGTGAATCCCACTGGATTCTATGGACTCATGTGCATTCAGCTGGAGCAGGAAATCCTGTTTGGAGTTGGCTGTGAATTTATCATTCACCCAGACACTGTTCTCCAACTCAGCATTTCAGGCATTTCAGGGAGCTCTCAGGCTCTCCTCACCATGCTTGTTACAAGTAAGCATCTCACCTTTATGGTTGTAAGACTAGAAAATTTTTCAAGCAAATGCTCTTGCAGCACAAGAAGCTGACAAGGATATCAAGGAAGCAGAACTGAAGAGAGTGAAAGTGAAGGAAACTTAAGGGTTCTTTAGTAATTTAAAATGAATTTTTCATCAGATTGACCAATTCTGAAAGCATCCAACATGTCTAATGTATTCAAGGATCTATTCTAAGGCTCTGTATGCAGAGTCTGACTCAGGAGAACATCCTCATTCAAGGACAGTTGATTTAAGGTTTCACTTTAAGCATGTGCTTAATTAATGCCATTAGAATTAGCAAAATATAAGCATATTCTTATATGCTTATATGCATATACAAGTCAAGTATGTACTTAATTTCCTGAAATCAAGGTTAGTAGCCAAATGCTAGTAAAAATGTAGGGTACAACTAGTAAATGCAAGCAAATAAATAAATAAATAAATAAATAAATAGCAGAAGAAAAACAACTTACTTATACTATGAACTAAAGGAACGTCAAATGTTATTAAGAAAGTTTCTAGAAAACCAGGCAGAAAACCTGAGGGAATGGAACTAGAATAAGACTGCTCTCCTATCTAAAGTCACAAACATATTCCCTGCGTAAGTTAAAGGATCAGCTGAATAAAATAGATTGTCCTGCCACAAGGTGATTCAGAGGTGATATCAGAGCACATCCAGTCAGCTGTAGCTTATTGCCTCTTAACCTCTGAGTAGAGATGAAAGGACTATCATGCTGTGGGCTGAGTCCTAGGCTGTGCTGCCACAGGCTGCTCTGAGGTATCAGCACCTCTCTGGGTCTGGCCCTGGGAGAGCTACAGCCAGAGGTAAAAGAAAAATACATCTCTGTTTCATAAAAAAACTAGTTCATAAATGAGAAAGTTTTGCTGGAAAATAATCAAATCTGACACAGGGTTGGACATCCTCCAGTGCTCACAGAAAAGCAAATGAGGTACTCAAGCTTATATATAAGACAGAAAAATGGCTTTGCCAAACTCCAACCATTCCAGATTTGGTAACAAAGAGTAGAGTTAGAAACTGAGAGAAGAATTCGGGCAAGTGAACAATTTCACAGAAGTAGTCTTTGTAGCTGCAGTAGGTTACTTTGGCATCATAAAGAAACAAACAGTTCATTTTAGGAAATCACTGTTTAGCTGGTTGTCCTAAAGAAACAGTACTGATCATGCTAAAGCATGGAGCTACTTCAGAAGAAAAGTTTCTGTTTGAAATTCTTTTAGCTAGGCTTTGATTGTGTATGTATGTGATTAGGGCCCTGTGCTACTCTTGTGAAAACGCAGCTAACTGCACTAGTCTTGAACATACAATTGATTATAGATTAAGACTTTTTGGTCCATTGAGTTGGAGTGAGTATTTATGTCTTTGTGGAGACATCACAATTTTGTATTCAGCCTCATGTTTCAGAACAGTGGAGCTATTAGTATAATAAAATAATGATAGTTACTATTTCTATTAGCAATTTTCATACCTTCCATATTTAGAGGAGGAGTTGTTGCCTTATAAGAGAAAGCAAATTCCTAATGCCTTACACTTTGAAGAACTACTGTTGTCTCCTATGAGGGGCTCAGAAATGCCCATCAGCTTTTTAAAAGTGCAATATAATATAGCACGTGATTCAGAAAGGATGGGGAAAGTGTTCTCAATAAGTTGTCTCTTTAATTGATTTTATCATAATTGTTTTAAATCAGTTTTATGGTTTCAAATTATGGAAAGAACATGGAGAAAAACAGTTATCTTGCTGGAAACAAAAACAATAAAATGCATTTCTAAAAATTATATTGCAAGGACTGACTTTCTGTTCTAAAATAAGATATGAACTGTCATTGTTGAGCCAGACCATCAAATGCTGATGAGGTCATTTACAGTGCATCAGACATACGCTGGACAAAAAAAGAGCTTTACCCTAAAGGGATCACTGAATTTATTTATTTATTTATTTATTTGCTGTATAAGACAATTTGGATTGCAAAGAAACAGTATCCACCTCATACAGAATCAGAAGAATTCCTAAGGAATGAGTTTAAGCTGTGCACGGCTGTCTGTAGGTTGCACCACAACCACCTGAAGATGAGGTTGCTCAGGTTAGTAGAGAGGTGATCTTCTTCCACTAGCTTTGTACAGGTATTGAGTCTATGCCTTTTGATGAATTTCTGATGAGTATGTAGCAAGCCTAATCTAATAGAAGCAGCCTGCTATCACAGAAGCTGTTGATCTTCTTGTAGCACCAGACTTTCATTGTCACTGGCAGCTGGGGAGGATGTTTCGCAGTTCTCAGTTTCAGTGTGTTCCCAGAGCTCAGCCTCACGGGAATAATAATAAAATGCAAAGAAATCTGCAAAGTTAATATAAAATTATATTTTCAAATGAAATCAACACAGAAAATAATTTTAAGGAATGATCACACTTATTTGTCTCCCACATCAGTAGGAAAACTTCCCAAATCTTTGCAAAGAATGGAAACAGGTGGTTAGCAAAACCACTTGGGAAAGAGATCATGGAAATGACTAGAATTTATTTAAAAGAATTGAGTAATGAGAAAGTATATTTCTGTGCTGGCACAAGGATATGAGTATATGTGAAAAAGTTACAGCAAACTTAATGGAGGAGAGCTTAGAGTAAATATTTTGAAAAAACACACAATTTGGAGGAGGTAGCTTTTTGTATTACAATCTTCATTTCATGCAACCTCCAGGAAAGGTCATTGATTTAATCAAAAGCTTTTCCTTTGGTTAGATTCCCAAATGTACATACCATCAAGATCTGGTGCACAGAAATAATTTGAAGCAAATCTTCTAAAAAGGGTTTTGGAGATGCTTGCCAGTAGAACATTGTGCCTCACAGCTATAATATCAGAAAAAGCTATTCAATTTAAATTAATATATTTGGCCAGACAGCTTTATTAAAATTCTTGTTGTTTTTTCTGTTATAATGGTAGCCTGTGGTATGACTAGCCCTCTTCAAAAATCTGTATAGTTATTGCCTTTCTCTTGCCTAGGGTGCATCATATGTTTTTGATTTTGATGAGCTGCATTGCACTACCTCATTAAAACAAACACTTATGCAAAACAAAAGGCTGTGTATCACAGCACAGGGTATGTAAGCCAGCTTTGAAGACTGCCGTGTTTCAAAAGAAAGTTTCAAAGAAGAACTTCCGTCGACCCATCTCCACTTGTGTTTAACATTTGTGGATGATGTCAGACACATTCAGTACTTTCTTAACTCCTGCAAACAAGGAGGCTTCAAAAGTGATATTAGCTGCAGCTGCAAAGCATGCAAGCACAGTGTTCCCTTGCTGGTGGACAGAAAAGGTAAAACTTTCCAACATGTGCATTTCTGCTGTCAGCCAGGCAGTGCAGCTTCCATACCCCAAAGACAATTCAGTTTCTTGTGCCTGGGCTGCTGGACAGCTCCACTTCTACAGCAATCAAGCACGAGAGGAATCCTTCTCTCCCCTTATCTCTTCCCAAAAGCCTCTAAGACTCTTCCAGATGTTTCCTTTTTCATTGGGACACTATTTCCAGAGCAGTTTCCGGGGGAATTAGGAGGTCTGTATGATTCATTTTTCTGGTTAATTTTTAATGACTACTTCCAGCTTAGATGGTATTTGCCTTTAGAAATGGCTACTTCCTTCCCATTGGAGAGGAGCACGCATCGAAAGGGAGCTTCAGATAAATAGTTTCAGTGCAGATATTACAGATGTCTTTAAGTTAGGTGAGATTAATCCCAGAAAAAAAATAAAATAATAATAATAATAAAAAATCTGAGATATGTAACTTTTCTGTGTATACATTTTTTGGCGTCTTGTTTAAAAAACCTCAAGTGCCAAGGTTCTTGTTTTTCATCCAACTCTCTCAAGCTGTTTACAAGGCAAATTACATCATCGCTACTACAAGCTTAACAAAGTTTACATCAGCTGGAATTTGGAAGGTCATCAAGATGTTATAGAATCTCAGTGATTACTGCAGTTGTATAATGTATTCCTCATGTTAATGCTGTTTCATTATGTGTCAAAATACTTAGATTAATGCAGGCATTGGTGCAATATTTGCATACTTTAAAAATTGTTAACTGTTTGGCATTTTGACACTCCACAAGCTCACTTTTAATCACTTATGGAGGTCTTTGTCTTCAATACCCACTCATAGTTAAAATTCAGTAGGATTTTACCCAAACTCTCTTAAAAAATTGCACCGTTAGTTACTTTTCAGTACAGAAAAGGAATTACCAGTAGACGCTATGTGTTCCACCATACTTAAGAAGTAATTACCAGCCATCCTACATTATTTCAAAAATATACGTGATTTAATTTTTCCATTTGACACATTTTGAAGTCAGTGACATAAAATTATGGCAGCACCACAGTGCTTTGAAAACTAAGCATACCAGCATCTTCACACTGTGTATTTTATTCATGGAAGTTCTCTACTGAAGGATCACTTCACTGAAAGACTTTTTTTATGGGCCTGTAGCTTATGCAGTTTTATCTGTTCATTCAGAAAATGTACTGCAGGAAATTCAGAGTGGACTGGTAATACACTTTGAATATAAATTTACAGACCGGTATAGTGAATTCATAGTTTGTGAGCAAACCACAGTCTGGATTGATTCTATGCAATGTGTGATTTACATCTAAGAGCATATAAATGTGTAGAAAATAAAGAAAAAATAGAAAATTTAATATTCATGTACAACTACAGATGAAAATAACTGACAGTAACTGGAGCTTGAAGTTTGTTTAAAACTATTCAAATTGTTTACCTTATTATGAAGAACCCAGCTCACCAGTTTGTCTTGGTATCTCCTTCTGGATGGCTGTACTATCTCCTATTTTTAACACCTTAATACAGCCGTTTTTTTTCAATGGACTAATTATGCTTGCAAGTGATTATTTCATTTCCTTTTACAAAGCTAACAATAATATGTACTTTCACCTGGCACTAAATACTGTCAAAATGACAACAAATGATGCAGTTTATAATCAATAAGAATATATACATATAGTTTAAGAAAAACAGTGAAAGTTAAATCCTGTCTCCATAGAAGCCAGGAGAATTTTGACACCATCTTCCTTAGAGACTACACTTTATCCTAGCTACTCACAGCACTTCAATTTGATAGGAAACAATTTTAAATGATAAATAGCAGCCAAAATGCACTGAAAAGGAAAGATTTAAAAAGCAGCCTGAATGTTGAAAGTAAGCTTGGCAGTTTTGAAATGTTTGGCCTACAAGGCTAAATCTGAGTTGAAGCAGAGGATACATTTCTGCTTATGCTACCTATGTGAAAGCTCTGAACTAGTCACACTGGCTCCCCTTGAAGACAGTGGATTCCTCCTTCTCCCTCTGGAGTCATCAACCAAGATGTGATATACAGGCAGCCCCATTTCAAACAGCACAAGGATCACCAGAACATCTAACAAAATTTCATTCTGAATATGAAGTTATTTCTACTTGTATGTTTAAACATGGATTTAAGATGTAGTTTCAGGTAGTAAAAATGCCAAAATATTTCTTAAGTTACACTGAAGAAAATTTTACATTATGAAATATACACTTTTTCCTCGTTTCTTAGTGGCAAAAATTTTTATTGCCTAGTTCTGATATTGCAGTCACATCTGCAACAGTCTGTTCATGTAGAACTGGCTACAAAATTTTATCTTTGGGAATCAGTACCTACTGATGCTGATGATTTTTGCAAGATGTACTGACAGTCATTAAATCTAGTCTTCTGGCTCCATACACCCTGCATGAGACAGTGGCTCAATCTCAGCAGGAGGAAATGTGTTTCCCCTTCCATGCTGCCTTGCTCTCCACCACATCCTAAGCTTTCCTGCGACCATGTCATTTGAACAATTTCCTGCAGAGAGTAAGATATGTGTTCAAATCTCTGATGTTAAAGAATGGCAAGCAAACCTGCTGCAAGGATGGTTTTTCCTACCCTTAGATTTTACAAGAGAGGAAGATTCATTTAAAGCTAAGCCACTTCTCCCAGAAGAAACTGGGGTGCTGAGGGAGGGAGTTTGTTCAGCCTGGAGAAGAGAAGGCTGCGGGGTGACCTAATTGCAGCCTTTCAATACCTAAAGGGAGCCTATAAACAGGAGGGGAATCAACTATTTGAAAGGGTAGATAACAGCAGGACAAGAGGAAATGGTTTTAAGTTGAGTGAGGGAAGATTTAGGTTGGTTGTCAGGAGGAAGATCTTTACAGAGAGAGTGGTGAGGTGCTGGAACAGGCTGCCCAGAGAGGTTGTGGATGCCCCATCCCTGGAGGTGTTCAAGGCCAGGTTGGATGGGGCCCTGGGCAGCCTGGTCTAGTATTAAATGGGGAGATTGGTGGCCCTGCATGTGGCAGGGGGGCTGGGGATTCATGATCCTTGAGGTCCCTTCCAACTCTGGCCATTCTGTGATACATTTGCTCAAAAACAGCCTGGACTGTGGGACCTTTTCTTTTGGCACGGCCACTCAGCGTTGCCCAGTGTTCTGCTGTCCTGCAAAGGAAGTGTTACCTCCCCAATCCCACATCTTCACATCAGGTCTTTGGGCCAAAGAAAGTGATATTTAAAGTGTTGGTTAGGGGCAGCATTGAGACTTTCCTCCAAACTGTGCATACATACACTAGGCTCTGTGCTTGCACTGGTGCTGAGCTCCTTTGTTGGAGCGCGGGTTCCTCTGAGCGGGCCTGATCATCTCTGCTGCTCCTCACCTGGGGCAGGCACAGGCTTGGCAACCTCTGTGTAGGACTGCCTGCTCCATTGTTTGTTTGGCCTTTTTGTGGTTGTGTGAAGATTAGCCAGTACAGAATAAAGCAAACTGGAAATATTTCAGTAGGTTTGACTACTATGACTATCCTTTCCTGGGAGGTGTTATTGAACGTATACTAAGAACTGTGAAGTTGTTTTCGTTAAGTATAACATTTGGTATTGCTTTATTGACAATGTGTTTGGTGGTACACAGCTAAAGAAATTGCAAGATTCATACATTCATTCCTTTCTAAACGATTTCTCATATTTTGTTTCCTCAAATAAAAGATAACCTACAAATATTTGTGAAGGAGTTGTGTTTACAGATCACATACAGAAGCATTGTAATACTTCACACTACTGAAATTTAGAGTACGACAGCTAACAAACTATTTGAAAATCAATTGCTCATTTCCTATGTGAAAATAATAAGTCATAAAAAATGAATACTGGCATAAATAGAAGTTATCGCATTACAGATTCTTTCCTTTTTTTAATCCTTATGTTCCACAAAACAAAACAAAAAAATCAACAACAACAAACAGAAAGAAACCAACCTCATGCTCATATCAGTGAAACTTCTCAGGACACCTTCTCAGAGCTTTAGAGCAGGGAGGAAAATGACATGCCATACATTGAAACTTAGACATGGGTTGGGCTGATCTTTGTCTTCCATATCTAAGTGAATTTTGAGCCAGAACTGTGTGTCTTTCAGAGAGGAAATAATGGACTGAAGTTAATAGTCACATGCAGAGTAAGACAGACTGTAGAGATGCTACACCTAGTTGAGCCTGATAGATTTTTCCCTCTAGGAAGACTTTTCCTGTGTATACCATCCAAGACCAGTGCTACTGTTACAGCCAGCACCTCCAGAATTGATTTCACATTAAAAAACATCTAATTAAATGCCACATGTAAGCCACACATAAGTACATAATAGTGGGGCTAGGCACTATCTGAACCTCACCAACCAGAAACAGCCTGCTCTGCTCATCAAGATCATCAGCAATATCTAATAAAGTATCTGAAAGTACAAGCCCACTGTCCAGTTTCCTGGAAAAACCGCTGTAAGACACAGACTCTCTTCCACACAACTCCACCCATGATGTCATGGTTCTCATTTTTAGCATATTTAGAGTACTTTTCAGCACATAATCTCAGATAAAATGGAAAGTTCTGCATTAGCAGTTCCTAGAGTTCAGATTGAACATGTTTTGGAGAGCCTTTAGTTAAAGTACGCGCTTACAAGATCATGAGAATTTGCACATCTTAACGACAAAAAGCATTGTTTTGGAGCTGCTGTTTGATTCATTCAGTGTGAGATTTCCCTCAGACAAAGAGTGCTATATTTGTAATAGTGATGCATATTGGGCCAGATCCTATGGCTCTGACTCAAACAAACACCCCACAGATTTTAAGAGAGACTTTTAACGACACGGGAAGAGAATTTCCTTTCAAAAACACAAGGATAATCTCTAATTGCATCTGTCTATAAGAAATGGCAGAAAACTATGATTTCTAATTTTAGGTATCCAAGACGGCCATAAATTGTTCATCTCACAAATTTAATACAGCATTTGTTTGCTTTTTAATTTATTCATCTATCTTGTAGCTCTTTACCTGTGTTACCTGTGGTTTGTTACCTCTTCCCAATCTTGAGTATGAGGATAAGCCAAGGAAAAGGTATTTTTCCTTTGTATTGTCCTGAAGTGAAATGACTGCAGAACTTGCACCAGCTGCAGCAGATTGCTCTGCAGAAGGCCTGAGGAGATCAGCAAGCAGCTGGGACAAGGACTGGGCAGCAGTAACACTTGTCCCCCTCCAGACAACTTCGGATAGTCCTACTGAAAGCTGCTTCAAGATAGACAATGGGAAATCAGATTAAAGTGGCTTTTGAATAGCAGCAAGGTTTCAGAGAAACATTCCCAGACAGGGCATGTTTTGCTATGAGTAAAAAATAATGGCAATTCTACAGACACCAGCAAAGCCAAAATATTAATTTATTCATACTGAGGACCTTTCCCCCATGACCAATGTCACGAAAAATATTGACATTTTACAACACTCTCCCAATTTTTCACAAGTGCTGGAGGCTCAATTTCCACTGACTTCTTGTTGTGCCTTCCCCTAGAACTGGCTCAATTTCAATGATGAGTGAAGAGTCTCCTTTAAAAATAGTTTGAAAAGCACTCAGGGATTTCCTCATGATAAAAACTGCATTATAAATTTAAGTTATTCACCATATGGTGCAAATAGCTAAGAAATGTATGCCTCCTTGTAAGTGAAAAATAATGTCTGTAAGAGGCACATGGATCCTAGCTAGGAGTGATACCATCAACTTGGGTAATGGGGTTGTAGATTTGAACCCATTTAAAAGGATTTCACTTTGGGACAGAGAAAGAGTAAAGATTAGTATATATTTAATTTTTAGGTAAAGCCAAGATGAAAAAAATCATTAAAGCAAAATATTACAGCAAATTCCAAAAGATATGAGTTTAAATATCCTATTAAAATAACCTGTACTCCTAAAGGTGTTGGTGAAAGAAAAATAGCTCACAAAACAGAGTTACGAAACTTAAAAAAGTCATAGGTGCACGAGGCTATGAAATGAGTTTTCCCTCCTGTACTACTAGAAACTACTAAATTAATTAATTGATTGATTGCTAATTTGTAAATCCAAATTGCTAATCTCTGTATCTCTGATACCTTTAGCTGGGTGCTGAAACTACCCAGCATATATTTGGTAGGTTTTTTTTCCCCATGTGATCCAATGTTATAAAGTTGGCATGCAATCTTTCTTTTAAGTTAAGGAGACTCTTTGTGTCCATGAAACATCTTTTTATTACAGAATTATTATTAAAGAACATCAGTGTATGCAAATCCTTCAGTGAGATTATTGTTACCTAAATTTAGCTTCTACAAAGTTAGATATCTAGGCTAAAATTGCCTCCTTTGCAATCTATTTTGAAGTGGGATTAAATAGTCTCTGGATATTATTCTGAAGATAGGTTTAGCTTTCAGACAACTAAAGTTAGGTGAGATGAATCTCAACCTTAGTAATGTAAAGTAAAGAAGACATGACATTTAAATTAGAGGGGGTTTCCTCAACATAACCTACATGACATCAGGAAGACAGACTTCATGGGAGATGGTAAGGCACAAAATACTTTCTACAAAATGCATGGCTCTGTGCAGTTAGTACAGCCACACCAGCTCCTTAGTCTGAGGGAATTCAAAGAGCATGGGGATTTCACGGACATAAATGAGAACTGGACTTGGCACCATACCCACAAACTGATACTAATGGAAACTCTGAAAGAAATGTGTTGCTACTGCTTAATGTAGTTTCCCAAGTAAAGACATATTCGGGAGCATGGAAGAGCTGAGGAAGCTGTAAATAGGAATTTGGTCATCCACATTACCATTTTATATCCAGCTCAGCTGGGGAACAACAAGAATCTGTGCCTAGCAGACAGGTGGTTATTTAGTGGTGGTTTTAGTTCATGTCCCAATAAAAACCACACTGACCACACCTCAGGTAACACCCAAGCAAGCTCAGGTTAACACCCATCTTAGCAGTCTTCACTGTAAAAAAAAAAAAAAAAAAGAAAATTCCTAGAGGGATAGAGACCAAAGTATTCTTTCATCTTGCAAGTGGTTTTCAAGGCCATGCCTGAAGGTGCTGGCAATCCAGGAAGGATGTTCATCCAGCTTCCTTTTGCTCAGTATCACTGTCCTTAATAAAAATTACTGACAGTCCCCAGGGCCTGCAGAACCTTCTCTTCCATCCACATTTAAACACAGGTGTGAGGCCCAGGTAAGAATAGTACAGTACCTTGTAGAAGCTTCAGATAACCTCAGAGTTCACTGAGATTATTTTTCCAAGGAAACCCCCGTGTCCAGGTATGTCATTTGTGATAGTTGCAGAAAAAAAAAAAATGACATTTCCTTGGCGAGGAGTTTTTTAGAGTGGATTTTTGAATATGTCTCTAAGCATCGTATCTTCTGAATTTCTTTCTCATATTCTATTTCTGTATTCCTGAAGGCACTGAACTTCTCTCACTTCTCTTCATACAAAAGAGATGAAAATCTGTTGCCATGAGAAAACGATTTCGTCATGAGACTCAGGATTATGGTTGGACTTGACGACCTTGAAAATCTTTTCAAATCTAAATGACTCTGTGATTCTGTGAATTTTATGCTGTGAGAGACAGTACATGTAAGCCAACTGAAAAATATTTTACGCAGGTATCTCAAAAAAGGCACCAAAATCAACAGAAGCAACAGCACTCATTATGATTCTGCGGAGAAGTACCAGGACTCACATTAATCCTGTATCCCTCTCAGTCATCATGTTCAGTCATAAGCACAGAGTTCCGTCATAACAGAAACAATGGTAGGATGTGGTATTAATTAGCATAATTGCCATTTATCAGCAACTGCACCAAGCGGATCTGTGGTTGGTGCAGACAGAATACAAGTGTACCTGGACCTCAGTATTTTTCTGTCCAATAATTTTAGGTTATTGAAGAATAATTGTCATGGGATGCAAGTTTATATTACATCATAAATTAGAAACAGATAAGCGAAGGAGACCAGCATTGAAGAATATTAATGCAGCATGCTTCAAAAGAGTTATTCAGCATATTTAATCTCATTCTATATTCAGTGGAACATTCTTTTTCTACCTATGTTACCTTTTCATATACATTTTCATATTCATTTGTCATAGCACACTACTTTCTACTTGGCTTAGCGAAACATTCAGTGGTTCCTTCAGCTTAGTCTTGAATAGCCTAAAAAACACATAAACATGTGCATCATCTCAGATTTTAGAGGGCCCTCGCTTATTACTAAATGCATTAATACAGCATTTAAGATGCAATTTGAAACATTCTACTGCTGACTCATGGTGACAAGTTTCAAACGGAATCTTTACTATTATTTTCTTATTTTCTCTTTCCTATATACATTTTGAATGGGTGACTGAATGTCACTTTTTTTCCTTGACAAGAAACCTTAAGCTTTTCTTTAAAATTTAACTGTTCTTCCAAAATTTTTTTTTTTTTTTTTATGCACAGATGCACATTCTAAAGATTTTAGTACAATGAAGACTTCCAATTTTCCTTTAAAAAATGCATCCTACTTGGTGTCTTTCCTATATTTGATACAGGAGGTCTATTTATAACTTCACCATCATTTATTATTGCGGCTGCATAGGTGTTATTTTTGCCCTACAGTAAGACTCAGTGGGGCTTCCCAGCATTGCCTTAGTGTTTGTTTTAAAAAGTGCATACACAGTCACTCCCAAGTTCTCTGTTTCCCTTGAGTGCCTACATTTTTGTTGTTAGCAGTTTAGGCACTTCATTCTTCAGGCCTTCCACAGCTCCTGGATTAATACCATCAGGGCTGTGTAACTTGTTGCTATTTAATTTATCAGTTTGTTCCAGCACCTCGACTGTTGATCCTGGCAAAAGAAGCAAAATGTTTTAAGGATGCCTCTAGAGTAGATATCTAAAACAAGTCACTGAGAAAAATCCCCATTACTGCAGCCAGAATTACAGATTGCAAACTGGCTCATGGACAGTCCATATGAAATCAGATGGAAGATTCAGCTAATGCAGGTCTTTCTGCTTCTGATCGTAAGGTACTATATCAAATCTAGTGTAATCATCAGAAAATACAGCTGGTTTTGTTTGTTCGTCTGATTTTCCCCAGTGGCAAGCCTGTGTATGTTGCATTCATGTAAGTCTTCAGATGGTCCGCTCTTACCAATGTGTGTGCATGTGTGCATCTGCTGCCCTGATCAGTGTTCTGCATCTGGAAGAACAACCTGTTCCACACCTCCTATGAACAATTGATTACACAACTAACTCCACTATCCAAAGAACTCCTACCTCAGCTATTACGCATACTGATTCAACCACAAAGCAGTGTGCTCATTGCAGCAGCTACCCATCAAAGCGTGATCAGCCAGGCTGACTGGGCAGCCTCATGTGCCATCTTGTTGCCTGAAAACCAAGGCAACAAAAGCAAACAGCCCTAAGAACTCAGTTGTGCTCAGGAACTTTCTGGTTTACTCAAAGAGCATTCTGCAGACAGATGGGTGGGGGGTAACCTCCTGGTGGCCCCCTCACCCTCCTCCCCTCGCAGCACTACAAGCACTACAATGGGATCCATGTGTGCATTGTGCTGCCGGGGTTGGGGCTGCAGAAGCATGACACTGTCATATTTATGGATCTACTGCTGGAGCCGAGGCTTCACTAGGCCAGGCCACATGTGGGGGCTGTGAGACAAACAGTGGCTCCGTGGAGGGAAGAGAGCAGCCCCTGGGATGGTAAAGATGGGGCAAGGGGAAATGTTCTCCTCATCCACACAGAAACAAATGCCGACATTTTTGGCACCCAAACTTCACCACACCAGGGTTGGATTCAGGCCCAGGCTCTGAGCTAGCAATAGCCTTGTTAAGAGGACTCTGGTAGAGGATTAGAGTCCAGGCAAAACCCAACCACCCACCCCCAGTCTGTGCAAAACTCTGTTTTTGGCTCGCTTCCGCCCTGAGCACATTAAGCTAAAACAGCAAAACAAAGGTGGGGGCGGGTAACGTCTGGACTGAAGCAAACAAACAGAAACACTTTCTCCAAAGACTGCCTGAAAGATTTAATATGAGTAGTTTTTGGAGCCCATCTATCATTTTCATTTGGCACTATTATAAATCAAATAATCCCTTGATCCAGAGAAGGCACTGACGAGACTCAAGTCAGGCCTCCAGAAGGGATGTGCTCCTTAGCCTGGAAAGTTGGCAGATTATTTAATTTTGTTAGCAAATTTGACAGTGTCATAGGAATTTTCCAAAATCAAAGAGCTCTTTCACAGGCTCCTCTACCCAATACTCAATCCAGTGTCTAAGAATAACATTCAGCCCTCATTAATTAATGATATCAGCCCGAATAATGTCAAATTGCCTCAGAGACCTTGCTGGGATGGATGAATCACACCCGGCCGGCTCCAAGGCTCTTACTCTGACAAACTGCAGTGTGTGATGATGGGCTGCTTTGCTTTGAAAGCTTTCACCCACGGCGTCCTGACAGCCCTCAGCCTAATCTGCCCCAACACATGTGCACAGAGCCAAGGGGAGTCCATAAGGTTAATGGGTGTCTGAGATGAGATAACGTTCAGCTCCTTGACTGCTGAACTCAAATAGAGGCAATGTAGGTCTACTGCTGGGATGACAGAAATGTTATTCAAAATGTTAACTGTGCCATCAACCATGGACAGATGTCCTCTGGCAACTTAGATGCTCTCCACTTTGGTCATTCAGTGAGGCAGCATGTTTGCTTGGTCACATTTTCTTCTTCAAGAGAAGATATCTCATGGAGTGGCTACCAAGCAGGGAGTATTGAGCCACTAATGTAACACCAGTGTGTCTCCAATGTGTTCAGGACCTCAGTCAACTTAGTTACGTCTGCTGGGTGCTCAGCTTCACTTTGGCTATGTCAGAAAAAAGAACTTTTTTTTTTCACACCAATTAGTTGATGCTGCACTTTTTCATGAACTCTGTTCAACACAGTCAAGAGCAAACAGCAGAGAACCACTGAATTCTGAGATTCATTTCAGAAACAAGATCAGACTCAAGAGTGAAAGGCCACAAAGAAATCTACACCTGAGCGTCATACTTTTGGTGAAATGGCTCTCAAACTTTTATAAGGGTAGATAGTGATAGTACAAAGGGAAAGGGTTTTACACTAAAGGAGGGGAAATTTAGCTTAGATGTCAGGGAGAAGTTTTTCCCTCAGAGTGTAGTGAGGCTCTGGCACAGCTGCCCAGAGAAGCTGTGCTGCCCCATCCCTGGAGGTGCTCAAGGCCAGGTTGGATGGGGCCCTGGGCAGCTGAGCTGGTGGGGGGCAGCCCTGCTCATGTCGGGTGTTGGTGTGGGTGGACTTTGAGCTTCCTTCCAACTCAAACTGTTCTGTGATTCTGAGATTCTTGCAATACTTGCTCTGCTGATAATATTCCGATATGGGAAAAGATACAGCAGCTGTCTTTATAATTTTACAGTTTTACTGAAATCATAATGATGTATGAAAACATCCTGACTGCTTCCCAGTTGCACTGTACTAACACTGATATAAAAACCACCTTGTTTCTACTTGCAACAGAATCACAAACCCACTCTATATTTTCACTTACGCACACCTTCTGCTTTCTGTGATAGCTGGAAGAGCAACGATTCCTTATCTATCAGACATGAGCCTGAGGTTTAGCCATATTTGAACATCACAGTCTTTTTTACGTAAATGTTGCATTCCTAAGACCTCATGAAAAAATTGCAGACCCAAATAACAACCATACTGTTTAACATATCTGAATAAATGTTTATTCACGGATGCCCTCCTTTCCCTATGTACTGGCCATAGCTGACCAGGCGTGCATGCTGTCTCCTTCCCCAGCTCGTTGCTCTCGCCTCGGCCACCATGCTCCTACCATGAGCAAGCCCAACACTGCAGCACTGGGCTGAGCTGTGTTCAATATAAACACCAGCTCAGCATAAACACACGTGTGGCGTTCAGTGAGGGATCCCGGTCACGGAGGCGAAATGTCAGGGAGACAAAGCTGGGACTCGTCTTTTTGTGCGGCGTTTGTTTATATGCTGCACACGTTGCGCCCAGTAACGCGAAGCCATCAGTTTCAAGTTACAAATACACCATAAATGCCATAAGTAATTTATTTCTCTGCTCTGCCTGGGAAAGCAAATTTAGGATTTAAAAAAAAAAAAAAAAGAAAAGAAAAGAAAAGGAAAACAACCTTTTTTGATGCTGCTGTATTCTGACTGCTGCTCCAAATATATGAGCTTTTATTTCACATAAGCTTTGTTTAGATGCAATGGCCAAAGCTCTAAAAGGGTTTGATGCTGAGGGGTGGGAATTCTGGGACCCCCTCTCCAAATAATTTTCAATCCAGTGAACTGATTTGAGAAGAGTTTGCATGTTCTCTGACTCTAAGGCAGTGTGGTAGTTTTAAAGGTGACGAGTTTCAAATATGTAAGCTCTAACGAGGCACTGGCAACGAATTCTGTGAAAAGCATTAAATATTGAAGTAGCCATTCTCCTAAAGCATTCTGAAAAATTACACTGGTGATTGCATTTGAAAAATCTGGTAATGTTAATTTCACCACTGAAATATGATTTCTTTTAAAAGCTTTTCCCCTTCATGGTCGCTGCCATAGGATCCACCCCAACATCTGGAGAACAGAATTGACGCTGACAGACTAATGCACATGTGGAGGAGTGCGTCTGCTACTTCACTGCTTCTCAGGACAGACACATTGTCTCTTTTTGGTTCTCTGTGTCCCCTCCTTTTCTCTTCCAGTTTTTTCCCCCTTTAATAAGACTGCACATGTTTTCCAGCTCTGCTGTGAATGTGACCAGTATGCGATATTGCATTGCATCTACACGGAATGTCTGGCTTAGGTGATACCAAGCGGTTACTGCCCTGGCTTTGAATGCTTGCTAGGTTATTAACCGGCACATCTGGCCCTCTCCCTAGGAGGGTGAGTTCTGTAGTGCCCCAGGAATTTCTTTCATACACTACTTTTATTAGCTTTTCAAAAGAATACAGATCACCACTGGAAAAGGAAGACTTAGGTCACTTGCAAGCATATTGGTCCCCTACCTGTTTGCCATGTTTAAAAAGTAACAGCAGTCTAAACCTGTTATTTGATTTTCAGAATTAATCTTCCATGATTTCAGGGCAATCCTATTGTTCTTTTATTTGGAGCATGCCTCGCAGAAAAAAAAAAAAGAAAAAAAAAAAAGGAAAAAAAAAAAAAAAAAAAAGAAAACGGCTGTTGAGTTGTGAGAGGTAGAATTAAAAAAAAAAAAAGTTTCAGAAAGCCACAAAGATAACTTTGTTTAGAAATACAGCTCCCAAAACATTAATTTCTAATCCCACTTTTCTTGTGGGCCCCAGTCCATCATCACAAGAGGGAAAATCAAAATATTCCAGGCTAAATCAGAAGAAAGAAGTGCATCTGTAGCTGCAGAGAGCAAATTTATCTCTTTTGCCCACACATGGAAGTTGGACAGGACGTGAAGTTAGAACGCAAGAGTTATATTACTACTATAATTTTCCCATCTGGACATCCCTATTTCAGTAATATAAGAGTGGCCTTTTCTGGTTTTGTTTATGTCACTTCCGAAGCAGTTTAAAGCAACTGGGAAAACTACTTTTGTCTTCTTGCTGGCAAAAAGCATCCGTGTGGGGGAGTTACAGAGGTAGCTCTACACCACATTCCTACTACCTGCCCAGCAAAGCCCAGCACTCATGGCCAAAGCTTTCCTGTGGCAAGCCTGGGGAAAATGCTGCCTGCTTCCCTACCTAGTCACCTACCTACATGGAATTCTACCTTTCCAGAAAAAACTTCCCTCTTCGTGAGTTACCTGGAACAGCTGTGCACACTTCAAATGCAAGAAATATTCTCCACACAGATCTATTCAAGCACGGAAAAAGAACTTTGCTGGAACTGTTAATCAATCTCTTTTGAAGAGCTTTCAGGCCAGATTTTCGGAAGCTGTCGGCACTCTCCAGCTTCCATTGTTCCAAGCAGGAGCTGTTTGGCACTAGGAGCTTTTGAAGGGCCGATACTTCATGTAGGTGTTTAAATGGGAGCTCTGCTCCACATTAACCTTTTTTGATTGCTTTTGGCTAGGCTAACCATCCAGAAATATCACATTGAAAGAGGAACACGTAAGCACTCACAGAAAGCATATTTTAAAACTGTATGCATAAATAGCCCGTACTCCTCCAGCCAGGAAAAAGAAACAACGTTCTGTGATTTCCCTAACCAAGAGAGACTGCCAGGCAAAAAGTTCACAAACTTCAGTAAATTCATACAATGAAAACAAAACAAAAATTCCTAATTATGTAAATGAAAACAGTGAATGTTTTCAAGAATGTCACAACCTACTCAGAGATTTCTGCCAAACAGAACAAGAAGTTAAGACCCTCAGATAAAATCCTGATTTCTTTAGATCAATATGAAAACAAAAGGGATGCCGAGTCAAAACTCTAAGACCTAGATTCTAATATCAAATAAATCAAAGCCAACAGAACATAAAGATCTTCTCACCTCCTTGGGTCTGAGTCTTCTGAAAAGCCCACCTTGGCAGAAATAGACTTGGCATTATTCATTCAGCTCCAGACTTAAAAACAATCACAATTCATTTGGTCCACTAAAATTCATGGAAATCCTTACAGAGAATTTTGTTGTGCTTGCCTATTAATTGCATTGCCTTTATAAGGCTTCCTGTCTCGAACACAGAAGCACTAGCACTGAAATTCAACTGAGATTGTTTTCCCCCTTCTTCTGCTGCTTTTATTTAGCAAAAAAAAAAAAAAAAAGAAAGAGAGAGAGAGAAAAAGAGAGAGAGAAATGGTAGAAGTTCCTTACAGGAGTTGGAAGAGGACATCTGCAGGCAATTTAACATGAGGGTTTGTTTCTATGTCAGCTGGCAACCCCTGGATAACTCTGTCATGTAACTTCTATGCTAAAACATGATGTAGGACAACCAGTGAGATGGGTAAATATAGCAGCACGTCAGTTTAATTTGATTAAGATTTATACTTTTTCAAAGGGAGCAGCCCTGCCATAAACTATGAAAACAAATACAATCCTACTGCTGAATGACTGCCCCACCCTAATTCACCCCAGCAGAACTGATCTTCATCAAACCAACTTTCTGCTGCAGCCCATGAAAACGTCTCCCTTCCAGTGCAATTCAAAGAGAAATGGAAAACATTCTTTTTTCAGATGAGCGAAATATCTCTAGTGCTTTTGTGGATAGCCATCCCTTCACTGATAAAAGTGTAAGTAAAGATCAGTAAAGATCCAGTTTAAATTCCTTTGGAGGTGATGGCAGCAGAACGTATTAGGGCTCATGCAAGCAGGAGGTCAGTCCCAACGTTAGCGTCTCAGTCTACTGCTTCCTGTTGATTTTAAAAGGATTCTCAGAAACACAGCCTGGTATCTGAAGAGAGCTCTGGAGATAGCCCAGCTTACAGAGTTCTCCCACTCCATGTGTTTGACTTCCTTTCAATTAGGGGAATCTGGTCAAGTGAGGAATGCATATTCATTCTGGTTCCACTTCTGTTCTTGCATCAGTTCTTATGCATCTTGACATTTATAGCTGCACATTTTAGACTGAGGCACTGATTAGATGCAATTGTTAAAATTACCTTCCTCCCCCTTCCTTTTTGTGTGTATGCTTTGGTTTGAATTATCAGCAATTTAAAAATCAATCTCGGAGTTAAATGTTTAATGATATAATTGCTTCTGTTACCTAAATTTGTTTAGTTTGAGCTTTATTAGCATGTAATATCTGAAAGTATATTTTCCTCTGTCTGAGTTAATGATGTCTGCTGCAATGGCTCACACTGTTAGCCGACAGGCTGCAGTTCTGGGACGATTCTGAAGAAATTGGAAAGATTTTCTGAACCTGTAACTAAGGAGTAGGCGGCTTCCCTTAGTTTCTGTAATTGAATGAATCTGAACTCTCAGTTGGCCTCCACTTCAAGTTTAAAGCAATTTTTTGTTCACTCTGAGGTCATTTTGAGGGCCTCTAAATCTAAATGTTGGCAGGAAAGTTCTACTGACCCAGACTGGGGCCCGTATGCCTAGTAAGTGCCAGCCATGCTTTATACTGTGCTCTGCAGCCCTTGTCCCAGATTTTCTCTGTGGAGGGCCCTGTGGATGCTCAGGTGAACAGGCTCCTTTTAGAGGAAGCTTGGAGACTGGGATGTATACTAATGTTCGGGACATGGCTGCTCCTGCATGGCAGGTCATCTACCCCTCACTTTCCAAAAGATTGCTACATTTATGTAAAATGTTATCTGGATGTAATTATATCCAATTGAGATTTACAGCTAGCTCATTTAAGAAAGGCTTGGATATATCCCTAGTTCTGGTGTTAAACATTAAGGATACTGTCTATAAGGTGGGATTAAGTTCATCTAGTGATGAGCTTCTAAAAGACCTCCTGTGCTCCTCTGTCTTCCAGTAGAAAGACAGAGGCACCTCCCAGTTCATCTCTTCCTAAAGGGGTATTTCCCCATTCTCTATAGAGACAACCCAGAACCTTTTAAACTAAATACCAACCAAAACCAGCTACAGTTAGGTGAGCATCCTGTTTAACACAGCTTCAGACTCTCGATCATTTGCCATTTCATAGTTCTCCCACCTTATTCTATTTCACCCCTACCAACAGGTATGAAGTGTTAACTGTTTGCAACCTCACCTGCTGTGACCAAGAAGTAAGCGTGAAGAGGTAAAAGGAGTTATATGTTTGAGAAGTGCCCTCTCCTCCATTTCCAATTGTTTCCCTAGGCCATGGATGTCCAACCTTTTGGCTTCCTGGGCTGTAGTGAGTGAAGAGGAATTGTCTTGGGCCACATCTACGTATGTCACTCCAAAAGTAATGTCTCTCATTTATTTCCATGGAAACTGCATCAAATCCAAAGAGCACAGTAACACTGTTTGATAGAGCAAACTCTCAGCTATTAAAAAAAAAAAAAAAAAATCCAGTGCACCAATGCAGCTACAAAAAAACATTCTCCAGTGTGCCAATACAGTCACCACCATTTTTGCCAGCAATGAACAAGAGCCTGCATGCCACGCTTGTAAAAATCTGTACCAGCAGAGGTGAACCACAATTGCTGTCACCACTCCTGAGACACATCATCCACCACCTCACTGTGTTCATAGCCACTCTTTGGTCTCCATCAACATTTGGCAAGCATTAATGAATGTCAACAGATGCCATTTTTCCACACGAGAAATTCAACGTTGCATCTTTGCACTTCTACGTCTGATACGATTATGCCAGACTGCCCCTCTACTGCCAATTGTCACACAAGAACAAAATGTAACGGATTATTAGTGGAAGGTTCAACTTCTACTGCCATACCACCAACATTTGCATCTGACACTGTGGGCCAACAAAATAAAATAGGAGGCATTACTTTCGGGGCTGTTCTCAAAAAATGTATAGCATAGTTAATGTATATAAGTAACAAATCATTTTTATTTTTAATGTTCTCTTATTAAAACATAAAAAAAAAGAGAGCAGCAAAACCATAAAACTAGCGAGATATGTGGCTTTGTGAAACTAATGCATCAGTCTTCGGTGACAGTGGCTGCAATTCTCAGTGAGTTCTGCAGGTGTTCATCAAGATTTTTGATGAAATTTCAGTTTTCCTGTACTTTGTGCTTGAAAACACTTTTTCATAAATATACTTAATGCCCAAAAGCAATGATGTGAATAAAATGTGACTGTAAAGTGAGGGATATTTCTCTCCTTTAAGATAGGGCTCATGAAAGTCTAGTAATTGTAAGATTTTTGAGTTGAATGTCTGATTGCAACTCTGCATATTCCAGTTGAAAATTTTCAGATTGTGTATTTATGCTGACTGAAAATGGAGTAGTAAATATACTGAAAAAGATAATTTTTTGCAATCTTGAAACTTGTTCTCAAATTCCTTAATCACAATGGAAAGTACATCTGTGTATTTTTTGCTGTTCACAGGACTGTGTTTAGCCAATGTATCAAAATGCATACAATTATTTGCTTTAACTCTAGTTAGCACTGCACTGTTCCCTCTCCTTGTCTTGGTTTCAGCTCAGATGGGGTTAATAGCACATTGATGTCTGGTCACTGCAGAGTGATGAGTGCATGCTGACTGCTGCCATGATGGAACAGGGCAGGGGGCAGGCTGCATTACAGGCTGGGGCAGGCCACATGCAGTCCATAGGCTGCCAGTTGAACATCCTTGCTCTGTGGCCCGTGTGTGCATTCAGATCTCTACTGCCATCAGTTTACTATTGATTTAGGCCTACGCACTCCAGTTAGCTCTTTATGACTCCTATCAGAGAAGAGTATGCAGTGCTCACCCCAAGAGCTATCTGCACTGGACATGATATTCTCACATTTGCAGGATTCCTCACATGTTATTCACAGCAATGACATCTGCCAGGTTTCTGTGTTCCTGGAAAATCTTGATATGTGACCAAGAGAGTATGGACAAACAATTATGTATGCTCATCTGAGAAAGCTCTCAGCACACCACAGATTTATCTGCCTCCTTTTGAGCACTATTTCTATGCAAGGAGGTGAGGATGACCTCCAGCAAGTTTATCTTTGATACAAGGTAATCACTGGCAGTAGGAAATACGAGGGCTGCTCTGAAAACAAAATACATCTCCTATTTTATCACGATGGCCCACGACATCAGAGGCGGATATTGGTGGGATGGCAGTAGAGGTTGATCCTTCCACCAATATACCATTACATGATGTTGCTGTGTGACACATGGCAGCAGAGGGGTCTGACCCAATGGTGTCTGACATGGAAGTGTGTATGAAGCAAAGGTGCATCAATGAATTTCTCCATGTGGAAAAAATGGCATCCACTGACATTCATCAATGCTTTCTGAATGTTGAAGGTGGTGGGTGATGTGTTTCAGCAGTGGTGACAGCAATGGTGGTTCTCCTCCACTGGTGCAGATTTTTACAAGCCATGCAGGCTCTTGTTCATCACAGATGAAAATGCAGAGCTAATGGTTGTGAGTGTTTTGACAAACAGTGTTTTGTATCTGAGATTCTGCTCTATCAGTGTTCCCATGCTCTACATATCTGATGTAGCTTCCATGGAAATACATGAGACACATTACTTTCAGAGCATCCTATGTTCTTATGCAGGACAACATTTGGGTTTTACAGGCTATTTGGCAATTTACGGGAACAATACTGCTGCTGTCACCATTTCTGTTTCTCCAGGACAAAAAGGAAAGGATGCACGTTTCTGATAAATAAACATAATTGCCCCAAGAATATGCTTAAGTTACAGAAGAAGTTTATCCTAAGGAAACACCCTGGAAGTACTGAGATGCTGGCTACTGATTTGAGCTACAGAAGAAATATTTTTTCACAGAGAGTTTGAACAAGCTTTTGAAAGTACACTGAGTCTGAAAATGTCACACAGAATACAGGCAAAGACTTATGGCAAACGATAAAATAGCAAGTTGGTGGAATCTAATCAAATACCCATAACTATTTATGAGGTAATGTCTGTATTAATAATCTAAAGAAGGGGATTAAACAGCACATCAGTGAAAGATATTACGCTCCAAAGTCAACTCTGTATAACACTGAGAGTAGTGAAATAATTGAAAAGGATCCTGAGATTAAAAGAGGCTAATAAAAAAATAAGATTTCAGATATAATATGAATGGTATAAGCCTGCAATATGAGACAGAAAAAAAAAACAACCACTACAACTCTCTCCTTCATCTCAAAAAAAAAAAAAAAAAGGAGAGAGAGAGAAAAAAAAAAAGAACAGAGGGAGGAATGAGGAAGAGAAGTTTGTTTTTTGAGTAGTGTACGCAGGAGAAAGACATGTTCAAGTTTGAAGCTGGTCTCCTTTCCCACGGGCTGCTGGAGAACCAACCAGCCTTTGGGATAAGCCTATCAACTCTAGGAAGCATTACTTGAAGGACAACAACATGATAATTTTTTGTGATCAAGCAGTAAGTACAGCTGAAAGAAGAGCTGCAGTGTTGATGGGAGGAAAGCTGCCTGGCTCACTTCACCTGAAAGAGGCTGTAATCAGAACTAATGTGGATAGATTGTGGGATGCTTGGCAACCTCCCTTGAGCTCCCCTTGTATATATCCCTCTTTAAAAAGGTGAGAAGCAAAAGGTTTGTGAAATTAAGGGAGCTGGAATCTGAGCAGAGCTGATACACAAAGAATAGTTGAAGAGGGGAGAAGAGTGGATGAAAATAAAGAAACATTTCATGATAATGAGCCTCTTGGAACAATCTCTCAAGGAAAAATAAAGATGATCTATTGATTGGAATATTTATGTCCCAGTCAAGGCAAAACACAAATTCAATGAACATTTAATTGTAATTTCTTACTAAATAGGAGACCATCTCTAAACATAGCCCTGGGCAGGTGAGATGGTTCTTGTAACCACTTGCCAAGGAAGAAGATTGTCACTGCAACCTCTTGAGGCCCCAGGCTGCCCAAGTACCATTCTTTTGGAGCCCCCTGAAGTTGACCATCTCACATTCCTTCCCTTCAGTTTTTAGCTGCAGAGTTACAAAACGCAGCGCAATTGCTTGAGCTAATGGGGTTGAGTGGCCCCATCTGTCAGGATGACTCTGGCATTAGGAGGCACCTCCTTTGTCAGTGGGCTTGAGAGAGATTTACAGGCAGGAAAACAAGGCCTCAGTCTCACTCAAGGCTTTAGAGTGGAGAAAAGTGGAAGGGCCTCCATCTCTCTGTCTCCTCCTTGTCCTTGTGCCAAACTATCTGGTCTGTTCTTCCCAGCTTTTCCTTGTGTCTTCTCCCCACCCTCAGCTTACTGTCCTAGATCTAGTTTCCATGACTGCCCATTTTATAATTTCTATATTTCTATCCATCAGCAGTAGAAATGCGCAAACTTCTATTGGGCAGACTGACCGTAGAAGTTAGATTTGAATGCATCTGATTCCACATACCAAAGGGTTAGTGTAAAACATCACATTGAAAATGCATTTGGCACTCTTTAATTTGCTCTTTCCCGCTTATGAAAAAGATAAATTTTGTTTAAAAATGGCCTCACTTAAGGAATTATCCATGCCATTAGTCCCCAGAACAATCGAGATTAAAGTCATTAGACCATCTCCTATCAAAAAATATACATTTCTTTGAACATGTCATTAACACTGTTTTCCATCTGGCTGTTGGCAGCAATCTTGGATTTGCTCCGAATTGCTGAAAGTTCATCAATTATAGTACACAGAAGCCATTATCTCTCTTTCCCTTTTGCAAGAAGGTATTTGCTCAGGCAGAGAGAAGGAGGTAGAGTTCAGGGGAAAAAATACTGATGCAAGCTCTATGGCAATCGTTCTGCTACACAGAATTCAAAATTTTTGAGAAATAAATAATGATTTCTGCATACAAGGAGGTTCTAGTGTTCAAATACAGCAACGATTCTGGCATTATTACATGTAAATGATGTGTGCTGACATAGGGTGGAAGTAACACACAAGATTTTAAGCCTGGCAGTTTGAGGGCTCAGTGAATGAGTGCTGGTGCAGAGGAATGTTATCCACATTCATAAGAAACTCGTTTGCTTTATTTTACGACAATCCAGATTAAACCATGCCTATCATTCAATCAAGATTTAACAGCTGTGATCCAGCTAGAATAATCAGAAAGAAGCATTGTGAAATGGAAATAGTGTTGTTATCCTGTCAGTAAAAAAGCATAGGAAGAGCTTTTAAAGTTTTGCCAGAATAATGAATGAAGTACATGGTGAGGGGTAAGTAAGGGGGATGGATTTACAGCTACTCAGCAGCAGCAGCTTCATGGACTGCTGATATGGATGCCTTTTCACATCTGTCACTGAGGGACATTTGTAACCCATGAGAGGAGAGCATGCATGCAGCAGTCATGCTGAAGCAGACATCAGGCAGCAAGTTTGCAACTCAGATGAGCCACAGTAGCCTGTTCACCTTGGCACAGTAGGCCTAAGCACACCATCTCTCACCTAGAGGCTATGGGAGGCATTTCATCCATGGGATCATCACTAATTCACACCTGTAGAAGGTCTGGCATATTTTCCAACAGATATCAGCCCATATTTTTTGAGAGAGTGGGAGTATGTTATCAAACAGTCTTCAGTGGTGACATATGGTAGGATTATACACTCCATTTGGATTGCCTATTCAACTATGCTGCCACTAGCTTACTTCACGTGTGATTTGGGCAAATTTCTCCTTGTTTTTTGCTCAGATTTCCATGCCCTCATTCTTAACTGAGTTGCCCAAATATCATTTTATAAGCAATGAAGGAAGTGCTTGAGGAGTACAAAGAATCTGCAAAGACAGGGCTCACAGCTTAGTCAAAGAGAGGTGGGAGGAAAACCCTGGCCTTTATGAATCAATAAAATGAGAATAATAGTAACACTATCCTTCTTCCTTTCTTGTCCCCTGTGCCCACTCAGGCAAAGATTGTATTTTGCATATAAAACTCCCAGCATAACAGTATTTTAGAGCCTATTTAGAGATTCTACAATTCCAGGAAAAATAACAGATTATATCAGACCCAGAATATGCTCTTTAATTAATAATACGAGCGAAACAAGCCAGATTTAACCTAACACAACATATCAAGCTAATCCAGCAGCATCTCTACCCTGCCACAACTTGAATTCCAGTGTACGTTTTGGCCAACAAAGAAGCTCTGAGATCAGACTTTATAATGCTTCCAATGGGATGCTGTGCTTGAAAATATGCATGTGACATCTAATTTGTAGCCCAGGCACCTACTCGGAGTAGATTTCAGAAACAGCTCTGAGGTAATTGTTTTATTTGTTCAGACAAACCGGATTTTTATTTCATTGTAATATCACGTACGCCTTTTAGATTTGGTGGCCTCAATTTGAAACCTAGAAGCAAAAATCTCTAGTTAGATCCACCGAAAAAAAAAAAAAGACAAAAAAAAAAAAAGATGTTCATACAGATGAGCTGAATTTGGCTAGAAGTGCTAGATGTCCTCTTTGATTACTCTATCTGGCACATAAAGAATTCCTCTTCTCAATTTCTACCAGGCAGATGAAGGCTATACAATCCACAAGCACCTGTCTTCAGCTGTTGCCATTCAATTGTCACTTCCTCTATCCTAAATCTCAGAATCTTAGATCACCAAGGAGCATAAAAACCTGGGCAGGCCAAATCTTTCACCAGATCAACATTGCTTCAATGAATTACACCCATTTACCCCAGGACTGAGTTGATTCCCAACAAATGTAGTAATTTGCTTGCCTACACTGCTGTAACTTGGACTCTTCTGCTTTACTAGGAGTAAATGAACACCACAACCCCCTTTTTTTTTTTTTCCTGAGAAACAGTTTAATGAAATCCTTACCAGTCATGGCACAAGCTAACTAAATCCAAGTAAGCATTTGGTCTCTGCAAACAAGACTTCTGGAAGCAGAATTTAACCCTTAAAAAAGTTCAGAAGTTTTATTGAAGAGTTAGCATTCACAAAGCATGTATCATTTCTTTAGCTTGGTGAAGAGAAGGCTCCGGGGAGACTTCATTGTGGCCTTCCAGTACTTGAAGGGAGCATATGAACAGGAGGGAGAATGGCTGTTTATGAGGGTGGATAGTGATAGGATAAGGGGGAATGGTTTTAAACAGACATGGGAGGTTTAGGTTAGATAATAGGAGGAAGTTTTTCACTCAGAGGGTGGTGAGGCACTGGAACAGGTTGCCCAAGGAGGCTGTGGATGCCCCATCCCTGCAGGCATTCAAGGCCAGGCTGGATGTGGCTCTGGGCAGCCTGGTCTGCTGGTTGGCGACCCTGCACACAGCAGGGGGGTTGAAACTGGATGATCACTGTGGTCCTTTTCGACCCAGGCCATTCTATGATTCTATGATTATGATTGCATACAAAATGCATATCTGAGATAGGACTGGCACAGTGTTTCTATGGTTAGTAAAACTATAATTCAATCAATAGAATTTAAAAAAAAAACATGTTTAAAAATGTATATGCAAAACAATTAGTCTTGCCCATTCAAAGAGGCAGTCCAGCCACTGACTTCTTCAAAACATGTCTTTTGATGTGCTGTAACTCTTGCAAAGATGTTTTATTTAATGCCAGTGTAAGCAGCTAGATCCTTATGTAGCTTCAGTGACTAAAACTGGGCTAGTAGAAGTGACACAGTTCAGACTGACAAGCAAAGACTCACTTTCCTGGTGAAAGTGGTATCCAGAATTTCCATGCAAAACCTCATTTCAAAAAATAGGAAAAATAATGTTCTTAAAGTGACAGTAGATATAGGAGATCTATTTTCATCATGCTTGAAATTTTCTGTTGGTGACAGAAGAATCTTGTCCCCCAGACAAAAATATTCCTTAATATAATGCTTAATATTAAACACTTTATAGCTCTGAATTAAAATGATAGCCCCTTTTGATGGCATGGGGAGGGTGAGATATGAGGACAGAGCAGACTGCAAATGTCTTTCTGCAGACTCTTCTGCAATTTTGAGACTGATAAGAGAAAACATATTCCAGAAGAGTGAGAGGATACACAGATTTTGGTATTAAATCGAATGCACTGCAGCCAATTCCTTTATACTAATAAACTATACACATGACTTGCAGATACCAGAAAGCAAAAATTTATTTGTCGACCTTTAAATCAAACACAAACCTATTTTTTCAACAGTTTGTCATTAAACCAAACTAATGGTACTATTTTAACACTTTAACAATGTCAAAAATTATTAAATTAAGGTGCTGAATTTGAACACACAAACTGCTGGGCACACACTTTGCTTTATTAAATGTAAATAGTATTACTTATTTCATCCCATTCAAAAGTACCAGATGTGTGTAACTGCTTGAAGATCAGGGTCAAAATTCCCCATATTTTGAAAACTGAGACTAAGGGTCAGAACATATACTTCCTTGTCCACGTGAAATGTTTCTGTCCTTTATGTCTGGGCATAAAACAAGCCCATAGCCCAGGTATAACTATACATTAGGGAGCAACAGGAACACAAGTTCACCAGATCAATTATGAATGATTTGCTTAAACTGAATGAAGCTCCCAGACAAAATAAGGACAAACATTCCCCTAACTGAACAAGATCTGCCTGGGTGTTGAAGTCAGGCTCATACAACTTCCCATTCTGAAATGTGTCACAAGAGCTGTTAGATTGGATTACATTTCCTTCTGGTAGTGCAACAGGCTGTTTTCAAAACAGAACACATGAGAACTCACATAATACAAATTAAATCATTCTTGCTGCATAAAGATGTCTCTGAATATTCATATTGCCATATTCATTCATCTTTCACACTCATTTCCTGCACATGTTCAGGAAGAAAACTTAAAAACAAAAATCTGTCAAATCTTAATAATTCAGACACTTCCTAGAAAGCAATTTTCAAAGTAACAACTCTAAATGTGCACGAACGAGGTTATGTCTGCTTATTCAAGGAACAAAATACCAGCAAAGAGTAGCATATGACTTATGTGATGGAGTGCAGTTAAACAAAACTACAAGGAAGACTGCAGTGAACCCCATATGTTCAACCTCACCATGGCAATTAGAGGCAGAAAAGATCATCACACCAAATAGTCTTTCCTATGTTCAATGCACACTACTTTCTCATGGCTTACTTTTAAGAATGTTTTTACATCAGATTTTAAAGTCTAAATGAATGGCATTAATGGCATCTTCCCGAAGAATGTGTTTAGACCAAAGCAGACCGTAATTAGACAAACAGAAATGTGAAAGATTTGAGGTTTATTTGGCTAGTTGTCCTATCCCAAGTAGAACATTCAAGTAACTTGAATCTTCACACCCCATCTCAATGTGGCAACAACTTGTGTGTACTGTCCTGCTGAAAATAGACTCCTAAAGCTTCCCTTGAACACAGCAATGTTGCAAAGATTTTTGTGCAGCTCACTGTACTCACTGTAAAAAGACACATACATACTCAACCTTGTTCTCTCAAACTCTAACTCCCATTATAAAACAAAACAATACGAAAGCCTACTTTTTGGCAGAAAACAAGAAACTGAGTTCTTAACGTTCTAGTGTTTTTCTTACTACTAGTGTAAGAACTTAGAAGGACACTTAGTAAGGATGAAGAGGTTCCATATCCCCATAAAATGTTTGTATTCTTAGCAGTTGAGATGCAGTTGAGATGATGAGACATGCAGTGGAAAGACTGCTTATTTGGAAAACTTGTACAGACTGAAGGGACGAGCTCTCATACTGCTGTCCTCCGTTCCAGTATCTAAACACAATCCAGAAATGCTGTAGAGAGTTACACAGAGAGGCTTTTCTTATTCCTTATCTTTCTACAGGAAAAGTGAGCTATTTAAAATAACATTTCATTTTTATTCAGTTAAAAATAAGTTGAAAAATGAGGGAGCTGCTGACTGGTAGATAGCAGCTGGCTGAGTGGAAACTCCATGAAAGAAGTTGTTGCAGAAAAAGTAACTTCAAGGAAGGACAGACAGACAAACAGAAAGAAAGAATAAAAGAAAGCTATTCACTGGCAACCTGCTTAGCATGGCTGATCTCTCCCTTTGATTACAGCAATCTTATTTACCAGCAGTGCTCTCACATGGCAGAGACCACGTGAATGATAAACGTGTGGTTTCATCACATTTTTTATATGTAAGTGTAAGCTGCTTCTCCCACTTAAGACACTGCTATGTGAGTATCCTTTTTACTTCTGGAAATGAATTGCTGTTCACCTCGAGAAGCAGCCAGTTTCCAAACCAAACCTCTACGTGATAAAACAGCAAGGCTAAAATAGAGCACCACCCCCAGTTGGTGAGGTTCAAGTGCTATTTACAGGCAATATCCAAAGATGTCTTATTTGTAGAAGCACATCAGCTATGCCTGCTAAAGGTAGCAGGCTCCTGCTTTTCTGAAAAAAAAAAAAAAGAAAAAAAAAAAAAAAAAAAAGAAAGAAAGAAAAAAAAAGATAAAAGAACACAGTAATAATAGTAAGAGTTAAAATAGTAACAAAGGAGCTGAAAAGTAATGCAGAGCCCTCTGAAGTGTAGCAAAGCAATCCGGTTGTAAGCCTATATAGCACAAGTTCAATGTCTCTGCTCCTTTGATTTACACAGAACTAGGCCCTGATTTTTTTCAAAGAGATGTTTGTTTGTCTTTGGCTTTTCACATTGTGCTTATTTTCCTTCCCCATTAACTTCTGCCCCAGGCTTTCAAGGACCAAAACGGGAGGAATATGAATTCAGAATTTTCCAATTAGGTGTTTTTTATTACGCATATCAACTATTGTAGGATGATCAAGGGTTTTTAAACTTGGAAAAAATTATCCTCAAAACGTCCTCACACTTCAGAACACATTAAAACAGGTGTCAGCAACAAAGTCTGCGTGACTGACTCATGCAATAACAAATAAAGAGGAATAAAAGACTCAGTGCTGCACAGTAGTACAATTTATAAACATACAAGAAGACTTGCAGTACATATACATATTCTTTAATTTTATCGCTCTCAGAACATCTGAGGACTCACAGTAAACAGGAAACTAACCTTGATGTGAGCTGCTGGATCTGGGACAGTCTGAATCATGTCCTTTAACAGGCCAACGTGTTTACCAGAAGCTCAGATCCCAAGGCAGCTGCATAACCAAAGAAAAAAAAAGTCATATGATTATATTTAAGAATTTATTTTTAATAGAAATCCCTTATCTTTTTATAGGCAGATAAACACCTTTCCTTCCCCAGACCTCCTCAACAACCAGAACAGCTGAAGCCCTAAGACACTTCTGTTTCCATATAGCCTGGAAGGATAAATTTCAGATAGGAGAAAACAGCTGAAAATTCTCATGGAAAATTAGTCTTTATCTCTAGTGGAGGATTTTCCCAAAATAAGAGCTCTGGGGTGTGTCCTGCAATGACTGCACAGCACGATTAAGCACCAAGAATTTCCAGAATCTCTTCTTCCCAAGGTAAAAACATATATAGCAGGACTGGGACAGATCTGGTGCTGACAGAATATGTATTTCACTAAAGTTTTGTCCATTTACAAATGCTGCAAAGCTGGTCCAACTACTCAATTAACAGCACCTCAGAGCATCTTCTCGGATTCCTTATCCATGTCTGGAAATAAAACAGATGGGCTGGGGCAGGTGGGAGACGTTTGTCTGCATGTGCAGGTGGTGAGGGATCACAAAAACAATTTTAAATAATGACAATATATAATTAGAATAGTTATACATTGTACAGCAAAGTACTGCTCATTAAATAGAACATTAATCAAAGGCTAGTAAGTTGGGATCAATAAATCAGGAAACTAAAAAACTGTTTACGAGGGTGGATAGTGATAGGACAAGGGGGAATGGCTTTAAACTGAGACAGGAGAGGTTTAGATTAGATATTAGGAGGAAGTTTTTCACGCAGTGGGTGGTGACACACTGGAACAGGTTGCCCAAGGAGGCTGTGGATGCCCCATCCCTGGAGGCATTCAAGGCCAGGCTGGATGTGGCTCTGGGCAGGCTGGATGGGCTCTGGTTGGCAACCCTGCCCATAGCTAGGGGGTTGAAACTAGGTGATCTCTGTGGTTCTTTTCAACCCAGGCCGTTCTGTGATTCTATGATTCTATGATTCTGTGAAAACATATGGAAAAATGTAAGAACGTGAATGGCATTTGAAGTAACCTGTCTTTTTCTCTGCTCTCTCTAGAAGCCTGAAAATATTAACTTCTCACACAAACAGTTTCCTTTTGCCCATGACCTTGAACTTCTGACATCTTTTAAGACAAGGCATATCAGAAGAACAATCTTCTTCAGTATCGCCTTCTTAATTTCATTATCTGTTCCCAAAACTGCACAAACTTGCAGATCAAATTGCAGATAGCTTTTATCTATTTATTCAGGCAAAATGCTGATAGAGTGACACCGAGATGCAGTTCCCCCCCAGAATCAGTCCTCCTGATGTAAAGAAGCCAAGTGTAAACTATGGTATACAGTATTACAGAGTGGAATTAAAGATATCTCCATTTAGATCTTAGAACCAGATTCGTTTCCCTTCAAATCAATGAAAATCAAGTACTTAATTATGGAGCTTATTATGGAAACCCCAACATGAGCCAAATTCCCAATTAGATTGACATCCTTCTTGCACACTTTCCTTGGGTGATCGAATGGGACACTGATGTCAAAACTTTCAGCGAAGATATTTCTTTGCAAGGAGCTTAAATATCTTCAAAAGCAAGAAATGTTTGTTTCAGTATAAGTAAACTTTCAATAACAGTGTTGTTCATATTGAAGTCATATAAGAACACTAACATGCCTTTCAGTTCCCTTCTTCCCTTCTCTAGTAAATCCACACCTGTCATGTTATTGATTCAATTTACTGGATTCATTTAAGCTTTCAAAAGATGATAGACAGAATCTGGAAACTACGAAATTTCTTTTAAACTGATCAGGAAAATATTTTGCACCCAGCCTCCCAAGAAGTGTTCCCTGTTGCTCTGGGACAGAAAGCTTTCAGAGCTCAGATTTGCTTAGAGATATTGGAATATCATGGGACTTAGAAGTTGCTTGCATTATGCCAGGCTCAGCATATCATAGCTTTCCCCCAAGAAAACAGATCCTTTGTAGGAGAGAAGAAGATGGAGAACATTTGGAAGCTGGGTGCCAGCTCTGTACCACACAGTACGGGAATTAAAGACAAGCAGATGTAAGCCAGTACAAATTGCAAAGATGCTTTTGCAACTGCTCAGTTCATTTGACTTTTTCCCTGTACTGCTGTACAGCAGTGATCCCAAAAGGAGGAATTATGCTTTGAGCTCAACCTTTGGCAGTGTATCCATGTTTCTCTTCTGGATATTCATTCATGCCTCCCCTACAGGGAAACACATTTTGCAAAAGGCATGACTTTCGCCTTTCTACTTTTGCAAATCATTGTTTAAAAGCCGTGACAGTACTCCTTCCTCTTTCCAAACAGAAATATCATTTTAATTACTTCAGCTCCACCTTTACTTGCTGGAGCTGGACGCTTCCAGACATCTGGTACTAACTTTCTGAACCAGATGCTATTTATTGCCAGAACCTCCACCACCCCCACCCCAAATTTCACGCTGGTGGTGTTTGTGTTTGACAGTCTGTCACAGGGCTGGCATGTGGCAGCAGATTTTGCCCTGTCTCCCCTAGTGGCATGGCTCTAAGTCAAAAGTCCAAATGACTCCAAAGTCTGGGCTAGGGAGATATCTCTTTCCAGGGAACTGAAACATGGAAATTCTAACACAATCAAAAGTTAAGTGTTCACTTGAATGCTTTTCTTCACCAGAGCTTAACTCTGGAAGGATATTCATAGCCACACAGGTTTCCTTGCAGTTGCTGGCATCACAGATTGTTGTCATTAACTCTGCTTGGAGGAGCACCTCCTGTGTCTTAGAGGGAGAAAGGTCCTCCTGCATCAGCCGTGCTACAGCAGGAAAGCAGCTGGAGCTATGTGTGCCACTTCCACTGCTGGACTCCACGCAGGAGTGGACAGTGAGGCTCCAAGGTCTCCTGACTTTCTGCCATGCAACCTGTAATTTTAAGCTGATGCAAATGCATCAAAAGGGCACAGGATTATGTATGGCTCTAGAATTCACCAGATGTGATTACACTGCTCTTCCATTTTACAGTCATATCAAAAGGATTAGACTTTTTAACAGATTCATACACTGCCAAAGTACTGAGAGATTGAACGTCTTCTCTATCTGGGGAGCAGCGTACACCTCTGGATTTTCACACCAATGCTATCCAAACTCCTGGCATGCACTTTCCTGCTTGCAGATGTAACACAGGTTCTTTTTCCAAGCAGTGTTCACCAAAACAGCTGGTTAGGTGAACAAGGCTCAAAATGCTTACCTGCAAAAGGTATATCATTCAAAATATAGTCCTAAGTGTATGTACTAAACACTGTGGAAATACACACAAAAAAAAGGACTGCTTAATTAGTGGCAATCATCACACCAGAAGTGCTGGACCAGGCAGGTGGCACTGTGAAAGCAAGGATGATATTAAGTGGTAATCCCAGAACAAGCTGCACAAGAGAGAGCAGAGCAAAAGCACTGCTTGTAGAACAGTATCTGGCCCAAAAAGATGCCTGTACCCGTGCTTCCAAGGTGACAAAGGATCTGCACATTACAACTACATGAATATGAGACAGTGAAAGGCTATGCTCGGCACACAGCACTGGAAAGCTGCACACACACATCCACGTGCTGGTGTGATGAATAATGCCGAGTGGCATTGCAGAGAATTTCTACCGGCATGACTTTGGGATGTTTACCATTACTCACAGGAGGTGAATCCATCAGCAGTTATGCAGACTATCCCCAGCGAGTGCCAGCAGGACTTGCAGACCCTCTCCCACTGTCATGCAAGCTGTATTTGTCACATACTTTGTAAAAACTGATGTTTTTCAGCTGTTGGATAACTTTTGCAATGTGTGACTCTGCCCATTTCTGGGTTGCTTTTTTTTTTCAGGAAATCTTTCTCTGGACATCTGGGTCCTACTAGCACTGGTGACTGTATAAGTGAGAGAAAGGCTGTAATTTCCAAAAGGCATGTAAATCTGCTCCTCGTGGTGTTTAGGAACAGTGCAAGTTACTACTGCCTTAACTCAGAGCTTCCCTTCCTAGGCAGATGAGTGCCATACGTGGACTTTTCAGAGTGGGAGCTCTTGCATAGTGAATTTAAGACAAATTTAGGCTTGCTAAACTTTGGATATATCAGACAGATTGGAGGAGCTTCAGGGATGAAAACCTGAAAAAGCATGCAATCATTTACCTAGTGCTATGGTTATTGTATTCATATCGTATGAGTCTTACTGAAATTAAGTAATTGAATTACTACATTATCAAAATTAAGTCCCTTAATAATACTACAAAGATAAGAGGTGAAATTGCCATCCACTGAAATAAATTGGACTTCTGCAACTGTCAGAGACAAGCCAAAAGTTCATTCACTCCAGCTCTGTTTGCATGTGCAGAACTACGGAACAGAAGTGTGTTGCCAGCATGCAGGGAGGGAAATGGCACAGGGAGAGAAATCCAGCCATACCTACGAAGAAAAGGCCCAGAACTGAGGACATGGGATGTTCATACCTCAGTGTTTTTAAACCAGGGCTATGATGAACAGACTGTGAAAGACAACTCCTCCAACTCAGGGCCAATATTGACCATACGCTATTACAGAGCAGAGCTGTGTAATGTGGGCTTAAAACTTTCATGTTTAGCTTGTGGCTAAGTATAACCACTTCAGTTGTTGTTTTCTTTCTTCTTTTGTTGTGACCTCTCTGCAGTCTAGCAACACCAACAGTAAAACCCTGCAGAAAGATCCTTCTACATTCAAGAAGTACTGCTGTCAAAGGCAATTCATCTGCAGTCAGTGTGTATTTGCTGTTAGGATAAAACTTCATGACTGCAAGTGGATACCATGAATGAAAAAACAGCAGCAAAGAACAAGAAAACTGAAACACAAAAAGATGTATCCATCAACATTTGTATGGCTTTCGAAACTCGACTAAAACATTTTGTACCGTCTCGCCTTTGAAGGATCACCTACAAAGGATGTGCTTTGCACTCTCTGATGTGCCTACCTGACACATGGATATTATGTGATGAAATGATTCTAAGTGGCATTTATTGTTATTTTAGTAAATTAGGATTAATAGAGCTGTACTAGGAGAGGTTGAAAACTCTCCTTCATGCAGCATTAACACCATGTTCTTTAGTCAGAGCAGGGTCCTGGTGTATCCAAGAGCACAACACCCTTTGATGAGTGTTCAGCAGCAACCTATTCAGCAGCAACCTCTCCCTGCCACAGCACATGATGATGCCCAGAGCGAGGGTGATGTGAGGAGCGTAGAGCACGTGCTGGGCTGCGAATGGCAGAGAGCCGAGGGCTGTGCCTGCCATCCATGGGCTTGGAGTGGTTTAAGCTGCCCATAAAACCACAAGCTGAATGTTACCATAAGCAAGCCGGTAAGTGAAGAATGAGCCATGTGTCACCACCTGTTTGGGTAGGCCCAGATGGCCTGGGTTTACGGTTAGTGCTGCACTAATAGCAGTATTATAGATCTAGGGGTGCAAACAAATCCACCCATCTGAAGATGTGTCTTTGTCATCTATGTCTATGTTTGGAGTTCATCAAAACTGAAAGTGGATTTTCTTCTGGGATACAGAGCACATTCCTAGGGAGTTAAACTGTGACTTGGTCATACAAGGAGTTAAGTATATCTTATAATGAATGAACAGAGCTCCCCTTCTTGGAGAGGTCAGTCTACCTAAGGGGAAAAGGCAGCAAATGGTCTACCCTCCTTCCCCCTGAATGTGGAGCCTGTGGAGAAGGCACATTTCTACCCTACCACCCAAATCTATCTGTGCAGCTACTGCTTATCTTAAGTTCCAACCCATGATCTCAGGGGACGATACAGCCCTAAATTAGCTCATTTACAGTAGAAACTTTAGACTACAGCCAAAAATATTTGTTTTTATTAGTACTCCCTATATAGTGCGCCTTTGACCAATAACTTGTTTTATTTATTTTTTTGGCAAATTACCATGTTCTTATTCAAAGCCATAATGAGGATTATATATCAAAGTGGAATGCAGAGTAGCTATTCCTGAAACTCCCAACTGTGTATAAAAGAGTCTGGAATTCCCCAAACACTATCTCTTCAGTCCAGGCCACTTACAAATGTGGTTAACATGAATGAAGTAATATCGTCAGAAAGGAAGGAGACTTTTGAGTCACGTCTGACACATTTTAACTACATCAACAACTTTCCATAGCTCAAGGTTTTGACTGTCTTTCTTAATACCATGCAAGGGTGTTTGATAATGATTACTCCCTGATGCTTATCCTGTTACAGGATACTTATACACATGCACAGGATACCAAGGGGAGAGCAATGAATGAATTCAAGACTTTGTGCTCTCCAAGTGGAAAACCGCAGAGTTCACCAGAAAAGTTGCCAGATCAAATGAAATTCCTCCTTGATGCACTTTACTGCCTTTCTGTCTCACGCTGGAGTTGTCCTGTCAGATTTCTGTGTTTGGCTATTCAATCTCAACACAACTCCATGCTTAGCTGAAGGTGTTCACTATTTGGCTCCACAAGAACAAGACACGAGGCCAGAAAGCAGCCATCACACAGTTTCTGTCTGCAGGTTATTATTATGGATCTTACAGAAATATGACTTTCCAACAAACTGAGTGACAAATAGTAACTTCTAATAAACATTCATTCCACCCTTAGAATGTGGGTCTCTTTCAAACATTTTAACCCATCCTCCACTTAAAATTACAGCTGTGGAAAGATATACATCCTGTTATCAAATGAATTAATGAGAAATTATCTTGAGGCTGAAGTCACAAGCTAAGGAAAACTAATATCTCTTGAGAAAAGATAAAAGCAAATGAGAGTAGTTTTTAGAAAGTGAAACGAGATCCAGCTCACTAATGACAAATTACATAGCAAACTCCTGTAGTGCACATTATCAGCTCCTTCAAGCCTTCCTTTGCTATTGACTCTTGCACTTAAAGGATATTTCTTTGGGGGAAAAAAAAAAAAAAAGAGGATACTGGCATTCAAGAAACATTTAGATGTTGTATTACGGGACGTGGTTTAAGTGGGAAAATATTGGTGATGCGTGGATGGTTGGAGTGGATGATCTAGGAGGTCTTTTCCAGCCTTTGGTGGTTCTTTGATTCCATGAGTCTGTGATTCAGCACACAGTTCTTGTACCTGGATTTTGCAGGTTAGAAGTTGCTGAGTGAAACTGGAGGGCAGACAATACGTGGGAGATTAGACTGGATGTGCTAGCTGCCCTCTAGCTGCAAGATACCTATGCCTCTGTTTCTCTTTTGTTCCCAAGAGGTCTGTTTCTAATAAGGCCATGGAAAGTGCTAGGCAAGAATAAGTATGTTTTGCATCACACAGAGTTCAGATGATATATTAATTTTTTCAACCACAGTTAAGTATCCGGTACAAACTGATGGCATATACTGAATAAGAGTAAGCAATAGTATTTTTAAAAGCCATATCAAATTTTGTCAACACCTCACAGACTTTTTGAAAACAGTTACTTGATTAAATTTATATAATCAGAAGTTACATACACCATGCACTTTCAATAATTACTGAGTATATTAAAATAGCACAATATTTATTGCACATTATTCACATTGTTCTGCCTATAGTCCTGACCTGCTACAGCTAAAACCAGTAAAATCTGAAGAATCTAAAACTAGATTTATGAGAGAATCAAAGTGTAACGCTTAGAAATATATGAGCAAGAAATAAAAAAGGACTAGCTAACATTTTCTCAGCATCCTATAAATTTCCTCAGTTGTCATATTTAAGAAATGTATATGCTGTTCAGGAACAGAATGTACTGGCACTGAAACTGTTGCATGCAAGTATTCGCTTTGAGGATGAAAGAAAAGTTCAGTAAGCTGCACCGGAAAGTTGTTCTCCCTTTTCTCCCCCTGGGTTTCTGGGGGATACTTTTTTATCTTATGAGGAAATATCACTTTTAATAAGCAGTATCATTCTGTTGTTCTCTCCTATGTGTAAGTACTCTTGTTGGCCCAAGTGATGAAACCAGGAGAGGCAGTTTTGTGTGCTGGGCAATTCGCCCGCAAAACAGCTCCGCTGAGCACCCTCTTTGAAGCTATTACAGAGCATCGGTATATCCTGTACATCCCAATCACAACCCGCCAACCCATTTCTCCTGCTGAGGAGCCTCCCTCTGACACTCAGTTGTCTCCTTCATGGGTGGGAGCCATTGAAAACATCTCCTGGGCACATTTCTCCAGCGGAGTGGTGGGCCTTGAGGGACAGTAATGATCCTATCAAGCCCCAAATCAAGATTGACAACTTTTCCAGAGCAAGTCAAAGAGCAATCCACTCACTAGAGTACTGTTTATCTCTATCAGTCACAGAGAACACGTGACAAACTTGGGCATGCAGTTTGTTGGTTTATGGACTTAAGGTGTTCCAAGAAGAGTGAAAAATAGCTCTATATTTGGAAAAATTCTAGAAGGAATTCTGAAGTCTGACCTAGTCACGGGCACCCTCTGAAAGGGAAACAACATGAACAGGCCGTCAGCTGAGATGTCTGAAGCAGGTTTCTCCAGCACAGCTTAGTGTTCAGAAGCATTCATGGTGTCTGCCATGTATGGGCATGTCCTGGAGAAGCAGAAGAGGGGAGTCAGCTTATAGGACAGCAGCAGGAGAGGAAATGGATAAATCATCAGTGAAAGGATAAGCAAAACTCAACAGAGAGGGCGATGGAGAAGCATAGCTGACCCTTCATGATCCTCTACAGGATTTCTGGTCTTTTGAAAACCCACTCTGAGAATGGCAAAGGGGATTCAGTGGAAACAACATTAATCCAAACAACATGACTGGCTGGCAACATTACTTTTTTTTTTCTTAAAGCATTCTGAAGAAGTAAAAGTGCAATTAGATATGGTGATGCTTCTTCAGTGTGTTAGTAAATTAAGGCACCTTCCAATGGAGATTACTTGACTAGATAACGAAACTCAGGAGAGGCTTTGAAGTTATTAAGACAAACTTTCCTTTATATTTTTAAATGCTTTTTACTTCTCTTATACATCCTTGGCATGAAGTGTTTTTTTTCTTTTGGTTTAATTTCTCTTTTTACTGATGGCATTTCCATTTCAGATGTTGGAAAGCAAAAACAAAAATTCGAACAGCTGTATAAGCATGAAGCATTTAAGAAAGAGAGTGACATTCAGTAAGCATTGACTTGGACAGCACAAAACAATTCAAAAGCGCATACCAGGAAGACTTATACAATTTCAGTTTTGCTTTATCAATAAAAACATTATAGTATTATAAAAATGGAAATACTCTATATCCTTAGCAAGAAAGTACCTTCAAGTGATACCACACAGAATCATAGAATCATAGGGGTTGCAAGGGACTTCTGGAGGCCATTGAGTCCACCACCTGGCTGAAGTAGGTTCCCTACAGCAGGTCACACAGGAAAGTGTCCACAAGGATCTTGAAAATTTCCAGAGAAGGTGACTCCAGCACCTGCCTCTCTGGGCAGCCTGTTCTAGTGATCCTCTTTAAAAATGCTTTGATCTATGACCTTGGCAGCTTTGCTTCTATTTTTATTTCAAATTTGTTTGAAGAATGTCTATTAATAGCTAATACTTACTGAACATCTAACTTTAGGCTCAGTTTATCAGCATCTGGATTTTGCAGTAGTTTGCTGGAAGAAACATGGACCTGTCACTCATGCATCTGCATAGTCTAAAGTTAAGTGCTTAGAAAAAGAATACTTTGTGGATCTGACTGTGTTACCTAACACAGTATGAAACCAGTATTAAGCAATGATACAAGTTTGACAAAGTAATGTGAAGCAAGAAATGTCACATTGAAAAGGCACTAATTATGCTCAGCTGAAAACTCCTGGTGTGTTTCTCTGCACTGCACGGGAAATGTTGGTATCCTGCCTCATACATTGTTTCAAAACAGAACGAAGATAAATGTATTTAGCTCACTGAGTCTGACTTCATAGAAGGCAAAAAGTGTAGCAGAAGCAGTGCCTGGAGTTTTGCACTCGGATGAGTTGAAAATCACAGTGCATTTTACTTCCAGCTGTAGAAGAAAGGAGATTACAGAGTTAAGGCAGGTGTAGCTCACCCGTGTGTGCTTTTCCAATAGAATTTCATGAGATCTAAGCTTGGCAAAGTGTTGGAGATGCAAGCACCTCTGCACTTTGGAAGCAGTTCCCCCAGAGCAAGTGAGACTATTTTCCATGTATAAAGACATGAATAGGCCTTTGCAAAGATAAGGCTACAGTTATCTTCTTGTTTTGTTTTAATTCAAAATCAGAACTTAATGGAATAAATATGGCATACAGTCCAGACTTTCAGTAGATGCAAAAGGAAGTTTAGGAATGGAATAGAAGAGAGTTTTCTTAAGAAGTGGGGCCCTGTATATTCAGTTATTCTGTAATTAGTTGTTTTTATTGACATGAGGCATACAGATGGGCTTATACACTGCTATAGAAAAACAACTGAATTTTATTATCTTATTACATTTATTGTCATGCCTTCCATCATGACAGTTTGCAAAAGCCCAGGACCCAGACCCATTTACATTACAGTAAACAGCAAAACTGTCACAGATTTCAGCCATGTAGGATCAGACTCCAGCTACTATATGGGCATACACATTTGTACCTGAAAGAAGCACCAACTCTGAATAGAGAACACTGTTGCAGAAAATAGATTGTTCCCAGAACTGGCAGAAACATGTAGCTATTTTAGAGAAAGAAGTAACTCAGATTACTTAGGAAGCCTGTATAACACCTTTCCCTTATGTACATGGTAAGCTCAGGACTGTATTTAACGTCTGGCTCCTTCACGTGACCCTAAACAATACCAGCATCCTGCATACATCTGAAATAGCCTCATGATTCTTGTGCTTCTAGCAATTCAACACCTCACTAGTCTTAAAGTGGAAAATGGAAATATATGCAGGGAGACATATACATGACATAAAATAGTTCAAATGCATTAATAAGTACCTGGGCTACTTTGCACTGCTGAGAAACCTGTTGGGGCTGGAACCTGTTACACTTGAGCTGCAGGGATCAGGCTCACTAGACTGACAGCTGACATGAAAGCTGTGCATTCAAATTGCCCTGTTAATACGGAAAGCTATAGAAGGTTATCCATGCTAGATGAAAGCATCTGGAAGATAAATTCAACTGGTCGTACTACTTTGTGGTAACCAAAATGCTTCTGCTACCTGAGCTTATTTCTTTAGTAGTCAACACACAGCACCAAATCACTTGTAGATATAATTCACATAACCTACATGAGGTCTCATGTGACTTTTGTCACAAGAGCTTGACACACATTGTAGCCCAAGTTGGTCATCCTCTCTTTCATTTTGTTCAGGCATACATTAGGACCTCTTTGCACAACAGACATAACCTGAAACTGTTTAGAGTACAAGAAAGCCTTCCTTCAATATTTTTATGATTCAAAATTTTACTTTGTTCTCTCTCCAAAACAACAGATGCCATCTCAAATTCTCTTGCTAAACAATGGTGAGAAGTAGACATATTGAAATGAGGAAGATTTTACATTAAAACATTGCAAAAAATATATATATATATGAACAGTTCCTAGGTGTAACAGGAATGAGGGAAAAGTACAATGTGAGGGTGAGAGCAAGGAAAAAAATAAAGGGAATTATTTGTTGCATTAAAAAATGCTAATAGGTCTTGCTTAAGGCTGCACTTCTGGGAAAGACTGGCTGAAATCCAAACAAATGTGCAGCATATATAAAAGTTTTTCTAAATTTGGACTCTACAGTCAGATTTTGAACCATCACAAAATCTCAGAATTTTAAAATCTAACTCCCATTCTTACTCTCAACAAGAGTTGACAAATATTTCATTCAAAAATTATTCAAACTTTCTGCAGATTGTTTATCCTGAAACCCTGCTGACTATTCTGTGCTAATTCTGACCAATTCCAATAACAATCAACAATGCTGACTGTAATTTGAACACATGGCTTTTGTGTCAGCTACAGTGATGCTATTAACAGACCTGATGTATTCACTGGGACAACAAGCAGAGTGTTGCCCTGGGGTCTCCCATATGGTGAGCTCCAGCTCCAGCAAGGAGATCTAGCAAAAGAGAACCAACCCAGATGGCAAAGGTCTTTCAAAACAATTGTAGTGTTGAACTGTGACCCTTCAAACATCTTCCTTGTTGGCAGGACTTAAACATAGTCCAAATTCTACCACTGGTTCTTTATTTGCCCTCCAAGCAACCCTTTCTTCTCCTTACCAATGGAAACTCTCCCACAGGATGCCACAAATGCATCTTCGGAGAGCCAAGTTAATCTCCCCCTTCTAGAGCACACATGGAAATCCTACCTCGTGCTGGGACAAGATGCTATATTTAGCTAGCAATGCTTCCAGATTCTATCATATGCTCTCTGCTCCCTGCTGCACCTCTCTGTTTATGTGGTGGACCATGCACAAGCACTTGGTCAGGAGAATCACAGAGAAAGGGAGGTTAGATGGGACCTGTGAGTCATTTGGCCTGACCAATTACAGTAGACTGCTCAGGGCCTTGCCTACTCCAGCTATGAATAGGCCAAAATTACACTACTGCTTTGGGCATCTGTTCCAGTGTGTGGCAACTCTCAGGGTGATTTTTTTTTCCCCCTTGTTTCTAGTCATAATTTCCACTTTTGCAGATTGCAGTTCTCTGCTGGCCTTTTTCTGCACACCTTTGAGTGCGTATGTGTTTTCTTTACACCCTACCACTGAGTATGTGAATACCACGATGATATTCTTTTTTTTGTCTATTCTGCAAACTTTGGTCCCTTTTTATTCATGCTTTTGATCCTTTGCTCAGCACTGCATGGGCTTGTTGCAACAGCCATACAGTACAGGAACTTTTCTCAAGTAAAAAAGGCCCATTCATGTGGGTACATCTGTAGCTGTCTGTAGTTTTGCCATGCCATGATATTGAGAACATATGAACCCCCTATATAATGACTTATGGTGTGTTTAATTTCTGAGGGCCAACTAGGCATTGTAGGCATCTCTTGTGGACTACATGTTAAAACCCGTTTTTTGCCATCTACTAGCGGAGTGCAAGTAATAGGGATTTGACTGTTGTGGCCACATCAGTTCTCCTAGCCACTGGCATGTAGTGTCACAACAAAGGCATTGTCTATCATAAGCTTTCATAAGTACTCTAAGCCCTAGTATAGCTCCAAAATTTGTACCAAAATTGTATTTTTTTCTCAAATTTGTGATCTTTAAAATTGCTAGCCATTAGAAAAAGCCATGCATTTCAGCATTACAAATCTTTTCCAGCATGTTAGCATACAGATTCAGATTTATTTTTTTTTTTCTGAAACATCAATTTTGCATTTCTTTAAAAGAATGTACTTCTAATAGGAAAAAAAATAAGCAGTCTGAAAGTTCAAAGAATTTAACTGAGTGATGCAACATATTTCCTTTAAATCTAGTTCCCATTTCTTCCACATTTTTATACGCCAGGTGTGTATAAATGTCAAATAACAGATCTATAACAGCCATGACTGTGCTTTTTCAGTACAATTAAAAAATTAAATCACTAATATTTCCACCCCAAGCTTTGACTCATCATTGTGCAACCTTCTAATGAAATATAGTTAGGATGAAAAAGAAACAAGTCAGTACTAAAACTTTCAGTTTCTTTGAAGCTTGCTGTTGCAGTCTGTCATAATTTCTAAAAACAGTTACTTGAAGTCTTAATTCTAGAGCGTCTGCTGATCTGGGTGTACATTTATTTCTTTGTGTGCTTCATCTTTGAGCAGCTCAGACCATGCAAAGGAAATTTCCCCTAGGGAGCAAATGAACTCTGTAACCAACAAGATCCACAAAGATCAGAGGCTCAGATCCTGCTCTGCTCTCATTCGTATCAGTGGTCTACGTATCTGACCCAAACTACCTTGAAGACAGGCAGGAGGATAAAATAGCTGGTTTTTTTTCAGAAAGTTTTGAAATACAATGATTTGTCATTTCTGAGGTCTGTGGGCAGCAGGGAACCCAGATACCATGATGCTGGGCAGCCCGATTCTACCATCATCGAACAGGTATCAACAGCAACATTCTCTTCAACACCTTCCCTTTTTCTCTGGCTACGTATCATAGTTCTGCTGGAGAATAATGAAGACAAGATGCTCTCCACAGGGGTTCTGCTAAGCTGAGGGTAAGTGGGGTAGTGGTCCAGGGCTAAGGAACAATTAGGGCTATTTTATATTTGTTAAACAATTAGTCATAATTAGCCTGATTTCACATTTGGAAAAGGGGAATTGCTTTAATTAGAGTGGAATTATTTTCTTCTGACAGACTTCAGAGGGAACTCTAATGGCAGGATGCAAACTATAAAGTCCACCAGGCTTTTACAGCATTTAATAGCTTATGGAGTGTATTGTAAGTACACAGTCCTTTCAGTATGTATAATAACCATCTGCACCAAAACCTCGTGTCTCTGCTAGGATCAGAGTTACTTTAAAAAGGGGGAAAAAGAGTTTTAAAAGAGACGCCAAATCCCTAGTTTGGCTTAAGCATCTTCTTCACTATATCTGGGGTGCTTTTTTTTAACTGAAATTCTTGCCACAGAATATAAAGAAAACACAAAGTGCCATTTAAGGAGACAAACACTTCTCATCTAGCTGTAAAGATGTATTTCCTCTCAATCATAATTTTGTTTAGCTATTAACTAAAGAACTGATCTGTACACAAACTTGCAACAAAATAAGTTAATTTATTTTAATTGATGCCTTTTGTTATTCACATTGGGGCTAAAAATGGGCACTGGTCTCAACACAGAAGTTTCCTGGGAGCTTGAACAGATCTGCAGCTTAGTTGTTGTTGACATAACCTCCTTCCACAGGGAAAAGAGCAAGTCTTCCATTGAAAGCAGTGGAAGTGTTCCTGTACAGCCCAAAGAGAACTGGCTGTGCAGACTAGTCCAGTGAATTATATTTACCTAAAAATACAAGTGTCTTCCATCCTCTGAAATCAAAATCAAGCAGATCATGTAGAAACCCCACAGAGCAGAGTACAGAACAATGCAGTACTGGTGACAGGAAGACTGTTGATGTTTTTATTTCTTAGTGGGAACTACTCCAAGCAAGATACTTATTTTTCAAATTTAGAGATGATGACATCTTGGAAATTTTTCGGTGAGAAAGAACGCAGCTTTTAGCTGCCCCTATCAGAACATTTGAACCAAGTAGAACAGTTCTGCTTCTAAAAGGTATTGTGGGAACGAACAGAAAACAAAAATCAGGAATGTCTTGGCTCCTCTCCTCTGTCCTGCCAACCTCCCCCTGCCCGAGCTGCTCAGTGGCTGCTGCTCTGGCTTGGCACCCAGAAGGGGCAGGTTCAGCCCCACCCTGGATCTGAGTCACAGCCCTGGACTCCCAGGAGCACACTCCAAGATACAGGCAATGGGACTTACAAAGACACAATGGGTCTTTTAACTGCACCTTTTGGCAAAGTTATGTTGTACATAAATAATTAGACATTTGCTGTAGCAGAGTAGCAGAGACTCATACACACGTGTCCTGCTTTCCACATGTTTCAACCACATGGACCAGAGTCTTTTTCACTCCACGAGTAAAGTTTTTACTCAAACACATTCACTCAGACAGAGGAGATTAAGGGAGACAGTATCTTTTCACAGAATCATAGAGTTGTTAAATCATTAAGGTTGGAAAAGATCACTAGGATCACCCAGTCCAACCATCAGCCCATCCCTACCATGCCCACTGACCACATCCCTCAGTGCCACCTCCACACGGCTCTTGAACACCTCCAGGGATGGGTACTCCACTATTTTTAATGTATGAAGGAGAATCGATCAAACATGATCCATCCCATTTTACATCCATGCTCTACTACTGCCTTGGTTTACCCTGAAAATGCATTTCCATGCACCAGTGAAGAAGTCAAATTCATGAACTCTTGAGGAAAGCAGAGAAATTGCTCAGGGACAACACTTTTAATGGTCAAATTCACAACAGTGCTTAAGAAGCATACAGGAAAAAAGTTTAATATCCTAAAACACAATTGTGGACACCCACTCACTGTTCTAGAGGTCTGTGAAATAGACGAAAGGTAAACATAGCTAAAAGGACTGCCCATAAATATATCCACCCAAACTCTTTACCATAAAGGAAGTTATTCAAATAAGTTAAAAATTTGGGTTCAGGAAAAAGAACGCCTTATAGAAAATTTCCTGTCCTATAAATGTACCCTCTTCTCATCTCAACTATGGAAAAATGTGATACTTCTGGTAACTGAACCTTCACAGATTTGGGACTACAGATTTAAACCATCACCTTGGATACCAGTTACAGACTTGCTGGAAATTAACATGGATGACATCCTCTCATCCAGCATTTTCTTCCTGTGTGCACTTGTGAATTAACAGGTAAACAGTGCACCCTTCTCATAGTTGTTATTTTCCATAATTATGGGGAGAACTCATTCCAGGAGTAATTTCTTAGACAGATTTCCTGCTCAGCTAACAGGCCCTCAGGATATAGTCTGTCTCTGCTGACATCGTGTAGAATGCAAATAAAGGGCAAAAGCATAACACTTATGAGGCTCTGTAGAGACAAGTAAGGAGACAAATGATTTTTTAAAATATGTTCCTGGATGAGAACAGTAAAGGAAAAGGAGTATAACACGTTGGCCAGTTGTCACGTCAGAAGATAAAGGGAGATAACCAAATACTCTACTTTCTGCTAGTCTCCTCTTTCCCATCCTATCTTCCTAGAATAAAGTAACAACAGCACACAGTCTCATTTGTTCATTGTTTGCATGGGTTATTAAGGCTGGTATGACCTGCAAAATCCTTTCTTATCTTGGAAAATAATTTTATGGTAGGGTCGTAGAAAGACAACATGGCCGAGGACATGATGGAAGTTACCATATATCTCAACACAGTAGAAAGGCAGCTCTGCACTACCTGCACACAGCAGGAAGTTTTCTGTCTTAATTAGAGAATGCACAGCCAGCTGTGCCTGTTCAGACCATTTTAAAAGAAAATAAAAACTTGCATCATGTTTGCCTACAGACAGGTATGTATTCAAATTGTTTTTATGATTTGAATCCAAATTCTTTTTTTTTTTTTTTTTTTTTAATATTGTCATTGTATTTTGTGCCTTTAGGTACAAAATTTATCATCATCCCCTTGAAGTCTTGATCCATCACTTCCATTTTCTTGTGGAAAACAAAACCATGTTTTTTCCTGTCCAACCTGCTGTAAGGAACCTGCTTTAGCATGCAGTTGGACTAAGTGGTCTCCAGAGGTCCCTACCAACCCCTATGACTCTATGATTCTATGATTCTATGATTTTCTTTCATTGAACAATGCTGTTATTCAGCTATTCAGGATGCTCTTCACTCTTCAACTTATCATTATTATTACTGTAGCTGAAAGATATAAGATAGGAACATTCCCTAATTACCTTTAGCTTTCAAGAAAACAATGCCTACCCATCATTCCACTTCAGTAGCAAAAAAATAACAAGAAAAGATTAAAAAAATTTTAAAAAATCTGAGAATGTTGTTCTTTGCCATGGAAGCAAGAAGTACTGGCAATTATTTTCTAGTTCTGCTAAGTGGTGTTGTTAATCTAGTCAAGAAAAGAAAGAGGTCAGATTTTCAAAATCTGCTTGGCACCCATCTGCTAAAAGTAAGAATCAAAATGGAAGTCAAGGAACAACCAAACTCATTAATTACTTGAAATGCCTCAGTTACACTTCAGTAAAGAAAAATTACTCTAGCCTACATTATTACGATACGCATAACATTTACCCACTTTCTTTACATAAACTTTGCTTTGAATGTAGCTGTTATTTTTCTGGCACTTGGCATGGAACAAATTATGAAGTAAAACCACTTAGGAGCCACGTACAAATTTAGATTGACACATACAACCTTAAAAATGCAGACTTCCTACTTAGAGAGTAAACAGCCTGAAGAAACTTGATTGACATAACATAGACCGGTCAGTCAGCTGGCTCTGACTTCTTTTTCCATACATGCTATACGTTTCTTCTAGCTAGCACGTTGGTATAAAGCAGTGTCTAAAAATTAGCAAGGTCTCAAGAATTTTAGTAAATTGGACATTCTGCCTGAGTACTTTCTGTTTATTGGTTATGCTGCCAATCAGTTTTCCAGGCTCTCTCTGGCTGTTTGGTGCATGACACACCTGAGATCATTGATGATGGCTACGGAGGGGGAAGACAGGCTGCCAGATGTGTGACCTCCTGCAGTGAAGACCAACTGTAGCAGTGCCAAAGCCCTGTAAAATAGCCATGAAGCATCTTGGGGGTCAAAGGAAAACAACTTGTTGATTCTGGTGGCTCAATAGCAGCAGATGCACTCAGAAGTCCATTGAGCTGATGACATCCTTTTGCTCAACATTAACCATCATGGAGAAGTCTCCAGGTGGCATTGTCTGTAGCTGGCTCACAGGTATGCTGAGGAATTGAATGGCTATGATGTGCCTAGATGGCTTCTGCAGAGTCCAAAAGCAAATTGTTGTCATGAAGTTCCAGAGAAATATGTGTTGGGAGAGGAAAGGATGAATACATAATTTCCTCCCTCAACGTTCTTGTTCTCACATTTCCCTCCACCTAAGACTTTACCTTTTCTGCTCATCTTGGGGAAGCCACATGGATGAAGAAAACAGGATACTTTGTCAAGAGCGGGATTTGACTGTTAATCAGCAAAATAAATGAACCTATAAAACTCATGTAACCTTTCAGTACATAAAGTAAAACTGCCTTGGTGGTGACAGTTTAATTGTAACTACTTTCTGCCAAAGATTCATTCTGGGTATGAATACACAGGCTGTGCAAAGGAGCAATATATGCCCCTTCTTTCCTCCTTTTGAGACACCTTTTTCAATGCACATAGTTCAAGATAAATCAGATGTTAAAGGAGATATTTATGATCTTCAGAACTCAATAAACTGCATTTACACTTAACAGTACTTTGGCTCTTTCTGTGCTGAAAAGACCAAAAGACCTCATGTATAGTTGTATAAATAAATGAGTATATGAAATTTAGTAACAGGAGCTCTTGTGACTCATAGGAGTCTTTGGAAAAATCCCCACTAATCTATTAATAATAAAGAATCTGTAATGCTAAAATTGCAAACCCCAGCACATCCCCTCTTCTTAGCATACCAGAGAGATTTTTTTTTTTTCTCGTAACAGTAGCATATTCAAGACAGCATAGCCTTGACACAAGCCTAGCTCAAATTCTGCAGCCGGATGCCTAGAATTAAGAGCATTCCCATGCAAGATGTTGGATATTCAACAAAACTCTCAGCTCAATGGAAAAAGCTAATATTTGTAAATGAGGTAAGTCTGACTGTGCTGAATACAATCAGTGTACATAGAATTCCTTCTGGTACTGGACTGATCATCACATTAAATCTTAATTTCTGTCAGCTTCCTAATTAAAAATTCAGAGTACAACAAAAGGTATGGAAGATACTAGGCAAGAAAGCTGGAACGTCTGGCACAGACAAAAGTCCATTTCTGCCAGTTGACACTAAACATTCAAGTAAGAAATATTTTACAGTATTAACATTTTAGACATTAGGTTTCAGAACTATAGCCCACAGATGAATCAAGTGCTCTCTGCTTCAAAGATTTTTTTCCATGTTCTCTACAGAGACAGAGATGTCGCTGAATGGTTACAGTAACTTTGACTACATTTCAATGTTTTCTTTATAGGCATTAGGACTAGGGACTTAAAGTTGGGATGAAGCAATACAACCTTGTTACATGGGGTGAATTCTGGAAAAAAAATACACAACCAAGGTACCCAGCAGCTCACAGAGCTCTGTGCCCCAAACAGCACAGTTGGTCACCCTCAAGGACAGACAGGATGGGGCTGTGAGCAACCTGTTCAAGAGGGAGGGGTCCCTGCCTATAGCAGTGGATTGGAACTGCATGATCTTAAAGGTCCCTTCCAGCTCAAACCATTCTACTGTTCTATGATTAGTAGACAAAATGTGCAATTATGTTCTACATTGCACATTCTTTATCAAACTGCATGTCCTCCATTCCTGAGCAGCGATGGGACCATTCCTTCCTGCCCAGACAGCCCCTCATATTTACAGGTACCAAAATTGGACAAATAATGTGACAGGAAAACTACGTATAATATTTCAGCAATCATTAGAAGAACAGTGCTGTGGCTGGGAGGCCTGAATTCCTTTCTTCTTCTCTTTGTTAGTCATTATGTATGTTTTAGTTTTATACAGTGTTTCAGACATCACTTAACAAATGATAGTCTCCCCAGACAGGCACACTACAATAAACAAAGCTAGGTGGAGAAGATCCATTTAGCAAGGAAAATGCTGCGGATCCATATTTAGCCCAAAACAAGACGTGAGATATCACACTGTGTGTATACGAGTGTCGCTTGACCATTTCTTCCATCAGATTAGAAATCATTGCACACTTTTCCCCCAGTTTAACAGAATCATAGAGTCACAGAATGGTTTGGATTGGAAGGGACCTCAAAGCCCACCCAGTTCCAAAGCTCTGCAGTGTGCAGGGCTGCCATCCACTTGATCAGGGGTATGAGGGAGGTAATCAACTTGAAAATGCTGCATTTCTTAAAGAGCGAGAGAAGCAAGCAGCTGGGCAGATCAGGAAGACACTGTTTGTGCCTTCACCAAGGGGAAAACTAAAAGAGAGCACCCTTCATTAAGCATCTGGGCAGCACCGCTGCAGGGAGTTGTTTTGCTTTGCACTCAGAGGCAACTGGTATACACTGCAAAAAAAAAACAATTTTGTTTCTGTGAGCGGAACTTCCCCTTTCTGCACACGCAGCCCTTCCACCAGCTGGGACATATGCTTTCTATGTTACAGCACTGTGCAGCCACATCAGCACTACCTGCACGTACTGTCATCGTCCCCCAAAGGCTCACCTGTGCTCTAATTACCCACCTAAGCTGACAGATCACCAAAGTCGCATCTTGGAGGAAAGTCCTGGTCCAGCACGTATTGTGTTAGTCTCACAAGCAGTGCTTGCTTCCCCAACATGATGTCTGTCAGCACTAATCCCTTTTGCAAATGTCCACACCCTGTATTTGAATGAAAGCCTTCAGCTTCCTGTCACTGTACTCTGGAGATGAAAAAAACAAAACAAAACAAAACAAAAAAAAACCCCTTGCTGACTGCCACAGATGTTCCTGATTTGACACAGAGTTGTTAAAACATCACTGATTTATTCAGGCAGGAAAGACAGCCACATACAAAAAGACAGTGCTTTGGCAAGGTGCTAGACCCACTCAGGCATCTCTGCAGTATCAAAACACAGAAATTTTGCCAAGTTAACAACAAAAGCCAAAGAAAGGTGTTAATTTCTTGGAGAATGTTAGACTCCAATTGTCCTTATAGACAGATTCTTGATTCCTACCTAAATCTCAGCAGGAGAATTGTTCTACACTGAATGCAAGTACCCTTTTGCCTGAAGATCAAGGTACTGATGAAAGATGTTTACACCTTTTTCAAGTGATAAAAACTTTTTTTGTGACAACTTTATTTAATATTTGTCCTCACTAGAGCTTATGAAGAAAAATACTAAGCTATGGGTCGTTTATAGTGAAAATAAAATAGGAATCTTTAGTGACGCTGTATGTGAAATAAAATACTCCTCCGTGAGAATATGGCTGGCAAAAGCTAACCTCAAGAAAATGAGCTCTGTTCGCAACTAAATAATATGTTTGCATTTGAACAAGAAGGGAAAGAATGCATTTCTTGTCAGATGACCTGAAATACTTTCAACTTACACATAATGTGTTAGCTCTATTAATACAGAAGTTTTCTTTTAAATGGGAATTATATAGAAACTAATTGAAAGCTACTATTGTTTCAGTGGTGGCAGGGAGGTTAACATACTTCCTAATCCACAGAGTAACCACCTTTTCTCTCTCAAAAACCTCTTGACAAAAGAATAAATTACAGATGTCTACTTCCCAGCCTGAAGAAAAAGTTAGAGCTACTATGAAGTAGAAAATAGCCAGAGAGAATTATGACCAAATGCCACATATTAAAAAGTTTTCCACATGTGGCACAGAAAGAAACAGTTCACTGCAATTGTCTGCTTAACAGGTTGAGCCTCTATCCAACTGGTAGCAATCAGGCAGGACACTAGAGTGGGCAGGAAATCTAAAATTAGGTTTTACTACCTATAATGGAGAATTTATGGGATAATTTAATTGGCAGTCTTGGGACTGAAACCCAAGGTGGGGAACAAAAACATCTTTCTGGATATACTTACTTTATGAACCCTTCCTGTAGTGGGCTGAAAAACAAAAGCACAGGGGAAATAACCCAGAGACGTAATATCCCTTTCTAGTGTCAGGCAGGCGACGCATGAGCATGCCTGTGGGGGTGGCTGTGCGGTTGTGGGGGCAACCAGAGATAGCAGGAAGTCCTGCATTGGCATAAACTGATTTTTCCTCTTTTCAGGAGAATGTCCTGTGAATGACTTCTTGTAGTGAAACGTGTCTCCACTTCACAAGGGACAATAATCAGTCCCAGCATAAACAGAAGGCTGTAATTCACTCCAACGCTCTTCTGACATCTCAGAGGATGAGAGCACAGCACAAACAGTTTATTAATGGCAGCAGATTGAACTTGGCTTTGCGTTCACTCACTCCAGGACAGCCATTGCCATCTGCAGTATTCGCTGAGCCTTTTGCATTTGTTTCCCCGTGGCCTGTCTGTGCTCACACAGACCTGAGGTTAAACATCAGTGAAAAAGAAGAACATTTTCTTGCCCTTTCCCTCTTCACAGGGAGAGCTTTGAAAGGGTTAAAATGTAGTTCCCTGCTGGATTAAAAGGTTGTGCAGCTGAGCGGGGGTAACAAGATCCCTTCTTCATCCCCATGTGGGTTCCACTGATGTCAGCACGTGCTACTGATGCATTTTCCATGGCTTATTACATTCATTATACAGGCCTGATGGCAGCTTGGGAGGTTGGCGAGGGGTGCATGGGCACTGTCCTCTGTCACCTAGTGAGCAGGGATGCCCTTCCAGGTGCTGCTGGCTGGTGACCTCATTATTGCACCAGGGCTTGCTGCTGTGAGGTGCAACACACATCTGTGAGATGCTCAGTAGGTGTGGATCCCCACCTCAAAAACTGACAGAGAGAGGATACTTCCTGCATTGGTATCACAGGATCACATGGGTTGGAAGGGGCCTCAAGTGACCAAGTCCAACTCCCTGCTAAAGCAGGTAGCCTACAATAGGTCGCACAGATAGGCGTCCTGACCGGTCTTGAATATCTCCATAGAAGGAGACTCCACAGCCTCTTCAGGCAACCTTACCATAATGATCTTCCGGGGGAACTACCAACCCTTTGCAGAGCACATCTTCAAATTCTTTTTAAAGCCATGACTTTTTCTGCTCAGAATTTTAGCCTGCTAATATTCCTTTTTTTCTTTTTCTTTTCTTTCTGTAAACCTAATATCGTTTAAAAACAACAGTCAATCACCTCTACTCCCAACTCTCAGAGCCAAGAGCTACCTAATTCACTGTTTTTCTGTAACTGGATCTCCATTGCAGACCTTTATGAATGCACTAACGCCTTTGGCAACTGTCTTTATCTTTAAAATCCATACATGGTCATATCCTATTTGACAGTGACAAGTTCTAAGAGGATGACAGAAGAACAGGCTTTAATACTATTACCTCTAACATTGCTGGAAGTGTCAAAAGGAAATGTAAACAATCAAGTCAGTTAAACAGTCTCAGATTATTATTTTTAGAACAGCAATGACATCAAGTTATAAGCCATCATAAATTTAAAGAATGCAGTCCCATTTATTTCAGCAAGTGACACACAGGAATAGGCTGAAAAATTCCAATGTTGTCTCAAGAATTTCTCTCTCAGCACATTTCAGACTTGATTGGTATGAAATGAAAAATCCCAGAAACAAGGGAAAACTAACAGATTGAAAAATCAACCTTTGCAAGATTTCTGCTGATATTCAGTAAGTCTACAGAAAAATTGGTCAGGCCCTTTGGAAAACAGCCCATTGAAAAGCCTACAACACCTCCAGAAAATATGGCTTAGTAGATCTAAATGTGGCAATTTCAAGTGTAAGATGATGTTTTTACTGTTTTACTTTTTTCCCCTCTCCCATTTTTTGAACGCTGACATCAACCATCTTTCATTACTTGCTTTTTATATCACTTCCTTAATCCTTTTTCTACTAAAGTGAATGAGAAAAATCTCACTGCCATCAACAGGAACAATCTTCTGCAGTTATTAAGCCACTCATGCTACATCTCAGAGGACCACCACAGAGCCAGACACAGACAGACTTACAAGTCACTGTCATAGATAAGACACTGCTGATAGGTCATCAGATTTCCTACAATACGGAAAATTTCCTTTTCAGTAAAACAGTTCATTTACTTTATATTTGAATGTTTCTTCCATAATTTTTTTTCTCACAGTTTTTTTTTTTTCTTTCTTTCCCAATATCAGGGCTAATACGATTACACTGCAGTAAAGAAGAAAGCCTTTGTGTCCTAAGTATGACATCTCTGTTGCCTAAACTATATATGTGAGATGTTCATAGACCTTGCCAGATTCAGGGTGTGGTGCATTACGCTCTCCTTCATGTAAGCACAGCCTACATCTGTAAGTAGCCTTTTCATGGAAATACTGTTCAGAGAGCATTTCCATAAAAATTCACCTTGGCACAGCCCTGTTTCTCTTGTCATTTGCCCAGCTGTGTTTCTTCTTTGATTGATTTTCATTTTGAATACGGCACAACAGTCATTTTACTGAGGGGAGCGGGATGAACTTTCCATTATTACATAAGAGCAAACATCTCCGTCAATTTAACACAGCTACACAAAGCATCAGTAAAACTTTGTTACAGAGACAGTCTGAGAGGGCGCTTCCACCTCCAGCTGCCCTTGCTAAGGACAAGGCTAAAATATAGCACTTTGAGTCCTGAATGCAGCATTCAGGAGAGGGGACACCAGATCTTCTCCAGGGTTTGCTCCAGTCCTGGCTGAAGTTGTTAAGAGTCCTTCCACCAATCTGAGCAGGGAACTGAGTCCAGACTGGTTTGTCCAGTGGAAGAAGGTATTCAGAAGAAGGGAAAGGAGTCATGCTCAAAGGACTGAGCAGCTGGCATTGATGGACAGGTTCACTGAGGTCATACCATCACCCCTGACCCAGCTCCTGAGCCTCCACGTCCCACCAGTGCCATGGGGCTACCTAAAATCTTTTGTTTCCTTCACCAGTTCACAGAACCCAGACTGAGATTCAAGCACATAGAAACACCCAACTTGCCTTGCAACAGGCAATGCTGGGGGAAGACAGAAGGGACCAAGAGTTGCCCAAATAAACCTGCCCAGTCCCTCAAAATCACTGGGGGAAGGCCAGACAAGGACTTGTTCACCCCTATGAAACTTCCAGCACCACACCACAGTCAATCAAAATGCTGTCCCTTCTGCTGCAGCCACACAGCTACGCATCACAGAGCTCCAGCATACTCAAAGGGCATTCTGACCATGCTTCCCAAACATAAATATGAAAATATTATTTTAAATGATGGGTTTCATATTCACTGAAGCATTCACCCTACACTGAGGCTGAAAATGGACAGTCTGTGGTCTCTTTTATGAAGTTGTTTTTATCCTTTTGGAACCAAAGTGGTAAACCACTAATGGCATAAGCATTTTTCTCATTATCAGTTACAATGTTAATGACTCCTATTTAAGTAAGAAGTATTTTAAAACAATTCAGACTTGCATGTTCATTTATTAGACCTCAGACTATTTATTGTGTCTTCTCTTGAGAAAGTTCTTTTATAATGTTAAATGGAAGGGGCACTTTCAAAACCATATAGTAATTTGCATCAGTAAACACTTTCAGGAACTTGAAACTACAGCATCTCAGGATTGGCTCATTTTCCAGATGCCTTGTATGAAAGTTTAGTGCACTCCAGTACTCAGGTCTGATTGAAAATAGCTAACTGATCAATTAAATGTGTGGTCTATCAGCTGAAGCAACAGCAGACATTAATCCCAGTGCTAGCACTGGACTCTGCTTTTCTGTCTTGTGCAAGTTACTCTACCTGCTCACAGAAAACACCAATTGAAACAAAGGATTTCAATTTGTTTGCACTAATCCTCCTGCCACAACATCATGTTAAGTCATCTCTTCATCTCCAGGAGCCCACAGCCACACAGTGGAGGTTATTTTCATACAAGAACAATAAATGAGTTCTGTTTGCTGCTCTTTTTGCTCAAACCCCATCCCAATGCTTCTGCTGAGAAAGATGGAGGCACAGTCATAGCTAAAGAATGACGCTCAAAGAGAAGTGTCCAGGGTTGAAATACAAATGGGCAAGTTAGGAGGAATAGAAATCAAAGCACAAAGGCTCTGGCACCCAGAAATCAAGCACATTCATAAAACAACAGCCCAACATTTTGAAAAGTATTGAGCACGTATTATAAAGTGGTTGCCAAAGGGTTGCTGTCATCTCCAGGAAAAGCAAACATGCCACAGATATTTCCTGTGCACACTGATCCTGGGGGAACAGTAAAAGTTGGTTATTGCACAGAGCTACTCTAAATGTTCTTGCTTTCATAATACACAAGTGTTTTCTCACTGCATCCATTTTTGTTCAAATCCATTGGTGGGCAGCATACCTAACTCAGCTTTTGTTTAAGTTCTTATGTTCTTCCAAGGTAATTGGCCCTATGGGACTTTAATCTAAATGGAGTGTATCTTTGTAGGGACCTTGCAGAGGTATTTCTAAAGTTTAATGGTCTCCTGAATTACTACTTTCCTCCCACTGTGAAGGAAATGGGCTTGCCGCCGTCCGTTTCCCTGTAGCATTCATTACTGCTAGCAACATGGATGTAGAAGCAGCATCCCTCAGCCCATCTCATGTCTCAAAAACCTGAGAAAGGAGAGACAAAGCATTCATCCTATTTAATGGGAGAAGACTTGCTCCGCATCAATCTGATCAAGCAAAAGTTCCCCTTTCATGCCACTACTCAAGGTCCATCCATTTAGGCTCAAAATGGGAGATTAAAGCAATTAAATCTTAGCGCAGCTTGCTGACACAGGGCAGCTTGGTGACATGGGCACAAGTCTGCTAGTGGTGTGAGAATGTGGATCTGTCTCTGTGGGGTTATTTCTGCCTTTCTTGTGCAGTCATTTCTCAGACCACTTTTTAATGTCTTCCAGACCACCAGCAGCCCACAGAACATATGTTGAGTAGCACTGCCGTAGACTAACTGGTTAATGAGTTATTCTCACAGCCCGCAATAAGGCCTCCCTTAGGAGCTGGTAGACATCTAGTTGCCTGCAAGCATAGTTGAGAACCAGCTCTCAACTGCTGTCAATACCTAATTTAAAACGCTTGTAATTTTAACAGTACAACAGTAACTTCTTGTTTACCTAAAAGCTAAGTTCTTCATTCATTCCTCCTTCCCCCCAGGCAAACAACAGCTAGGCATGTGCACACCAAAAGAGAGGATATAGTTTTTAAAAGTGTAGGTAGATCTTCAGTCTGCAGCAGTTAAGAAACACCCAAGTATGGCAGAGCTGACCCTTGCTCATCACCAGCTGAACCCCTTTGTATTGTCCCATGAGCAGAAACAGAGGGATCCTGTGCACTGAAGTACAACCTGTGCACTCAGTCCATGATGGAAAACATCAGTGAGCTTTATCAAGTACAAGTTCTACTCAAAAACAAGAGTTTAAAGTTTCCCGATGGTAACTTCAGCACCATATCAGACAATGTGAGTAGGGCTGAAGAGGGAAGTCCATCTACACATCCAATTACTGCATCAGACTATGTCAGTGTCTGCATGTCGCTATGGTGATTTTCCTCCCTTATCTTGCCTGCTGACATCACCTGTCTCACAGTAAGACAAGGAATGGATGTATAAAACCTGCTGTGCTTTGGCTGTAAATGTCATCATAGCCAAAACAGCACTCAAATTTTAAATGGAAAAATTAGAATTCCCCTATAAGAAGCTACTTGGCCCTGTGAGGAACTAAATTAGGCAATCTTGACAGTAAATCTTCACTGAATCCTTGCTTCTAAGGGACTGAGCAGGAGGTAAGCAGGTGTATGACCCAAGTCTCCACACACAGGAAAGATGAATCCATCCAGAGAAAGTGGAAATGATTTGACTTTGTTCAAGGAAATTTTAACGAGAGGAGAAGCAGAGTCTGTTTCCTGTACTAAAAAGACAGTGCCTTTAAATTCTGTACTAGTCTCATCACAAGGAAAAGACTATGCCATTTCCCAGACCCAGTGGAAACATTAGAAAGAAACTGTTTGTCTGTACAGTTTTGCACCTCCTAGAAACCAACTGAAAAGCTTCAGCAAGGTTGATTTCATCCTCTGAACACCAATTCAGAACTTTCAGATGTTTTCGTTACTTGTACTGGAGTAGAGGAGAAAGAACAATTCATAGTTCAGTGTTTTTTTCCATGTGAAACCAACTTAAAATGGTAAATAAGTTAAACATGTTTATTCCTTTTATTCAGGAGAGTTAATTGGTCCAAGGAAGAACAACAGGACTGACAAACATCTTTAAAAGCACGTGGTGAAGTGCACCACTGGTTTTCAGTTTCATTGGATCAGCCAGGCTCTAGCTTTGTACCAACCCATTAAAAATGAGAAAGGAGTTCAAAAATTCAGTAGCACCTACTTAGCTGCAGGTGACCTTTTGTAAATCCTTTGTCTTGCTAATTGTTCCCCTTATTACTCAGTGAGCGATGCAGTGCAGAGGAGAGCTGATGTCCCCTGCAGCCCTGTGGGACAGGTCCATAGGCGACCTAGAAGAACTGAGCTCTGTTAACTTCACCAGAGTGGACATGCTCTCATCTCACGTGCACATCAACAGCACCACTCCAGGACCCCAGTTGCCGGCGATGATTTGTCACCTCGCAGGTCCATAAACACTCCCAGCTTACGTCAATGTGGTTTTAGGCACATTTTTAGCTCAGACCACTCATTTTGAGCAGTCCAAAGGGAGCCCAGAGCCAATGGTCAAAAGGAGCCTCACTGTGCTCCACACAAGTTTACTGATCAGAAGTGTATGTCTGCAGGGAAGAGAGGATGCCAGAAATCAGGGCAGAAAGCTCGCCAGAATTCATCCAACCGTTCACAGACAGGAACTGGGAATCACACTTTTCCCCTACAAATGTTAAAACTATTCAAATCCAAATCCCCTCCCCACAAAACCCAAATGCCTCCTTTCTATTTTCCCTGGTGTTAAACACATGTTACATGTGCATTACAAAACTCGCACACAAACTGTGTTTTGAAGCAGGGACCAAAGTGCAGCAAACATCCTCACTCTCACTCACATTTCTGCTTTCCAAGAGAAGTGCCAGAGAAAGTATTCTATTTTTGTAAGAGTTTAAAGGGCATGGTCAGAGAAGTGACTATGTAAAAATGGCACCTTTTCATCCAGCAGATCTGTTCCCAGTGAGTATTCTGACTCATGTCTGCTTACTTCAGTGACCAAAATAGATTTTTACTACTTCTCACTCCTCTTTAGCCCTGCAGAAGCAACACAATGAGGAGGGAGGGACATAAATCCTATGCTGGATCAAAACCCACAGGCACTTGTGACCCACATTATAGGAAAGGGCTGGATGTGCCTCTGAGGGTGGCAGCACCACTGCCAATTGGTTTGCCTGTCCCATACCATATGCAGTACATCATGGGGGTGTTGTTATCTGAAAAGGAGAGAGGAGAGGGAGAGGGAGAGGGAGAGGGAGAGGGAGAGGGAGAGGGAGAGGGAGAGGGAGAGGGAGAGGGAGAGGGAGAGGGAGAGGGAGAGGGAGAGGGAGAGGGAGAGGGAGAGGGAGAGGGAGAGGGGAGAAGGAGAAGGACTCCCTTTCCTTGTAGCCCTGTGCCCTGCAGCAAACCAGCCCCTAACCAAGCATTACAGCTCTGGGCCCTGGGAGATGTAAAGGATGACCCCCAGATGTATCATCTTTATGGCTGCATCACCTTCTGCCCTGATTAGGTGATTTCTGTAAAAGCCTGTCATGGGTATTTCCTCCAAGAACTGAACCGACTCTCAATAGAAAGACAGCAAGACTAATCCATTCCTGTCTTATTCTAATGATAAAAGAGATAGATGGAGGCTGCTTCTCAGTGGCTCTCCCAAACAGAGGAGGTTGTCTTAGACTGGCAAATTGATCTGTCCTCAGCCCAGGGAGGAAACTGACAACTGCCATCCATTAGCTGCTTATATCTAAAACTGCATTTTAGATGGCTACAGGTCAGTGAAATCCAGCAAACCCCACAAAGCAGTTTTTCAGATTCACCACAGCAGATTTGACTTCTCTGCATAGAAGGTGCAAGAACCAAAATCTCAGATTCCTCTGTGCTTTTCGTTTCGAGAGCGTGATGAATTGCTTCGCTGACATGAAACCTTGGTTGTGCCTACTAAGAGGTGCTCTTTGTGGTTTCAGGATGTTGACATACATATTGGTGACAGATGATTTGGCTTGTCCCAATTGCTAGAGATACAGAGAATGCTACAGACTGTTTGCTATAAATTCATAAAAATACCCGAGAGCTTATAAACGTGGTGAAGGAATAAGGAGTACTGGCCCAAATTCCCAGCTTCATATTCTGGGCAAATATAATGAAATTGGGGAAAAAGCATTCACTTTTTTAAAAATTATTTTTCTTTTTTTTCTGACCTGCTTTTAATTCACAGGCACAGATCTGTGTAAAAAAAAACAGTCAGCCTTTGAAGAGTCAACTAGAGTCAGAACAGCCAATGTGGCAGTGCTTCTTTGGAGAAATGATTGATAACTTTTGCCATACCTGATTCACATGGGTCCTGCAATTCAGCTTGTTCTTTTCCAAGCAGTTTGCAGTTTAGTCTTAGTGCAAACTGCTATGCAATGTATTACTGTTACTTTTTAGTTATACTGTCAATGCTCTGTGTATAATCTGTGAACTCTGCAGGGAACAGTCCTTTTTATAAACAATTTTAAAAAGCCAGGTTTGAATTTATTAGCATTCATTCAATAATGACAAAGCTTTTCTACAAAGCTGAATTTTGCATCAGGATTTCCCTTCTGTACCACTGAAGAACTTTTTATTTTTCTAAATCCTTTTAAATTCTTTTAATTATACAGGAAATAAGAATATAAACCACAATAGACCATGAAATTTGTCTAAACTTCATTTTCTTTGACTGTCATATTTAAGTTTTTGTACTGCCACCACAGAAGAGTAATTCGCTAAGAAGATGCATGTGGAGCTCAGTGAATCCATATGATTTTTGCACGTACACTCAATTACACTAAAACAAATCACACACAAACTGCATGCAGTACAGCTACTGAGTGACAAAAAACGTATGGGACTTGTTGAAAAAGCGCGCTTCAGCCAAATCAGGTCAAATAGACTGTGTTTATCCATGCTTAATAAGCTAAAAATGAAGTAATAAACTCAGTGCAAAGCTAGGAGGCATTACAAAAAGCTCAAACTGGTAAGTCTACGTGACTTACAAATGAGAAGACATCAATCAGATTTTGCACAACATTTTGTTACAAGTCGTTTACAGAACAGCAAGCTGCTGCTTCTAGCCCACTACCCTGATCAGTAGGAAATTGACAGAGATATATTCTGATGCACATTTGGTAACAGCAGAGCATTAGCAAAAATAGACCCTTACAGACCACTTGCAGCAGCCAGGGGAAGATAGCAGCATAAGAAGTTTGCTCAGTAGGCAGCGTAATTGGGAATGAGGGGAGGTTAACAGGGAAGAGCATCATCTCCCAGCCCCTACCACCTGCACTGCCTCAGCCAAATCTGCTGCTACCAAGTGCTGCAGGACAACCTATCCACTGCCTGGAGAGGAAAGTAGTGCTGGCCAGAGGCTGCACTCACTGATTTGCAACAATGCTGAGCCCTTTGGTCACCATCCAGTCATGTCACCCTGAGCAAAGTCCAAGAGGTTTTTTCTCCCCTTGCTGTTTCCTTGTGAGGTGAAAAGAAAACAAGCCTGTTTCATTATAGACCTCCTGCAGGAACTTGAAAACTTGGGTGTCTAAACTGCACTGATTGAAACCACATTGAAGCTCGTGTTTGCTTAACTTGCAGTACTGCAAGCCTGCTGGTGCTGATCACTTCCTACAAGCCAACTCTTTTGGTAAGTCAGCAGCTAATGAGGTACGTGCAGTTCAAAGCTGCAGACTACCTGGCAAACCCAGATCTGAAACGCAGCACAAGTTGAGGTTCACGTGCATAAGCAGCACTGTGAAAAGGGCAGCTGCTTCTCAATGTCCTGCCAATATGGCACAGCAAGCAGGCAGTCTCCTGGCTTCCCTGCGCTGAGAGGATCATCAGCAGCACAGCATCACTGAACAGACAGTAAGGCTGAAAGCAACTCTGCTATCCAGACACTTGAACAGGGATGTGGATACCACGCAGTGCACATGTTAAAACAAACAGCAACAGAAGAGCTCAATTTGACAGCAAACCCCTGGCTCTCCAACCCCTGGTGCACACCAGCAGTCTCCCAGACACAGTGGTCCCACAGCGTCCAGCTCGTGTTGCTGCAAGCTGAGGCCCTTCCCTTCCACCCACTGTCTATCAAAGCATCTGGTATCTGCAGCTAAAATGAAAACACATGTTTATTGTTTTCTCTTAGGGCAGACAATTAATATTTATACGGCACATTATCAAACAAACATAACTATGTATTTTGTTCCTGGAATAAGTTTTTTTCATAGTGGAATGAAGTTGTGCCAAGGAGGGATTTCATCTGATGCAAGCAGCATGCGAGAGCAATCCACGTCCCATCATAGCTTTCAAAATTAAAAAGAGGTGTTTCAGAACATATCACAGAAAAGGTGAGACTGTGAAAACAAATGCTACAGAGCACTCTCCTCCTGCTCTGCCCAAGAAAAAGTGCCACCGAGACTAATAGGAGATATGCCTGCAACTGAAGTACGGCGGTAGACATTCTGCAAATGGCATGTTTACTCTAGATCAAATATCATTTTAGCCCTTAAACAACATAAAAATGCCTCACTGCATACATTTCAACTTTTATATACACACCGATTAACAAGGACATGCACTACATCTACAGCAGAATAAACTCTTGGGTTTTCATTGTGAAATTGCTGTTTCTCGTGTTCAATCAAGCTCTCCAGATTATACACATACCACTACACATAAATAGAAGAGGTCAAAACGTAGTTTAAATATAACAGATATGTCCGCAGCTCCATATTTAGATATACCCTTTAATTTTTTTCTATTGCCTACTTTTTACTGACATTTAAACTTAGCAAAGTAATTTTAGACTGTCAGTTTTTTACCTACACTAGTTAACTACCAGCCCCATTGTCAAAGAAATATATTAGATTTCCTCCACTTATTTAATTACTTTTCAGACTGTCACAGTAACACAAATCCTCACAGCTCCAGCCTTCAGCCCGACCAAAAGACAAAATGATGCTCAGCTAAAGCCTGCCTGAATATAAGTACGGGGCTAGAACCACTCCGGGAAATCAAATATATTCTAGTGGCCAGAAAAGTGGCCAGCTGTGGGCACAACGAAAGCCGGAGTGGTGGTAGAGCACAAAAGGTCATTCTTTCAAGCCCTGACCATGCTCTTTGACAGCAACGTCCACCTAGAGTTCAGGCCACAGCTTTCCACAATGCAAGAAATACAACTTTACCTTACAGATGCCCTCTCTCCCTCCCAAAAAACAATATATATACTTAAAAATAAACAACATAGTAATCTTCCTGATAATGAAAAATAAATAAACCCCCCAAAAAACTCCAAACAAACTAGCCCCAAAGCCCAATAACCTGTGGTAGATATTTCAAGGGAAAGGATTTGCCTCAACCCAATGGTTTCATTGTTACCTGCTCATAACTCCTCGAGTGTTTAGGAAAGGAAGGAAGTTTGGCATGTATCCTCTCAGAGCTACCAGACACCAACAGCGCTGCAAAAGCTTTCCATGGTTTTTATTTTTGATTCTCAGCAGAGGGCACAGAAACAAGGGGAGAAACTCTTGTACAGGCAAACCTCCATTAAGCGGTCAAAACGAGGTGCCCTGCAACAGGAGAACCAATGCAATCCTCCTCCAGCTTGGCTGGAGAAGCGCTGGTGATTTGTAGGGAGTGCAAAGGAAGGGATTTGCCTCATCGGTAGTCAGGTATTCGCTCATGTGATGCTGCTCAAACCAAGCGGGTGACAAACAACCAGCTGGGGATTTGGTGTTTGTTTACAGAGCTCCACGTGCACGCAGAAAATAAATTTTCCCTCAGCAAGCAAGTAGCAGAGACATCCACAGCACCCAGGCAAAAGTACTGGTGCTTGGGGTGCAGTCATACTACTAACAACTGTGACTGCAATTTCTGCCTATTTTCATGAGTACAATTGTGCTCATGTTGAGGGACGCTCCTTCTGAGTTTGTAGCAATCTTCACTTCAAGCTTATGGCTCCTAACACTGACACTGCTTAGCAGGCTCCTGCACCCTCACTGTACCACAGCCTGGCAAGGAGCTCAAACCCGGTTAAAAAAAGAGAGAGGAGCCCCTCATCTCGTGCTGATATAAACTATTGGAAGAGAAACATGACCAACTGATATCTTCTAGAATAGATCTTTAGAAACGAAATGCTACATAAATTGTAAGCCAGAGTAACACCTTAGGAGCAAGAATTCTGACTGATCCCATCTAGGACTACTGCTGACAGATCATTTATAAAGTGCCTGCAACATGTAACTCTATCCAGCACTGTACGATTTGTTTAACTTTGGGGAGTCAATTGTGGGAGGTGGGGACAGATGCTATCCCAAGCTCTAAGCTCTGAAGTGCTCTTGGAGGTAGCTCTTTTCTTCTTTGCAAAGTTTTCTAAAGATCTGCACATCCCACCAGCCATTGTTTGGCACAAGTATGGTAGAAGATAAGAGCCAACATTACTCTTTCATCCCACAGCATCACTGATTATTTTTGACGTCACTTAGAAAACAGGCAAGATAATCAATATCAAAATATATTTGTCCTGCATTAAGTATTTAGCCTTTCTTTCTTTTCACTTAATTAAGAAGCTGCCAAGCGATCTGTTATGGACCCTTCTCTTTCTTGCTTTCCATGTCAGCTCAGAAGTGTTTGAAACCCCACAGGTGGTGGTGCACAGACACTGATGAAAACTTCCATTTCCTACCCTGGTGAGATGCTGTCTTTGTCTACTTTGCTTGTTTCCATGAAACCGGGGGAGCGGTTAAAGGGTTAAGCCAAAGGAATGTGACATTTCTCCATGTGCAGTTCAGAGACCTATCCTGGTTTTTCTAACGGTCTCAAAATTACACGGGTAGAGTGTAATTTCCAAACTATTGCTTCAGAGCTGAAGCAGCGTTAATTCGGAGAATGGCACTTCGAATACAAATAACTATTTAAAAAAAAAAAAAAAAAAAAAAAGGAAAAAGTACAATTTTAAGTACACTGTGGGCACTCTGTGAAGGCAGCAATGAATGGAAGTTTATGTTAGCCAGAATTTGCAACTTCAGCTTTTGCAAATCAGATTACCTTCGCTGCAGAGTCTACAGGAAAGTCATCTGGTCACCAAAACAGACATCCGAGCACTGTGTCCAAGCGCTGACTCGGAAAAGTGCCACAACCAGCTCTGATCTCATCAGCCCAACTCAGGTAACTTTAGGTTTTCCTACATCCAAGACCTTGTCAGCTTTTGAGACAGCCGCACAGGTATTAGTTAACTGAACGGCTAATTGCCGAAAGAATTTACAAACGAACGAGAAGAAAAAATCATAACAATAATAAAGTGGGAGGGAGGATATTTCGGAGACTTGTGCCCGAAAAGAGAGCGGCCAGCCTGAAACCAAACGCATCAAAATGAAAGTGCTATCGCTTTACCACCCGAAGCAGCCTGCGAGGTCCGAGTGCGCGCAGCGGGCGCCCGCAGGAGGATGCTCGGCCGCCGCCGCCCCGCTCCCTTCGCCCCGACGGCGGCGCCGCGCCCCCTCCGCGCCCATCCCCGCTGCCTCGAGCCGCTCAAACACCCTCCTCCCCGCGCCCTGTCCACCGCGGTCCGGGGAAAGGACTTACCGGGCTCGGGAGACGGCGGGGGCCGGGGCCGGGGCCGGAGGAAGGCGGCGGCCGCCGCCAGCGGGAGCGAGCGAGGGAGTGAGCGAGAGCGCGGGGCCGGCGGAGTGCAGTGAGTCACTTCAGTCGGGACGGGCTCAGCCCATCGCGCTGGCCCCGGGCTCAATGAGCCTCTTTCTTTCTCCAATCGCCGAGCGGCGCAGCCGCTGCTCCTCGGCGTTCCCCGGCTCCCCCGCGGCCGTCGGGGCGGCCCCGCGCTGCCCACCGGGCACCGGCACCCCCCGGGGCGGCCCCGCTCCGCACGGGGGGGGGGGCGGGAGGAACTGGAGGTGAGCGGGACCGGCGGGGGGACTGGGGGAGGGTGGGGGAGCGGGGCTGTGGGGCTCGGCCCGGGAGGGTTTAAAGAGAAGTACAAGCGACGAGCCGACGTGAAGTCTGAGAGACGGCAGTGGGGCTCGGGATCGCCGTGCAATAAAGAAGTGAATGCGGGGAAATAAAAGGAGGAAGGGGGGAGCGTGGTGCGGAGAGCCGGGCGCTGAGAGCCCCTTCAGCGGGGGACGGGGAGCGGACGCGTCCCGAAGCGGGGAGCAGAGCGCTCCCATCACACACACATAGCACAAACACACAGCACACGGAGCAAGGAGAGACGCGGACGCGGGGGAGCAGCGAGCGATGCGCCTCGTCCCATCCCGCTGCCCCAATCCCGTTCCTTCCCTCCTTACCGGAGCGCCTCTCCTGCCGCCGCCTCCGCGCTGCCCCGGCCGCCCCCGGGCGCTCCTCGGCCCCCGCCGCCGCTTCGGGCATCGCCCGCTGCCGGTCCCCGCAGCGCTCCTCGGGCAGCGATCAGCGCACGGTGAGGCAGCGAGAGATGCGGAGAGCCGAGTGCTCCCTTAATTCAAATAATAATAATAATGATAATAAAATAAAATAGGAGAAAAGGAAAAAAAAAAAGTAGAAAAAAAAATTAAAAGTGTCTCCGTTTTTAAAGCAGAACTACATAATGTATTAATTGGTTGCTATTAGCATGCAGTTTTATTGAGCGTAGCACACAGAAGTCTGATTGTGAGCGAGGAGTGTTTTCAATGAAAGTGGAGTTATTTTAGCTGCAGACATGTTTACATTTCTGTGGTTTAGTCTATAACTTTCTCTTTTTCTTGCTTCAGAATTCTGCTCCATGAAGCAAAGCCCTTAGCTCCCAGACATTCCAAAAAGTCTGCCAAAATAATAGGGGAAAAAAAAAAAAAAAAAAAAAAAAAGGAGGAGAAATAAAAAAAAAAACACACACACACAGAGACCCCCAAGTCTGGGTCAGGCCTAGGCCTGGATATGGGCAGAGTGAGCATTACCCCCTCCTCACTCCCTCTCCAGCTAAAAAGCCTTCAGGGCTCCATTTCCTGTTTTTAAGGAAAAAATAAAGTGGGTCTAGGTCTGATTTTAGACACTGCCTAGACCAGGGCTGGTGGGTGCTGAGGACCTTTAACTCTCTCCCTGCCAAAGGGTCCCCTATACACAGACCACACGCTTTTCCTCTCTGCGAGCATGATGGCATTGGACTGCACTGTGCCTTTTTGAATGCCTAAATCGTGACCGAAAGAGGTAAGCTGGCCCATGCCTAGCTCAGAGCAGCAGAGCAAAGAGACAGAGCACCCCAAAAGTGGATCCTGCCACAGCAGCACCTCCCAGTCCTTTCTCTGTGGACAGGGAGCATCCCCTCTCCCCCCACCTGCCCCACAGCCAGTGCCTCCCTGCTGGGGACAGACAACATCCTACTGAGTGTTAAAACCACAGCTTCAGAAAAGCAAAATATCCCCTCCCAATCTTGTCGCAAGCATTTCTAGGTGCCCCTTTTCCCATTTTATCCCCTCCCTCTTTTTATTTTACATGCCAGATGACTGCTGTATAGTTGGACCTTTCTCTTTTGAAGAAGCCCGAAAGCGTTATGATTTCCTAATGCTTAAAAAAGAAAAGAAAACACCTTTCCCCCAAGATGTTTTGTATTAATTTAAGTATTGGTTCCTGGTTCGTGTCAGGCCCTTTCGCAATGAAATGTCCTGCGTGGGCTGTCACACCTGCTAAATATAATCCTCTCTTTCTTTTGATATTCTGCAAAGGGCCTTTAAAGGTTCACATCCTCCAGTCTGGAGATTTAATTGCTTCATCTCAGATTTTAAAAAGCCTTGTAAACTGCTGAATTTTGTCGATTTCAAAGAAGAGGGAGGGATGTGATGGGGATGCGAGGCGATGCCGATGCTCCATGCCCTCCTCGCAGCCCTGAGTCACTGTCCCAACCCCAGGGCTCTCCGCTTCAGGGCCAAGAACGTGAGCTGACTTTATAGCTTACCAATGAGTTGAATATGAAAATAGTAGCCTGTTGCACTATGGTAAATGCTCACGAGGGAGGAAATCACAGATTCTGTTTTATAGAAGGTAATGGAGTGAGATTACTCGCACTAATGTACTTAACTCTTCAGAGAACATAAGTCTCGCAGGAAGGCAGCCCCAGAATGAGTGGCTCCCCAAAATACTGGTGGAACTGGTTAGGATGAATGCTTAGCCCCATGAACAGGGACAGGGCTGTCCCTCCCCTGGGGGCAGAGGGGTATGAGACCCTATGAGGGCACACCATGCATCTTTCCTGTCAGTATGAATGACACAGAGGGGTAGCAGATCTCCACCATTTTCAAAGCAAAGTCCTGAGCCACTCCCACTGGTGGGAACAGCAGACTTCATGCAAGCAAGCAGCCACCAAAACATAGGAGATGGGGACATGGCTTAGATATGGGATCTGGTAGGGACCTGAGCCAGTAGCATGCCCTGGCAGCAAGGGACAGCGCTCTCAGAGGTAGGATTTGAATTTGTGGTGGTGCTGTGTGGAGCCAAGAGCTGGACTCGATGACCCTTGTGGGTCCCTTCCAAATCATGATTTTCTGGGATCTTATGATTCTATAATCCTAAATCAGGCTGGTGGTTGGACTGGTGTTCTTGAAGGTCTTTTCTGACCTGGATGATTCCATAATTCTGTGATAGAGCACGTTACACAACACCTCTTACACAGTTCTGGAATAATTAAACTTCCAGGTGCTTCTGCAGGTGAAGACCAGGACTTCAGGTGCTGCCTCTTGGTAAGAAATGGAAAGGACAAAGTGTTCACATCATTCTCTACCTCCTCAAACGCAGTTTGCAAAACACAGGGTTTGAAATGATCAAATATTTTCACAATTGGAAGATGAAAAAACATTACCAGCTCTTTTCCTATGAGTTCTATGTATCTATGAAAATGCATTTATCGTTGACATGGATAACTTGCAGTCTCTCATGTCAGCAGACCTGTCATATCCTTGCTGGGCCCCTCAGTGGTGCAGGGCTTGCTGGGGGTGAACCTGGGTGCCACAGGCTGCAAGAGGGCAATGGCAGTGCCACAGTAGGCAAAAACTGGACCTGGGATCCACATACATCTCACGTTTCGTCAATGTACCATAACACCCAGATCAGCTACACACTAGTAGCTGAAGAGGTTTTGAGATTTGTTCTGCTTAATAGCCAGCAGGATAAGCTGCAACGTGCAGCACAGAAACCAGGACTGCACTTGGGCAGGTCACAAAACCATGTGGGTTTGCACACAGGATGTGATTCTATGAAAGCGCTCACACTTTGTGTTGCAGCTCCAGCACCTGTAAAAGTGCCTCTAAGTCTCATCTACCTCAGAGGCATTTCAACTCCAATTCATTAAATAGAACAAATGAAAGAGGGGTATTAGTGAAAAGCTAGTAACATTCATTATCATAGATATTAAAAATAAAATAGGACATATTAACGATGTTTTCCTTTCAGAATGAAACAAGATGAGGGCAGGGAAGATTATTTTATTTTTTACACTGCTCAGCATTCTTTTCTTCAAAATGCAATTACAACATCTGGTTTTCTCAGTAAAATGAAAAATAATTAACATTTAAGATGAACAAGTCTGGCAAAAAAAGGAGGGCACATTTGTAAATATTACCTATCACAGGTTTGGATGACATTCACTGATAAAGGTTCTCTCATGCAAAAATGACATTTAAACCATAAGAGATAGACAGTTATATTGATAAATCCTGCTGCCTAGGTGTTAACAGGCAACAATTTTTTTTTTTTCAAGTACCAGAAAGGATGACAGCAATGTGGCCATCTCTGAGGAGCTCACTAGTGTCCTTCTCATGTGAGAATCATTTTTTATCAGGAAAGAAAGGGCATTTCTTGCTAAAAGCTCTAAGGTGGTAAAAGAAAACACTTTCTTATGAGAGAAACTGGAACTCACCTGATTAGGTGCATGCTCAGATAAAGAATTTGCCTCGTCCCTGGAGGTGCTCAAGGCCAGGTTGGATGGGGCCCTGGGCAGCCTGGTCTAGTATTAAATGTAGAGGTTGTTGGCCCTGCTCGTGTCGGGGCGGGTCGGAGATTCATGATCCTTGAGGTCCCTTCCACCCCAGGCCATTCTGTGTGATTCTCTCTGTGAATTTGAACTAATAGGGTATTGTTCTCCAGGGTATTCGACACCAGTCGTACATTCAGGACTGCTGTATCAATTTAAAACAACTCACATTGATTTCTAAACAATTGGCTTAAAGGAAGCTATTTGTTTGCTTACATTTTTAATTTTTGGTTAAAAAAAAATTCTTTTTATAGTGGTAATTGAGATTAAAACACAAGCAATGTGTTAGCAGGAAAAGTCCAGACTTGATACTTCCACAAATTTCACTGGGGTTTTTATAAGGCCACCGATAATGATGGAAGAAATTTTAAAATGTCAAATGTCTGCTCTGGCTGATGGGAAAACTGGGATACTTGCCTGAATCCCTCCAATACTCTCCATTATATGGCAAAACTATCAGGTCTTTTCCCTTTATTTTGGTAGATAAGCCCCAGTCTAGACAACAAAAACTGAAAATAAACATGAGACCTGAAGATCAGCACAAGAGAAACCAGAATAAACACCAAGTAAACTTTCCCATCCACATTTCAGTATCCAGAACTTAGCCTCTTACTGATTCTCAGTTTGGAGTGGGAGTGTAGAGGGCAGAATTTGTGTATTTTCCTATTTTACCCAAGGCATTGTTCCTCCTCTCTCTGGGGCATTTCTCTGCCCATTGCCTAAAATCAAGGAACAAGAACTCATCCAATGAATCAGCACAAAAATGCTGAGCAGAGCATCTTTTTAAGAATTGCTAACTTCTTCAACCACATGGTGAAAATTAAAAAAAATAATAATATAAAAAAAAGGAGCAGTTTCAAAGGCCAGAATGACAAAGGTAAGTGACAAAATGCTATAGCTCCTGAAGTTTGCATCTTTTTATAAGTGAAGAATTCAGCCAGCATGCAGAAATACTGAGATTGGGATGACTGTTAAAATATAAAAGGCTGATAAATAATGCATGAAGACAAGTCTGATCAAAAAGTTTCTACAGCGTTTCTTCACTGGATGTGCCAAAAACTAGACTAGTATCCAAAAGTCTACTTAGAGGCAGAAAAACAAGTGCCTCAGAAAGAAAAAAAAAAAAAAAAAAAAGTTATATATGCAAACGTATGCATGAGCAGACACACAGGTTTTTCCTACCCATCTCTTGGCAGCAGCACAAAAACATCCTGGATGCCCCAGCAATCTCACGTATTCAGATGACAGGCAGGTCAGTGCTCACTGTTTGGCATGGCTGAGCCCCAGTGCAGGTGCCTCACTTGAGAGAAGGGAGAGGCCTCTACAGAGGATGACTCAGCCCTGGACGTGACACTGAATCACTCCCTGGAGGAAAGAACCACAGAGACCTGCCCCCCTCTTTCAGTGCTGAAGTTACATGGCTAAAGAAGATGATGGTAATAAGACCACTTTCTTTTCAGTTTAGAGCTGCAGCACCTGGAAACATAAGTGGTCCATGTGTGTAGGTACAGGCATGCCACCGCAAATGTTTCTCAGGTAGCACCTTGATGGAGATCTCCAGGACTGGCAAGTTGGTGACAGTCTTACTGTGTGTCCCACTGCCACAACCCTCAGTCTTGTCCAGCACAAACAGGGTATGCTTCACATTTCTTTCACATGTGATCCTTTGGAACAATGGAAAATGAATCACAGAATCATAGAATCATTAAGGTTGGAAAAGACCTCTGAGATTATTTAGTCCAACTGTCCACCTACCATCACTATTGCCCACTGTGCCCCTCAGTGCCACATCTACACGGTTCTTGAACACCTCCAGGGATGGTGACTCCACCACCTCCCTGGGCAGTGTGTTCCAGTGCCTCACCACACTTTCCAAGTATTTTTTTTTTTCCTAATATCCTGAAGATCATGTTTTTCCTAATAATTGGAATATCATGTTTAATCCAGGGTAGACATTCGGATTAGGCTAAGTGAAGTATATTTGTTCTGCCAAAGGTAAAAATAATGGCATGTTGGAGCCCCGTTGTTATTTGACTTACTGTCTCAGAAAACTTTGGATTATCCCACAAAGGGACATGTTTTCCTCAGTTTTGTACCTGAGCCCTTGAATTAACTGAAGAACACTGAAAGATGTCTCTAGGTCAAGACGGGACCAGGCTCACATGTGCTGTTTATTAGAAAAAGCAAAGTATTCAGAAGTATATCTCTCCTCTGAAATATGCTTCTGACACTGTGGTTTTAGAGCAAACTATGAAAATAGGTTCTTCAGACCAAGAACTGATTTATTTCCTTGAAGTGCACACGTAGCACAGGTGTGCCAGACATGATGATCTGTCACAATGCGGCTCATGAGGGATGACAGTTTCTCAGGGCAGCTACACTTTTGCATGAAGGCTGAAGAAAGCTTTTTCTCATTGCCTTATGTGTACATATTTGGTGACACCCATGAGGAGAATGAAGATCAGAACTAGGCCCTCCATGTTCTTGAAAATATTAGGAGGAATCTCTAGAAATATGCACCAGATGATAACAAGAAAGGGACACGGAACAACCATAAGAAATCCTATGGTTTTTACTATCATTCATCAGAGCAGATTACCATAATGGGTCCCATCTGGCTTTAAGATTTATGAAATTGATACAGCCTAGGACAGATCCTCTGTAAAAAAAACCCTGTTGCCAATGTAAAGCTTGCAGAGACTCACCTCAGTCCGTGTGTCAAAATTCTGACTTGATTTACAGCTCAGAAAATCCCTGTTTTAGTGAAAGGAGGCCTTAGTTTATGAACCATGGCAAACCTCACATCAGTACAGCGTTGAAATTAAAAGGAAAAACTGAGAGAAGGTTGTTCACAGGGAATCTGGTATTCCCATTCAGCAGCAGCATATAGCTATCTGTGGCATCCACACCACAAATGCACATCATTCTGGGACCCTGCCAAGGCACCTGGCTTTGAATTTCCCTTCCTTTCACTGTGCAGCCATTCTGCGGATGTCAGGTAGTACCTACTGGCCCCTATGCATGTGTAAAGGGGGGACCTTCCAGGCAGAGATTCATTTTTTCCTCTTTTGCCGAATGTGGTAGTATTACTGAGCTTTATTTCTGTAAAGCTCTTTGAAACAGAAAACCACTTCCTGTACGTATTTTGGATATCAAACATACAAGAAGAAGAAGAAAAAAAAAAAAAAAAAGCATCTATTTCACTTGACTTCAAATGTAATTAAAAAAGCTTCACGGTCATTGAATTAATAGAGACTACTGTCATCATCTGCAATTTCACAGGGAGCTACATTTAGAACAGGTAGATTTTGGCTTTAGTTTCCCTTTGCATGGATCAGAAAGTATTTGTACAATCATTTCAAACATTTCAAGCATTTCACATTTTACCATGATGAAAAAATGGGCAAAAATATTGAAAAGTTCTCTCAAGTAGGCGGATTATTTTTTTTAATGAAAAGAACAGTTGGTTCTCCAGAAGCATGGGAATTTTTAGCAGGCACTGCACGCTTTCCTTCAGAAATGAGTGAAAATGCTCCTGTTTTTTCCAGCCAATCTGCCATTTATACAAAAAGCAAGCAGAAGGGCACTTTCTCAATGGAATCACGGACATTTTCTTGAGGGCAAGAAGAAAATTTGAAGCATAGATGAGAAAATACGCTTTCTAAAAAGAGAATGTGAAATTAAGAATTAAAAAAAAAAGAAAGTGATGGGAAATGTTTACAACTTTGTCTCTGCTAAAACAATAGCTTTTTCTGCTTTGGGTAGAAATAGCTACTGAAGAGCATGTGAACTGCAGCAACATCCCAGGACAAGTCAACAGAAACGCAAGTCAGAGAAAACTTAGTCTCTTGCTTATGTTGCATAAAAACATCTTTTGGTGGAAACGCTTCCTCTCTGATCTTTTCCATTTTCTTCACACAGAAATAAAACAACTTAGAGTCACATAAAAAGCTGGGAACACCAAAAGCAGTCTAAAGCTATATCACACTAGATAAAATTCCCTGGAACTATTTATACATTCACTGAAACTGTATTTTATTTTATTTTTTTTAAAGTCATCTTCTTTGTTGAGGAGGTAATGTATAGATTAAGACAGTACACTTAAACTCCAAAGTCTCCTTGGAGAGTTCTTTCTGGTATAAATCTGCTATCCTTTAACTTGAATTATAAACAATCTACATGATATGCACCTGGTTCTGGCAGGGTCTATATTATTTCACTCCCAAAAGCAGCTTCATAAAGAGAACACACTGCATTTCAACAGCAATATAAATAATGTTGCAGTTTGGGATCTCTTGTGCTGCTTTCATTTTTCTTTCTTTCCTTTTCATCTGCACTGAACCACACCTCTCTAAAAATACTCTGTTTCTTAATGAAAACCATATTTTTTGGCATTTTTTTTCCCTGCGTGTGCATGACCTGTTGAAATGCCTGCACAATCTTTAATGTCAGCTTCAGACGACACGTGTCTTATGAAAGTCTGGGACCCAGCTCTTGTCTGGGCCTCTGAGATCTGTCCCACATCTTTATGAGAAAGAGGGACAAAACCTTCTGTTTTTGGCATTTTATATTGGAGTCTGCTTTAAGCTCAGAGAAAAAAAAAAATAGCAACGTAGAGTCTAGACAGAAGAGATTGGGTTGAAATCTGGAAGCTATTCAGTGAGGCTACAGCACATGGCAGCTTGACTGCAGCAAGAGATCACATTACGCTGCCTAATTACACATGAAAAATGTACACATCACTTTTCTTAAATGCTTGGAAAAATAGATGTTCAGATGGCAATTGTGAGCTGTAGTAACTGAGCCAGTTGCACATAGTTGGAACGCTTCACAAATGGCATTTCAAAAGCCTGCGTTTTTCTGTACTTTTTTACAATGTAATTATTTTTGTGTGCGTATTCATGAAAGAAATTCTAAAAAAGGTATTCTAAATTTAGCAGATGCTTGCCCTGGAGAGGGAACATGAAAAGGTGAAAACCCAACATGCGAGCAGGAAGAGCGAGGGCCCAATTCTGTATCCTCGCTGGCCAAAAGGCAAATGTGACACAACTTGTTCGAAAGTGCAAGTCCACCCGCCCCAGCCCAGTGAACTCCCTTTCGTCTGCTTGACTTACACAGCCCCGAACACTTCCTCCTTTGCAGTAAGCAAATCCAGTGGTTTGTAACTTCAGTGGGAGCTCCTCATGTAAGTAAAGATTAGCAGAGGCAGTTTGCAGTGTTAGCAGAACCTACATCACTGAGATTATGTGTTTATATTCTGATGCAATGTTTAGAAGTTTCTTGGTTAGCATAGACAAGGAGGAAAAAAAATCTCATTTCAGCATGAAAGTCTGCTGTCATCGTATCCTCCCAGCCTCCTCTCTCCAAGACCTGTTGATGGTTCCTGTTTTCACACCAATCTTGTGACACTCTTGCTCTCTCAGTGATATGCTAAAATGGTTCAGAAAGAAGTACGATGAAATTATTTTGTTTCAGTCAGCTCAAATGACATCCGCTCTTCTTTTTAGCTTAAACACTCGTGTACAAAGAAGACTGCTCCAAGGGAGAAAAATGTTTTCCAGACTATTTCCAAGACTTGCTATTTCAGTTCTTCAGTCTAAATGAGACGTATGGAAGTGGACGCGGAGAAGATGTTGGTGTCTCTGTCTCCCAGATCGTGCTTTTTCAAGAAGACTCTTCAGAGAAAGTTCCTCCAAAAGGAAAAAATAAAACCCAGTCCTGCAATCTGGGCACCGGATGGTATTTTCCCCCTCCCCTAGATGAAAACATGAACGTCAGACCTTCCTTTGACTTTTCCAAGGATGTTTATATCCTGGGTTCTGTCCAGAATCTGTTCCTTGAGAGCGATTTCTCTGATGTGGTGGGCTTTGTATCTATTCTCAATATTTCAATCAATTCTCAATTTTCCAGTTAATTTAGTGCTTTCAGTGAGAAAGACTGGCTGGCACAGGCAACCCCCAGCCCAGAGGCAAATTTCTTCTCCAGTATCCTCAGCCAGGCCCCAATTAACCTCATGCTTAGAGCAAGTCTTGTTACGGCCACCATGCTCTCCCCGGCCTGCTCCCTCCACGTGCCTTACCCTGCTCCATCTCTGGACAGCCAGACCTTGGCTGAACCACTTATCCTGCCAGACACAGAGGAAAGAACATCTTGTAAAGTTTTGCTGCTGTTGTTATTATTAAAGCGGACTGAGCACGAAGCAGCTCTCCAAGCTATCTGGCAAATCTGACCCACAGAGAAGTCCTATAAGACAAAAATGGTAAGTTCTGGATATAGAAGGAAGCTTCCCAGTTCACAGAGATGAATTTTGCTGGAATGGCTGCTTTAAACCCCAGCATGTCTTGCTCCACTGATTATTTTACCACAGCTCTCCACAGCACCTTCCTTGGTTTTTCCCTTTTATGGCATTGCTGAAAAAAGAAAAAAAAGAAAAAAAAAAAAAGGTGTTTTGCTGCTCACACAGCCTTAGCTGATATCCCACAACAGCCACCCTAGGCCTTCTTCACCCAGGAAGAGGGGGTGCCATGACCACATGAAGACCCACACTGTTCCCTTCTGAAGCAGATGGGAACCACTGTGGGTGAGGCCTTCCTCCCTAGGTTGGCCTCTGCAGAAGTTTGGGACAGATGGACAGAGCTGGTCACTGAGCAAGCAGCTATGTCCCTGCATCCCCCAGACATCTCCACACTGTATATTTCGTGTGCCATTGTGGTCGGGGTGGTGGCATCGAACCCTGAAAGCCCTTCAGCGAGCTATTGGCACATCCTCCAGCAGGGTCAGGCCTGTGTGTAATTTATGAGAGTTGTGGTAGCCCTGCTCCTCACTGGCTGTTTGCAATGAATTTTAAGTAACGTTAATGTTTTCACTTCTGCTCGCTTCTGAAAGGCTGCTGGTGAATGAGGAGGAATGATCACAGGAAACAAATAGTTTCCTCTGGTCATCCTGCTCACCACAGCCAAGCTATTTTTAACAAATCTGATTAAAAATTATACAACGCCGTCTTTTCTGGAATCTGTTTTACTGAACAAGTACAAAATAAACCAAAACAGGAAAAAATGCACCATTTGAAGCAGCTCTTTTGCTGCAACTGATTTAGCAAAATAAGCCACAGGGGAATGAGAATGACTTTCTAGAACTGTTTCCTGTGGTCATCCTTTGTGTGTGGAAGAGAGGAATATATTAAGTTAACCAGCTGCTTCACTTCATACAATAGTAAATTATTCTAAGCATTCTGGTCACTAAAAAGCACGCTCTCTACAAGGTTATTCCCATTATCAGTGTTACATGTTTAATTTCTTTCTGTGGACAGCTTTAAACAGTGCCTTTTCAAAATGTTGTCAAGTCTTTGAGAGTGTGTTCAACAGAAAGGGCTAAATCTGACCGGCCAGATCCAGAGATATTAGATCCTTCCCTGGTGGGAATTCTTGCTGGGACAAGAATTGGACAGAGTAAAATTCTTTGCAGCAAACAGGAGGTCCCAAATCTTGTGATTAGTATTATAGAGTCATAGAATCATATGAGTTGGAAGGAAGCTCTAAAGGTCATATAGTCCAACTCCCCTGCAATAAACAGGGACACCAACAGCTAGATCAGGTTGCTCAGAGCTCTGTTCAGCCTGATCTTGAATGTTTCCAGGGACAAGGAATGTTCCAGGGACATCACCTCTTTGGGCAATATATTCCATTGCCTCTCCAGCCTCTTGGTAAAAAAAAAAACAAACAAAACTTATTCCTTATGTCCCCTCTTTTAGTTTGAAATCATTTCTCCTTGTCCCATTACAACTGACCCCGCTAAAGAACGTGTCCCCTTCTTTCGTACAGACTCCCTTTAGATACTGAAAGGCCACTATCAGGTCTCCCCACTTCCTTTTCCCCTCCAGGCTGAACATCCCCAGCTCTCTCAGCCTGTACTTGTAGGGGAGGTGTTCCATCCCTTGAATCGCTTTTGTGAACCCGCACTGGATGGGCTTCAGCAGCTCCACATATCTCGTGTACTGAGGACTCCACACCTACTGTCACCATACTCATTATCTAAAAATAACTAATATATTTGGAAATCTTATGATCAAATGCAAGAAATCTCTCTTCTTGCATCTGTTTCCATTTATGTGGCAAGAGGTGAGGCTGATGATCAGGTCGCCTGATATGACTTGCTGTTTACTGAAGTATCTTTCACCATCATGCCTTAGAATTACTCTTTATCAGCTCCTGCTCACTTCATTTGGGCCAAAGTATGACCCTAAACATTCAAAGACTGAATTTTATACTGAGGGATTTTGTATAAATGGGTAACATGTCTGAGTTGCAAAGACATAAGAACATCAATTTGCATCTTCACCGTTTAAATGACACCTACCTCTAAATTATTCTAGGACACTAGGTGCCTAAATTGACCTTGATTGAGCTCCTTCTCTGCATTAGAAATGAACACTAAAGGTACGACTGTGATAGGAAAAGTACTAATATTTCCCATGAACAGATGTACTCTCCACATGAAAGGAGATGTGCTTTGGACTGTTGCTCTCTCTGGCCACAAAAATTTTGTCTTCATTTATAAAATCACACTTGAATGAACTTACCCTTGTAAGATGTTCAAGGAAAACATCTCAGGAGAATGGCCTCAAGCTCTGATCCACAGAATAACAAGGGGAATTTCAATATGTGAGTTTAGCTTGGAGGAATCTCAGTATAGGGCTGTGAGTGGGGAGGACAGGAAATACAACATATGTGGCCTAACTTACATGTTACTACTACCAATAAAGGAGATAGTATTCTGCATGATGATGGATTATGTACTGAAGAACTTATTCGTTTTGTTTAGGATTCTATTAGTGATCTGGATCAGACATAATTTTACAAGTAAAGGACTCAGTATGCATTTATCATTCCTTGAGACCCACGTGCACAGGTCTTGATGTGCTACAGTGTTGCTTCTGTGTTGTAATACACATGTACATTTGTGTAAAAGCATTATTTTATCATTAATAATATTTTTAAAGACATTGCAATAATTATTTAGTCCAGTATTCTCTGTAGACTCACAAGCGTTCTGCTGGGGACAGAGTCTGAACTCTGGCTCTCAATTTGTGCATTGCAATTGGCTTCTAATTCTGTGACTGAAGTAAAACCACCAGAAAACAAAAAAAAAAAAAAAACACCCAACCAACCAAACAAACAAAACCCACCAGCAATAGAAGCCCTCAAATGGCTAAATCCAGTCTAATGGCTGGTCCTCACCCTGCTTAGTCTATGACTCACATAGATATGAATGCTGTAAGACAGTTTTTTTAAAGAATTTTCAAGTTTTTAGTCAAATATTATTAATAAGAAACTTAAAAGATATTGTATCTCCTGATAAATAAAATATTTAGAATATACTCTCACATCTCTCTGAAGAGGTACCCCCAGAAATCTCACCATGATACCTGAACATCTTTCAGCCATGCATAACAAATGTCAGGTACAATCGATGCCATACTTCTCTCCCCAGGAGAATCATATGTCTCGTGTCTTTTACTGGTTAGGGCTCATTTCTTTTTTTGTTAGTGATCATAGGGTGGAGACAGCACAAATATTCAATGACAAAGTTTTGCAGGATGTTTTTTCATTAATTCTCTTTCCTACAGACTGCCATAGATCATTCCAGAAGATCTGTATTTGAAGGCAAAATAGTCTCTTGCTCCTCCAGAGCTGTTTGCAATTTACAGTGACTTCTAGAGAAAAATAGGATTGTTTTGCTTTGTTTTGTTTGAATATTACTGTCCTTGTAGTTTTCAGGACAGTTTCTTAGAGGGTTTCCTCCTCCATGAACCAAAACATGGCTGATCTGACATTTGCAAGAGTAGCTGAGCTGTTCTATACCTGTCCCCTCAGGCACCAGTGACACATGTTTCTGTGCAGTGACCATGTAACAAGGTTGTTTCTCTAGAAACAGGAACCACTGTGCTTTGGGTGTCAGGCTTTAGAAAATGCTTGCTTGTGCTAAAACCTAGGTGCACTGGCATGTGCCAGCTTCACTAGCAAGCCATTTGTAGTCCTGAGGGTACCAAAAAGAGCTTTGGTAGGTGTTTTTCGGAAAAGGGTAAAGTTCTCTCTTTGATCTGGAAGATCAGCAGGACAGGGGTCCTCCACTGCTGTTCTCTGAAAAAGTGTCTACAGACTGGAAAATCCTCAGTCTCAGGCCTTGGATTAATCCTAAAGGAAATCTAATAAGTCTTGAAATAAGTGCTCCTGTATGAAGACTCTCTCACAGTTTGAGATGTTTTTAGGCACTAACAATACGAGGCACCAACATCTTCACAGAAAGACCCAGATGAAGAACGAGGAGATGAGTATTTGAATCCAGATTATCTCAAGCTTATATTAGGTTCAGAATTTGATTCCAGTTTTCTCTTTCTAACTTAATAGCAATAGAGCTCAGTCATGAAATTTGGTATAATTTGGTAGGAAGGAGAAATGGCACTACTGACTGTCCAGGAGCAGCAAAAGTGAGGATCCTCCATGTGAAGGGGTGACCCAAGAGCCAAGGCTGACTCCATTACAGACTGTCCAACAGGGTACCACCCCATGGCATCTGAATATGGCATGCATAGCCTCATAACTGGATCCATTAACAGTCTCTGTGAAGGCAAATGAGTTCAAGGTTCATCAAGCAAGCCCAATCAGGAAAAGGAGATGGAGACAGAGGCAGGGCTGGAGACCAGACTACATGATAACTCAAGCTAGGAGTCAGTGAGATGCATTAAGGTGCATTGGTGGGACGCCCAACCAAGGCCAGCTTGGTAACAGCCAAAGTTGAGGCCTCTTGGTAATTAATTGGGTGCTGATGCTCACCCAATCACTGATTTAAAAATAACATTAATAATTTAAAAAAAGAAAAGACAAAATTCAGAGCTTCAAAAACTGAAGCAAAACAGAAAGGTGGAAAGGATTTTAACAAGAAAACCAGATTTACCTCCAACAATGTGTTAGTTCAGGGGAACTGAGGGTCCACCGTCTGGAAAGCACAAGGAGTGACAACATACATGTGTATGGACAACCCAGACCAGCAAGCTCTCCTGCTTATGGCACACAGCCCACTGAAACAAATGCACAGATCATCAGTCAAAGGAAGAGCAGCAGCAGTTTAAGGACCTAAATCCATTTGGCTCTGAAAGCTGCCTGCTGCTAGTGAAGTCAAAAGAAATTTCAGTGCTTGAGGTGACTAGTGTTTCTGGATGACAGAAAATCCTATTTAAATCTTTTTAAGCTGTTGACACTAAGTTTCTCATAAGAAAATATATACTTTTTCATTACTGCCACTTTATTAAATGCTCTGTACTTTGGAAAGAAATTCTGAGTCCAGCCCAAAGGAGCATGTGTCACATGGTGCCTTGTCACCCAAGTAGGCAGAGCAGACCTCATGCAAACTCCTGTCCCACTGTTCTTACAGCAGTGGAATGAGAAGTATCGTTTGAAAACATTTAGTGAAACTAAAAGACTTTCGCTACCTTTTTCTATTTGGAATATCACAGGAGGACTCCACACTTCACAGATGGATTTCTGACAGGATACAGCAAAGGTAAATAGACAGAAAATTAGGAATAGCTTATTTAGTTGAAACTGAAGAGGGATTGGAGGTCAGGAGGAAAGATCTCAAAAGTTGGAATACAGCCAGGATACCAAAGGTAGACCTTTACAACTTGCAAAAAAATGCTATTGGAGACTTAATGAATACAAGCAGGAGCATCCTGTTGCTCCCCTTCCCTCTCCCCCCCCCCCCACCTTTCCTTTTCCTTCTCTTTTCTCCCTGTCTTCCTGCAAAGCTCTCCATAGAACTCCACAGCCAGGCAAAAAGTAAAAGTGTGATCCTCTGAAATGTTGTACCATGCTTCCTAAAACATACAGGCGCCTGTAGGATTACACTTGTGCATCCACTGTGAGAGCAGACAGGACCAAAGTGTGAAGCAGGCTGGGGAATGAACACAAACAAGGTCTTTTTCATGTCTCCTTTCCAAAAGCTCCAAATGAGTAAAACCTGAAGAAGCATGCAATTTCCTTCTGGTACTACCTACTTATGAAAGTGTAATATATTTCTTTCTGGAAGATGGTGTCCTTGGGTTCAATGAAAAAAACCCCACCTCAGAAACACAGGACTGTGATGTAAAGAGAACTGTGGAAACCCTGTTAAAAAGTGTCACTGTATTATGTTGTGCAGTTTGGTTTCCTTCTAACTCCTGTGTTCTCTTGTCACAATTTAAAATAAAGAAAAGAATGTTTCTCAAAACGGTATTATGCTGACATTCAACAATTCTGAGTGTATGTCCTCGGAATTTTTATAAAGTGCCATTTTAAAATATTATTTTTCCAAAATACTGCCCACAGGAACCATTCTGGCTGATCAAACAACCCTTGGAACCGCTTTAAATGCTCACGCAGCATTTCTCCAAATAAGGCTTCGTATGAAAACGAAACACCACAGGGGCTCCATGAAACACCAGTTAGCACCTTTATAAAACTCTGCTTCTAAGATTAACTGTGCTGCAACCCTGGCAGATCACAGAATTGTAAGTCTTGTATGAGCAGAGAGTGGAATTGTGTTAATTTGTCTCTGAGGATGTAATTGCAATAGTCCTTTCTTGTCTTCAGAGAAATCCGGCACGAAACACTGAGACAGGGCGCACCAGGAGAGCTTTTACTGGAACACGCTTTTGCCAGGGGGGGGTTCTCATTCACACAGCTCATCTTATGCCTGTCAAATTTCACCAGTCCATCTGAAGTGGAAAGACAAAGGTCTATGCTGAAATTTGCTCTGTGGGTCCAAGTGACGTTTTGTCCCTGTGTCACACTGGATCTTTGGCATTGCAAGTTGTCTTTGCGCATTTGGGAAGAGAAGAGGCAAACAGACAAGGGTTGAAACACAGTCAGTGCTGCTTCCTTCCTTTCTTCTGTTTCTTTTTGCCAGTACAGAATATGCTCCCAGAGAAATCTGCAAGCCATCAAGCACATCAGAACATGGGCTGCGTTTGCAAGAAACTGAACCAAATATTCAGCAGGAGCCCACTTTCCAGGTTGGAGATGGCCCCAGTTCATGGCAGCATATGCAGAAACCTCCTGCTCATCTTGTGCCTCCCAGTGCAGGTTAGCACACTGCTTGGACTGTTCCAGCAGCTCAGGGCTGCCAGAAGGAATAATCCTTCTCCCAGTCCTGCTCTGGACCAGGGCCTCCATGCTCTTCACAGAAAGCTCTGGCACTTTCCTGTTCTGCAGCAAACTCATCTTGAATTTTTTCTAGAATGCAGCAATCCAATCCAACTTGCCCAGGGTCAGACAAGCAGCAAGGTGGCTTGGCCTGGAGAATAGAGAGGGAACTGGGGAGGGACTGTCCCTTCTGAGAGCAAGGGGCCATCAGATCAGTTCAGCTACCTTGTGAAAGGTCTCTAGAGGCTGGAGACTCTAGCTCCTCAGCTACATTCCCTTCCCTTCCCTTCCCTTCCCTTCCCTTCCCTTCCCTTTCCTTCCCTTCCCTTCCCTTCCCTTCCCTTCCCTTCCCTTCCCTTCCCTTCCCTTCCCTTCCCTTTTTCCTTTCTCTTTCTTTTCCTTCCCTTTTTCCTTTCTCTTTCTTTTCCTTCCCCTTTTCCTTCTCCTTCTTCTTCCCCCTCCCCTTCCCTGCAATCACTGCACAGGTGACTCTGCATTCCCATTAACCCATTCCCACTAAGTACTAACATGTTTTCTTTTGAAAGTAGGGAACTGAGACCCACTGAGAAGGAAGGTCTCATCTGGGTCATCCACCAGATTGTGACAATGAGGGTTCCATAGCTGACCCCAAATTCATCCCGTGTGCCAACACAACACAGTGTAGGTCTGGGCAACAGTGCTGCCTCCATGGCAGCATATGTGCAACATCTTGTCTGTAGTAGGCAACTGTGAGACCCCCGCCACGGGATGTGACACAGTAGGACCTCCCAAGCTCTATGGTTGATGTGTGGCACATGCTTTAGGGGCGTAGACGAGGCACATAGGGTATATAAGCTAGGTTTCACGTGTAATAAACGCCATTTTGCTGTTCATCATATTGGTGTGTACGTGCAGTTATTTGGTCCTGACCTGGTTAGGGTTAGTAGCGTAGGAGGCAATGCAACACTTGTCTTGCCATTTAGTAATGGTACCCTATAGTGGGCACCTTCCCTTTGCTCTGGAATTTGCTTATTCCCAGTCTGTGCATTAGGTCCCACAGTCCAGCAAACAAGATACCAGTAGAGTATATGAAGGCTGTAGCAAAACAAAGAGCTGACCCCAAGTTTTGTAGTCCAAAGAACACACCTGAAAGCATTTTCCTTCCCGAGAACAAAACTCTTTGCCTCTCCTCATTCTTCTCTTTTCACCTTTACAGTTCCCTGTCTTTTCAGGCTTTGGGGGATTTTTAGCTTAAAAAGGAATTACGGAGTAATTCCCTCCATTAGTAAATAACACAAAAGCTGATAAACTGTTAAAAAAACAATGAAGCCTTGCCAAAAGATTTAGTCAAGACATTTGTTTTTGGGAAACCCTCTGCTCAGTGCGGTCCACATGCACACTTAATCACGCAGGGAAACATTTACTGTAGGATATATTTTTAGGCAGTTTTTCAAATGGCAGATTTCCACAGGGGTACAGCACTTGTCCTGTCATAATTAACTATGCAGAAAATATTAGTCTAGAGCTGGCCTGCCCAATGGCAGAGGGAAAGCATTACGCCCAAGTTCAGGAGAGGAGCAGGGACTCTCACTGTGTGGGCTCGTGAAGACTAAGCACATTACACACATATTTGGCCATTACCACCACCAAAGGCCATGAGCTTCTCTTGCAGTGTGTGCTTGGTAGGCCAATCCTGGAGCGGAATAGCTTTCAGCTGCACAGGATGCTGCTTGGCTGCTCCGAGAGATGAAAAAAAGATGTAGGAGTCAATCACTGGAAAAGGGAGTTGGATTTAAACCAGGATTAATGTGACAGCCAGGGATCTGAAGGGTGGTGGAAAGCCCAAGAGGCCCCGCAGCTCCCGTCTCACACGTGCCTGCCAAGTCCCACAGATTCGCAGCGTGACACATGTCTCCCATTTTGGATCACACGGCCACACAAATAGCTCGTTTGTTCGCATGGCTTCGGCCGGCTGCTGCTCCCTTCTCTGAGAAGGGTGAGCTCCACACGCTGTGTTTTCCTGCACCGCCTCTTTCTTTTTGGCTTCAAGTGTTTATTGATTCGAAGACATGGAGGTGACAGAGGTAAATCCTCCAGCAAATAATCCCTATCCCTCAGACTGTGCTCTCCTCTTCTCTGGTTTCACAGGATCTGATCACGCCAAAAGTGCAGACAGCACCGGTCCCTGGCTCAAATAAAGGACAGTCTTTGAGCATATGCTTAAAGACCACAAGGATGGATTTCAACATGTACTACTGAAGGGCTCTGCTGACTGAAAGTCTTGAGAAACAGAATGGCAAGTCATCCATAGTCAAGTTACCTGTATGGTGGTCTTCTGCATATGTGTGGGTGTTTTTACACTATGTTGAGAACGTTGTTGGTTTGGAAAGACCCAGCTTACGTATCTTACAGGGAATGGCTAGAATAGGTAGTGTAATGGCAAAACAAATCAAAACTTTATTGTCATTCCTTGAAGAATTTGTGCCATTTTTTTGGCTCCCTGGCTAAAATGGACAGATTCAGCCTTAGCACCATTCCAGGAGCTTTATTAAATCCCCGCTGCAGCAGGGATAGCAGCACAGATATCAGCTGTTGGAATAGTCAAGACTTGCATAAACAGAAGAAGTTTTCTAATTTCTTTAAATTGCACTATTCAAAGTCTTGAAGCTGAACTGAGAATAACTGTTATAGCAGATCCATGAATGAAAATAAATCCTACACAAATAACATATGTAGAATTATCTTCTCTAGTTGGTGCCAATAATTTTACTGAGAAGTAGTATGTGTCTTTTACTGTATTTCTAAATGCTGAGTGGCAAAACATTACCCTGCTGCAAACTATTCCCATAAAATTGTTGCCTCCACAGCCCTGCATACCAGACCAGCTGCCATGACAGAATTCTATAAAGAAGGCCAATCTCCAGTTCCTTTCTGTAGATTTTTTCAGGCCACAGAAAATAAAACCTGAAGGAACCTGCACAAATTACCCCTTTTACCTCTCTGCTTTCCAGAAAGGATTTTTCCCTGTTCCTGGCTGCTACAGAAGAGCTGCATAACTCATCACTGCTACAGCTTCACTTCTCAGATGTCTTGGGAATCTAGATGTCTAGGGATTCTCAGATGTCTTGCCATTCTAGATGTGTTGGGAATCTCTGAATGATTATTCCAGAGCTTTCACAGAGAAGATTCAACCAATGGATTGAGGAGAAAATCATGAAAACTAGCTGTACTGTACAGCATCTACAGCATCAAGCATACAGCATAGTAGCTATAAAGCATCTGCCCTTTGCGTGCTACTTTACAGGGTCATTACACAGTCATTTATACAGCCACACTCACTTGGGTTGTGTGACATCAAGTTTACATCTCTTCTTGGCTAACTAGAAATCTTGGCAACTGTGGAAGACTTCTAACACTTCCAAGGTTAGCCATCTATCTCATGCTGTTTCTTGTTTCAGTTCATTCTTTTTCTTTACTACTTCTTACACCATTAAATTGCTAAGAAATTCTTTATCAATCAGATTATTTCATCTTGCATCATTTACTGAGCACATGCTGTAGTACGCAGGATTAGCAGTACTGCCTCTGTGTCTGAAGTGCTCCTCTATCACATTTGCAAAGAGATTAAGCACTTTATTTTTGCTTTATTTTTACCAAAGCTATGATTTATTTTGCTTACATTTCTTTCTGATAACATTTCTTCTAAGTTTATGACGGGGATAGGTAAGTTTCTCTTTTCCACCATTGCTCCTGCACTCTCCAGTCTCATGTCACACTCAGTCCAGACTCCATATGATTTATGTCAGCCTTCAGAAATAACAAGACCTGTTCAAGCTGTGGAGTTAACAGAGCTGTGTGGAGATCAGAGCAGCACTTTCTGGGAAGAACCATGAACTTTTAGGTGTTACTTAAAGGCCAAAGGACCACTCTGTTAAATATAACCATTCCAAAAACAATCATGACAAATAAAGTGGCCAAGAATATGCAAGAGGCCTTTTAAAATAACATTTGTGAGCAATGTCTCTTGAATGAATTGTGTTTGAATGCTAATGTACTTCATATAAGATATGCACCTAATTTGCTGTTTTTGAAGTATTTAACCTAATTCAGGTGTCCAAAGGATTATGAAGAGCAAAGAATTTGCAAGTTGGCTTCAGACTGCATCCCACTTGGCTTTCTTTATGTTAGATGTAAGAAAGGCTCTAAACTCAACTCGTCTATTAAAAAAAAAATCATAATGGAGGGAAACAGGAGTCCCACTTTTCCCCAGTCTCCTCAGATATCTGAAATACCCATGAAAATTGGAAATAGCATGCATGTCGTGCAGCTCTAAGCTGAAAATGGCAGAGGAGAGAGAACAAAGTCCCAGGTGTCTTAAGTTCAAAGAGCCAACATTGTGATATGGCTCAGAAAAAGACAAATTCAATTAGAATGCCCAGCCAGTAAAAAGAGTAAGGTATTAATTCTCCCATCTATGTATTAAAATCACATATTCTCTATGGCAAACATTGCAGTACATTGCAGTGTTTTCCTGCATTCAAATGAGAGCAGCTGTGTAGAATGGTTACTAGGATGGCAAACAGAGCAGCTTTTCGCCCAAGGAAGTTTGGTTTGTTTAGTCCAACAAAGTTAGAGCTAGGAGGGAGAAGGCTTAAGTGCATTCTAGAAACAAATTAGGAATGTATTGGAGCTGTCAAAGCAAAGAATAGAGTTGACAAAAAAGCAAATAAATATAAACTTGCCAGGAGTAAATTTAAACAGGGAATGAGATTGCTAACAATCAGAAGAATGGAGTGCTTAAGCAGCTTTCAAACAGAAGCAAAGGGAGTAGTTAGGCTGGAAACACAGCTTCTAGGCACACAATATGTCTATGAAAGCAAATATCTGCAACATCAGGAAAAATTTCATGTTTCATGTGGTGACTAGAGACCTATTTTATATATCCTTAAACTAAGTAAATAGGAAAAGAAAAATATTGCAGATTGAAGACCCCAAAGCATTTAATATGGTATTTTACCGAAGTCAAAACAAAGCATGAAGAATCAAGATTCTGTAAAGCAGTCTATTGACAAGTGGAATGGGTAGAAAGATTTCAATTTGCTGCAGCCAGATCTTCTCTTCCCAGTACCTAACTATGGAAAGGAGGCAGGCTACAGGAACAAGATTGATTAGGGCCTGGTAATAGTTCAAGGTCTACCTTAATAACAAAGAAGTCTTTAAGAATTCTCCTGCATGAATTAAGATTTCTGCACCAAATATGCCATATGCTTAAACAAACAGTCTCTTATTCTCTGCATATTTTTTTTCTCTACTGCACCTTAAAATAAATAGTGCAGGGGGGTGGAATCTAATCTGGATTGAATGAGAGTGTTGCATTAGGGAAAATACTGAATGTTCTCATTCTTTGAGACTGCAATTATTAATAGATGGCAGTAATAAGAAAAAGAGAATTAGCTGCTTAATGTAGTTGCTCTGAGACTGGAAATTCTGGGCCAGAAATTACCAAGTGCACGTAAATGTCCTGTCATTTAGCATTCTAGCAAAGGCTGGGATCTCAAGTGGCAGAAGACTAGACTGCAGGGGAAGGGGAGGAGGTAAGGTCACTGAACTCCTAATATGTAGCATCTAATGTAACGCATGAACTGGATCCTGAGGGAAAGGGTATTAAGAAACAGACTACATCTGTGTATGCAGTAAGAGTGATGATCCCTGTCAGCCATGGTTTCCTGCAGGTATGTTCACTATGACAGGTAATAAGGATTGGTAAAGTTTTATTAATGAATATTTGCCTGATGTCTGACCAAAGTACTTAAAGTGTAGAGCATGTCCTGGTACAGTGCACAGGTTTCCAGCTGGAATCTACTTACAGGAATAGCATAGGAAAAATGGGAGTAAAAACCCCAAAGCCCTTTCCCTCTTTTAAACAAACCTTGGTAGAAGAAGAGTTTCCCTTGCAAAGGTGGATGAAGTAATCCTGGTGTCAGAGTGAAGGTAGCAGCTATACATTCAGAAACATCTTGGGAAATAGCTCTATTCTCCTTAGGGGTAGGGCAGGGAACAGAACAGACACTTTACCCAGCCTCTCTGCTTCACCTGAAGGTTTCTGAAGTTGTTAGTTCCAATGTAAGTATTCCCCTCTCACTCCCACAGCCCTGCAGCAAGACCAAATGATCCATATTTTATCTTCAAAGAGCTGCCTATGTTCACCCTCTGACATCCTCACAAATTCAACTGTGATCTCTTTACAGGTACAGTAGTTCTTTATTAAAAAGATGAAGCCACAAGATGTGTGACCTCGGAAAGCACTTCTGGAGATTTTCTAGTGCAAAGCTCTGGTCAAAGCAGAATCAAAACTATGGCCCCAGTGCAGAAGAGATGTGGAGCTGTTGGAGTGGGTCCAGAGGAGTGCCACAGGGATAATCAGAGGGCTGGAGCACCTCTCCTACAAAGAAAGGTGGGGGCAGTTGGACTAGTTCAGCTTGTAGAATAGAAGGCTCTGGAGAGTCTGGAAGATTTGAAGGTTCCCTTCAAACTAAATTATTCCACAATGCTATGATTCCATGTTGTTATGGATTATGTCCAGTGTGGTTTTGAGCATCTTCAAGGATGGAGACTCCACAGTCTCTATGGGCAACATCTTCCCAGTGCTCAGTCTTCCTAACCTAAAAATGGTTTTTCTTATGTTTATGTTGAATTTCCAGTATGTCACATTGTGCCTATTGCCTTGTGTCCTTCCACTTGGCCTCACTGAGATAAGTCCTCTTCATCCTCTACTCACATTCTACAAGGTATTTATGCACATGGATAAGATCACTCCAGGTTTTCCCCTCTGCAGGCAGAACAGTCCCAGCTCTCTCAGCTTCTCCTGGTCGACTAGAAACTCCAACCTTTAACCATCTAAGTTACCCTCATTAATAGTTTTGTTCACTTATTTGGTGCATCTTTGAAAATGTGATAATATATATTTTATTTTCCACTTCTAATTTAATAGGAGAGATGGTGTGTCTTCATATCTGTTATTCATTGTATTTATTGTCAGAGATTATAAACAGCTTTTGTACTTTGAAGAGATAGCACATACTTATCACATCACAGAATTTTAAGGATTGAAGGGACTTCTAGAGATCACCTTGTCCAACCCCCCTGCCAAAGTAGGCTCCCTAGACCAGGTTGCACAAGTAGGCATCCAGGAGGGTCTTGAACGTCTCCAGAGAAGGAGACTCCACAACCTCTCTGGACTGCCTGTTCCAGTGCTCCATCACCCTTCCTGTGAAGAAATTCCTATGCATTTGTGTAGAATTCCCTAGGCTTCAATTTGTGGCTGTTTCCTCTTATCCTACTGCCGTGCACTGCTGAAAAGAGTCTGGCCTTGTCCCTTTGCCTCCCACACCTTAGATATTTATAGACGTTGATCAGATCCCCTCTGAGTCTTCTTTTCCACAGGCAGAACAGACCCTGATAACTCAGCCTTTCCTCACAGGAGATGCTCCAGGCCCTTCACCATCTTTGCGGCCCTCCACTGGACTCTCTCAAGGAGATCCCTGCCTTTCTTGCACAGGGGAGCCCAGAACTGGACATAGTACTCCAGATGTGGTCTCACCAGGGCAGAATAGAGGGGAAGGATCACCTCCCTTGACCTGCTGGTCACACTCTTTTTAATGCACCCCAGAATTCCATTGGCCTTCTTCACCACCAGAGATCACTGTTGGCTCATGGCCACCATGTTGTCCACCAGGACCGCCAGGTCTGTCTCTGCAGAGGTCCTCTCCAGCTGGTCATCCCTCAGCCTGTACTGGTACATGTGGTTATTCCTATTTCTAGGTGCAAGACTCTACACTTGCACCTGGAATCATTAAATGCTTTCTATGAGCTCGTCACTGGAAGACTTCATGTTCTTACAGCCATTTGAGTGATGCAGAAGAGAACGGAACACTATATTCAAACTATTATTTTACAGAGTATGTTGCTCCTCTGTGAACCTGTGCTACTGACATTTTTTTTTCCAAGAAAACCAGGGTCTATAATTAATACATTAACAAATCTCTGATAAATGTAGCCCGTCCTGAAATATTGCTCTCATTCTTTGAAATCATCTGAACAGCACTGAGAGCAAGTGTGCAAGCATCACAGGGTTTGCAGATAATATGCAGTATTTTTAGAAAGAAGTATATTCATGTATTGTGAATTAAATACATGATGATTTCTGCCATCTGTGAGAATGCATAGGAAGGGAGAAAAAGACTTCATTTGTCACATTTCCTATGTGGTTTTGCAAATTAAGGAAATTCATGCATTCAAAGTGTAATGTTCTTGAGAGGGCAAAATGACCAGATTTTGAAACACATTAAATACCTACTGAGAACAATAGGTGATGACTTGTGTAGTCTGGACACAGCAATTAAAGCCTTGTCAGTTTAAAAGTAAAAGGTGGGTTGTAAATCATGTTAGCTTTGGATAACGAGCCTTGGATAGTATAATTTGAAACACCACCTAGTATTTAGTGAGACTGTAGCATAACAAGTTTGAATTTAATTGATGTAGTTAGAGTCTGTGCTGCTGGGTAATATAAGTGGAAGCAAAGACTCAGTCACCAATGATTCTTTCAACCCCTCCCTTATCTCCTGTGTGTTAGAATCTCAGATCTGCGCAATCCAGAATTAATAAAAATTGAGTCCCAGAAATCAAGAACTTATTTTAAAATGTTCAGATCATAAGAAATTTTTCTTATGATTTACGGCATAGCTTTTGGAGCGCTCAAAAAAACCGAATCAGCAGACTTGGTGGGAAGGCAGTGGGCATTCAGTGGCAGATTTCCCTCAGCAGTTCCCTACCAGTTCTGCCCTACAGCCAGTTTCTGTGCCACCAGCCATTCTTATGGAGATCCTGGGAGCTCAGAAGAACGAGCACAGAGGATCCTGGCTTCCAAATTCATGTAAGGATTAACAGCAGTGCAAAAGATCATACATTTCCTCCTGATGGGAGATCTTTCATGAAAGCATCTCATCTGACCCTGCTACCCTCTCTTATCCTGCTTGCTTCAGTTACTTCCACACTAAAGCAGCCCCACATGGTGGTTTGAGGTAAGTACATCAGTTTTAAATCCTGTTGAAGCTCTGTCTGAAGTGTTTCACTGCCAAAAAGTATCAGTACATAAATCACGAGATTTGATAACCCTGTTGAATGGTGCCATATTATTATAAGAAAGGTACAGACAACGCCATGAAAAGTATTGTATTTTATGCATATAGCATAAAAATAGTAGAAGTTGCTGATTTTGTGAATTAATGATTTCCAAACATACAACCTTAACGGAAACTTAGTTGAAATCAGTGGAGCAAACTAAAGTAGAATCCACTAAATAAACCTGAAAACTCCCTGATTAGTCAGAAGTAGTAACTGAAATATATGTTCAGAAAAAGTCTTAACATGTGCCATCTGGTGCTGTGGGAATTGTTTGATCTATTGAGAACTGAACAGGGTCACATCAAAAGGTGGGAAGCCCCTCCATCTCAGAAAGTAGTTTATGAAAAAAGAGAAGCATTTTTTTTTCCTTTTACTGTATTTTACTCACATATTTGTTCAAGACTATAATTTCACATCCACACATAGTCAAGCATCATATTCTTCACCTAACTTACTACCGAATATTTTAAGAAATGCTGATTAATTCTGTACTTCCTGTGAAAAATTGATGCCTGCCCAGTTGTAGTTAAAACAAGACTAGCGTCTTATCATGCTTAGGCAGAGTACTAAAGTGAGTCAAGAGACCAGGTTTTATTTCCCTTTCTGAAGCTGAGTGCATAATCAGAATTCTACTATTTTTTGTCCCTTTCTATTCCCAGTTACAACCAGGCAAAATTATTATCCTGCATCTGAAAGGGACTTTCTTCATAAGGACTACATATATGTTTATTCCACAGTATATTTATTTTATAATAAGCATCTACTGAACTGAATACTAAACTGAATACTGGAACTATTTCTAATTCTGTAACTGCTGTATAGAGATGAAAGCTCAATTTCCAGTCCTTCAAAAGCTTATCAAGGGATTTACACTAGGTTGCAAACTGGTGTTGATTCTGTGAGTTGAAAGTTAAACTGTCAACAATTTCAAGCCTAGTCTAGCTTCATTTTTAATTTTTCATTTTAATGCCACTCCAGATACTTGAAGAGAAATGGTATATGCTTTACAATTGTTGCTACGCATGCAGAACTATGGCACCTCCAGTAGCAGCATGCCATCTCCCAAAGAAATCACCTCTTGAGCTGTTTATTATAGCGAAGCTTATGCAGAAATTTCAGTTGTGTCTGCTGGTCTGTGTTTTGGCTGCAGTGGTCTACAATGATGAGAGGACAGTTTATGTGCTCCTTAACTGAAGCTTTATCACTTTGTGAAGGTGATTGTATCATGAGTAAAGCCAAGGAGAAGGTTCACTGTCCAGCTAGGTCTTAATTCCCAGTGTAGTTCAGTCTCTTAACTGAACCTTTGGAACCATAGAATCATAGAATCACCAAGGTTGGAAAAGGCCAAAAAGATCACCCAGTCCAACCGTTCCCCTATTCCCAATAGCTCCCACTAAACCATGTCCCTCACAACATCCAGCCTTTCCTTGAACACCCCCAGGGTCGGTGACTCCACCACCTCCCTGGGCAGTCCACACTCAAAAATAGAACACTCAAAAAGTAACTTGCACAGCACTTTGTCACCTGCCTTACTGAATTGAGTACCCAGGGGTGCCATTGTCCTACATCACCAGTCCACAGTTCAGCTTCATGCCCTGGGAGCCCCCTAGGTTCTCCTTCTTCTTCTGGAGCTGAGACAAATTTGGCATTGGCCTAGGTGTTGGAACACTGCACAAATACACATAAAGACATGTTGGGAAAAAAAAAAAAAAAAAAGTAGAGGAAGAAGAGGCAGAAGAAGAAGCAGAAGAAGAAGAAAACATACACATCAGGTTTCTTGGCTCCATTTATTCTCCAATTCCTTTACCAGGAACTATAATAACATTAAGAGGCCAACAGAAGATGTTTTACTATGAGTATTAAGTGCACACGGCTTTTCAAAGAATATGTTCTGCCTTTTAGTTGCAGTACTCTCACATTTAATTTATTCAATACTCGGCAAACTTACTCATTTTTATTTCCTTTCTCTACTTTGATCACAGAGTGTTTTCCAAAAATGTTCTGTGTGCATCATTCACACAAGTGCATTCATTTAATTGCCCAGGTAATTCACCACATGTGCTCACCAGCCTGGGGGAGCACACAAAGATTTCTGTCCTCAGTAATCTCATGTGGATGGAAAACTGGGAAGTGAGGAATTAAATATATTCTATGAAGTCTGCTCAAACACAGACAACATAAGCACAACCAGGAACAACAACAATGCACGCTGCTTGGAAATCTGACTTCCATGGAATTATGCCAGTGAAAATCACAGAATCACAGAATCACTTCACTTGAAATACTCTCTCTCTCTTAAAAAATAAAAATAAAAACACAAGCATAAACAAAGAAAAGCACAAAGAATGCCAAAATGAATTATTTCAGAAACCACAAAAGAACATGGGAGGTAATTTATGCACTCCCTAACACCTATTCCAACATCTATTATTCTGCTCAAGTGTGCCTATTGCAAACATTAGGGGTCAAAATGCCTACAGGAGTTGTGTTTTGCTAATACATGCCTTGCCTTAGTATGAACAGAGTTCAGAAGCTCTTAAATGAAAGGAACACACTGAACTAAGTAAGAACAGAGTTGTATTCTGTTTGGAGATGCAAATTGAGAATACTGCAACAGTCCAGAGCAGTTTTCAATGTGCAATTGCTATTTAGATAACTTTGTGACAGGCACTTTGCAAATTACCCAGAATTTATGGGCCGGATCGTGACACCATTACTCATGCTGAAAACCAGCACCCAACGGCAGCAGCCCTACCAAAGCCAGCAGGCTGCCAGACCTGAAGTCACGAGCAAGGGTTTCACAGTTGTCACTGTGCAGATAATCTACAAGCCTGCAGACATGCAGGCAGGTTTTGCAGCAAAGGTACATAGCAAAGCTGGAGAAATGTTTTCCAACAGCAAAGCACGGATGGGGTGGAGAGGCAGAGAGAGAGGCTGTAGGCTCTTCTCCTGCTTTGTTAACCTTCCTGGCTGTACTCTTAAAAAAAAAAAACAAGCATCTCAAGGGATCCAGGAGATTTTTATTCCTCCCTTTTCTTTTCTTAGCACAGGATCAACTACAGTACTTCTGAGGAACAAAAATGTCACACTAAAGTTAAGAATATTATCTTATCAGTCAGCTACATGCAAATAATTGAAGAGTTGTCAAGACAATATTAAAGGTTTCAATGACAAACATGCATGACATGCTCCTCTGAGAGGATACAGGCTCTCTAAATCTTCTTGAATGTGATTCTAAGTTACAAATTACCCACATCTTGTTCCTGTGTTCTCCTTTATTTCTTCCTCCACTCTTCCTCTATGATTGCTATAGTTTTTGTATTTTCTCTGTGGAATTTAGCTCTAATCATACTTGATCCTAGCTATAGCTTTTTTTTTTTTTTTTTTTTTTAATGAAAGGGGAAAACTTTACCACAGCAACAAATTTTTTATGACATGATTTATCTCATTCTTTTTTATGGTACTGAGATTTTTTCCCCTTTAATTACCCAACAGAAGTGAAGTCTATCATCCTTTCCTCATCTTTAAGTACTTTGCTTTCAAGCAGTTCCAGATGACAGCATGGAAGAAAATTTTCCAGCTAAATTCAGCCACCTTTTCTCATGTATTTAGGCTGACTTGCTCTATGGAGGGCAGGCTACAGAGGTTGTACTGACCACACACTAAACATGTCTTCTGCTACCAGTTCTTCTTGTGGTAATATTTCTTTACTCCATATTAAACTGGCTCCACCAATTCGCTGCCCTTACAGACCCTAGCTGTGCAGTGAAACCCCATTCTCTCACATTTCACATGTAAGTCTGCTGTTTTCTGGCACGCTTGGCACTGTGTACCAGCTGACTTTTCCACGTCCAGCCTGGCAGCACTCTGGCTGTCAGAGGTCCCAGCTCCACATCCTACCTTTTCCTCCTCATGATCTGTGTTGTGGTGTCCACACATCACATACAATTTGATAAAATGGTCACAAGAATGATTTATTCATTTGTACTCCCCCTTGTGTGCCATTTTGCAATGTTTATCACTGATGCCACCAAGACTACGTTCCTCCATTCTAGATAAAGTTTTAATATTCATGTTGTGAGGTGGAGGAATGAAAGTTTATCTGGCAAGAAACCGTTGTGCCAGGTCATTCATGCAATCACACCAGGAAGCTCTGAGCTGGGTCGTCCACAGGCAAACATCAGATTAGCCCAAATGAAGAGCAACAACAGAATTTGCTTTCTTCGAGAGCTTGCATGACTCCTAGGCTGCAGCCAACCCAGGGTCTGCGTTGGTGTTAGAGAATGTACATCAATCTGTGGGATGTTTGCTATGTCCAGCCACTTCTGCTTCCTCCTGCAGCTGCACCCAGTACTGGCACCATCAATACCCCTCCCTGCCTGTGGAAGTGCACCAGGAATGCCAAGCAACTCATCTGCTGTGGGCCGCCTCTCCCTGCCAATGGGTTTGGCATCATTGTTTGTTGAGGAAAAGATTATATTTGGATGGGAACAGGTTTTGGTTTTGCACTGGAATGCCTTATGGAACTTTCCTATGGAGAACCATTCCCAGGGAATCCCAGGCACTCCAAGGCCTCCTCAGAAGCTGAAGAGGCCGCAGTGGAACATCCACAAGCCCTGGTGGTGCCACATCTGACAGATTCTGAGTGCTGTAAGCAGTGCCCTCAAAGCTCTTAACTGATTCTTGGTGGGGCTGGGGAAGCAGAGGCTGATTGCAACATACAGCCTGTTCTGATGGAGTCCTGCTGAAACCTTGGGAAAATATTACTGTAATGAAGAACTGACTGACATTTAGCAGTGTAAAGCTTTTTGTACAACTGGGGAAATGTCACAGTACATTTTCTTTTCAAGGAAATGTGTGGGCCATGCTTTAAAAATTAATGCTCACATGAAGGAGAGAAATGCTGGAGAAGGAGCCTTTTCCTTTGTTTGCAGCGAACAGAAGCAAAATACTGTCTTTTAGGTGAGGGTAAATATGTCAAAGCTCTGACATCAGAGGGGAAACTCCCTCCCCCTGTGCCGTCCTCACCTAACTTGCATCGTTTTAGTGAAGCCAAAGGTTGCTAAAAACCATATGGAATGAAAAATAAAATAGCTCATAACTCTGCAACAGTTGGAAGGGAATTTTAGCTCATTCTTCATCTCCTTCACGTGCTGCGTTGAAATATGAGGCCAAGAAGGAGGCCAAAAGACTTAAATGGCCTATCATGAGGTAATTCAGCCACAAGCCCTGAACAGGAGAGCACAATGATAGCAGTGTGCTGGCTGTTTCCACAGAACTTGAAATATCAGAGCTCAGTTGACCCTAAAATGCACAATTAAAATTGAAACAACTCCTTGGGGCCAGGGGATTACTCAAATCTCCCCCTCTGACAATGTTCAACACAAGTGTCCCATAAAATATTTAATTGCTTGTGGCACCTGCACAGCATAGCTGTTGAGAAGAAACCAGTAAAAGAATAAGCAAGATTCCTCACCCACTTTTACCACTGTGTCCTCCAGTGACCATCACATGATCCCATGCTCCATGCAAAGTGCTGAAGGTTCAAGCAGCAGCAAACAACATGTAATTGGTCTTCTCACCACTATGTAGCCAACATTTTGTGTACAAGGGCTCGAGTTCTCCAGCAGGGTCCTGCATCAGAAGCATACATTCAGGAAAGGGGTCAAAATAACAGGCTGCATGGAGTCTAACAGTTAAGCAGGGTTGTGCTGCTGGGTTTGCTGCCTCCTTGAGGTGTGGGAGGTTATGGTGAAGGCACAAGTCAAGAAAGGAGAAGGAAATGGCTTGCTACTTGACCAAAAGTGTCAGGGTGGGTGTACTTCATTTTTGAACCCCACAATGCCCTCATGCACCATGAAGTAACCAGCCACAGCTGATGGAAGGTCTCCGAGCAGCTTCAGACATCCAACACAAATTATGTTACTGCCTGTGGTCATCCAGGGAAGAGGCAGTGAGGAGGCCTGAAAAGCAGTGCAGAGGCTGAAACCTGAGGCCAGAACACTGCAACACTAATGCTAGCAGAAGACTTTTTGAAACTCCAGGCAGAGCAGCAAGCATAGACTGATTTTTGTCAATGGTGGGACACCAGAGAATCACAGAATCATAAAGGTTAGAAAAAGCCTCCAAAATCACCTAGTCCAGTCATCCGCCCACCACCAATACTGCCCACGTCCCTCAGTGCCACATCCACACGGCTCCTGAACACCTCCAGGGACGGTGACTGCACCACCTCCCTGGGCAGCCTGTACCACTACAGCACTGCTCTTGCTGAGAAGAAATATTTCCTAATATCTAATTTGGGCTTCCGTGCATACAAACAGCTGCACTACCCATGGGACAGCAAATGGGCAGAAGAAATGGGGGGAATTAACAAGCAGCCCAGACCATAGGACACTTATCCTATGAGGGCAATTCTCTGTTTGTCCCAGGGCTTCCACAAGATCTGGCTGACTGGGGGGGGCAGGGTGTTGCAGTCATGAGATGCTTATTTTGCATACTTTATCCCATAATAATTACTAAAACAGCATTTACAACTGCAACATTAGACTGTAGAAAAACAAAAATCAGACAGGAAAAATCAGCTGTACTATGTAATGTCACTTTCCAGCTTGGCTGAATCGGTGAAGCAAAGAGAAAAACAGACTTTTTTGGAAAGTATAAATACATACTGAAATTTATATTGAATAAACATAAAAACATACCAAATTTAAAATTGAGAACTCTAGCTTAGCTGTTAGTTTTAAAATATTAACATAGGTTAATATTCACAGTTTTAAAAGTGCATAAATGAGGTTATTCATAGTCTATATGGATCAGCCATGCATACCTCTCCAGTGCCAGTTATTTTGGCTCCTCTCTTCAAGTTATGCTTCTCAACTTAGAAAAAAGAGAAAGGGGTGTTAGCAATCTCACAGGGCTGGCTTGTGTTTTTTTTTAATAACAACAAAATGTTCATTTAAAGGCAGTCTGAAAGTGGAGAAAGCTGCTATTTCAGCCAGATGGTGGCACTATAAGTACTTACTATCCTAAGTGTATTATAAATAGAAAAGGGGGGAAGAAAGAAATTAAACCAGGGTAATCGCTGCAGTATCATTTTACAGCCCTGAATCTTTTAATTTATGAGAGACCTTCACAGATGACTAAACATACATGAGCTGGCTGTGTTATGAGCCCAAACCATTAGGTTAACAAACAGCATACTAAAAAGGAATAGTGTAAGAGTGTGTCGTGACGTTTCCAAAAATGCCTTCAAAAGGAAAACAAAAACCTTTCTTTCCTCACTCCGTTCTCAAATAGCATAGAGGAATCCCAGTGGGCTGCCAAATGACCTCTCTTACCACACCACTAACATAAGGCCATTGATAGCAAAACATATTGAACACAGAAAGTACAGGGCACTGAACTCAAAACTGTTTCTTGAGCAGATTAAGTGGTGGGACATACTGGATAACAACCTGGTACACAATATACAATCAGCAGCAATTTGTAAAACTTACAGATTACATGTTTGCTACAGAATATAAAGCAGAAATTTAAAGGAGACAAAAAATATGGAATGAATTCCTGGCTCTTTTAATGATAGTGACTTTTTCCTGTTGACTTCTGTGTGGCTGAGTCAAAGCAAAATACATAGGACTTCAGAAGCGTGAATCTGTTTGCACCAGCAGAAGTGTTCCTGGTTTACAGGAGGAAAAGTGAGAATCTGGAAGGAGAATCAACCAGAAAAGATGTCTAAAAGTACAACAAACATACGATATATTGAAGGGAAAGAAAAGAAGTATGCAGTCATTCAGACATCATATTAACAAAATTATCAGGCTAATAGTGAACTTATTTAACATTTTTATATCAAATTAAATGTGAAATTAATCCTATTTTAATTGTGTTTGCCACTGTTACTCCAGAACCTTTTTTTCCCCCTTTTTTCCTTTTTCCCCTCTCCTCTCCTCTCCTCTCCTCTCCTCTCCTCTCCTCTCCTCTCCTCTCCTCTCCTCTCCTCTCCTCTCCTCTCCTCTCCTCTCCTCTCCTCTCCTCTCCTCTCCTCTCCTCTCCTCTCCTCTCCTCTCCTCTCCTCTCCTCTCCTCATCATTTTGTGTGATTACTCCCTTTTAAGAACCATTTACTGTTTTCCCAAGTTAATCTCTCAACTTTTCTACTTTATTATTCCTTCTTATTTTCTTGTGGAAAATTGAAAATATCCATTTTGTTGGTCAGAATTTCTCCTCTGACATCAATACATTAAAACATACAAACAAACAAAATTACAGAATCATAGAATGGCCTGGGTTTAAAAGGACCACAGAGATCATCGACTTTCGACCCTCCTGCTGTGTGTAGGGTTGCCAACCAAGCAGACCAGGCTGCCCAGAGCCACAGCCAGCCTGACCTTGAATGCCTCCAGGGATGGGGCATCCACAGCCTCCTTGGGCAACCTGTTCCAGTGTGTCACCACCCTCTGAGTGAAAATGTTTATATATACTGCTTTAAATTCATTGCTTTCAAAGGACTGACCAAACAGTATCTGCAATATCACTGATTTATAGATGGGATTTATAGATGATTTATACTGATTTATACTGATTTACAGATGGGGTTTATAGATGATTTATACTGATTTATAGATGAGAGAACTCAGAAACAGAACAATTTAGATATCTGTAATGCAACCTTCTGTTTATATGAATAATTTTATGATAACATTTGGTGCAGCTATGTAGATACGTGCAAAAGTGTTTGAGGAGTAGATGTTTATCACCTATAGCAGCTGCAACTGCTTCTTCTTCGTCTTCCTTGAAAAAAAAAGGTCTATTGTGGGGAGTACACCATCTTTATAAATAATTCATCAAAAGAAGAAGAGGGAGAAAAGCAGTATAATCCAAAACTATGATAAAAATATTTTTACTCATTTGTAAAATTTCAGGCTATACTTTTTTTTTTTTCCCCATTTAATCATTTTTTAAAAATCACTTAAAAAAAAAGATTCCATATCTTTTTCACATTGAAAAGTCAAATCTTCTGAAATTTGGTAGCAGCAACGCATTCAAGATTACACGTGAGGTTTCACTGCATGATGTTTCAAATGTTGAGAGATGTGTCTAATGTCAAAGATTTGCCTTGACTGGATGTTTTGCTCATAGCAAACTCAAAAATATTCACTACCTTACAAATGAGAAATATAACTGACCTTTGGAAGGCCAACAGACATACTCCCAAATCAAACATATTTTTTAGATACATAGCACACATAGGAAAAACCTGAGTAACTGGCTTCTTATCCCAATTCTCCAGAAGGAAGTTTTTTTTACCTAGACTTATATGAAATAAATGTAGGTTATAAACAACACAGGGAAGGCAGAAGCTTGCCAAAGCCTGATGAATAAGAAAAATGCTGGTTCTCTCCCTCCTGGACTTTCAGGAGTGTAGCAAATAACTCTTCCCGGCTACAGAAGAAAATAATAATTGCCATCTTAGAAAGAAGAACTGACATTACTACACGTACTGATAGAACAGGTTTTTTTTCCTCTTTGGGTTAAATAAGAAGTAAAAGCAAATGAAACAGAGATCTAGCATTCTACAGAAGGAAAATGATTGGAAGCATAGTCTTCGTATCTTCTAACAAAGATCATCTTCACAAATTCTGAAATTAGAGCTGAATTTCTCTATAAAGTTGAAATCACTTCCAAACAACATGCCCTTCTACAAAATATATGTGGGGTTTTTTAAGTATTTTTTCAATCCTAGACTAATGAAAACTTGGAGGGTTACCCTGCCTTAGATTTACAAGAGGTAATTACTGCTGTGACTAATTCCCTCACTAAAGCAGAAGTGTTCTGAATGAAGGTGAAGGTACAACGCTGGTGGTGTCAGTCAACAACTATGTGTGTGTTTGTGAATAAATATTAAAATATGTGTATAAATAAAAATTCTATTTATTTATCGTTTGTTTTTTTCTTCCTAGAATGCAAAGAAAGCTATGAATGTCTCCAAGTGAATAATCAGACTGACTATGAGTTTTCTTGAAAATGAGGAAATGTCATCACAATTTGCTTCTTGGTTTGTTCAAAAAAAAATATTTTTACTTCTAGTTTCCTGATGAGGAATCACACACAAAAAAAGATATCCGCATGGGGAAAATGATCTCACTTATGCACACTTTGACATGTTAGTCATTCCCACTTGGTTCCTCTTGTTCAGTAGCTAATCCTTGCCCAACTTAGGAAAAATTAGTTGAATTAGACTTTATCAGCTACCAGATAGGGGTTTCCAGTAGAGAAATAGTTCATGTTTCTCTTTGACATTGTGCCACTCTACTTGTTGTAGTCAATCCACCCAACAGATACTCGTGGACAGTCTTACAGAAGTTCCTCAATCGCCACACTGTGGACAAGTCACAATGAATTAACGTGCTTTGATTTAATGTAGACTTTAAGCAGCTGTCTTTATGTCAGACTTATTTCTCCAGCTCTCTTGTTTCTCCTCCGGATGTTTCATCTTCTCCAGCAGTGGTCAGATGAAAAGGAAGAATTAGGAAGAATTGCACGATTTGCTAGAAATGTAACGAGGATCACTCAGTAGCAGAATTAAAGGATGCTGTGCTCTGCAAGCCTTGCCTGGTCATCTGTGCATGCTCTACTGAGGGCTCACCATAAGAATCAGGAGCAAGACCACCAGTGCTGCAAGCAGGAGCAGGATTTGGCCCCAGTGAGGTCACCTTTTCACAAGAGGACTGTAAGCAGGAGCACTATCAGGAAGAGCACCAAATCATGCTTTTGAGATCTATCTCATGTGCTAATCTTGTCTCTTTTAGAAACCCAGGAAAGTCATTTCTTTCCCCAGATTTAGTCATTACCTTCCTCATTTTACAGCACTTTTACAGTTCATGCTAGCCAGTGATGCAAACTCAACAGAGCTCCAGTCTGAAATGCTTCAATAACATTTTCTCTGAGTACTCAACTCTTGTCAGGCCAAGTCCCCTCCTACACAGAGCTCAGACAAGAACAACTGTAGGAAACATCATTTTTGTGTCTTCTGTCACTTTGTGATGCTTGATTCAGATTAGCAAGTGTGCCTCTGCAAGGCATGTCCACTGGGTAGGGAGCAGCACTCTTCAAGCAGTGGGTACTGGAAAGCTCAGGGGACTACCTGACCATCCTTCCCTGAGCTGCAGGCAGCGTATAAGGGTCATATTTCTCCATCAAAACCGGGGAACCATACAAACCCCATGGGTTGCCTGCATGGGTAAAACACAGGGACTCTAAAGCCTTGGAAACTGCCCAGAGACAGCCCCCAAAACCCTGGTGTTTCATGATAAAGCAGTGAAGTAGAGCACATCCAGCAGAAAAGCATCTCAAAATCAGGTGAGCTGGAGGTTTCAGAAACTCATGAAGACCCTGCAGATAAGAAAGGCATGGATTGCTCCAGACCTTATTTCACAACATTTGTCTTGTCTGGAGTTAAGTCTTAACACTAGATTATATCACTAGGCAGGACTAACTTCACTCTTATCTTCAAGTAAATGCTGCAGTATAGACTCTCAGAAGAGTGCTGGTTTGTTCAACTTGCAGTGTTATGTGCACTCAACCTTTGATTCATTGTTTTCAGCAGCATTATGATTCCTGCCCTGTCCTCTTTAGGGCCAGGAACCCTACGTATCTCCTCTACTGGAGAACACAAACTCCTTGGGAATAGATGGCCCCCTGAAGCCCTGGAAATGCCAGGCAGCTGTGCCAAATTGATGATCAAACTTCAGAAGGGGCAGAAGCAATGCTGCACAGGGTACCTATATCTCAGGAAGAAAGTCAAATCTAGCAGAGATTTCAAAGAGAATGAAGAATTGATTCTGTCCACTATGGATGCAAACCTAACTTTGGAATGATCCATGAACTCAGAAAGAAAAAAAAATACTGCTTTTTTTGTTTGGTTGGTTTGGTTTGGTTTTGCTAGGTTTGCACATAAATACTAAAAACTCTCTAAACAACAGCTCTAAAACAGAACTGGGATAATTCACCACAATCATCAACACTCAGGAAATAATACATATCTTCTAGTGGCACCTCAAGACACAAAATCCAGCTCTCCCTGGTGCCATAAATCACAGAAAGTGAATCTAGATGAAAAATATAGGCTGTTACTGTGTAGTTTCACTGCCAGGCTTCAGCAGAACTAAATCATCTTTCTGTAACACAGAAAGCAACCTCAGCTAAACTAGCTAAAATAACTGAATGCAACCTAGCAGCAGAGAAGTGACTGAAGAAAGAATATAAAAGCCCCTGACAAGAGAAACCTAGGCTGTCACACAGCCCTTCAGCAGCAGGCTGATTGTAGACAGGACATGTGAAACCCAAGCAGGGTCTCTGTGTCTTAAATAAGAGGCAGAAAGGGAAAGATGAAGCCTGCAATACAGGCAAAGGGAAACAAGCGTGTGACAGCAGTGACAGAGGAGAGGCTGTTCAGGAGAGCTGTTTTCCGTCTGAGTGTTGAAAATATGAAGGAAGACAAGACAGAATCTTTTCAAGACACCTGGGAAAAATGACAGAATTTTAATTAAAGTATTTGTGTATCGAAATCACAGAATTACAGAACCATTATGGTTGGAAAGATCACTAAGATCACCTAGCTCAACCAGCAACGCATCCAGCACCATGCCCACTAACCTCAGTGCCACATCCACACAGTTCTTGAACACAACCAGGGACAGTGACTTCACCACCTCCCCGGGCAGCCTGTGCCACTACCTCACCAATCCTTATGAGAAGGAAGTCTTCCTAACTTCTAACCTGAACCTCCCTGGCACAACTTGAGGCCATTCCTTCTCATCCTATCACTGTTACCTGGGATAAGAGACTGACTCCTACCTTGCCACAACCTCCTTTCAGGTGGCTGTAGAGAGCAGTGAGGTCTCCCCTGAGCCTCCTCTTCTCCAGACTGAACAACACCAGTCCCCTCAGCAGCACCCCAAAAGACTTGTGCTCCAGATCCCTCACGGCTCTGCTGCCCTTCTCTGAACACTCTCTAGGACCTCAATGTCTTTTTTGTAATGAGGGGCCCCAAACTGAACAAAATACTCAAGTAAGAGCCTAGGAAAGATATATATGGCCCTAGAAAGTGGGAAACTTCTTGCTAGGTGTGCTGCCTTGCGCCAAATGAAGTCTCAGGAAATGGCAAACAGGCATGGGGCAAAAAAGGCCAGCATGAAGGCTTGGTGTCCTGGCAGCTACATCTGGCACCTCCTGTGGCCTTCTGCTTTTACCCTTTTGACATCATGTGTGGCACTGTGTAGCACTAAGCTGAACAGGACTCCTCTTGAGTGCACATGGAGATGAGGCCATGTGCTGCACCACAGTTCCAGAAACTGAGAGGATCCATGATCTCTACAGGAAGCTCCTTTTTCATTTCAGATACAGGTCAGTAATGGTACAGTAGGGTTGATAAGCAACCCTAGGTTTTATAATCTTGTTTTCACTTGCATGTGCATTCCTGATGTTCCTGCTGACAATGAGGACATAGGTGAAGAATTTCCACGCTGCCCTAGTGGCCTTAATGACTCTACAGAAGAGGCAAACTGCACTCGACTATTGGAAAGGGCATTCAGGGCTCACACCAATCTCACACCAGGGATGGAGCCAGACGTGATGGGGGGTTCAACATGCCACTTTTCTGAAAACTAAGTACATCCCAAGAAATCCAGGAGAAAAGACTTACTGGAGATGGATAATGTAGACAGAGGAGCTCAGAGGAAAATTCAAAGGTGTTTTCTTCTGAAAATGTGAACAGAAATATGGCTTATTCTTACTGCACTTGAAAGGAATCTAACCCCAGGGACAGAAATCTGAAGGATTAAGAAAGAAACTCAGCTAGGCAGAAGCTGGAAAGAGAAGTGATTATTTTATTCTGCACACTTCTGCCTGACTTTTGAATAGCTATGAAAAAAAAAATCTTCATTTCAAAACTTCCTGAGGCAGGAGCCACACCTTCTGTCACAGATAAATGCAGGCAGGTAATCCCATCAAAGTCAAATCCCATTGAGCTTGTTTGCTATACAGAGACCCGCTGATTCCAAGCCACTGTTTCCCTCTTCAGTTCATCACATCTGCAACTTCTGGAGTGCACATGTATTATTACTACCACACAGATCCATGTCTAAGGCATAAAAGCCCCCTCCAGCCTTGCCCTATAGTTACCTATGGCAATGATTAAAACCTGATTTAACATGTCATAATGAAATGGAATATTTGCACTAAGTATCTGACATTAGGCAGCAGAAGCTCCAATCAAGACTAGAGGATGTGATGTGACTTACTGACTGTCAGAAAGCTCTTGATGAGCCAAGAGTAACTGGGCTGGAAAACCTCTCTGCATCGTGAGGAGGAGGCACAAGTCAGCAGGCAAAGAAGTTCAGAGGTACCTGGAGTTTGTAGACTCTCAACTGCATGATTGTAAAGAGAGAGAAAGGCAGACAAACGGAGCTGCCAGTATAGTCCAAAAGCCAAGGGAGCTCCTCAGTAAGCTTAACTGCCCTTAGTTCATTCATAAGCCAAGAGGAATAGTCAGGCAGGAGGTAGAGAAGGGGAAGGTAACATATTTACATTAAAGAAAAACGTATTAAGGCTCACAAGGTGCTAAGATACTAAGGGACTGGGACTATGCACCCTCCTCTAAGGCATGGGTGTCCAAACTTTTCACTTGTCTGGACCACATTGAGTGAAGAGGAATTGGGGCCAGGCTGGGCCCCACAGTGGGGCAGAACAACCACCATGACGGTGTGGAATAGTTGGCAGCTGCAGAACAGGCTGGGCTGGGCAGTGTACAACCCATGGGTCAAGGGTTGGGCATGCCTGCTCTAGAGTGACCTATTAAAAAAAAAGATGTCTGCATCACATCATTGTGTGTGGCAGTGTGCTGCTGTCACACGCTCTGTACTGAGTAGCGCAAACTCTGTGTTGAAAGTCAGATTTGATGAGCATGACTAGGCATCATTCAAATGAGCTATTAGGAAAAGTGATAGATATGATTTGTCTGGAAGATCACACAGAAAGACGTGAGAAGAACAGGGAAGATACAGTTTGAATATCACATCAGAGCTTTGTTGATTTGGTTCTACAAGTGTGCAAAACATTTCCTCAATGGCTAGCTTCTAAAACAAAGGCAGGGCTTCCATGTGTCCTACCTTTATATGACAACAGGTAAGATACCTGCAAGTCACACAGGGCTCCTTTCACAGCTGGTGGAGAGAAACTAGCAGGAGGCAATTCATCTGATCTGATATGTGCAATAGATGAGTCATACTCTACAGGTGTCTGAACCTCCCCATTGACTGCAGATGGAGCCTAGATGACTAACTCTGACATAGTTACTGTGAACACTAATTTTCAATCAGATAAATACCTTCCTATCTCCCACCTCCCAAAATACTTCCTTCCCCCTAAGAGTCCATGTGCCTCATTCTTGAAGGTATGGTTGGTGCTTTGACTCTTTTTTAGAATTCAAATCTCTTCCAACCTGAAGACATCAAGGCTTTCATTTGCATCTTCCTTCACCACCCTAAGGTGGCATGTGACAAGAGGACATCACTCCATCGTATCCATCATGTCACTTTCCCTGCTCCTAGCATGGCTGCTGAGCGCTGGCCATGCTTTCTCACGTTGAGCTCAGTGAAGCAAAGGGGCTCTGCAGAAAGTTGTCTCTTCTAGGTGATGGAATGGGCATCCAAATGGACCAAGAAATCATACAGACAAGCTCAGATAAACAAAAGTCCATTGTATCTTAGCAATCCAAACCTCTCTAAATTGTCAGACTCATCATCAATTTCAGTGCCTGGTTTAGCACAGTAGAGAAGTGTATACTTAGTTTTGAGAAGATACCGTCAAAGAAAAGACTGAAGAAAACAGATTGCTCAAATGAGACCTCCACAGTGTCCCCTGTACAGCACTTCAGCTACAAATACCTGGCTATTCTGAAACCTGCCACTTATTTGACTGTGACCAGAACTTCACCTCAGCCATCTCGTTGTTTTTGTGAACAGCCAATTGGCAAATATTAAAGTTTGAAGTCAGAGTATTTATTATCCTGTAAACGCCATTTTGATAAAGCCATTCCCTTGCCCTTCCCTGTTCTTAGTTGAAAGACTACCTCTCTTTTACAACTCAGTAAAAATAAACCTGTATCAGATTCAATTTCTTTCATACCACTCCATCAGAATGTTTATTCTTCTTTATCACTGAGATCAATATTTATCCATGTGGGAGGAAACAGTTCTCTCTGTTCAGCAAGCTGTTATTGTGTTAAAGTTTAACGTCACTAAGGAGGCAGTAAATGACAACTAAGCCTACATCACCAAACAGGCTTTATTTATTTAATCAAATAATGTACTTTACTAAGAAAGCCAACCATACTGTTCCTAGGCGGGATCCTAAACACATTTTTCACAGTAATGAGCCTTTAATAGCTACCCTCGTTTTAATAACATATCTCTACCTTAAGCATGATTGGATGTGAGCTGGTCTTACGCTAACTTTCACACCACTGCGACAGGTAACTTTGTAGTGTTGATGCTGACACACAAAGACATACAAGAACTGGAATCAGAGCTGCCACCTATGTACAGTGTGCTTTCTTTCCAGCTTCACAGTTCCCCAACAGTCTTTTCAGCTTTGTAGTGTCCCAACAATCTTTAAAGATGAAGAGAATTAACAATTTTTTTTTTTTTTTTCTCATTTGAAGTTTTTCTTGACTCTGTGCTGAGAGGAATATCTTCAAAACTCCCAGTACAGCACAATTCCCAGAAGGGTTTTGTTTATGAATTAATTCATGATTAATATTACTTTCTAATTTTAACAAGCATTCTACATAGTAATTATTAGCCACCACTAGGGAAACTCTGAAGTGGCTTGGAGTTCGAGTTCAGTTCAGATAAACACACAAAAGTTCAGATGCTTATCCAATTGCTTGCACTTCTTGAATCAGCAGGGCAAGTCTGGAAACCTATCAGGTTTCCCATCTCTATGCTCCCACATGTCAAGTCATGCCAAGAATGTTCCAGCTGCATTTTTTTTTTTTTTTTTTTTTTTTTCTGGTAGTGCTTCTGCATGCCTTGTTTTGGTCCTGAGCTGAGCTAAGAAATACAAAGGTTCATGACAGGGAAGGTGAGGCCCAAAAGGCAGTCCTGTTCCTCAGAAACCAGAGTGCTTTCAAGAACCAGCTGTACCATAGAATTGTAGAATCATACGATCATTTGAGTTGGAAGGGACCCTTAAGAGTCATATGGTCCAACCCCAAAGCAGTGAACAGGGACATCTACAGCTAGTCCAAGTTGCTCAGAACCCCATGCAGCCTGGTCTTTAATGCCTCCAGGGATGGGGCATCCACCACCTCTCTGGGCAGCACAAACTATCCCAAGACAAAGGGCCATCTTAAGAAATGGCCATACAGCTTATGGCCCCACAAAACCTTCCTCCAAAACAATTCCCAGATAGGATGCCCATCTCTTGTACTGATCTGGAATGTCTAGGTACCCCTCTGCTCTTTGCACGTCTCTTCTCTGGTGTCATCAGCTTTCACTGTAATTCCACAGGTGTCAGAAATTGAGCTTAATCCTCTGGAGCGCTCCACCAGCCAACCATGCTCAGAGTACAGCTAACACGGACTCAGTTTCCTCATCAAAGGAATTTAAAAACATTTCTTTTAAATAGCACTATAGCAGGTGGAGGTGCACAGCTTGTTAGTGTTCAACCATGCCTTCCAAGGAAATGAAAGGGCTGGAAACAACACACTCTGCAGCCTGTGGGGAGTCGAACGTGCTTTCCAAAAGAGCACATTAATCTCCAGGTTGACTGAGGAACGCCATGCCCTCCTGTTAATGCTGCATCTGTGTGAATCCGGGAAGGCGTGTGCTATCAGGGCTAAGACATGCAAGCAAGCAGTGGAACAGCACTGAGGGGCAGAATGATTTATGACACCAGGGTTCATAACTGCTTCTGAGTTCTCAAACCCTCACATAACCTCATGATACTACGAAGAAAAGAAAGATCTATCTGCAGTAGTATTGAGACAATTTCCAAAATGCTCTTGCTTAGTTTTTTTTTACAGTTTGTTTGTATGAGGTCTTGCCTTGTCCCTGAAGATGTTCGTGGCCAGGTTGCATGGGGTCCTGGGATCTAGTGCATGGCAACTCTGCCCAGATCAGGGGGCTGGAACTAGATGATCTTTAAGGTCTTTTCCAATCCAACCCATTCTATGATCCTATGTTTCCGTAATAATATGATTCTATATTTCTCTGGTTTTATTAGTCCTCAAAAAGCAATTTATTCAGCCTCAGAAGTGATAAGCTTACTGTGTTTTGATGGAAGTCATTCAAGTGGCCACAGTGCAGGCTTGAAAATGTAAGGAAAACTGCATTACTCAGCCCTACACAGTCTCACCCATGAGTACAGTATGCAGATTGACTGCTATCTCTGATCTCACTACTTCACCTACTGTGAATGACTGTTCTAATTTGTCTCAGAAAAGCTCAGGAAGGCCTGGGGAGAGGCAACACAAAGCAGGCCTGATGTGCATTACAATTGTTTCTAAAAAGAACTATGGAATTAAATAAGGAATTGGTCAAAATTGCTTTGCATGTATCAGTAATCTGTGTGCACAGGTATGATTAATATCACTAGCCAGTTCAGTTTTCTCCTTTAAGTTTCAAAACCTGACAAAACTAGTTGGTGTCATGACATCTGTGAGAGAAAAGAGCAACCCAATAAACCTTGGCACATTTTGATGGGAACAGATTTTCCCTGAAGGAATACATATATAAACACAAATTGCAGAAGTAGGCACCAGGGCTAGGCATGCTTACCCATTCCATTTCTGCAGTAGCATGGATGGGATAAACATGCATTGCCTTGTGGAAGGTGTCTACCCACACTAACATCCCCTCCTGCCATGCACAGGAGATCACCGCCAACATTTGTAATCTCATTACAACCACCCCAGTGTTTGCTCGCTTCTCCACTCCCCTTCATATTTCAGTTTCAGAAACCGAGAAATCGTGTGAAGGTTTTCATTTTCATATTGTTTTTTTGTTTACTTCAAAAAGTAGCTCAAAAGGATAAGACAAATTCATCATACAGGCTCTGAAAACAAATTCAAAAGCCTCAGCCTATGTAAGAAATAAAATACAATCTTAAGCTCAACTGTACTTCCAAGAAAATACCATGTTTTTCTCTCTCTCTTTTTTTTTTTAATATATATATAAAACATGGCCATCTTTGTTCTAATGATTTATCACATCCATCTCTTCAAATATATTAAAAAGCCTCTGAAAAAATGCTAAACAGAATGCATTATTTTGTCACAGTGAATTGCAAGCCACAACTCCTTAAGGAGGAAGAAAAAAGCTGCTTTCTTGAAAGACTGACCTATCTCATGTGACCTCTATTTTACTCCTAAGATAGAGAGAATAGAACATTTGCTTTCATGCAGATATCATTTCTTTCCCTCTCTGAGGCAAAGAAACCAGAGCAAGACAAATCAAGAGTGTGTCTTGCATTGTAACTGCATGGGCAACCTGTGGATTCACTCCATGTCAAGCAACCCACCAGTGGTGACATGGATGAAGCCATGGTGCTGAAGCACCATGTTAACCATAGCAACCTTTGGAACAGTTTGTCCACTGAGGTCGGGAGTCATTATCTCTAGAGGTTTTTCAGAAAAGGGTAGATGTCACACTGAATGACACTGTTTAGAGCAGTCACAGGTATGGGCCGACATTTCGTCTACATAATCTTAGCAGTCTTTCCAACATTAATGATTCTGTGATTCAAGCTCAAAGAGGGTAGATTTAGGTTATACGGAGAAGATCTTACAGTGAAGGTGGTGAGGCACTGGAACAGATTACCTAGTGCTGTGGTTGATGCTCCATCACTGGAGACTTTTAAGCCAAGGCTGTATAAGGCTTTGGGCAAGCTGATCTAGCTGTGGTGTCCCTGTTTGTTGCAGGGGAGTTGGACTAGATGGCCTTCAGAGGTCCCTTCCAACTCTAAGGATTCTATGATTCTATGATTCTCAGACATCAGCTTCCAATGTTGGGCTGCTGCTGGCATGCATGGAGCTTGCTCCATGGAAATGCAGTATGAGCACACGCTGCTGTGACTGTGAGGAGCAGCAACACGATTAGAAGCAGAAAAAAGGAGGTGATGGGAAACGGAAAGATTAATCCCATTGCACTGCAACTTCATTTTTATTTAGTGAAAAGGAAATACAATTAGGTGGAACACATTAAACATACCTACACAGATATCTGAGCATCTCCCCTGTGCACGAGAATTCATGCCTGCAGATGAAACAGGCAGGCTCCACTTCCTTAATCTAATTAGAAAACTAAACTTAAAATTATCCTCCTCCAGAGAGACATTTACACCTCCAAATATGTTCAGCAAAATAGAATATGAAGCTGAAAGGAAATCACTGAATTATTTATTATGGTTTTCTAATGTGCTGGGCTTACAGCTTCAGACAGTAAAAAATACAGTAGAAAATGACTGATTACAGTGTATACCGGAAATTTTGGGGAATTAAAAGAAAGCTGCTTTTGCATAATTGCACACTTCCATTTCTTGTGGAAAATTAAAAAGCCATTGCTTCTCACTAAAGATGACTATAATTGCAAATAAGGGATTTTGGAGGCGGGAGGGGGAAGAGCAAGGATAGAGAAGAGAAAGAACAGTGGCAAAGATTCACAATGTGCTTGTGGAGGCTAATGCATGAAATTAAGCAATGCTCAAAAATACAGCTGAGGTCCAGAGGAGCAAAAAGCTTGCCTTCCACAACTATGCCAGACAGTGGGCCACTTCCATGTGTGTGGCTCTGCCACACGGCGCTTCAAGTGTGGTGAGAGTGGGAGAAGGGAGTGAAGAACCATCAGCACTACTGGTTCGGGGAGTTTGCATTAGCAACTTGCAGTTGTGAATTGGAGAATGCAGGGACACATTATATATTCTGCTGCACTCATAAGGGATGGTTTCTCTTCCTTCTTCAACAGAACAATTAGATACAATCTAAGGAGACTCAGAAAATCTCTCCTCTGGTCCTCTCAGGGACTTTCGTATCAGAAACAGAAATCAATCTTTGCTGTTTATAATATTGCTGTGTAGGGATTTCTTTAAGTCTTGTAGATGAATTAAGCATTACCGAATGTAATAAAGTCTAATGTTTACAGATAGCAAATGCTTTAGTATATAAATGCACCTAACGAATTCATGCTTACATGTGTGTAAGTATATGCATATTAACACATGTATTTTTATATATTAGTGTACAGTTACAGTAAAGCAAATTTACACATCCTAAACCTAAGGTTGTATTTGTCTCTGCTATCTATACTCAATTATTTTATGTTTACACATAACAGAAAAAAATAAGTCATTATTAAAATTGCTTGCTGCTTTCCAAATATCAACCTATAAAGAAATTTTGCATCTTTTTGTCAGACTAGTGCATAAGACACAAACAATCATGTCATCAGCGTGCTAAAATGCACAACAATAGACTACAGAATTTGCACCTGGACACTTTATTGAAGACAATGTTCCCAAGTGGCAGGCAGCCCTACAACTCACAACCTGGAAATAGTCCCACTCAGGTTTCTGAAACAATCAGAGGAATTGCTCTCACAGCTTCTATCACATATGTTTTTTCCTGTACTTGTTTGACATGGTTTTGTTTTATAGTAAAAACATTAGCATGTCTGTACAAAAAAAAATGCTTACAACTTAAACCTATGTGTCTCATCCACATAGCCAGGGGCTAGGATTCCCCTCAGAAACATTCTATTTCTTGGAGAGTATGTCACTGTTTAGGTAAATCTTCTGGCATGATGATGCATGTTTCAGTAGCCTGCCTTTCCCTTTGAAAGGAGGTGGTGGAAAGATTCTCAGTGTTGCCCTGAAGATTTGGGCAGTTCAGGAGAAGTCTGCCAGCCCACTGGTTTTTCAGATTGCCCTGCATGGTTTGTGTGTTATGTTAGAGGTGCCTTCAGGGGAACTCACTGAAGTGCTGTCACAAACTACTCATAAATAGGAAGATGACTCCTGGATCCAATCCATTTTGGAAGATGTTCCAGCAGAAAAGTTGGGTAATCTTTACATGGATTTCTCTCAGACAAACACACACGTTCACTGAGTCAGGAATCATTTCCAGACATGATCAAAAGTTTCTATGATGGCACATAGTAACTGACTGCCTAGATGATCAAAACTATGGTTTACAATGTGCATTCTGGAAAGTTCTTCAAGACTGTCACACATCAAACAAAAATTCAAACAATGAGTAAATAAATAAATGCTAGTTACACCCAGTAAAGTCAACCCTGTGCTCTGCACACCTGGAAATGCCCCCAAACAGCCATGCTCAGAGCAAGTCTGTTTGTTAGATGTCCCCTAGTTGTGAAGCTGCCAACGTTGACACATCTAGGCTAAAAGGAATTCACTGACCCTAGAGTATCATTTCTTCCTGGTTTCTACAGGGAGAGAGTAGATTTTGTAGCAGTCATAGGAGGAGGACCTGCATTTGGCTCAGTGAGGTTTCTAGTCCTACTCCCAAGATGAAGTGGCACAGGAACATGTGGAGAGATGTCCCAGCTGAAGCCTCCTTTCACCCACATGCAGGCTTGTCTCACCAAACTGTCTCTGCCATCCTCTCCCATCCAGAGCCAACAGTTGAGGATGGAAAGCCACCATCTGCAGGGCAAGGTGGAGGAACCAAAATTGCTCCCCCTAAAATACAGATGGAACAGAAAATGGTGCCATGGGGGAAGCAGAACAGGTCCCAAAGGAGTATGGATAAAAGCATGAGGAGACGTTATTTCCTGATGTTTGAGAGCTGTGACACTGATGCATTTTCAACACAGAAACCCATACGTAAGTGAGTGACAAATCCACAAAGATAATCTCAATTTAAGTTAGTATAAAAACAGATTACATGGTGGTCAGGCAGTAAGTGCCAACATAATGGGAGGTTTTCACTTTGAGTCAGCAAGGAAATGTCATTTTTTCCCCTTTGTTCTACTTCCAGTCACCCAAAATCTTGCTGGCCCAACTTTCTGCCATAGAGTATGTAACTAAACAAAAGTTGTTTCTTAACTGTGGGAAAGGAGTGGAAAAATCTTCTTCCCCTCTGGACAAAGCAATTTACTCCCAGAGCCTTCTTGTCTTGGCTGGCTGAAGAGCTAACTCAGCACATCAAAGATAGACTCCCATCAAGTTTGCCTTTCGTTTTTCAAAGCTGTTATACTGAAATGTCATTTAAGGGAACAGAGAGAATTTACATTGTCACGGGAAAATAATGGCACTGACCTCATCAAATTATGGCACCACTGTGGATTAAGCACCAGATAGTCCTATCAGCAATGGTAGTCCAAAACAGGATATGTTAATGTCAGAGTGGAACCCACACCTTTGATGATTATTATTTTTTTTAATTGATATCAGGGAGAAATAAAGAAGTTTCACTTCCATGCAAAAAGGAAAAAGAAAAAAAGCTTGTTCAAGAGATGATGCCACTGCTAATTCCAGTGAGAGTGTGACAGCCTGAGTTACTGGGAGATGGCAAACAGACGATTCTTTCATTGTTTCCACGGTATAAGATGTGGAGAGGAGGGGAAAGATATATATATATATTCTTTCACAAACTGCCTTGCTACACTGTGCAATTTATTACCATCGGATGTAATGGCAGCCAAAAATACACATGGAAAGATTAGTCCAATTCATGGAAGAGAAGTCCGCCGCAAGCTGTTAAACACAAAAACACAAACATGGTCTCTGGATAAGGAAATCCCAGTGCAGCTGGCTTCCGGGAGCGGGAAGGATGCACTGGAAGAAAGGAGAGCATGTGCCTGCTCCAGCATCTAGTGTTGGATGGCTCGAGGGCAGAGCAGGTCTCTGCCAGGGGAAAAATACTTAGATTAAAACTTCCAGTTACCCAGGAATCTGAGTCGTATTCAACACTTGTCAAGCTCCGAGTGAAAAATTTGTGCAAATGCTGAGGCAGTTTCCTTCAATTTCTATAACTGTTTTCAAAAATCTCATGTTTGCAGCAAGGGTGAAAAAATAAGCAATGAAAGTGAGTGCAGTTCTCAGGGGAAGGTAGCCAGACTGGAACTTGGGCATACAAACACAACCACAGTGAATAAGTGGGGTCATCTGACCATCTTAAAAAGTCTGAAAAATCTAGGTACAATCAGAAATATATCATCTATACATGTTCATTAGCTGTTTGGAGGAATTTCTTGCTAAAGTCCAGTGCTGTTAGGCCTGTTGCAGCTTGGGAAAGGAGACACTATTTGCTCTTCTACTTTTCTTTCTAGCTTAACACTTGTTCTATCTATCTCTTGTCAACAAACATTTTTAGTATAAATTTTTAAATAATCAGAGATAAAAATATCAGAAAATTCCCAGAAAATAAGGCAACTGAAGCCAGTGTTTTACCATCCTATGTGTAAACAGTATCTTTCCTAACCAGACCATGGGAATTGACTTTATTGAGAGTTTTTACAAAAATTGTTTGTTAAGTGGAAACAGCTTAAAAAAGACAGAGATATGCTTAAAAAAGAAAGAGATATGTGCTTGTTATGTAACTTATTTGAATCTCTTTTTCTCTTCTTTTTGCCAAGATCTGCTTGATAATGGTGTGAATTGTTTAGGCAAGCTCATGCAGCCTACAGACATATGTACATACAATCCTTAACAGAACTTTCTGTTCCTTGTTCCCAGGTACACACCATATCATGTTGGATATTTAAAAACCTGCTATAGCCTGTTAATGGAGTGTGGAAATAACCCTGGAGGATAAAGCACACAGAGTTTATTACATAAACAAAGAAATTTTGGCCAGGAGAAATTGTTGATCCTATTAAATATGTTTTAATGAAGTCAAGATTTAGGTGATTTTTATGATAATATCTTCATTCCAGTTGCTGTTCCAGCATGCCAAGTTCTGTGTCCCATTACCCCATTCATTACCAAAGGACAAACTGTTATTGGTGGACTTTACTTTTATTTTTAAAGGATGGGAAGTCACTTATGTTGACTCTTTCTTGATACTACTATTCCCCCAAAATCTGACTATAAAGGGAATTTCAGTGAAGCCATTAATAAGTGAAGCAATAATAAGTAGTTCTGAAAGAAAAGCTCATGGACTGTCCTTCATTGCAAAACCTATAGCCCAAATGCTGCCTTTCAGTGGAGGCCTACTTTGCTTGCATATGAGTAACTTTTAAACCAATCTCAGTTGCTTTACAGGAAAAATAGGTTAAAGTTTCAGCTAGCACACAGTTTTGCTTGCTAACAGAACAATTTGGGCAACTTTTTTTTTTTTTTTCTGGGTACTCCTCTAACCTGGGTGCTGAGATAATATTGTATTAAAATTAAAATTAAATTAAATTAAAATTAAAAATTCATGGTGTTGTTCAAATTAATGTAGAGATGCCCAGGCTAAGCCCTATAGCAGTCTTTGCACAATACATGCTTGAGTAGAAGACCAGCAGGTAATCAACAGCCCAAAATTCATTTCATGGAGGTTCTGCTTTTATCTACAATGAAGTAAAATGAGACCAACATGAGACCAAACCAAGACAAGCAAAACCAAATTAAACCAAAACAAAACAAATTGAACTTTAGTTAATAACACTGAAGTTAAGTCAGCAATGAAGACACATCTTTTCTTTGACAGCAAACTGAAATAGTACAGCCCTTATGCCATGTCACTGGTCTTAGTACTAAAAAGTTGCATTTCAGAATTTTTGGACTGTGCTTCAGATCTCAACTGTTTTATACTCTGCTCTGAAGCACATCAAGCCTCATGTTTTCTGCTGCAATTGACTTTGAGGAAATGTTAAAATGGGAATACTAAATGAATTGCATTGAAATCTTTGATTTTCCACTGAAAATAGTTCAGTGAATAACGTGCCTGAAAACTCATTAAATGTAGGCATCATCTGAATATCTTCATGTTTTTCATAGCATTTGATGAGGTATTCAGTCATGGTATTTATATTTTTTACTGAATATTCTTGATTACTACAATAATGAAATCATTTCAAAATCCTGGTGAGAACTGGAGGAAATTCCCCTGTACCTGTAAATGGATCCATGATGAAATTGGAGCAGTGTAAAACATAGACTGTATCTTTCTAGTCATAATCTGGCATGATTTTGACCCTCTTCATGTGAAGTTAAGATTTTCCATTTTATACTGGTGTGCCTGCCACTGAGATGGGTCCCACAGCAGAGCTAATACATGAATACCAAGAGAGATCTCTCAGTCCTTCTCCCCCATACTCTTTTTCCGAAGTGAATTTCCTTAGGCTACACTAACATAATCCATGAATGCCTCTTGTAGAGAAAGCTGAACAACTGGATGCTTTCATAAATTAACTAATCATTTCACTGAAAGAAGAGTAATTTACAGAACCCTTTGCAGTTTGCTAAATTCTTTTATAATATTTTTTTTCCAATACTTTTTTCCCTCTTTGGCCTGGGGTGTTCTCATCCTCACACATTATGAGGACCAAATAACCATAACCCCTAATGTTATTTCATATGGAAAGCATGCGGAGTTATATATTGCATAGGTGTCCTGAGGTAAACAAATAGCCAAGTACCAAAAAGCCATTATGAAAAATATAATAAAAACATTTAAGACTGGGTAAGATCAATTATACTCATCAGTATTCATCAGTAAAACTAAAGACACTGAAGATTGCAAGAGCTCCAGGTACATGTCATGGGGCAGGTTGCCAAATGCTGTGAGTATTTCATCTGAAGAAACTATAAGCTACATTAGCATCAGGAAAAAAAAAAAAAAAAAAAAAAAAGAAAGAAAAAAAAAAAAAAGGAATGAAAGGACCTACGCTACAAGAGCTATTAAAAAAAAACTGTCCAAAGCACAATACAAATGCACATTTTCTTGTAGCTATAAGTTGCGATTCAGGCTTAACTTACACAGCTACATGGGATTCAACTCCATCAGCAGGACTGAAGTATATATGTATACATATGTACAAATAAAGATAGAGGTTTCTGAGTCCAAAGACTTGTGTAAGATTTGGTTTAAACATAATCTTTCAAAAGTGACTTTTAAAACTCATCCTTTCCAGTGACAGCTGAAATTCAGCACGTTACTTACAGACATAATGGTCTCAAAGCAATATGTTTCTAATGTAAGACTTGCTAAATTCAGAATGAAACTTCCTTCATCCATCATCACAACAAACGTATCAGGATATTGCTGCTACAACAAAGCCTCCTGTTTTTTAATGTATAAAAATAAACATTTCCTGACCAGCAAGCTCAATCCATTGTGTTTCAGGTCTAATTTTTAAGTCAGATGAAGTATAGAGACATGGAATGGGCACAACTGCATTCAATAAAGGAAACAATGAATAATGACAGGCTCTCACAATAGAATCTGACAGATCTTGCTTCTGCGGGTTTCTTATCATTCTCATCTGGCTGTCCTGCCCTTCTGCTGAAGATAGCCACCCCACGGCAGAGATGCAAGAAGCCATGTGTGCATCCCAACAGCTTTGCTCTGGTCCACTGCCTGCAACTGCCAACAGGTTTCTTTCCCAGGAACGTGGGGTTGCACCAGTATTGTGAAGCAGAATAGACATGGGTTCATATTCCACTTTTGGCATTGTTTTGGGAGCAGTAACATCCGTCAGAAGGGTAGGAGCAAAACAGCTAGAGCAGGCAAGAACCTCTTAAACCACCGCAGCTGTTTTCTTAGGGAGTGTGCGTCACTCTTTAATATAGCCTTTGTGACTTGTCATTATACTTTGGTTTCACCCTACTCCTACTGAAAATCAGCAAAAACTTTGAAACTGATTTCAGAGGGAGCAGAAGTCAGGTCTTTGCTGTGAAGCATAGGAAAAAGAACACTAAAAATGTTGACTTCTTGCTGTTTTCCCTGCCTTCTTTCCCACACCTCAGCAGAAGCATCCTTCATGCTTGCTTATGATCCCCAATTGAGCAATAGTGACTGTAGGAGCTAAAACCAGTGAACTTAAGAAGGCTTTATGGGCAGCTTTCAAGTGTCTATCGAGCACTCGTTTCAGCACGAGCAGCAGCCAGCTGGTTCTGTGCTCTCTCAATCTGATATTTGCAGAGCTCCTTTCTGCCAGATGACATTTAAGGCCTTGGATGGTTTCACTCTATTCGCTTGGTTGGGTTTCAAGTTTACACATAAACAGCCACTACATGAAATGCCAGCAAACTTTGACTCAATTCCTCATCAGAAAACAATTTTGTACTCCCACACTGATTACACAAATGCATCTGACTCTCTAATAAACGAGCATTCAAAACTTGCTTTCTGTTAGAGGGCCAAGACCTGGCCGGCAGCAGAGCACCCCTTCTCAAACAAGAAGGTGCAGAAGGACCCTCAACACCCATTTTGTAACAGAAGTGCCCATTACCGTTCTTATCTTCTCTTGGGACCTAACCTTTTAGTAGCCTTACAGAGAAGGTGAAACCTCAATGACATGCTACCACGAAACACCTGCCATTCTGCCTTTTCCAACTCCTCCAGTTAATTTGTACACCAAATGACGAGTCAGAGACCTACGAACATTACCACATACTTTGATTGGTAGAAATGTAATTACAGCTGAGGTAAAGCCAATCTAAAAATAAAGCTGTGCCTAAAAACGATAGGAGAGTTCATACCAGGAAAAAGCAAGTCCTGAACACCGGGCATCAGTTTACATAGCCAGTGGTGTTCATGAGTGCAGTGCAACAGGAAGGAAGCCCAGGCTTCCAGCTCCTTTCTCAGCCTACACTATTCACCCTGGCAGCTCTTCGGGGGAGGGTATCCTTATGCACTTATGTGGCTTGTCAGACACAAGGGCAAAAGTTTCCATTGGGACCCTTTAGGTGACATTATCTTGTGAAAACAACTTGTGCCCAAACAGGCCCAACAGGCCAACCCTGTGGGGAGGGATTGCTTGGCTGAAGCACGAGGATAGCTGGCATGTAAGTTCACCCAGCACAGCACGCAAGGGGCTGGCTGCAGCAGCACCTGCAACCATGTATGTGACGTGATGCAAGCCCTTCTCCAAGCTGACACAGACCCAAATGCAGCCTGTCTGTCAGAACTTATCTGCCAGGTAGTGCTAAGGAAAGTTAAGACATAAAAGTGTCAAGGCACTGAGCTCAGGATGAAATATGTTCCAGATCCTGAAGAGCTAAAGACCTCAGAGGCTTCCTTCAGGATTGCATAGATCCAGTTAGCAAGAACTTTGTGTGTACTGTGTGAGGTAACCTGCTCATTTTTAGTCTTCACAGTCCTGCCAAAGAAACAGATCCACCAGATGTGACAAGTAATAATTTTTGGATGGGGGAAGCAGAGATGAGCTCCATTTGGTGCAGCTGCAGACAGGATAAGGCATACATCCATAGCTCGCACTTCAGCTGAGGGTTTAGGATTTTCATTTTTCCCCACAAAAAATGTCAACGTATAAGAGCCAGCCTAATTCTCACAGGTTTAGTTTGTTCTGATTTTCTCTGTTTACCTGGTTTTGACCAGCTCCAGCCCACAAAAGTCAGTTTCTCTTCCTATTCTGAATTTTCTTGCCACAAAGAAATAAACCATGCAAAACCAGCGGCTGGACTGGGAAGGAGAGAGTGAGGGGACTGGAATGGCCTCCTCTGTAATGCACAGGAATAATCTCCATGATTTTCATAACCTGAATGTTTTACATAGGTGGGAGGAAACAGATTCTTCTAAAACCTAGTGCTATTTCAGTAGCACATTTTCAGTAGCACATTCAGTAGCACATACCTCGTTAGGTACCAAATCTGTGATTCCCAGAAATAAGGAGTTTGTGCCCCTTCTCCAACTTCCAATTCCCTGTTAGCCCAGAGGAATGGCCTGAACTAGAAATATCCCTGGAGAGACAGAAACGGGAGAAAAAAAGATGAGCTGCTAAATCCCTCCAATTTCTACACTCAGGTGCAGCAAACGCTAGGAGCTTTCCAGGCTGCCTTCACAAGTATCACTGACAAACGAACAAGAAGTTCAGACATGTCCCCTACATTTTACAGAGTACTCTAACAACAACACTAATAATTCTCAGAGGCTGCCACAGGGGAAAAAAAGAAAAAAGACTACTTTTGTCTATGAGTTAAACATCAAACTGAAGATCAGACTACATCTGTTCAATTCAATAGCTGAAGTCTTTCCGGCCCAGGAAGCTGAAAAGCTAGCCCTGTCCAGATGTTTCCACACCATGCTAGCTGTATCAGACATTCACTGAGAGACACCTTTGAGAGGATTTCAAATACTCAGTAAAGTTTAGAGGCAGCAGGATCACATCACCCTTTTCCATGCAGCACTCCCAGCTCTGGCCTGGGAAGTGTTCAAGACAGCACTTAACGCCATGGGTTAGAAAAAAAAAAACAAAGAATAACAGTCTGAATTGAAAACCAAGGAAGCTAGGCAGAAAACAATGACTGAAACTGGAACTCAGCCAGAACTGCCTGGCTGAACAATCTTAGCCTTGCACTCATACATAAAAAATGCCATCGGATAGTTATGAATGATGAGTGGCGAAGATCTCAATTTTCTGCAGAAGACTGCAGAGTCTTATTAGTGCTTTGATGGGACAGAGGTTCATTAATAGCTGAGAGAAAGACTGTCAACTGCTTAATCACCAAAATGCTTCCTGCAGCACCCACAGGCTGTGTGATGAAACTGCACCAAGTATTGATTAGTCCCAGCCCTACTAGGCATGCAAGATCAGATAAGGTCACAGCTCAAAGTGATTCACTGCTAACTTGGAAAAAACCTTCATACAAGGAGCAACACTCATTAGCTACACTACTTAATGGAAAATATGCATTCTAGAGGAAAAGAAAAACACTGCCAGGATTACTGTTCTAAATCCAGTTACACATTGCTAAGCATGAATGAGCATTTACACACAGCTTTAAAATAGTTTCCGTTGGAAAACTCAGTTCACATGGAAGATCGCAAAGATCTACTGCAGTAGGGTATGAGATGAAGGTCTCCAAAGTCTGATCAAACTCTTAGATATTCTTTAACAAATCAACGTATCACAAGTACAATTAGTAAATGCCATCTGATCATCCAGGTGCTTCTGTGAGTCTTTCATTCAAAAGCATCTGATACTGCTTACACTGATCCATCAATCTACCAGGCTTTTTCACTTGGGCTTTGTCTTCTCACAGGTTACAACCAACGAAGAACAGTGACTGATTAGAAAATTCCAACTTTAACTTCTATCTTACCCATACACAACATCTACCACCTACAACAACAAAAAAAATGTTGTGTTGAAAGTTTCTTGATGACAATCAAAGCAAGTGAAACATGAAATAAAAATGCAATGAACTGAATCAGTCAGCAGAAATATAACAGCTTTTCAGTACAGTACAGCTTGTATATATCCCAAAGAAAAGATCTATTAAGAATGTTTACAAGGTAGAAAAGTGAATGCTTAGTTCCAAGTTTATTAGATGAGGAGGAATTCTCCAGGGTTAGAGCTTTTCTGCAACAGATGTTCTTCACTACACAACCAGGAATGCTTCTGAACTCAAGAAATGTGAAAGTCTCTCAGAGCTGTTCATTTTCTCCATTACATATCTTTCCCACTCTGTACTGTGCCACCATCACTAGATTTTCACTGTTATTAATGATGGGGCACAGAAGCAGATACATTGCTCTACTAGAGTGGTGGGATCCTCCTCGTTTAAGGATGGTTCCTTCAAATTAAGGCAAAGAGCCTGTCTTCTGCAGCTACTGCAGCCCCTTCATACTACTGAAGAACATAAAGCGGCTACTTTGCTACCTGGACATTCTTTGGCCACATAGGGAAACTTTGCACAGTGCATGTGTTTACATGCAAGGCATACCTGTGCCATTGGTTTTGCAGACTCAGCATAGACCTGTTTCCTAAGGAGAGGATTTGTGGATGAGGGAACATATATGTAGGCATCTTCGCAGAGCCTCCGTGCAGACCACCACTCCTCAGCATTGTTCAAGGAGTCAAATCCTCTCACTGAGCAAGATGCAGACATGGGAATATCATCCCTTGGTATTATGCTTTCTGATGAGGATCCATGGAGCTCTGGGGAATAATGTGACTCTCTTTGACTGAACTGTTCACATCAAATGGAGTCAGAATCCCAGAGGTCCCTTTTTGGGGTCAGTGGCTAGGGAAATTGGACTGTTTATTTTAGCCAAGCTCCTTTCCATAATGTACAGGAGAAGTACATGCCCTGAGGACAAGCTCCATGGCACACTGGGAGTCTACTCAGTATGAAGATCTCTCTCTATGCTGACCATGGGCCATCACACTGAACAGTGAGCATGTTGTGGATATCATCATATTTTGCTTGTTTTCTCAGCATGTTTAACTCTTGAAAAGACAAGTGTTTCCACTGAAAGAATATTCTTTCATTTCTTTGTGATTCTGAAAGCAACGTCAAAACACACTAAAATGAGATAACTTTACCTGAAGACCTGAGTAAGTCCTGCTCTAGGCCACATTACATGAGGACTAATCAAAATTGCAAATAGCACCTCAGAAATAAATGTAGGCTCTGTCTGCAGGGCCAGAACTTCCACTGGTATGGTCTGACCGAATTAAGTGAGGAGAAGCTGACACAGCTGCACTGTATGAAGGATGATAAAGTCTTGCTTTAATCTTAGGCTTTTGCATTTTTTACTACATTTCAGCAATTCTGTTTTCTGCCTAAAAAAAAAAAAAAATGGTGTTGGAGAAAGCTGCACTCAGTTTCTGTAAGTGTCTGTAAGTTTCTGTAAGGTCTTTGCTACTGTAATAATTGCCAATGAGCACCAATTTGACTTTAAAAATAACAGCGAAGCAGCAGAGGCACAGCTGAGCAGAGCTTAACAACACACACTGCACAGGAGTGCAGAGACAACTTTTCAAGGTGCCCACAAAAGCAAGGAGCATGAACCCCCTCTCTCTCCCCATTTCACAATCCTCCTGGAAGATCCAGGAGGGGAATCTTGTGGGTGCATACAGGGAGCATGGGCAGGAGGAGGATGGGCAGCGGGGTGGCTGTGCAGCCTGCTACCCCTTGTATGTCACCACTGTGGCCATAAATGGTGGTGCCAAAAAAAACCTGGTTTTGTCAGCAATAAGATGACCATATCAAATAGGAAGGAAGTTCAACAATTATTCCCATTGCTTAAGGTAGGGGCTGACAACATTGAAAGGACTGATAATTAAAAATACAGCAATGCTTTCCTGAAGTCTTTTGCAAACTTATTTCCTCTTTTGTGATCGGTATTCTACAAAGCGTAATTTTATCAGCACCTAAAAATATCTCCACGCTGTCTAGCGGCTGTTCCCTTTGCACAGAACACCAAATCGTGAGCTTTCGCATTCTGTTTGCTTTAACTGCATGAAGAGCTGAAGCAGGGATAGGAGTGAGGCATTCTGTCAAGGTCCCATGTCTGTGCATGTGCCTAGCATTAAGTGTGCAGAACTTTCACACCTCCAGGGATGGGGCATCCATAGCTTCTTTGGGCATCCCCTAAAGAGCCTCAGATGCCCTAGTCCTGGGATGGGAGTGGGTGGGGGAGGAGCTGATGCCCCCCAAGTAAAGCCTTTTCTCTGTAAGGCACTGTGATTGATACTGGATGGTATCATGACACGTTTATTTGGCAGGCGAATTGGGAAAGATGCAGATAACATCGCCCATCACCACCCGATGATGGCATTGAGCAAGACACCCGACCGCTGTCCAAGGAGACTTGGGGCTGGCTCTTCTCCCTGAGGCTGGCTTGCTTAGGCAGCTCCTATTTGCATCCTCTGAGTCATGGATGTTTCCCAAAGTAGGGATCAGAGGCTGACACCAGGCAGGAGGGCTGCGCTATCTAGTTCATCTACCTCAAAGCAAAGTGCTGGCAGCCCTGGCTTGGAAGAAGTGTGCCTCTTTTGTAAGTCCAAGATGATGTAGGAGAGGCAGGAGGGGAGGTTTGTTCCATTTTCTCCTCACTGTGTGCACTACATAATGTATTCCCCCTGATTTCTCCTGCACGTGACACAATCGCTCCAGCTGTGGCCAGTGAGCACATGATGACAGAGAGGTGAGTTTGCATGGCGTGGGTGTATGATTCCCTCACACCCTCCTGAAGTAAGTAATGAACAGGGAGCAGGCTACAGGAGGCTTGGGGACAACAGAGTAAGTGCCCTGCTGAGACACGAGCACCAGCCCCAGCACGCTCAGGAGTGGTAAGGACTGTTACTCTGCCAGCAGCACCATCCTGACCACACAAATTAAGGATTATAAATCAAGATGATGAATGCTAAGAGAGGGAAATGTGTCAACAGCTCAAGGATTCGTGGGGATATCCTAAAAGGACCATGTCCTGACAACTGCTGGGATGCCCGTCACCTCAGTGGCTGCCCACAACATCTGAAAACTTGAAAAAACAGATTTTGTACTTGCACCACCTCACTTAATTTATATTTACAAAATTAAATACCAAACTGATGTTCTGTCCATCTCTGCCTAGAAGATTAGCAATTATTCCATATTTTCAAGAAGCCGTATTACAAATAGTCAGTTCTAACTAATTGCTTTAATTATTCAACCCCTGATTTAAATGCAAGTTTTTCAGCATTACTGCTGGTGAGTTAATTAATTGTAATTATGTACAGGTCACGTTCCAGATATATAATCTTTATAAATGATAGGCAGATGAGTAAGGATAGGAATCCAGATCGCCAAACACAAGTTCAGCCCCCAATTAAAGAACTGTGTGCATCCCAAATGTAAATGCTGCACACTAATTATTTCTATAAATAATAGTATCTGGAGAAGGAGCTGATGACAGAGCGTATCCCAATAATTAGGAATGACTCCAACTTTGTTTACTATTCCCTCGAGATGCATGCCTATTGCTTTGGTTTCTAAATTAGATGCTCATCCAGGTACCTTGGAGTGTGCTATCAAATATTCAAACTGTCCCTTCACATACCTGCTCCTCACAAGCCTGCCTCTCAGGGACGTCATGACTGGGGCTGAAGCAGTGTGCTGTCCCTGCAGAGGAACTGAAGCGTTAGCCAACAGCACAGCACATTAACAGCACATCTTAGAGCTTATTTCTTAACTACTTGTTCACCAAAAGCCATTTCTGACATGTTTTAATTCAAAAGAGTAAAGTAAAATGCACTTATTTCTTTAAGTAAAACATAGACTATGTGATTTGTTAAGGCAAGTTGAAAAACCATTGAGTTGATTCAGATATTTTCCTACTTTTTTCCTCTTGACTTTCCTCTTGAATTCTTCACCTCAAGTCCTACAGAAACTGCTGCCTCTGAAGTCATCCTAGTGGTTTGTCACTTCACCACCTTTTTTCCTCAAGGCTCTATATCACATTAGCCACAGGCATCCAGCCCTTACCAAGGACTTGACTCATGGCATTTAGTCCTTCCTACACACCAATCTTTGCACCTTCTCACCTGCTCCTGGAGCCCCCACTGTACTCCAGACCAAAATGACTTTGTTTCTTTTTCCACATGAAAAATACAAAGCATCTGGCTATCCACTGGGCTTCTTCCTGAGGGTGAACACACACACACACAGAGTAAAAAAAAAAAAAAAAGAAACAAGCAAACATTAAATAATGGAGTTAGACAACTAGTTGTTATCCTCTATACATTAATTCACTTCTCCTTCAAAAATCTTGAATTGAAACCTACAAATCTTGAATTTAAACACTAAAAGTTCTAGCCATGCTTGTAGTCCACTGCCATCTTTAAGCTGGACGTCAGGTCTTTAGAAAAGGAATCGATTCCTTTGTTTGTACAAAATGTGACACAGATAACAGCTTCACAGAATCCCTAGGAGTAAAAGCAAGCCAGTGAAATGAAAACTGAGACCCAGAGGATGCAAACAAACACAGAGTGTAACTTTGAAGTTGATAAGGAAGATTAGGATTAAGAGCTCTACAAAGTTTGCTCTTAAATTTACTGTTTACAAAAGATGTCAGAAATCTGAGAAAAATAAAAAAACAAATTTGGAAGTCCGAAGACAAAAGATGTATAGATTCCAAGTTTCATATTGCTAAGCACACATACTGGAATTAGAATCATTATCTGACGATCAGTCTTCCAAATATCAGAAATCAGAATGCATCTTCTATCCTACCACTTCTGGTTAAGGAGTATACTCTTTGTAACAAACATGTATATGATAAATTCTTCTTACTGAAATATTGAAAACATGGGAAGAAGTTGAGATGAAGGTTAGGGAGCACTGAAACCTGGAAGAAAGGCTGTCGCAGCAGGGAACGGAGTGCAGAAAGAACTCTGCCACTTTCCTCACTTCCACCATGAGTTTCCCAAACTACTCAAAGAAATTGCACACAATAAACAAACCAAAAAAAAAAAAAAAAAAAGAACAGTGAATGTAGGTATTTAACTCCCTGAATTGAAACAAGATATGCAATTCACTCTCTAGGGATGGATAGGTGCCCATTTACTATTCTTGCTCATTCATTCCTGCTCAGATTTGGCAAACCTAAGTATCAATGGCAGTGGCCATTTGCCAAATAGGTTCCCAAATGAAACTGCCAACTCACTAACTCACTAATTATTAGCATTTGAATTCAGCCAGTAATGACATTCAGCCACCGTTGATCTTGTTTGGACAGGAGCGTGTCTATTTGCCATCTTCCCATGAGGTCTGGGAGGCACCCAACCCCACGACTTGTAGGTCTGGCAAACGACTTAAGGTTGATCCTTGCAATTCAGCTCTTCAGTCAACAATGAAACAGCAACAAAAGCCCAAGTCTTCTTTCACATGTCATCAAATATTCCCATAAGACAGCTGGCTCAGACAGAGCTTCAGTAGTGATGAGAAGCCACTAAGTAGAAATAAAATACTATACTTTACCAAAGCAACAAGTAGTTCTGCAAAGAGGAGAACAAATGATGCCCTGCTGCTGTGATTCGTGTTGTAGGTTGACATCTCACATCTAATAAGCTACAAGCTCTTATCTTAAGCCTCATAAGGTGTGAGCTCTGATCAAAGGTCCTCCTTAATAGCATTTCTTTCTTGTGTGATTCTCTGGAAACAAACACAGTTGAGCCCATGTTTCTGCCTTTATCTCCACAGGGGCACTAGCTCTGGTGTCTTTTATCTACTCTGCTGCCTTTTATTTCTGAGAAGTATATGCACTTTATTTCCCGTAGGAACACGAGCTCCCTTCCAGGGTTGATTAAAGCTGACCAAAGGGTTCAAAAGTTGTTGGGGGGAAACAGGAAGCCAGAACAAAAAAATGGCTGAGTGACTGCGTGACTCTCATTTCCTTGAGCAAATCTTAACCTACTATATATCATTGCAAAGAAAGAACGAACCTAAATAAAAAATATTTGATAAACAAACTATGAGGACATATTCCTTACAAGGGAAAATAAAGGTATACATGTAGAAAACGTGAAATATATAAACTAGAAAAACTAAATTCATATTGGTATTCTCAGAATCCCTGAAAACAGCAAAAGGAGTGAAGTAGGCTCATTGAGAATCTCTTTATCCCTTTATCAATAACTAAACTTTCCACGGGAGCACAAAACAAAACAGGATACAGAGGGCCGAAGAAAGTGAGGGAAACTTTAATTGTTAAGTGTCTGATATGGGAAGCAGGCATAGCATGTATGGGGCACTTTATACATAATTCTCAACTCTTTTATATACATATGTATATATGTATATACATGTATGCAATTGGAGGCACATAGGAGGCCCATACTGCACAAATGCTGGCCTTTGCAGTTGAGAGTCCAGCAAGGTCCTTTTGGGAAGCATCCTCACAGTGCAGATTTGCCTGTGCTTGGAGGCTGCCAGCAGCAGCAGCTTGACCAGAACAAGGCAGGGCTGCAAGCTGCACAAGCGCTGGGAAGGCACGAAGAGCCCAACAGAAGGGAAAGGGCATTTAAAGATGATTGCTGACCTCCAACCCTGGTACAGGCTGAGTGTGATTTCCCAGAAACTCTGGGTTCCTGAGGGAGCCCAGGAGGAATTTAAAGAAGGTGGGTCCACAATCTTTGTCTTCTAAAATCCGTTTAGTTTGCTTCCTGCACGACCAAAGCATGTGTTCCCCTGAGATAAGAGCTCCGCACCGCAGTTAGCTTTTCCTTGGTTGACTTAGGAACATTAAAAGCAATACAGATTATGCTCACAGAAACCCAATGGAAATCAACGGAGTTCACCACCCAGATGGGACCCAAGAGCACAGCTTCCATACCAAGAATTCAGTCTCCATACAAGCACAAAGTTATAGCTATGTTGTGGATAACAATCCCTTGGATGACAGAGATGAGAAAGCAAATGAATAATTACCATAGAGGTCACAGTAGAATATATACATTTATTTAAAGTCCTTTGTGCAATCATCAGCCCTGTTAAAAACAAAACAAAACAAACAAACAAAAAAAGGAAACAAGTGCTTTGTACAGGGATGAAGGAAAGATACTACAAAATACTACAAAAAAAAAAAAAAAAAATAGAGAGAGAGAAAATTTGTAATCAAGCAGATGATTTATTTCTCTTCCAAATAAAAGATTTCTAATGCTGGGGAAAGGCAGTGAAATAACAAATTCCTATGGTTGCTTCTCTGGGCAATTCACTTCGCACCTGCATCAATCCAGAAATCTCAGTGCTGTCAGCAGGATCAACCCCTTAATGATGGGAACACTCAGCTGTAGGAGGAGAATAGGGCATCTGGCCCAGAGTGGGGGAAAAGCTGCACAGAGATTTGTGCATAGAGAAACTGTCTACAGTACACTCTCACAAGATGATTCCTTTGCTTGGTATGTCCAGAGCTCCACCAAAATCCATTTTCATAAAAAGACAATTTAAAATAAATACATTTTAAAAAATTAAAAAATAAAAGCCAGAAGCAAAAAGAATGCAAAGGTTTGATCAATCACAGCTAGCTTTGCTTTGTTTTTAAAGTTGGGTGGTTTTTTTGTTTGTTTGTTTGTTTTGTTTTGTTTTGTTTTGTTTTCCAAAATGCAATTCATTGAGTAGTTTTGAGACCAATTTTTGTTGTTCCTGTGGGAAAACTGCCCAAGCTCCAACAGAATCTCATGGATTTCAGCCTAGCTCTGTGTCAGCCTGGCACAGAGGAAATGGGTTTTATGCTGTATGCCATGAAGTGCCTGCAGAGAACTCCCAGCACCTGGTCTTCATATGTGACCAGACAGCCACAGCCACGTGGGACACGGCCACTCCATGTGAGAACATCTGTTTCACTGGGATGCTGCTCAAAGAGCTAGGGGACCACCATGCCCAAGCTTCTGCCTTGAACAGAACTGCACGTGGGATGAGTAGCCTGGCCCCAGCCTGACACTGCTGCAGGATATCAGCTTCCCCCACACCCTGTAATCAGTCTCCCGTAGAAGCTAAGTATTTTGAACTCCAAGTGGGGAATTTTCTAACTAGGGTTAATCAGTGCAACTAAGCTCATTTTTTGTTCTGCTAGTAATAACCAACCAGTATGATTTTCAAGATTCCTGGTATATGGCATATGCCGTATGTCCTCCACAAACATTAAACATACTCCCACCCATCCCTTCCATATTTCTACTTCATTTACTGTTATGACACAGATATTCTTTAATGAATCTTAATGACTCACCTCAAATGTTGTTTTTTTGCATTCTGATAGCACAGGGCGGGATGACGAATATAATACTGTATGCAACACCTAGACAGCATGAGCAATTCAGCGTTTGCTTAAGCCATATTAGACACTGATAACAGACACAGGCATTGCACCTGCTCCACTGTACAAAGCACAAAACAAAATAAAATGACACCACAGGACAGATACTGCAACTGCTGCTTCTATTTGTATAAAGCAAATTTGTCTTGTCAGAGTTCCAGAGAACGTATGTTGTGGCTATTATGAGCCTTTCTTCTCTTATAAAAATGACTAATTTGACATTGTGCCCTTGGGGAAGAAAAAGCAAAAGTTAGCCAGCTTGGCTAGGACTAAGTAGTGCTTCACAGTGAAGATGTCTGCTAGTCAAAGGTGGGTGCTTCCAAGACTAACCATCTTCACAGTGACGGACACAATAACATATATACTCCCTTACGGCTAAAGCTGGTACTCCCTTTCTCCTCCTGCTTCTCTGAGATTTAGGTTAAATTACTTGAGATAGAAGGCCAAACAATCTTTTAACAGGAGAGTATTAAAACGGGATATAGGTTTTGCATAGGTGCTAGTTAAGGCCACACAATAGGTATCTTCCCATCAAGATGAGATCCTCAGCACTGAACAGGCTGGATGACCTCAACTACAGTGTTCTGTGTCTGAATTTTTGCTGAGGTCAAGAAAGAGGATAGCATCTTCTTCTATAGGTCCCAGCATGTGGTACCAGCCAGGCTCAGATCCATAATTTTAAAATACTGTGTAAAACAAGCTATCTCTCTTATTCGCTAATCACAATAAGACACACCGCTGCTCTTTCTGTAAGAATGTGTGCAGACATTAAGTATGCAGCAAGAGGACATATGGATGCAATCATTGCATTTTCTTTTCAGAAAGAAGCAATCAGACATGATCCCATGCTCCCTTTCTGTTCCACAAATTCTGCCAGCACCTAGCTCTTCACTTGTATTGTCGCTATATAACAGTAAGTCGATGAAATAAAAAAGCAAACTGTTAGGATTTGCTCTGGAAGATAGGAGATGGGAAAGAAGCAGGCTGAGAGACGGTAATAGATAACATAAAACCTAGTAATGGTCCTTCATATTCTGTAGCACAAACATCATTGCCAATTAACCTGGAACAAACTTAAGTTTGTAAAATGCTTGTGGCATCTTACTGCTACCAGCACGCAGCTTTACAGCCACTGACAAACAATGCAAAACTCTGATATTTTTGGAGATGGGGAAGGAGAAGAGGAATCATGTCAACCACAACACTAAGTACTGCCCTAGAGAAGTACTTCTGTCTACCCAGATGGGAGTGAAAATGTGGTGCTGCAGGTCACCTCACAGTTGTTCGTGAGCTGAACAAGAGGACTGTAAGCCTAGACACAAGCAAGGTAGTTTTTAAATGAAACCAGCAGTATGCATAGTGCAGGGAAAAAAGAAAAGCTCTGATGCCAAAGGATGCTAAAGTGTATTTTTTTAAGTACAGTCATCCAAAAGTAATTATTAGCTCTTCAGTTTCTGAATACACTTGGCCTTAAAGTATTAACATGTGCTTTTTATTTTATGCCTCAAATTGCATGAAATGAATTAAATACACACCAAATGGTATGAGCAATCTCTTAAGCACTAGCTAGTTCAGTGACTGATCTTCTGCTTTAGTATGAAGGGTAAAGGTTTATTTTTTTCTGTCATATGATCCATCATCATACAGTTCATGTGTTAGGAATCTCTCTCTGTCCACTGGCAACCTTACTTGAAGCATGCTTGTAACATTTTCACTCAGTTAAGAAATGAGAAGCAGGAGAAACACTTGCGAAGCTGGCAGTTTATTTAATTTCCTTCAGTTTTATGCAACATGAAATGCAGCAATTTTTGTTACCGCTCAAACATGCTGACAGAACTTTGACATAGTATTTTTTTTTCTCCGCGGTAATTACTAGTGTTGGTTTGCATGTGCTAAGAATAATGACACACATGAATAACTTGCTACACTTTATGACTCACGGAGATGCCTTCGCAGAAATGATCTTGGTCACAGTGTGTTTGCCAGGCACTGCGTGGAGAGCTTTTCAGTGGGGATGTTTAGTGGTGTTTTATTTTATCAGCTTCTCCCTCATCAGAGGTGAAGAATACACTACCTATATAAAGACTGCTCGAAACTGCCCTTCCCCCAGCCCTGTATAAATATTTTGGTTTAGCCCCATTTGAATCACAGAGCCAAGGAGTTTCATCCTTTGTTTCAACCATAACAGTGTGTTGTTTGAAGTCACTCTTTCAAACTGAGATAACCAGGTCTCTGCTTTCCAAAGCCGTCACTTCCCGAGACCCTTGAGGCTGTGATCTTACACACGCTCCCTGCTGGCATTCCATTGGTTACTGTTTTTGGGGGAGGCACACACAGGCAGCCCCCCCTTCCCAGTGCAGGGGGACGTTGTTGTTCACCTTACTGGCTGCAGTGGGACACGGTGGCCAGGCACCAAACATAGCCCTGTATTGGGCACCCATGCTCCAGGGCACCCGGAGATGCTTCAGCCCACGCAGCTGAGCAGGAGGAGGAGGAGGCACACACGTGCGCCAGAAACACTCAGGCAGGGGAGCTGAGCCAAAATGCAGATGAGTGCACGGCACATACTTTGAAAGCACGACAGGGTTTTCACTCCTGAGTGTCCTCTCCAGTGTCGCAAGAGAAATTCTGGAGGAGTAAGTCATACCTTCGCTGGAGCGCTGGCTGCAATGCAGCTCTGCCACATACCTGCCACCTCTCGTTCCCTCCTTGTGCTTTAAACCTCTACATTTTTAGGATCTTATTCCCACTCTGTTTTGGCAGCAGTGAGAATACTTCCCTGGGATGCCCAAACAGTCAGCTATTCCTCCTCTCCTCCAGTGAACTCCCAAATGAGCACTGCAGCAGCTTGGAGGGACAAATCATACCCTTCGATAATGGTCCATTGTGTTCAGCACAAGTTGTCACGTACCTTAATACTTTTAAAAATACTAACAAGTTTCTTTAATTCAGTATGAGAGAGCATTTCTTGGCCTAATTCTGAGACATCATTGCTGAAAACAACAGAAAGCATCAGTGGGTCTTCAACAAAACATCTCCAAAGTTTACAGCCTGGTGCTGACACCACGACTGTGCATTAGGTTATGCAGAACTCCTGTCATCTCTCATTGTCAGTATGTCAACATGCACACAAAAGCACAGATAAGGACTAAAGCAATTGTGAGGACAATTAAGCTTCCTAAAAGAGAATTTAACACATAGGTACACTATGGAATTATTTCAAGACAAAACAAAAAATATTCTTCTTATCTTTAACTCTCTAGCTTAAATATTTTGAAAAAGTGTAGTACAGTGGTATTATAGAGAGAACAATAGAGAATAATTCAGGTTGGAAAGGAGCTCTGCAGGTCTTTGTCCCAATCTGCTCAAAGAAGGGCTACCTACAGGACTCAGCCAGGCTGCTCAGAGCTTTGACCAGCCCATCCCAGAGAGACCTTCGAGGACACAGCTTTCCCTTGCTTTGGGAGCATTAATTGCTGTATATCCAACTGGCATGCTCTCTGCTGCAGCTGTGCTCCTCTAAGAAGAGTCTGGCTCCTTCTTTGCTGAAACTTCCATTGAGTAGTTGAAAGCAGCAACAAGATTCCACATTAGCCAGCTCTAGTCCACACCAGTGGAACGCAGATCCTGCACTTGTAAAGGAGTAACAGAGAACTTTACACTAAGTGGTAATGAAATTAAATACTGTATATAATAAGAATGACTTAAAAAAAATTAGAAATTGAATAGAGGAAAATACAGCCAAGTTAATCATTTTGCTCTGGATCCGGAACATCAATTTAGCAAGAAATAAGTAACACCCAGCCTTTCATCTTATCTTTTTGACAGATGTTTCCCCTATATAAAGGGTGGCACAATTGTTTTTGTCAGTATTATAATTAAAATTGCTATCCAGCCAACACAAAGTTTTTAATGGTTTCCCTTGAGATTATAACAGATGTTGCCTTATTAGATAAGAACTCTCCCAAAGTGAGAAATGTTACTGGCATAAAACTTTTCATTCAATCTCAACGTGTGCTGTCACGATTCACCTGGTAACATTTGGCCATAAGGAATGAAGTACCAGCCACCGTCCTGAAGAGAGAGGAAAAGGCATCCTGAAGGTTTTGGAAGAAGTACTAGAAAACCAAGTGTTGTGGTTTGATCTTTGCTATGGCCAGAAGTAGATGGAGAGCATAGAAGGAGGTTGCCTTGTCAGCTGCACCTCCACCAGCCAGATACTACAGGTTCTTATCAGTATAAATAACCATCATTTAATCATTTGGCAGAGGGTCTTTGGAAATCTGGTGAGTAGCAGTTTTCTGGTTCCCGTTACAAGAAAAGATACAATGGCATGCTAAGTTGAAATGGCAGCTAGTTTAAATAAAGCAACATGTAACGGTGAACTCCAAGAACGCTTTGCAAAGGCAGCTTAGGTCCCTGACTCTCACTGAAGAGCTGGAGAAGTGGAGGGTGGAAGTGCTGAGGTGCTGTGGTGCTCAGCCTGCGTGTTGGTGGCACGGGGCTCCATGGCACCCTCCCAGGGCTACCAACTTTGTGTGAGGTCTGAGAAGCTGCTTAGCCGACTGTAGTGTTTGGGTGTTACCTGTCATCGAGAAGTCCCCAAGACATCTACAGAACATGCAACATGGCACAACTGCTGAGTTTCTTTAAGTAATGTGTCCCAGTGTATTATGAAATACACTAGTCATACAGATACTTGGGATTTCATGGGTTGATTCTCCTAATCTTAGCCCTCCCGAGGACAGGTATTAATTAAGCATACAAAAATATTAGCCAAGCGCTGGCACAGCTGCCCAGAGAAGCTGTGGTGCCCCATCCCTGGAGGCACTCAAGGCCAGGTTGGATGGGGCCCTGGGCAGCCTGAGCTGGTGGGGGGCAGCCCTGCCCAAGGCACGGGTGGGGGTGGGCAGGCTTTGAGGTAACTTCCAACCCAAACTGTTTTGTGATGCTGCGACCTCTTGTACAGCAAAGGGAAGAAAGCTGCCTTTCTGAACGACACCAAAGATCCTATCCTCTTCCCATGCTCCCCAGCGAATCCCGCAGGCCCTACTCTGAGCACAGCGTTAAACCAAACACTCCTCCCGTTGCCCGGAGGGAACCTCACTCTTGTGCTGACAGGCTGACAGACAGACCTACACACATACGCACACAATCAGCGGGGGGTTCACAAGCCCCCGGGGCAGCCTCGCCAGACCCAGCGAGGCCCCCGGAGGGCCGAATCCCACCCGCCGCCCTAGATGAGCGCCGAGGCAGGCCGCACGCAGAGGCCGGCCTCCCGGGGGCGGTCCCGCCGCCGCCCCCGCCCCTGCCCGCTGAAAGCGCCCGGCAGGCCAGGCGGCGCGGCACAGCGCGGCACAGAGCGGCAAAGGGTGGCACGGCCCTACGAAGCGGCCAGCGGCACGGCCGGTAGCGCCCACGCAGGCGCCCGCCTCCCGCCCGCCCCTTTTCTCCTCCTCCGGGACTCTCCGCTGGGATCGAGCCGGCTGTGCCGCCGCCGCTGTTGTTGTTGTCGGTCGGTTGTGCCACATCGAGGATATTTTGACTCCCGCAGCGGCAGCGGCGCTTTCTTTTATCCGTTTTCTGGGGAGAATTGCGTGTGCGCGGCGCCGCTGCGAAGCGGAGGACCAGGTGAGCCGGGCTGCTCGCCCCGTGCCGTCCCATCTCACCCCCGGGCGGCGGCGGGGACCTGGCGGCGGTGGGGGGAAGGGGTTAATGGGCGGAGGGCGCTCTGGACTGGCTGCGGAGAGACCCCGAGGGCTGAGCTGTACCATCGCTGCGCCCAACTTTGAGGTGGGAGAAGAGCGCGCGTGGGGAGGCGAAGCGGTTCTCTGTCTCCGGGCCCCCGGGAGCTGCTGTGTCCGAACCGAGCGGGAGCGAAATCTGTCTGTCGGCTTTCAGGACTTGCCGTGGGATCGCGGCGTGCCGGCTGTGGGTGCGCACCTGGTCCTCGCTGAAAAGGAGTCGATCAGAATTCAGGAGTATTAGTTAATAAGTGCCTGATCCTGTTGACCCTGTTCTGGTTCACCCACTCAGCTATGCGGGGGAGGCGAGGAAGGTGTCCTGCCGGCTAAACCAATTACAGCTGGCAGGGAGCAGTCATCGGCGTTGCTGAGGAGCTGGGATCCAGGCCCAGGCACACCGTGTGTCTTGTCTGAACTCAACTCAAAACCAGCTGCAGCTCTCTGCATCGCTGGAGCTGCTCGGTCCTCTCGGTGCCGTGGTGCCTCCTCAGGTGTTTGGGGCTGGTGGTGCTGAGGGAGGGAGAAAACTGGAGCGAAACAGCTCTTCCTGTGTTGTTGGTAGAGCAGAGAGCTGCGTGCCTTGTGAGAAACCTGATGGGAAGGCCACAGAATGAACAGTCTGACATAGAAATACAAGGAGCCAGGTTAAGGAGCAACACTGGGTGGTGAGGGCTTCTTGGAGATCTTTTATCTCAGCACCCAAAGTGCTTCTGAGGAAACAGAAAAATCAGGAAGGGAAGAAGCTCCTAATCACAGAATTGTAGGGCTTGGAAGGGACCTCTGGAGATCATCTAGCCCAGCTCCCTGCTAAAGCAGGTTCCCTTCAGCAGGTCGCACAGGAGAGTGTTCAGATGGGTCTTGAATATGTCCAGAGAGGGGAGACTCAATCAATGGGAACGTCCCAAAGAGGAGTCCTGTGAAGGCCTGGCTAGCACCTGAATTGTCAGAAATTCAGTCCCCCACTGGAGATTGGATCTAGGATTACTGAAAATGTGCGTAGTGTCCTCTTGAATGCCTTCCGATTGTTGAGGCTTGCAGCTAGTTTTCCTATGTACCTGTACAGGTTACAAAGGCCATTAAAAATTCCATATACATAGGTTTTTTTTGTTTGCTTTTTTTTTTAAAAAAAAAAAAAAAAAACAAAAAAAAAAAACATTTGAATTAAGGATGAACGGTTGTTTAGGCTGGTGAATTTAATGAGAAAAATGAAGATGCTTGCCGAGTGAGACTCATGCTGTGTGAAATTCTTTGGTGCTCAATGAGATGTGTAATTTAGATCAAATATTAGTGCATGCTATTTGAGGTAAAACCCATCATTCTGTGGATTGCACTTTTGGGTAACATTAACGAAGGATAAGTGGACTATTCCTTTTATATTGGTGTGATTTATGTTGCTTCAGTGATAAGCCCCATACATCTAATAACTGTGAAGTTGAAATGGGCCTCTCAGGTTGAGGACTCTTGACTTTTAAGTGATTGCAAACACAGGAGGATGAAAGGGATCTGTGGCTGTTGGGTATTTTTCTTCTGCTAGGTGGACAGATGTTGAATGTGTGTTGTCATTTTAGCAGCTCTACTTGTTTTGTGGCTTTGGTTTATTTGTTGTATTGTTGTTTATTTGCTTTTTTTTTTTTTTTTTAAGCTCTAATTTGCCATCTTTTTTCAAGTTCAGGATTGTACGTTGATTTTTGTGTGTATTGAAATGGCTTAAGAGAAATGGCTTGTATTTAGTAATCACAGTTTTGTGGCAATAATAGTGCCCTCAGTTGCTTTGTGTAAATTGGAGTACGCGTTTTCAGACAGTTTCTGTGGAACAAAACAATGCAGCACAACGCAGTGACAAAGTAGAAGGAAAATTGTTGAGACAACTTGCCACAGTCTGGCCTGATGAGGTATCATTTACTGACACCTGAATTACAGCATCGTGATAAACTTGAACAATGGCAGTAAAATCTGCATTATTCATTGCGTTTGATCTCTCATGGGATAAGGATCTTATCACTGTGTTCCTTGAATCATATATAAGAGAACATGTTATACAGCCCTCACACAACCCTGCTTCTGGTGGCACAGGGAACTTGATAGCCTTGACTTGAGCAGCATGAAAGTGCTGTTGGTGGTCTCAGCGCTGAGAAGGGTGTTTTATATCGTGAACCCTTTTTGACTAGTATGCCTTTAGCAGGCTCAAGTTTAAGTGTACTAATCCAGAGTTCATAAAATAGGCAAAATAATGCGTGTCAGAGATGCTGATCTAATGAAGAAAGCAGGTTGTTGGTATCTGGAGCTTGTTTTCAGAGATAATTCATGAGACGAGTGAGCAAGGCAAATGTCAGTCTGAAGGTGCTCCAGTGAGCACTGCTGCTTCTCTTCAGTACTTTAAAGGCAAAGTCCAAAGTGAATTGTGGTGTGTAAGCATGAATATAGTAAGTGAAGGTAGACAGCACTTCATGTTTAAAATAATGGGTGGAAGGTACAAAATAACTGCAAGCAATAGGTACTTGATGGACAAAGGACTTACGAAGGCTTTCATGCTCATCTAATGGGATGAGCTACTGAAAGCAGTCACTTAGGGTACCCGAAGTTAATCATCCTCTTGTGCACTCGTTTCACAAGACTGTGCTGATTCCTGGGAGAAGTCTTCCAGGAAAAGCTGTGTAAGCAAGATGAGAATTTTGCTGTATATGATTGGGATGCAAACAACATGAGGGGTTGGGGGGGGGGGGGGGGGAACAGAAACAGCTTTGCCTTTACCACACTCAGAGCTGTTCTGCGGTCTGTGCTAAAGCAGTAAGATGCCTCTTAACATCCTTGCTTTCTCAGTAGCAGTGCATCTCACATAATCCTTCTTGTTTTTCAGATGAGTGAATTTGCAATCAGAAACATGGATCAAGTAGCTCCTGTCTCCAATATGTACAGAGGAATGCTCAAGGTGAGCTCTCCTGAGTGAGCAGCTTCTAAACCCCTCTGATCTCATCAGATTTTTCCTAAATAAAGGTCCCAGGACTGGCAGCATGGTTGACCTTTATATGTCTATTTCGAGGAGAGTAGTGAAGTGCTGTTCTGATGCGACTAGTTAAGTCTAATTTGTTCAAGAGCATTTTATGAAAAAAGGAGGTTATTCTATTATTACATGCAACTAAGTCCAGCACTTAGGAAGAGACCAAGGCTAGTTATTCATTATATTTTTATAGGTAGATAAGCTGTCTCTGTTACCTTGTTTTGAAATGAGCTTACAAACTGAAGAGAAATCAGAAGCAAACTACAAAGATTCCATTTATAAGTGCTTCTGTCCTCTTATTCACACCAATTACTCTTTTATCCCAATGTCATTTTTTTAACACAGCATTTATTAATGTGAACTAGGCAAGGATTAGGAGGACACTTTCAATTCTCATTAACTTTGAGCAATGTACATGTTTTGAAGAATCACTTAGTGAATCTTTAGTATTCTGACTCCTGATGTTTTATGGCCACTCTTACCTTTTTCTGTTGCCCAAACAACAACAGTAGGGTATAAAAGAGATCCCCTAACTTGACAGCTGTGTACTCCTGGCTGCAGTAGCTGTTTTTAAGCAGATGTTCAGTTGTAATATAATTAAGTCAAAATCAATATGTAGATTCTAATACTCTGTAGCTGCTTTTTTTTTTTTTTTTTTTTTTTTGTTATTTTGTTCTGTGGTAATTAGTCTTAACGTATGTTGAAAGGCCACATAAAGTGGTTGCATGGCTGATAGGGCAAGCAGAGTTTATTTCTACATTACTTTGTTTTTTCTTTCCTTCCCTTTGGTTACCATTAAAACAAGAACCTATTTAAACGCTAACCCTTTTTGAAATATGAAACTAGTGCAGTATAGATTTTACTCATTCACATGCCACAGCATTTTTTCCAGTGACTCAGGATAAGGGTCAGCTATTTACACAAAATGCAGGAGTTTCCAGATTATGTTGAAAGAACTTGCCCTTTCTTCTAGGTACTAGAGATGAGTCAGTGCTTTTATCTCGTAGCATACCAAGTATTCTTTATTAACAGTTGCCCAATGTGCCAGTAGCTTGTTTTGTGTGGCTGTGAGCTTTTTTTCCATGGGTTGGCACTGACTCTTTCCAGTACCTGTGGTGAGCACCTGGACTGATTATACAGAATTTGTCTCCACCGTCTGGCTCCCAGTGGGGATTCCTGAAGCCAGTTAACCCCTAGAGACATATTATGTTCTTCCACAGCTTTTTCTTGTTTTTTGTCAAAGCCTCATAGAGGCAGCAAAAGAAAAGTTAGTGGTTACATGGAAATACCCTTGCAGTTGCAGAAACACGATTCAGATTGCTTTTGCCTCATAACTGAATACAGCCCTAAAGCGTGTTTGTACTTTGCTTTGGCATAAGCAGGTATACCACTGCATGTATGAAAAAAGGAAGTGTTTGGAAGGTGCCTTAGTCTCCACATCTCTGAGCTGCAATAGCTGCAGTTTGTGCTATAGCTTTTCAGAACAGTTTTCTATCTTCAGATGCTTTTAAAATCTCAGGGGCATCTTTTTACCTTGTTTTGCTTCTGGATATGACAGATACTGTTTCCTTGTGACTAAAGGGCAAGCTGCATAAGTTGTTTTTAAAGTTATTTTCTACTCTTTTGTATTTTCCTCCCTTCCCCTTACGAGGCTGGAGAGCTCTAGTGGTTGTACTCTGTGCTTCTAGGATGCACACTTGTCAAGTATGTCAAGGCAAGAAACTTAAGTTTTTAAAATGCATCTGTATCAGTATCTGTAAGGCTGCCATATATGAGTAGAATTTGTTTTTATCTGGACTATTTTCATTATGCTCATGTTTGTCCCTTTCTGTACAATTTAATTAGCAGTATTTCACTGAATGCTTGAAGACTGCAGAATGTAGTGGCTGGCAAATCATGTAACTCACAAGCGTAGATGTCCTTAAGTCTTCTAAAGATGGCTGTATTGCTTGAAGATACAAGCAATGATGTACTTCAGGCTAGATTCTGTTTTTATTGTTTTTTTTTTCTCCTGAAAATTACATACACCTATTGTAGGCCATGCACTACCAATTGCTTTTCCATCACTTATCCTGCCGTCAAAATCCCAAGCGATTAGTGAATTTCACAGAAGAAATGCTAAGATTTCTTCACAGCATATCTGAGTGTGTGTGTGTGTGTGTGTAGGTATATTTGCATTCTCTATTGTTAAAAGTATCAATCACAGGAAACCTAAGAATATCCTTCCTTGGCTTTACCTGACTTGTAGAATGTGCTGCACAGTTAGTTCTGTGTTGTGAGCATTGGCTTCTTGTACGTGAATACAAAACAGCCGTGTTGCAATTGTGTTCAAGTATTTCAAAGGTAGGGGTTAGTTGATTCGAGGTAGTGGTTGTGCATGATCTCAAAGTTTAGGAAGTGGTTGGGTTTGGTTTCCTAGCAGCACTGCTCTAGAAAAAAAATCTAATGTTGGGGCTTCTGTTATTCTGTTGCTTTGCAGCGGCAACCAGCGTTTGACACCTTTGATAGCTCCAACTCCCTGTTTGCTGGCTATTTTTTATCGCTAAATGAAGATCAAACACTCCAGGAAGTGCCGACGGGATTTGATTCTACTTCTTACGGTAACTTTTAACTCTGTTCCTTGGTCCAATCCGTAGGTCAGAAAGAAATACGTGGAGTCTGAGTGCCAGATAATTTCCCTAAAAACAAACAAAAAATAACACTTTGTTTTATTACGTGGACTTCTGTGTACATATTTGATTTAAACCGTGTGAGTTGCTCTGTTGGTAGTTGCTGTTATCTGCTCTGAAAAAGACTGGGAACTGGGACTGAGCAGTTTAAGATAGACTGACACTCCACGGAAGAGGCCTTAACTGTTATTAAAGTAGATCTAGTTCAAGCCCGTTTAAAATATTTAAATTTAAACAAAAAATTACAACTGTATAAACTTAAAAATCAATTATGGTTGAGACATTGCAAATATTCAACAAGCTCCTATTTTGACCCTCTGGCATTAAATCCTAGAACACAGGAATGCTTGTTTCCTTTCCTACTTCTCTTTTCCTTAGGAGTTTGTTTTAGTCCTTACCTTAAAAAACAGGGGATGTTTACATATGTGTGTGTGTATATAGGACAGTACCTGCCAACAGTTCTGTGTAAATCCTAGCCTGAACTCCCTGGCTATTATTCTAACTGCCCCAACCCCCCCCAAAAAAGAGTCAGTATGTCAGTATTCTACCCAATGCTGCCTTTATTTCCTACTTGGAAAATGGATTTGGGGAGGGAAAAAAAAAAAAAAAAAAAAAGCCCTAAAACCTATGGAAAAACTGCCAGTCCTTTGTTCTGCTGTGATTCTAATCAGTCACCTTCTCTGGTCAGCAAAGCAGGTCTTAACTGATATTTAGGATGGGTGTGGTGCAAACAGAAGCAAAAACATGGCTGGCATGAGCTCTGCTTGTTGGATCAAGTGGAGCCTGTACCTAGTCAGGACCTAGGAAAACAAGAAGAGCCACACACTTTCCTGAACGGACTTGAAGTCTGGCTTTACATACCTTGTCACCGTTATATGCTTCGCAAATAGCAGAATTTTCAAGTGCTACCTGTGTGCTAGTGTTCAGAAGCTCCCAAATATTATTCAGGGATACCATAGTGAGGTGGTTCAGGTGTCCATAAATTATTCCTAGATGAGCAGTGTCAATCACAAACAAAATACCATTGAAAGATTTTTTTATTATTATTTTTTTATTTTTTATTTTTTTTTTAATCTGAAACATTCAGGTGGTCTGGTCGACTTTTTTTCATCATCTTGTGAGCACTTTCAGAATGATCTGAGGCATCTTCCCATGAGAATTCTCCAACAAGATGGAGTGGAAACAAAATTTGTCCATAAAATAAATCTGGGCAGCCTGATCTGGTGGTTGGTGACCCTATGTGTAGCAGGAGGTTGAAACTAGATGATCTTTGAGGTCTTTCTGAACCCAGGCCATTCTATGATTCTACCCATAATAGTAATCATTTTGTCATTTCAAATCTAGCTTGACTATAACTAATTAACAAACATAAAAATCAATCATGTGGATTAGTGATTTATGGATGATGTTGTTTTTGGATTTCATTGTATTATTTTAGGCACTGAGTGACAGCTTGTGACCAGTCACAGCTGTTTGGTTGAGGTGATTTGAGGAATACATGGGAAGGTTGGAAACAGTCCACTGGATCACATCGTTGAGTAGTGCATGCTAGTTCTTCACAACCCTATTATCAGTTGCATAGCTCTCAGACTAAATTAAGGCTGTCTGGAGTTATAATAAAGAAGTCTGGGGTCAAATTATAGATGAGAAAATAGGGATAAGCAGTCTCATATTTCCTTTAAAGAAAAAAAATACAGTAAAAGTTCACTACAACAAGGGCATGTCGTGCAAGTATGAACAATCAGTAATGATTTATGTGATGAACAGCAGCAAAGCTTTAATTTAGCATGATGCAATTTTAGCAACCCAGCACTACGAATTCTGTAGTGTTGAAAATATGTTAAGATAATTTGAAAACAGATCTACCTTGTTTGTTTAAAAATACCTGGTTTCTAGCAGCCTTTTATTATTCTTCAAATGGCATAGCAAAAACCTGTCACTTCTTTGACTGGCCTAAAAGCTAATGCATCTCCTTTTTCCCCTCCTCCCCCTATTCTTTCTTGTAGAGTCCAACAACTGTGAATTGCCTCTGTTAACCCCGTGCAGTAAGGCTGTGATGAGTCAAGCCCTGAAAGATACTTTCAGTGGTTTCACAAAGGAACAGTGTCGGCTGGGTATACCAAATAGTAAGTGTTTTCTATTTATAAGGTCTTTTTTTGATGCTAAGGAGGGCACTGAATAGCGGTTCTTTCAAAAGAGAAAGAATGATGTCAGTAGGGAATACAAGAATGGATCCTATGTGAATCTGGCACAGCTTGACTTGGAAGGAGTGAACTTGCTGGTATTAAAAATGGGTGCATAGACAGCTCATATTTTGGCAGCATAAGAGAGTCGACGAAGCTGAGGGCATCTCTGATTAGAAGTGAATGCGGAAAGAAAATAGAGAGCTGCTTTTCTTTAAGTTCAAGAATACATTCATTCTGAAGCTTCATTCTAAAGCTTAAACTTCAGAAGTAACTGGGTTAAAAGTTTCTTTCATTCACTGCCTTTTAATGAAGACTATTTCAGGAGCTGACAAATGTTAGGATTTCTCTCAAATGCTGGATGCTTTCTGTCTTTCAGATCCCTGGCTGTGGACTGAACAGCAAGTTTGCCAGTGGCTTTCGTGGGCTACCAACGAATTTAGCTTGGCAAATGTGAACATCCATCAGTTTCTTATGAGTGGCCAAGACCTCTGCAACTTGGGCAAGGAACGCTTCCTGGAACTTGCGCCTGACTATGTGGGTGACATTCTGTGGGAACACCTGGAGCAGATGATAAAAGGTATCTATGGAGCCAGAAAAAGCTTGGGCTTTTCTGACAGAAGCAGAAATAGGATTCTTTCAAAAGCTAATGTCACTGTGAAGCATTTTTGTTACGTATCAAAAGTCAAGATGAAGTGTAAAGCGTGGTTAATTAAAGCATTATCAGAAGTAGCACTGCATCCATCATAAGAAAAGTGCAAATGCAGGTATCTGCTGAAGTCATTCTGTGTTCAGGCAAAGTACCTCTTGCATTTGTGTTCTATTTGCATTAATAATTGAAATAATGAGATTAAGGCTACTATAATATTCATTTATTAAAAATACATGTAGTCAACCAGAAGTAAGGCAGAACTTGCATATGGAGTTTTAGCAGCATCATCAGTGTTCACCCATGTGCTCCCTTGCTTTTGGAGCATAACACTCTATAGTTGCATATGTTAAGATCTGGACCTTTAAATTACTGTTGTTTCATTGTTAAAATACCATTCATATGGAGATTTTCAAGTGTGCTGGAAGTTAGGAGGTTTCTTCTGATGTTTGTTTTTCTGTGGGATTTTGGGGGCGTTTTAGGGGTATTTTTTCCCTTCTGAAAGAGTTTGCAGTACACTAGTAAAGCCTATGTAAATGATGACCCTAAAACGCTTGAGTCTGAATCTTTTCTTATACGTGTCAGATCTTTAGAACTGTAAAACCAAGCTTTCTTTTTTCTCTACCTCTCAGACAGCCAAGAAAAAGCACAGGATCAATATGTGGAGAGCTCTCATCTCACCTCAGTTCCTCACTGGGTCAATAATAACTCCTTAAGTAAGTATCTTAAGAAATTTGACACTTCAGATATTGTAAGTTTATTCTAAGAATGTCACAGATCCTTCTTTGAAAAAGCACCAGAACACTTACTGTGCATCAGGAGAACACTTCAATTGCTGCAGTTCTTTTTCCTACTATTGTTTGTCATCTAACTCATACCAGAAATCTTTTGAAGACTAAAGGGTATGGAAAGAAAAAAAAAAAAAAAAAGAAAAAAAAAAAGCCAACAAATTTCCTCTTGGAATGCCAAAGCCTACATCTGTGGAGCAGAGTGACCACTCCCACCTCTAGCAAACAGCCAAAAAGCAGCAGCAGGAGCTATGTTTAGCTTTTCTGAGGGCTGTGGAAGCGTAACAGAACTTTTGACAGTGTACGGTATAACCATAGAGACCAAGTGCTAGATCCTTCAGATTGTGCTTTTGGTGCCATGTTTTACTGAAACCACAGTTTGATCTCTAGATTAGCCTTATTGCATCACTTAATGATGAGGGCCTGCCTCAAAACCACTTAAGTTTCTCCAGCTTTTTCTGCAGCCCTGCAGTGTCTTTCAAGAACAAACAATATACGTATTTGTGGTGTGAAGATACAGATGGAGATTAACAGAGTCTGACTTGGAGACCAGTAAATGGGAGTCTCATCACTGATGTCAATAGCCTTTCTAGGAGGTCCACAGCATCTAATAAACCTCTGTCAGATTTCTAAAGAGGGAAACTACTTAGTGGCACAGCTTTTGTGGGGTTCTTGAGGTGTATTAGTCTGTTCAAGGAGAAAACCACTTAATTCATTCTTTCATATATTTTTTTTCTTTCAGATGTTAATGTGGATCAGACCCCCTATGGTATGCAGATGCCTGGGTACCCTAAAGCCCTCAGTTATCCCAAACCCAATCTCCTGAGTGATATCTGCCAGACTTCCACAGGACCAAATCTCCTTAATCCAGAACAAGACTTTTCACTGTTCCCCAAAACCCAAGTAGATGCAGTTAGTGTGAACTACTGTGCAGTAAATCAAGATTTCACAAGAAGTAATCTGAACTTGCTGATAGATAATTCTGGTGAGTTACTGTCTGTATGACAATAATGGGTTCAAGGCAATATTCTTTGTCTTTTCCTCCCTTGCATAGTTTATATACAAGCTTTTGAAAAGAGAAGGAAAAACATTTTTCTCTTTTTTTTTTTTTCTTACGAAGGTAAACTTAGAGAACATGAATCTAGTGAAAGTGGTGCAGAAAGCTATGAAAGCTCAGATTCGATGCTGCAGTCCTGGAACAGCCAGTCATCACTAGTGGATTTACAGCGTGTGCCATCCTATGAGAGTTTTGAAGATGACTGTAGCCAGTCCTTGTGTATGAGCAAACCTACAATGTCTTTTAAAGACTATATTCAAGATCGAAGCGATCCTGTAGAGCAAGGGAAACCAGTTATACCAGCAGCGATTCTAGCTGGCTTTACTGGTAAGTCGTGAAGCAAAATGGTCACTACTCATGCTACAAAATATCTTCTATAAATGCATATTGGTGCTGATAGAGTTGTGTAGTTGTAACGTATGTCTTGTAGTGTGGTCAAAGTCTGCAACTCTTGAAGATGTTCAATTTTAAGTGTACATAGGAGAAGTCTTATGGGACTATCTGTCTAAAGCAAGAAAACATGGGTACATCAGAATGCTGTGAATATCAAATGCACCTTCTGATTATTTTGAAAAAAGAAAAGCTTGGACAAAGCCTTCCCCAGTTCTGGATTCCTGCAGATGATGGCTTGCCTGTTAGGACCTTGTTCCTGCAGTCCTTGCTAAAATCAGATTTTCCTCTAGAAAGTCTGCCAAGCCAAGGGAGTGGAAGGGAGGGATGAGGAATCTACTTGCAAACAATGGAAGACATAGCTTGCATCAGATCCAATGTTTCCATGAAAAATGTTAATTTTTAACCTATCTATGAATAGACTTGTAGAGGAAAAATCTTAACAATAAAGCTTTTTTCCTTCTATTTAAAAACAAACAAACAAAAAGACTAATCACCAGATTGACCTTGTGATCTGAATATGGTTGCATATATTAATGATGATATGAGCTTGCAGAACTATTAATTATGACTTCTCCCCACCCTTGCTCTCTTAACAGGCAGTGGACCTATACAGCTATGGCAATTCCTGCTGGAGTTACTGACTGACAAGTCCTGCCAGTCATTTATTAGTTGGACTGGAGACGGATGGGAATTTAAACTTGCTGACCCAGATGAGGTATGTGTTTAATTGTGGCGTACAGAAAGATTTTAGGGTCTCATCTGTTATCTCTGGGCTTCCTCTAGACTATAAAGCATTTGTGAGATCAGACACTTGCTGAAATCTCTTCATCTGCAAATACTTTACTGTGTGGTCAGGACTGCTGTGGGATGTGCTCCCCCTCTCCTGGGATATCAGCATTTGCTTATAGTAATGAGAACACATTGTGTAGCTTGAAACTTAAAGCATACAAAGTTAGATGTTTTGACAGGCTGAGCAATACTGTAGGCTAGCTTACTGAATACAGTTGAATCAGCAAGGTCTGGGATTGCACGAATTCCCAGGGAAAAAGCACTGAAGGTATTACAGCCCTTCTAGTGAACAGCCAATGTGATAGTGCTGCATTTTAAACTTGTTGGGAAATTATGGCTTTAGTCATGAAAAATTAAGAGACCATACCTTTGTTTCCTGACTGCTGCTACCAGTAGGAAAGTTACTGCATTAGGAGATACGATTTAAAGTCCCCTGAATCCTGTTTTATTTCAAGAAGGGAAGGGGAATCATCAACTCCAAGGAACTTCTTAGAATTAAACTTCCGTTTAAAAAGCTGTCCCTTCTTCTCAATAGCAAATTAAATCTTTAATTGTGTCTTTTTTGAGAGAGGTGACTACATTTCACTTAAGCTTGATCTTCTTAAAGATATTTGGGCCCATCCTCTGCAAGGAAGTGTTCTTGCTGTCATTTGCAACCACCACTTTGTCTTGTATGACCTACTTTGTCTTGTAGCTCATAGTTGTCTCGGGGTTTGAGCCACCAACTCTGTGTTATCCAAGTTTGGGACACCCAAACAAGTAAACTGCTTTGATTGAAATGGGGTTTTAATAACTGCCTTTATCAGCTGCTGACCAGAAAAGTGTGACTTGAACAAACCCTTTACATTTGTTTTCTTTTTGCACTGGCAGGTGGCACGGAGGTGGGGAAGGAGGAAAAACAAGCCAAAAATGAACTATGAGAAACTCAGCCGAGGGCTGCGCTACTACTACGACAAGAACATCATCCACAAGACCTCGGGGAAGCGCTACGTTTATCGCTTTGTGTGCGACCTGCAGAACTTGCTGGGATACACGGCGGAGGAGCTGCATGCGATGCTGGGGGTGCAGCCCGACACTGAGGACTGAGCCCAACCGTCTGGTGCTGCACGAGCAGGGAGCGCTTGTTGGGACTGTGACCAGGAGCCGTCTGCAGGCAGTCCTTCTGGCTGTTCGGATGGGTGCAACTGTGATGAAATAAGGACCTTGACTGATTTTGTAACCAGGGAAAGTTGGAAGGAAGTGGCCTTATTTCATCAGCGGCTTCAGATGTTGCTGTGTCAGGCACTTGAGCAGCATGGAAGTTGATACAGATCACAGGCTCTGTCACGACGACACAAAAATGCTTTAGGGTTGAGCGTTTTGACCACCTGTTCTGCCATATAAAATGTTTTGGCTACTTACACTGCCATGTAATGATGGGTTGGCTTTAAAACCAAAGGTTGGATGAGGAAACTGGTGATGGAGCTGAACAATTGCTCAGATTCTTTTTTCACATGCCATCATCCTTGCTTCCATCTCCTATCATGCAATTATTTAAGAAAAACTAATTTATTTTGAAAGAGCGGTAAGAAGAATTGATATTAATGTTTTGTTCTCAAGCATGGTTTTTTTAACTATTATTATTATTATTACTCCAGAAATGTGCTGCATAGGTACATCAACACTCTGTGTCCAAAACCAGATGTAGCAACTCTGTCAAAAACAGAAAAAACCCTCATGAGAAAGGAAGGAAAATCATACCATTTCAATATTCAGTTTTGTATATATTCTGTGATTCTTTTTGCAACTACTTAATGTTCCTATTTAACAGATCTGTATAGTGTAAATTAAACTAATTGTATGTGTGTTTGTTTTTTTTTTTAAATAGGACGAATGTAAATCTATTGAATGGCTATTTCATGTTTGTCTAGGATATACAACCTTCTGCAAATATTTAATTGGCCTCAGAGACAACATAAGTACTGAGTATGCATGCATATGGTATGCCAATGCCATGACACTGGGGGGTGGGTGCGGTGGGAAGCTGGCTCAGTGTTTTGTTAAGGCTGAAGCTGGCAGTTCTTTGTGCATTTTGGCATTTTTACATGAAACTAATATTATATTCTGGGACATTAAGGGCCTATTTGTGGTTTCTTCTTTAACTGAAAATGAAAATACTAATATGGATAAAATTAACTTTTTCCTTTACAAATGGCATATGTTTTTCAACTTCTATGCATGTCCTTTAAAAAAAAAAAAAAAAAAAAAAAAAAAATTTATATACAAGCCTTATTTTTTCAGTTGACTTGTCTCTTCTTCCTGCAGTTTATCCTGTATGATTAAGATATGAATTCTATTTTTGGAATAACTGTGACTCCTTTTCAGAGAACAGGAGGGATTTATGTAGCAGCTATTTTTACTGCACAAAAAGAAAAAAAAAAAAAAAAAAAACACCATAAAACAATTCACTGGAAAAATGTACTTTGTAAGAAAGCTTTATTTTTTATCTGAGCTTGGTGTACATTTAAATGTTGTAAAGTGTGAGAGGTTTAAAAATGAGTCCTTATTAAAACCTCTTGAACAAGGGAGAGGAAGGTACTGTGCTTCTTTACCTCGATATTACAGAGTGTAAGGGAGGGTGGGGGGAGGAAATCCTCCAGCCTGGATCTCTGCGGAAGTATATGGGGGGGAAAAATAGTAAAAATTGGGCAGCAGAGAGCTTCTTAAAGAAAAATCTGTAAGACTCTGGCAGGCTAATGGCCTTGGACGAGTTAAAGGCATGTCAGTGTTCTCTGTTTAGGTATAAATTGGAAGCTAATGTCTTTGTTCTGTGTGTTTGAAAGAGAACTGGTGGTTCTGAGCTGTGTTGCGTATTAATGTGTAACTATGGGTAAATATAGGAGAGAGCAGGTGTGTGAAGACTGCTGGTGCTTGACCTGTTCTTGCTTCTGTCTCGCACAGTGAGCCTACTGTTGTAGCTATCTTGATCTTGTGTTCTTCTCCATCCCCCCATGTTACAGAAAAGCAGGAAATAAGAAGCCATTCACTTTAAATCATCTATTAAAGAAATAGGAAAATGTGATGTTAATTGCTTTTTAAAAAGGGACTTTCCCTAGGTTTCCTCATCTTTCTATCAAAACGTGGCTGTAGTACCTTGATCTTGCTTTCAGTGCTGTCATCATGGTGTAGCAGCACATTAACAACTTGAAGAAAATGGATGTATTTTTATTTTTTAAGAGTATGCCCTTCTAAATGTCTGGAGCTGAAAGAGTAGACCTGCATCTTGCACTGTAGCTGCAGTCATACCTGTACATTTGCAGATAGCTTCTGTTAGTCTCACTTTTATGATCCCTGAGAAGGAAAAGGAGCCTTCTGCATCCTTCCTCCTTCACCCCAACCACTGCTGCTGGCTTAGGTACAACCCAGTGAGTGCTGACCGCAGATGGTCTCATTCTGATGGTGAAGAGGATGAAAGGGCGTAAAGCAATCTGCAATTCTGTGAGCTGAGACAGAACTTGGCAAAAAGAGAAAACAAAAAAGTTTTTCTTGTGCTTCGAGTAATATTCCTAAAAAGGTATTGCTACGCTTTAGCTGCTTGAATGATCTGCTTTGGTCATCTAAGTCGGCTCTTTTGAGATGAGATACATTATTTTTCAGGAAATAATGTATAGTCTACAATGTTTTTTTTTCTTCCCTGGGTGTCTTTCAACTGGGCTACTAACCTGTAATCTTTCTCTCAGTCTGTAGAAGTTTCATTTTCAGTCTGTTTTCCTAAATACAGAACTGTTTTTCATTTACACTGAAAGATAATTCGCTTCTTACTTGCATAGTCAATGCTAGCTTAAACCTAGAGACTGGAGGGAAGTTATTTGCTTTGCTCACTTAGCAGAAAAAGCAGAAGAACCAACCATGCTGCCACACAACCTGCACTGCATCTTCAGAAGCAAAATCTGCTATCCTGCCCTGGGTTGGGTCAGTTCAGTGGTACAAGCTGCAACTCAGTGTGACCCAGAAGACAATCATTAAAGGGTATTTTGTCAGAGCACACAGAAAACACTGCTCTGTTTTCTCAGCCACCCAGAGTCAAAGAGGCTGTTGAAAGTCTGGCTAAATTCTTCATCTTCTCCTGGACATGCCTCCCTGCCCTTCCTACTGCCAGCTTTCCTCTTGAGATGGCAGCCAAAATAAAGTGTTGCAGTTGGCACCTACCCATAGTTGGCCTGTCACCTCCAATAACAAAGTTTGATTTCAAAGCCCTGTCTGCTCTTTTATATATATATATATATACATATATATATGGAAAAATAAAAATAGAATTTCATTCTTTAAAAAAAACAAAAAAAGAAAAAAAAAAAGACACCACCTCCTCTGGCTTGGGAAGTCTGTAAGCCACAAGGGCTCGATGTCCAAGAGGCTATTTTGGGAAATGTTTATCTACTGTGCCCTATTTGTAGGCTCAACTTTTGACCACAATCAGGTACAGGATAAGAGCATTAGAAACAGGGCAGATGATGGATCACTCAGCCCAGTCCTATATTCCACAAGTGGGAGATGGAATGAGCAACCTTGTTCCTTCCCCATGTACTGCTCCAACACCCTGCGTTTGGTGTGCAGGGGGGAACACGCTGCTCACATCCTTTAACCTACTTAAGAATTTCTTGCCTTGCTTGAGCTGTAAGGAGACCTCTTGACCTCTCTCTGCTGACTTGTCCTCAAGCAGGGAAGACCAGCCCCTCACACAGGGGCTCACGTAAGAGTACACCGAGATTTCAACAGCAGCAAAATAAAACTCTCTCCTCAGTACACTTCCTCATGATGGAAGGCCTTTTTTTTGGATTTTTTGGTCGTCCCTGCACACTGAGGTGATCCCTTCAGAGAGCTATCAGTGATGACTCTGATCTGTTTCCTAATAACTACCATTTTCAAGGTTGGCATCATCTAGGTTATTTTTCTTTGAGTGTGTTACCTTACATTAATCTACACTGACTTTCATCTGCCACATTTTGTCCACTAGCTTGTGAGGCCCTTCTGGAGTTCCATGCTGTCTCTGTGACATTTGACCACTCAAACTACTCAGCATTATCTGCAAACTTGGAGATTTCAGCAACTGCTCATTAGTCCAGGATTAGCCACGATTTCTGCCTCTGGTCGGAGCTAAGGTGGCTATTCTTATGCTAAGTGCCAAGAGGGCTAATGGAAGATTCAGCACTGTTTCTCAAGTTTGAGATCCTTAAGGTGTCAAGCAAGGTTTAGCAGCCAGTTTGCTGCTCTGGACTTCAGGAGAGCAGACTTCAACCTCTTCAGGAAACTGCTTGACAGGGTGACAACATAAAGCCCTGGGGGGAAGAGGGGCCCAAGAAAGTTGGTAAGTATTCAAAGACCATCTCATCCAAAGCCAGAAACAGTGCATCCTGAGAGAAAGGAAGGTAAGCAAGAATGCCAGGATGCCTCTGCATCAACAACATGCTCCTGGACGTACTAAAGTGCAAAAAAGAAAGTCTATAGGGAGTGGAAGTGGGAATGGGTTACCTGGGAGGACTACAAAGAAGTTGTCTGAGCAGCCAGGAATCGGATGAGAAAAGCTAAAATCCAGATAGAATTAAATCAGCCAGGGACATAAAGGGGAACGAGAAGCAATTCTACATGTTTATCAGTGATAAAAGGAAGGCCAGGGAAGATGTGGGCCCTCTCTAGAAGGAAACTGTAGACCTGGTCACAAGGGATATAGAGAAAGCTGATGTACTCAATGACTTCTCTGCCTCAGTCTTCACGAGGAAGGGCTCTAGCCACACTGCTCAAGCTGCAGAAAACAAAGGTAAGAATCTGGAGAAGGAAGATCTGCCTGCTGTAAGTGAAGATCAGAATCAAGACCATATAAAGAACCTCTCACCTCTGTACCTGGCAAGATCACGGAGCAGATCCTTCTGAAGGCCCTACTAAGGCACCTGGAAAATAGAGATGAGGTCATTGGTGGTAACCAACATGGATTCACCAAGGGCAAGTCATGCCATGCCTTGACAAACTTGGTGGCCTTTTGTGATGGAGTTATAATGTCAGTGGGTAAAGAAAGAGTAACGGACATCATCTACTTGGATTTGTGCAAAGCATTTGATGCTGTCCCACATGACACTCTGGTCACCAAATTGGAGAAAAATTGATTTGATGGATGGACTACTCACTGGATAAGGAATTGGCTAGATGGTCACACTCAGTGTCCAAGTGGAGACCAGTGACAAGTGGTGTTCCTCAGGGATTGATACTGGTACTGGTGTTATTTAACATCTTTGAAGGTGACAATGGACAGTGTTATCCAGCGCACCTTCATGAAGTTTGCAGACAACACCAAGCTGAGCAGTGCAGTTGACACTCTAGAGGGAAGGGATGCCATCCAGAGGGATCTGGACAGGCTTGAGAGGTGGGTCCAAACCAACCTCATGAAGTTCAGCAAGGCCAAGTACAAGATCCAGCAGCTGGGTTGTGGCCATCCAAGCACAGATACATACTGGGTGGAGAATGACTTGAGAGCAGTCCTGAGGAGAAGGATTTTTAGGTGTTGGTTGCTGAAAGGCTCTACATGAGCCGGCAGTGTTTGCTTGAAGGCCAGTGGGCCAACTGTATCCTGGGATGCATCAAGAAAAGTAGGTTGAGGGAGATGATTCTGCCCTTCTACCCCACTTGGAGTACTGGGCCCAGTTCTGGAAACCCCAACACAAGAAGGACATCGAGCTGTTGTAGTGGATCCAGAAGAGAGCCACAAAGATGATCAGAGGGCTGGAGCACTTATCGTATGAGGACAGGCTGAGAGAGTTGGGGCGCTTCAGCATGGAGAAGAGAAGGTTCTTGTGGGACTTTACAGCAGCCTTCCAGTACCTGAAGGGGGCCTACAGAAAAACTTGGGTGGGACTTTGTATAAGGGCAGGTAGTGACAGGATGAGGGAAAATGGCTTTAAACTGGAAGAGGGTAGATTTAGACTATATATCATGAAGAAATTCTTTACTGTGCGGGTGGTGAGACACTGGAACAGGTTGCTCCGTGAGGTTGTGGATGTCCCTTCCCTGGAAGCACCCAAGGGCAGGTTGGATGGGGCTTTGAGCAACCTGGTGTAGAGGGAGTGTCCTTGCCTATAGGAGGGCAATTGGAAGTAGATGATCTTAAAGGTCCCTTCCAGCCCAAACCTTTCAATGATTCTATGATTCTATGACTCTATGATTATGTGTGCTACTACTGGCCCCGAGGCATTGTTCTGCTAAATCTTTTGTAGGATTTCCCTCACCATGAATAGGTTATGGGCCACCATTCTTGTGATGTGGGACCGCACCTGGAACCTCTCATATTCTTATTGAATTAGCCTCTTGGAATTGAAGAGGAAGCAAGAACTAAAAAGGCATATACGCACTCATAGAATCGTAAAATATCCCAGGTTGGAAGGGATCCATAAAGTTCAACTCCTGGCTCCACAAAGAGTCATCCAAAAATCAGACCATATACCAGAGCATATGTTCAGAGTGCTAGTTAGTATTTTTGATGCCCTCTTCAAGGATGGTGAAAATTTTGATGGTAAGGAATTGCCAGATGTCAGCTATCTCAGTTTGTCTTGTCTCGTGCTTCTTTTTTTGGCCTGTGTGAAGCTGAACACCAGTTCAACCGCATGTGGTCACACAGCCATGTGACTCAAACAGGCTTCATATGCTAGACATGTGAACAGTCAACATGCTAAAGAGGGAATAAAAGATGTCCCTGTAAGCAAGAAGAATTAAAAACTCAGCCCACTGTGTACAATATTTGAGAAAGATTTCTAGTATCTAATTTGTAATGGTACCATGTGATGTGTATTTTGAAACCACAAAATACAGAAAGATATGAAAAACAAGTAAAATATACTGGCTAACATAATATGCTCTGTGAAAACAGATTTTCAAGTGATTAGTGTCATTTATGAATGGAAGAGTTTGACAACAATTCTGTGATTTTGGGATGAAGCATAAGATCTCACTACTTTTCTCCCTTCTGTTTCTAAGTCTTTTGGTAATTTACACTGATGTAAATAATAGAATCATAGAATAATAAAGGTTGGAAAGACCATTAAGATCATTAAGTCCAATCACCAGCCCATCCCCACCATGCCCTCTGACCATGTCCCTCAGTGCCACCTCCACACAGCTCTTGAACACCTCCAGGGACAGTGACTCCACCACCTCCCTGAGCAGCCTGTTCCAAGAAAATGATGAATTTAACAAAATATAATATTTAACAAGCATAACAAGCATAATGAAATCACTGCATGAGCAGAAAAATAGGATGTACTAACAAAATGTCCCACTCTCTCATGTAAAAGGTTTGCAGTGACTTTTTGCATCACATCCTAAAATGGGAGTATAAATGTATCATAATGCCATTCCTCTGAATATCCAAAAAGGACTTCTTTATTGTTTTCTTTCACTGTAAGGAGAATAAGGAGAAACAGAACTGAAAACAGTTTTGGATGCGTAATATGTAATATTCCAGTTCTTGGGCCGTGGTGTGAAAACTGGAGCTGAGAAGGAGGTGGATAAATACAGCAGAAAGTCAATGATGGGGAAATGGAAGGATCCAACACACTGAGCAGTGAATCCCTTGCAGCTCAACATCACTGTGCACTGGGGCCCTCCTAGCCCAATCCAGATACTTATACATGGGCCTGAAGGCAACACAAGCTGATGCCATACCTGACCTTCCTGGGAAACTGGGGCTGAGATTGCCATGCTTAAGTTTTGTCAAAGGGGACGCTGGTGGAGAGGTGGTTCCCACTCACCTTGGTGTACAACCTGCTCACCTGCATGGCAAGGTCTGGGATCAGACTGCTGTGCCACAGCAGCATTTCCAGTGCCCATTTCCCATCTTTGAAATCCAAGCAAAGCCATGTCATTATGAAGAAAAGGAGGAAGGAATTATCTATGAGGAAGTAACAAGTTAAAACACCATTTCAGGCAATTGTCCCCTCTTTCAGATGGATACCTACTTTTTAGGCTAAAGAGATGTATGTATTTCTTCTTGTGTTTCTTTGACTTGATAAATCTTGAATCAATAGTCTCTTTTTTTTTCCCCTTAATCTATTTTTCCTTTTTTTTTTTTCTTTCTTTATTTTTGACAGAGGGCAAAGATGCAGTTCTTCCATTTAGCTTCCTCCCATTTGCAGGGAGATTTTATTCTGTTACAGCGCACCAGTTCCCTTGAGGAAGAAGAGATATTCCAAAAGAAATTATCCCTCCTGCATGCCTTTGAATAGATCTGTTTGTTTGTTTTCCCCATCCTGAGTGCCAGCCCCTAGGAGAGTGCCAGCCAAGAACCCAGGTATCGTCTTGAAGTTAGGACCAGGTCCCAAAACTGTGTTCTCGTGCTCTACCCTCTGCAGAGCCAGCACTAACTCAAGCTAACACTGCCACTGGTAAACAAACAGGGACGATTTCTTGCATAAGGATGAACTGTTTTTGAACAGTTTCCCCAATGTCCTGGACACAACGCTCCTTTTCTTTCTCACTAGGACTCTACATCTGCTGGCTTCCCTTTTTTTTTTTTTCTTTTAAACAAGTATATGCATTGTTGCTTATGCAGGGAAAATTCCACTTTCTCCTGCAGGAGCTTTGCCAGCAACTGTAGGCTCAGATTGGATCTTTTCCACAGGCAGCCCCCCCCAAAACTCAAGGCTCTCTCCCCTCTTTCATACACATGAATTTTATTTCCCTTTTTTGAGCAATCTATGGCATCTCCAATAGAGCCCGGTGCCACAGCTGAGTTCCCATCTGATGACTTGCACACGGCAAAGGAAGGGCACTCCCCCAAGCATGGTTCATGGCTAAGAAGGAACAGCTAGAGTTGCCAGAATGATCTTTCCTTGTGTAGTCCTCCCTGTTTCTCTGCCTGATCCAACTTCAAGTGATTCAGAAATGGGAAAATTTGTCATTTCCCTTGAAGGAGCTTTGCTCAGACCTCACCGATACTCATTCAAATGCTGTTAACATTCATGGTGCCTGCTGCAATGCCGTTACCAACGTGTAACCACTGACTGTTCTCCAGTGGGTCAGTACAACTAGCTCTCAGTGGAGTTACTACCACTCATGTATTTACCCAACTTTGAAGACCGCAGTCTAAAATGACACTGCTAGCAGTAACACCAGTGCTTGAGCAATTTTGGCCACTGCCATGTGACTTTTCCCAGATCAGCCATGAGCAATTGTTCATTCAGAAAAACATCAGTGGAGACCACAGAGGTCCAGATATGCTCCATCTTCCCTTCCTAAATGAGTGAATCTTTCCACTAGTTTCAGCACAGAGATGTTTACGAGGAGCCAGAGCCGCAACGATGCCAGTTCTCTTCAGAGCACAGCAACAGAACAGCTTCTCAGGGCAGTGCTTTCCACTGCAGTATGATTGGACCCAAAGCATTCGTATTTTATTGCATCCATTTTTCTCCAAGAAATATTAAAATGCTTTCTCTATGTTAAGGGAGGAGAGGAAAAAAACCACAAGCTTCCTTGCCATCCCTAAGCAACCTATCAAATAAAGCAATAAACCATTAGTAGACAGAACAGTTTTAACAGGACCCACAGCAGATTCAGGCTGTCAGGGGAAGAATAGGAATGGAAATGATTCTGAAAATTATTAGTAGTACCTTAACAGCAGCCCTTTAATATCTCCCATGGTATTCACAGTCATTAGCACAGCCAAGATGCTGTTCCGTGCCAATTACTGTCCCAATTTTCTTCATACCAGAAAGGGATATGCAGTGAATCCAGCTGAAGTAAGGTTTCCCTGAGTTTCTGCTGTCCTGCCCTCTCTCTGCTCTCACACCACAGTGGTAGGTGGAAACTCTCCCAGCTCTTCCCTGGAGAATGGAAGGCATTCTCCAGGTTATGGCTGTGACAAGGAATGGGTCACGACAGCAGTGTTTCTGCAGCTTCTTTACTGCAGGGATTGACTTCTCTACTTTGTGGAAAGCGCAGTGGATGCTGTTTGCCTTGACTTCAGCAAGGAGTTAGATATCATCTCCCACAACATCCTTGTTATGAAACTTAGAAAGTGTGGGATAGATGAGTAGATGGTGAGGTGGATTAAGAACTGGCTGACTGACAGAGCTCAGAGGTCTGGTTGAAGGCCTGTAACTAGCAGTGCTCCCCAGGTGTTGGTGTTGGGTCTGGTCTTGTTCAAGACCTTCACTAACATCCTGGATGAGGGGATAAAATCCACCCTTAGCAAGTTTGCTGGTGACACAAAGCTGGGAGGAGTGGCTGATAGACTGGAAGGCCGTGCTACCATTCAATAAGATCTGTACAAGCTGGAGAGGTGGGCAGGGAGAAAGCTGATGAAGTTTAACAAGACCAAGTACAGAGTCTTGCACCTGGGGAGGAATAACCGCATGTATCAGTACAGCTTAAGGGATGACCTGCTGGACAGGAGCTCTGTGGAGGAGGACCTGGGTATTCTGGTGGACAACAGGTTGGCCATGAGCCAGCAGTGTGCCCTTGTGGCCAAGAAGGCCAAAGGTATCTTGGAGTGCATTAAAAAGAGCGTGGCCAGCAGGTCGAGGGAGCTGATCCTCACCCTCTACTCTGCCCTGGTAAGGCCACAGGTAGAATACTTGTGTCCAATTCTTGGCTTCCCAATTCAAAAAAGACAGAGATCGGAGTCCAGTGGAGGGCCACAAAGATAATAAAGGGCCTGGAGCATCTCCTGTATGTAAAGGCTGAGTAACCTGAGTCTGTTCTGCCTGTGGAAAAGAAGACTGGGGTGGTGGGGGGGGTCTGATTAATATTTATAAATGTTAGAAAGGAGGTGGGAGGCAAATTCATGAGGATAAGCTCTTTTCGGTGGTGCACAGTGATAGGACAAGGAGTAATGGCCTAAAATTTGAACATAGGATGTTCCATACAAACATGCAGAAGAACTTTTTTACGGTAAAGATGATGGAGCACTGGAACAGGTTGCCCAGAGAGGTTGTGGAGTCTCCTTATATGGAGATTTTCAAGACCCATCTGGACTCCTACCTGTACAAAGGTAGGGTTGCTTTTTTTTTGTCCTGCTTGCTTTAGCAGGAAGGTTGGACTCAATGATCTCTTGAGGTCCCTTCCAGTCCCTGCAATTCTGTAATTCTGTGATTATCACTAACAGAGCTGCAGGGGACAATCAGGAGCCATTAACAACATGCATACAACCCAAACCCTCTGGGTCTGTCAGGTTTTGTTTTTACCTTTTCTCTCATCCTGTGTTGTCACAAAGTACTTACGACAGACATGCCTTCTCTGCAAGCTCATGTAGCCTTGGAGATGCCCTGCTTCAAGTAGACACTGCGCTACAAACACTGCCAGCCTCAGTTATTGCATGTCTTTTGTTTGCAACAACCCAACACATCCTTCACTCTGATATTGCAAGGTCATGCCATGACAACAAGAACAGCTATTTTTGTTGGCTGCCTGTCTTCTGAAAGTACCTTCCTTCACCCAACTGCGTGAGCAAGTCTGTTGTATGGAGTCAAGGGACTGCAAAATTTGTGCCGTGACACCTTCTCAGAGATGTGGGATGTCCTCAAGGGACAGGAGTGACCATGGTCCAGCATGGCAGAGGGGCCACACAACAGTCACAGTGCTGCTGGAGCTGTGGGGCTCCCAACCAGATGTACAAGGCCTAGTGGTAAAGTCAGCACTTCTGGGCCCTTAAAAACACAGTTGACTCTTAAATTGCTCACAGTTGCCAGTATAGATAGGCTCTTCCACCCTGCTAGCAAGCCTTACATCTTCAGGTGTTAAAATAAGGCATGGAATAGTGTTTTCCACCTGTTACAGTTATTTAGTGTTTGTGTTATAGTGTTTAGTGTAATAATGGTGCTATTCCACCTCCACCTTATCTCTGGATAGAACATCTGCCTGATGGGGCTGCTGCTACTTGCCTTGCCTTCTCCCATAATATTTTTTCCTTAGTTCCATACATCAGGGAAGGGGCCTGGAATGCAGGCAGAGAGCAGGCTGGGACCCCACTTGTCCCTCATTCCCACACATGTGTGGCTGATGAAATGCCATTCACCACAGAGCAACAAAAACAGCACCTGTCAGCTCCGCGTGCAAAAACAGAGGAACCGAAAGTTGTACCCAGATGAAGACATGGGGTGACAACTATGCGAACACAGATTTTTTTTCATCCAGTTACGAAACGCCTCCTGACCTGCTAGGAAGGAGTTGTAACATTGCAGTACAGACTGTGCGCTGGATATTGCTGCTCAGCTATTATAAAACAAGGAAAGTTGCAACATGCAACCACATTTACAAAGTGTAGGAGAAGGTTACATCATGGTATTGTAAATGTCCCTACTATTTTGGCTCTGACGGGCTTGCATGTCAGGAATAAGTGCTGGCTTCGTAAAGTAATCACGTATGTCAGCATTCAGAAGGCATTCAGCAGCATCACAAAGCAGAAGCTGCTTTTCATATTTTCAGTTTTTCTACTTGTTTTAATACTGTTCTGTCTTGCCTCTTTCCTGTAATCTTGTTTCAAAACGCTTTCCCAACAGATTCGCTTTTTCCTTTCTTTGTTTGTGCCTCCCCTCTGCCAATTTTGCCTGAAATGAAAACTAGAAAACAGAACTTTACGTACATTATTAATGAAGTGTTTTATCTGATTGAAAATAAGTGTTATATTTGGGGATAGGGAAATGACACTCAAAAACACAGTTTTAGTTTTGGCATTCTAAACAAGGAATGCTGTATCTTTATTGCCCTGTTATTTGAATGAATTGGGAGAGCATGAAAACCAAGACAAGGTGTTTTAGATGGTTCCCTTGCTGGAAATGGGGTGTATTTGCATGCAATGCACAAAGCAGTTTAAGTGTTACATTTTAAAATACATATTTATGGAATAAAATTACTTGCATCATCATGTCTTCATTTCTAATGTGATTCTCTTTTGTACTGATGGAAAAGACAAGCAAGAACAAGGCAGCATAGCTCAGCCCATGAAAGTCCTGACAGCATATCCGTTCCTCAGCTGAGTTCCTCTTTCTCATCTCTCCTAATATAATATTGGTCATTGTTAAAGGCTCCAAGTCTGGACAAGTCCTGAATTTCTATGGAGGAAAACAAACAAACACTGATAAACCTAATTTAGAGAAGCAGTCTGTTCTCTGGTTGTTTGTTTATTTAAAAGAAAACAAGCGGCTATGTAGCATTTCACAAGAAAATTTGAAGGGGTAACAGGCAGGAGGATTTCAACTGGGTTTTTTTTCTTAGATCCGGCAAGTGCTTTTTATCAGATTTAGTGAAACAGGTTTTGATTATTTTCTTAGTGTTGCTCTTTTATTTGTAAATTCAGATAGAACATAAAGAAATCTAATTATTGTCCATGACTTTGATCACAGAATAAAAATTAATACCAACAGGAAAAATCATCTGGATTTGTATGCAAAGATGAGAGTAGATTTCCTGCTGCAACTGCAAACATTTTAGTTGTTGTCCAAATTTTGAAAATTTATCACCTTGGAAAGCATATCCCATTCCTGACGTGATACACAGTGTGACCAAATGCACTTACTACTCAGAAAACACTTGTGAGATTAACCCCTCCCTGTTCTGGAAAATGTTGGAAACAAAATCTGAAGATTTATGACAACTCCATCTCCCCTGGGGTTAGACTGGGACTGGACCTCCTGAGCTGGCAGCACATGCCTATGCAGGGGGAGCAAATGAGGGACCAACTTGAGCTGTGGTACAGTAGCCTACAAGGTTCAGAGACTGGGAACACAATAACCTGAAGGTCCTGCTCACCCACTGGTCCCTATCTGACCAAGGGCTTTGACCTTCATACCTTGCTGGGAGTCCTGTAGCAAAGAAGATAGCTTCCTTAGATCTCTGCTTTGGGTTTCATGACTGCTCCAATTACTGACTCCCAGAACAACAGTCAGGAGTAATTCCCACTGGCCACATAAAGCTATACTCCAAGAATGGGCCTTAAAATGGGATAGAACTGCTGAAACTGTGCAACTCTGTCGTTTGGTAAATGGCAGCATGTGTGACCCAACATCTGCATTTCCGTAACTGAGCCTTCTAAGATGGAGTTTGGTAACAGACTGCTTACGATGCTTGTAGCAGTCACTTTTTAGTGCTTTCTGCATTTCTCTCTAGGGAAGGAAGCAAACAGTGCAAAATAGTCAGCCTCGTGGAACATTTCTGAGATCTGATAGCCATCAAGGAAGATAACAGACCGAACAGATTATTGATACAGAGACATCTGGTAAGATGGAAAAAATAAACTGTATATTGAGACAGGTATGAAAATCATTAAGCCTGGGGCAAGAAAATTTATAGGCTAGTGAACGAGAAACTGATAATGATTATGTCTCTTTCAACCTGATGTGTATATCATCACAGTATGACACTTGACTGGAGACCTAACACCGTCTTTGGGTGTGTAGGTAGGAGAACACCAAAATTAAAAATAGAAAGCTGATGTGTCTTCTGAGTTTAAAGTTTCTAAAACACCAGACTTCTTGTCTCACAAGACCACCAGTATCTTCAAGTCTTACAGTCCAAGAATCAAGTCTGATCTTATTCCTCTACAGCCTGTCTCTGGCCCATCCATTTCCTCAGTGTACTCTGGGAATGCAACCCCTGCCTGATGGTTGGCTCGTGGCATGTCCTCTCATTACTACACAGTGCTACAGCTTGAAGACACACTTTCTACATGATGAACTATTCTCCACAAACATTTACACATACTCTTTTCTAGTTCCTTTCCAGCCTTCCACCACTGTGCTCACTGCCGAACAGCTGGCAAAAGATCCAACTGCTTCAGGGACCCCATGATCTGCCCTAGCTATGCTGCCATCTCTTGTCTCCCTGCCTTGCCCCCAGCCATGGTTAGCATTTGTACATCATGAAATGTAATGGTGTCCCATACTTTCCCTAGGCTCCCCAAGTATGGTGGCTAATTCTAAAGGGAGGTGGTTTGGAAAGCAATTCTGAATTGTGGCTCCTAACATGCATATTGCCCATGACCAAATGCAGTGAACAGGTGATGCTGTGTGCTAGTTACCCTTTTGGACTGCACAGACCACCCTAGGGCTGAGCCTTCAGTTGGATCCAATGGGGTACTGTTACATGGATATTCACAGCAAGACTTAGCAGGACCACTACGATACAAGGGGCTTCTGGTGCAACAATTAAATTTAATAATTGTATAAAAGTGTATCAGTTCTACATAGCTTTCTAGGAAAAACAAACAAACAAAAAAAACAACAAGCTTTTAAACAGAAACTAGTATTTTCTTTGAAGAACTTCGAAAACTCAGCCTAACTTTCTTAATATAAAAAAGGTAGAGCAATGGGTCAGTAATGTGTCCTTGGAAAAAGCAAATTATTCATCTATTTATCTAATATTCATTCGAGACAGATGAATATACAAGACTCAGTGTCTCAAAACTAAAGCCAGATATGAGTGAACTACAAAAAATAAGCACATTTCTCATAATGAAGGGAATTAACCAATGTAAAACATCTTCTGTGGTGCGCTAGATTCCTGATTTCAAGAAATGTCATCATCAACACACAGAAAGGGTTGTTGCTTTTATTTTTTTTGCTGATGCACTTACGTTTACATGAACATCATTTCAATGAAAATGCAGTTCAAGGAAATCCAAGAGGTGACATGATATTTCAGAGGTCAAACACTGTCAGAGATCAGGTTGGTCTCATAACCTCTCAGTGGGAAACCTCACAGTTCCTATCTTGCGCTGTGATTCTCTCTAAGCTTTAACCTTTTACAGAGTGGCAATGGAACAATTTACAATCCTTCAACAGGAACTTGCAGCTGGGGGACTGTGCAATAGAAAGAAAAGAAGAAATACCTCCTCATCCTTTCTTTTGCTGTCTTCTCCTTGTGCCCATTACAGCCTCTCTGATCTCTCTAAATTCTCCTTGCTTTGCTCACCAAATGAAGGCTTTAATTTGGTATGCAATTTAATGGAGCTTTGTTTGTACAAATGCCTGGAAAGACTTTCTATAAACCATTTCTACCAAGCATTCAAAGTAATGCTCTAACATGCAGGCAGCCTCTCAGTGTTGCTCAACATCGTTTGATGTGTCATTAAAGAGGCATTGCAGTTTAATCCTCATTCTTTCCATGCTCTCAAAAGAATGACATTTCAAGAAAAGGGGCCGGTTTTGTTTCTGGAAGTGGTTGTACTCTTTGGTTTCCTGCTGAGTGTCACGGCAGTCTCACAATTAACAGGTGCTATTTTGAGGTTGTATAACTCTGCCTGCAGCGCTGTATTTCTGTATTTTGGGTGTGCATCACATAGCTGCAGCACAACCATTGGACGTGGGAATGCTCCTCACACTTCAGAAATGTGAGACCATGGGTGCATTCTCTCACCTTCTACACACCAGCCACAGTGGGGAGGAACAGCTAGAGATCAGGAGCCATTGCACGACCAGCTTAAAAACAAGCTGCATGACATACACTTGTTACAGCCAATAATTTATTGTGGACAAAATTGAAAATGGGATAATGAAAGCCACTAGTTAATTAAAAATAAATAAATAAATAAAAAGGAAAAAAAAAAGGGAAGAAAAAAAAAAAAGAAAAAAAAAAGATGTTACAGGGTTTGGCCTGCCAGTGCTGTACTCTACACAGGTGTCCAGTCTGAGCCTACATCCGGACAAGCAGTATGGAGACAATAATTAAGATATCCAATCACAGATCAAGCCCTCTTTTTTCTCATAGTGGAAGAGGAGACATACCATCATGGGTGGCATCTCCTGGGAGCATAGTTGCATGGACCTTCTGCTTGGAATTCATCTGGACAACACAGAGCAACCAGCAGAAGCCATGACACACATGTAGAAATGTTACCTGGTTTAAATCATTCACCACTTTTCCAAACTTGGGGCAGCAAGGCATAGCAGGAGTATCTGAGCTGCACTCAAATCCTTATCCTATGTTAAAAGGGTGGGAAATATTTTCTATCGCAAGACTGAAGGATGCAGCAAGGTAATAAGATTTGGTGTCCCATGAAAATCCACTTTTCTCAGAAAATGTGTGTGTGTCTGAACATCTATGCCTTTGAATTGGGTATAGATCACCACTCTGATGCATCATTCATGGACAACTGTCAGCTAGGCATTCAAAAGGCTGAAAACCCCCTCAAGACAGGGGAATAAATTGTAATCAACTGTAGTTACAAAGATTAGACACACATTTTTTACAGATGTATCTGTCAGACCAGCACACAACGCACATCACAAGCTCTTCTAGTGGCAAAGATATGTTCAATTCAGAGGACAAGTTAAAACAAAAAAAAAAAGCAGCATGTGGGTTGCATGGTCTGTTTCCTTTCAGTTAAGGATCACAAATCAAATGGATTATGAAGTCACAAATCCTTACAACAAAGCAAAGCAAAGACATATTTGCCCATACTCTGCATTGCTTGTTTCAGAGCTCTTGACATTGAAAATTATTGCAGCTATTTGAGGGGGAACCTTTGTTCTTTTCTCTTGACCACAAATCCAAACGGTCCAGAGTGAGACACTTGACTGAAATTCTGCTGAAGACAAATAAGTTATCATTTCAAGTCCTATGATCAGAGTATTTCGTCTTGAAATAACAAGCAACCCAACAGCCTAGGAGATGGGCCATCAATGTGATGTCTCAAGGAAAGTTACCTCTCATAAAATTGCTTAAACTGGCTTCAGTGTCCAAAGAGGAGAAACAAACAGAAAACAAACAAACAACTGTATAGAAATCCTTTAGTAAGCAAGCCTCTTTTCTTTCACCATGTTCCTCATAAAGAGTGGAAATCTTTTACACCCATGAGGCACACTGTTCATCTTATGCAGGGTTATGGTGGCTTTCTTTTGACATAACCTAGTGATGACTCCTTTCTCACTGTGATATCTGAAAATGAAAGAACACACATAGGGGAACTCTTCGTAAGTCTGCCCTCAGGTGAAACTAGACTGTGACTCACCATTCAGGTAGACAGTTCAGGTGGAACCCAAGAACATCTGAAGGGTCAATCAGTTATCAGAAACCACAGTCATAAAAATACTGTGAACACTTTTGTCATTAAAATGAAACAGTAAGTCTTGCAAACCTTTCAGCAACAACTACCCCTTGAGAAATCCAATCCAGCTTTAAGTAATGCCAGGCTAGGGAGTCTACCCCAGCTGGATTTGCTCCCCTGCCACTTCAGTCTGAGCACTTCCAAGAGGCATTGCATGGGCACAGAGGACAAAGCTGAAACTGCTCCAAGACTGCCTTAGAGTAGAACTACTCTTACAAAAAATTAGTTACAAATGTCAAGCTGTGGGCAGTGAAGTGAGGAGGAGAACAACAATAAGAGCTAATACTTTATGTTTCTCACGCGTGCAATAGGCATGAATAGCTATTACTAGGAGTTGCTTCCATATAGTGTGGCACGGCCATGCAGTTACAAATGCATGACTTTAGAGAGCATGTGGAGTTCTTCAGAAGTTATTACTTTGGAAGTAAAATAAATTTACACTGCTTCAAATTTGAGGCAGACCCTTTCCTTTTGAAAACTTCAATTTGTTGTACTTTCACAGACCCATGTGGAAGTGAAGATAAATGCTCCTGCATTTAGTGCTTTGTGAATTGTGTTGACACATGAGCTGGAGGCAAAACACAGTATGCAGTTTAGCTGCAGCAGTTAGATGTAGATATGATACATAATCATTATGGGGCAGATCTTAAGTCCCAGTCAGGGAATCCTACGTTGCTTTTGGTTAATTTCTGTTTTGTCTTACAAAATGATGGCCATTAAACAGTACAGTTTGCTGACTAAAGCAGTGGTTTTGAACAGTGAACCCTTCCAGCAGCTTGCCATAAAGTCATTGTGTAAAACTCTTGAATTTCCCAGTTGAAATCTCTTGATGTCAAGCAGTCCAAATGCTCTGGGTTGCCAGTAGGAAAGTATGACAGGAGGTCTGTGGATTGCTTAGTATGTTCTCTTGGTACCACTTCCAATAAAACAATTCAGAAATAATAATAAACTCTACTTAGAAACTATTCAGGATTGGAAAGAAGTTGCCCCATACTCTTACTAAAAACTGTCTTTGGACCTCACTGTTCTGATGGAGCACAAGTATATGGTTTATTGCATAAATTCAGTGAAGATAAGTTTGTGTGTTCCTCTATCCACGCTAATTTCCATAGCCATTTATTCCTTACAGGAATGAAGAGAGTACTTGCAGTCATCTACACTTAAATTATTCTATATTAGACATACATAGAGTCAAACTGGTTCTTTCTTAACCTCTGTGTCTATGAGTATCCAGCAGTATGATGGAAGAGTGAAGCAGTGGAATATTCCTTTTTTTTAAAAAAGAGTCTTGATAAATGAGATACCTCTTGGGGATATACTGGCCATAGAGAAGTGACTAACAGAGAACAGCAACTCTTTGCCAAGAGTGTTAGTTCATAAAGGCACTTCAGTAATGCCAGGTATGCATACTGCAGTGAGATCACAGCAAGCAAAATCACACTCAGTGCCACCCATGAGAACACACATCACTAACAACCTGCCTTTCACACAGATTCTGTGAACTGTGGGTGTTTAGCCCTTTTAGATGGATGAGCCAAATATGCCACCTAAAAATGAATAGTTTTTGTGATTCAATAGTATTCCTGTATCGGAAGCAGTCCAGGCAGCACTGACTATCTGCAAACATTTATGCAGTACACCACAAGAAGGATGAGCAAATGGCTTTGGAAATTTGATTTAAATTCTCCATACACTGCCCATCAGCAGAAAATTTAGTTCCTGTACTGGACACAAGATGCAACGTTATGACAAACCGAATATCTTTATGCGTGATCAGGCCCTCCCACACAACCAGTTATGTTAGTAAAGTAGAAGAAGACCTAAATTCAATGTTTGACTAGCACTATCCCCAAATAATTTTGGGGCGTGACTTGATAGAGCATTTCAGGGGTCACTCCCAAAAGGTGCACTTGCACACAGCAACCTTGCTTTGGACAGTGAAATAGTTTACCACCTTGTCTGATCTGTGTCTGCAGGTGTCAGCCCTTGGCAATGATCCTGGTCATATTTCTTTTATCAGAATAGATCAAGTCAAAGTTTCTCTTTCATTAAAACCATTTTGGAAGCGAGTTCAATTCTTTCATCCATTTGGCACTAATATCAAACACGGTATATCAAGTTGCCTTGAAAGAAGAAGAGTAGTTAAAACAAAAGTTTATGGCAACTGAGTTTGCACGGTTAATCCCTCAAGCACAGCCAGTCTCATTCAATGTACTGCCAAAACACGATGTTTCCATGTTAGCCAAAAATGTGATTTGGCACTGAAATACAACCAACCTATGCAAGGTCCTACAGAAAATGGAAAACCTCTTCCCATGTTTTATTTTTTTAATCAAAATCAGATGTTTATTATTTAGCCATTGCAGAAGAGTATAGGAATGACTGAACACAAGAACTTGATCTTTAACAAAAATAATAAGCACATCTCATAGCATTGACAACAACAAAAAGATACACTGTATGCACGTATGTACATACACATGTCACATATTTATATACTACATGGTTATTTTAAATTCAGTTAGGATGCCAAATCAAGACTTTCAAACCACATTCATGTTCCATATGCCAAAGAAATCAGTAGGAATGACACATATGACGTGAATGTAGACCTATACAAGCATTGCTAGAAGCAATTCTTTATAAAAGGATTATATATTATTAAACCTTTATAAATCACAGTGAGTTCAATGGATTAACAGTTGGGAGAATCTTGGACTGAAGATTGCTACATTTCTAACGTGGAGGCACGACACCTCCAAGAGATACTAGCTCCATAAAATACTGTGTTTGGACAAACTCAAAGTTCATATCACAAAGAGAGCTCCCTGAAGGTCAGAATGTATCCTAACACCAAGTATCAGGAGCAAAAGCACAAGCAAAGGTGTATATGAGAGATCAGCCTAAAGTAATTTTGGAAAATAAATCTACTGATGTCCTGGCAGAAGAGATGTAAACTTATCTGTGAAAATCTATTAGTAGGACCTATAAAATTGGTGCAGGGAATATAGTGTAAATGCATCTGCAGTAGTGCACAGGCTTATAGTTAGGATGATGAGATTATGGAAGGAAGGAAGGAAGGAAGGAAGGAAGGAAGGAAGGAAGGAAGGAAGGAAGGAAGGAAGGAAGGAAGGAAGGAAGGAAGGAAGGAAGGAAGGAAGGAAGGAAGGAAGGAAGGAAGGAAGGAAGGAAGGAAGGAAGGAAGGAAAAGAACTGAGACCCAGTTCTGATAAAGAAAAAAAAAAATTCCTGTCCTTCAGAAAAAAAAGTATATATCTATATCTATATCTATATCTATATCTATATCTATATCTATATCTATATCTATATCTATCTATATTTAGAGGAAACTGTAATAGAACATGGTAGGCTCCTTTGGTGAGGGTGAAAGTGGGGACAAAGGAGGACATCCTGGTCCCTAGTAAAAGCGAAAGAAACTTATCTCTTCTCTTCTAGCTGGGACAAGGCACTGAGGTTCTCTCCAACCCCAGCCACATGAATGTCCCTCCAGACAAAGCTGCTGTTTGATCTCAGGTGCAATGGGACAGGTTTAGTCTGATCCCTTTGATGGAATTTGAACTGTTGCCACCTTTGCGTCCCAACTCTGCAGCAGATAAACAATGTTTAGGACTTAATAGCTACCAATAACATTTTATTGTCTGCAAAGTGTATTCAGAAAAGATGGTTTTGAGTGAACATAATCTTTACAGGAAAAGCAAGCCCCATCCGGTAATTATCTTTGACAGTTAAATCAGCCCTTAACTAACTTGAAAGTGATAGATTCTGGCAAATTAGGAACAAGCCTTTGCAAGCGAAGTCCCCTCTGGAGCACGTGGAGTCTGTTTTTTCCCTCTAAGAACAGCAGCAGTCCTACTCCATGTTCCCTGGGGACTCAAAACATAACTGAAAGAGATCTGCAGAAGCAGCATATGTGCAAGGAGAGGATTGGCTGTGCCTTTGCCAGTCTATCAGTTCAGCTATGCTCCTCAAGATCGTTAAAACCTGACAAAACTTGTTTCCAGCTACTAATAACATCCAGAGGGTTTGGTGGTTTTTTGTTGTTGTTGTTTTTGTTTTTATGGAGCGGAAGGAGGGTGGGCATGCAAGAGTCCAGCAATGAAGACATTCAGGGTTAATGTCCTGCAGAGCAGCCTCAAGTACCTTAGGTAGTCTTCCTTCCCCTGCAGTGCCCCTGGAAACCAACATAGTTCTCCGGGCAGCTCACTCAAAACCAGCCTGGAGTTGCACTACTGTCTTGTGGCTGCCTTAGCCAGGATTAGCTCTGTCCCAGCTGCCTGATACTGGCACAGGCAATGAAGGAGGGAATCCTCCGTGTGCAGCATTTGCTGGGGGTTCACCAAAGAGCTACACAAGGGCTGAGCAACCAAAGAGCCCCTCTGGGGCCCCCTGGGGCAGTAGGGCACATACAAAGGACAGCAGCGAGAGTCGGATATATTTACAAGGCTGCAATTATTGAAGTAGCACCTACTTACAGATGCATACAGTATAAGCAAGGGTGTGTCAGCTTTTACAATACTCTCAGGATCTCATAAACCCATTTTATGACTTGACTCAGAAGTGAGGCTTGGCACCCTAGGTCCTGATCCCTGGATGAATTAGGGACAGTGAGCAGCCTTGTCCTTGGAGCAGAAGGAGGAGTAGGGAGCACCAAATGTGCTGGCTCTCCATTCGTCTGTCTGAACAAGCAAAGGTTTCAGTGCTTTGCCATACAACCCAGGACTTCCATGTTGAGCAATGGTGCAGCAATAAGTAACACTGATAAGGCTGCTGGGGTGTTGAGAGCACTGTGGAAAGGAGTAAAAAGGCTACCCAAGCCAGCATTTAGCAATGCTGCCTGGTGGATGACCTCATTTTACAATTGGACATCAGTAGACATCCTTAGCACTTCAGCTTTTTCTGTTTTTATTCACAGGTTGGAGAAGGTTTTAAAAACACAATTGGGAAGAATATGGACAGGCTTCTGGCAGAGAGAAAAAGAGTAACAATGAGGCAAAACTAAACTGTTTTCAAGAGAGGGAGAAAGAGGGGAGGAAAAACCCCAAACCCACAGCCTGTCAAAATACCATGCCAGCAGCCAGCCAGCTGCTTGTTTTCATCCTGATGGGGCGAGCTCTTGTGGGTGCAGCTCCTGGCTGGCTGCCCAGCCACGTAGGAGGTGTTCTCTGTAGGAAAGTTCAGGGCTGCCAGATGAGCCGTATCACCTGCTGAGGGAACTTTGTCCTTCCAGACTGGAAACTGCTCACCTCTTTTAAGCAAGCACTTATAAAGCAGAAAGTGGGAAGCTGTCAATGTTGGTCACTATCACAGCGGGTGATCACAGAATCACAGAATGGTAGGAGTTGGAGAGGACATCTAGAGACCATTGAGACCACCCTCCTACTAAAGCAAGACTCCTTACAGCAGTCACATAGGAAAGTGTCAAAATGGGTCTTAAATATGACCAGAGAAGGAGATCACACCACCTCCCTGGGCAGCCTGTTCCTGTTACTCTGTTACTCTCACAGTAAAGCTCTTCCTTGTGTTAGTATGGAATTTTCCAGCCTCTTCCCACTGCCCCTTGTCTTGACACTGCTCCTCACTGAACAGAGTCTACCCCCATCAGCTTGACTCCCACACTTCAGATATTTATAAACAATGATGAGATCCTCTCTCAGCCTTCTCTTCTCCAGATTGAACAGTCCCAGGTCTCCCAACCTTTCCTCCTGTGCTCCCAGCCCCTCATAACCTTCATCACCCTCTACTGGATTCTCTCTAAAAAGATCTCTGTTTTTTAGGTTTTGTTTTTTGTTTTTTGTTTTTTTTTTTTAATCTGAGAAGCCCAGGACTGGGTGCCCCAGATGTGGCAGAGTAGAAGGGAAGGACTACCTCCCCTGACCTGTTGACATTAACCTCAATTCAGGAGTGGAGAACAGAGGTGCCCCAGGATGCAGAGGAGGGGTTGGGGCAATCTCAGGGGTGACCAGGGGTCAGAATGTGACTGTAGAAGACCCGCAGGCCTACCAGACCTGCTCTTCTCTTGGCCTGCTGTGGAACAGATCTTCAGTTTTTGTTCAGCACATTTCACACTATTCACGTTGATGGAGCAATGCCAGCAGATCACAACCTTGGTGGCTGTACCACTACAGTGCAGCTTGTAGCAGGGTGAGCACGAGGAGGAAATGTCCCATCACGCCTGTTGCAAAGGAAACTGAACTCCGATACTCCTGGCCATGCCAAGGTACAGAGGAGAAGCACGGCCTGTGCTGTGTTTTCAGGAGCTGAAGGAGGTGGAACTGTGACCTAGCATGTTCTGCACCTGTCATGGGACTGCACCACGTCACATAGGCTGTGTCACCTGGCTCATTTATCTCCTGTGATCCACTCCCTCACTGCTACGCAAGCACTCACCCCTCTTTACACACTGCTGAAGGAAAATTTTCTCTGCAAGACAGTACAGTATTTTCAACTGACTAAGCACTCTGCAATTGTTAAATCCAAGGCCAGGCTGTGCAAATTACATGGTGGCTTCATTAAAATAACTATTCACAGCTAGGAAGGCACTGGATTAGGAAAGACTTCCATTCCCTGCAGCTGACGGAGGTCGCATTGCACAGCAGCACAGTGCCATGTGTGGCCTGACCTCACAATGCACATCAGAACATGCACTAGAGCTCTTCAGATGTCCAAGCAATTTGTTCTCACATAGTTCCTGCTAGATGCCTATCTCAGACATGGTCACAGCCCTGGCACAAGTTAGAAGGGATGATGTGGCTATATGTGGCTATATCTCTCCCAGTCCATGTCACAGGCATGGGATGCATTGGTTCCCTCTCACATCAGCTCTTGACAGCATTCCATGTCTCTTTCTCCATGATTTTTGCAGAAGTCAACTCCAACTCCCTTGTATAAAGCTAGCAGGTGTCTCTCAGTACTTCATCCTGAAAATGAGTGATGTTTTAAAATCCTCAGCACTCTTACACACTTGTAATGTCAACAAAATCAAAGACATCTGCCATGAAACAAAGCCAGAATGAAAGATCTCAATTGCACTGAACACTCAGCCCATGGCCCTTGAATGCAGCACCAAGCACCATTCTGTCTCCACTCGTGGGTCAACATGCAGCATCAACTTGCTACCCAAAACCCTTCATGAAGACTGCCTGGAAGACTGCGTTGAAATAACCTCTAGCTCAATTGTTACATGTGTTATTTGACAATTTATTTGGAATCTTTAAAAACAGGCCCTGGAAAGAAAAACTGCTACTGACTGAAACTCTGGTATTGCTCCTTAAAACTGAAGAGACACATAGGGACATGTGTACAATAGTACAATAGAGTCTGGGAGGAGGAAAGCTGAGTTTCTTTGCAAACACACCAAGACTTCACTGGGGATATATTGCCACTTGGTCAAAATAGCTGTTTCCTCCAGCTTCTTCTTCCACATACTTGGAGATGAGCTTTTTAGAATCAAAGAATATCACAAGTTGGAAGGGACAAGTCCAAATCCTGGCTCCACAGGAGACCACTCAAAAATGAGACCATACATCTGAGAGCTTTGTCACTTCTTGAACTATGCACAATTTCAGTGTTTATGGCTCTACCAAAGACTCATGTCTGTAAGTTAGAGTAAGTTCCCATAAGTATCTAGATTTTCGGAACTGACAACCAGAGCAGCTGATTGCCAGGGCTGTGTTAAAAACCAGTAGCCACCTTTTGCTCCCATCTACTGCTGAGTTCCTAATTCCTTAAGCTCCAGATAATAAGCCCTGGCCCTGATTTTCAAAAGTGCTCATAAAAGTCCAAGGGAAGCCTGACATCTTCTTCTAGCTGTTGTAATGCACTTAACAAAAACCTCTTATTAAAAAATAAATTAAAAAAAAAAATCTTGGCCTGTGTATGTCCACGGCCTACAAGAGTTTGCCAGTTCTCTTCAGATGCCTTCCTAGGAACACTTAATGACAGTTTGCTTTACTCTGCATGCACGGGTAATATATAATCCTTGTGCCACCACTTGCTTTGAGTGTTCTTCATGACTGGAGGCATTTTTTTTCCTTCTTGCTTTTGATCTCACCAAGACTGTTATTCTTGTAGTAGCAAAGCTATTTGTCCTTTTAAGCAAGCATGTGGTAATCCACAAAATTCATGATTCATAATGAAATTGGCTTCAATCTGCAGGAGTTTAATGGCTGTCCCAACCCAGTGCAACTGGCAATTTTGGCACTGAGCAGCTGCAACCTCTCCTTGAAGTAATAACATCTAAAGTGCTGGACAACTGGCTAGTTGATGATAACTAGCATAAAACATGATATATGGCATAGCTCTGGGTAAATTAGAGCGTGCTTTAATTTGCGCTTGTACAACCACATCTAGCAGCAGTTAGTTCTGACTGTATTCATTAGTTGTAAAGTTAATACTGTTGGACGTGACTGTTAAAGTTTGACTTTGAATCTTTCAAGACCACCAGCTATCCTATAAACTGAGTTAGACCAACTTCTGTGGAAAAATATAGTGTACTTTCAGTGATGCTCTTTCTTTACAGAACAAAACAAACTGAAACTGTACAGTGAGCTGTAACATTTTTAACCTATTATTCTTAAGGGTTATATACTTGATATGATATTACAATATATTTATGTTTTTGTATTTAAATTAAAAAGTCTGGGAAGATGTCTTGGCACTACAACTCACAAAACAAAGCTTGATGCCCTTCTACACAAACACTACCATGCACAATTTTTTTTCCCTTCAGAACACAGCTAAATCATAGAATTATAGAATCGAGGTTGTAAAAGGCCTACAAGAACATCCAGTCCAACCGTCTGCCTATCACCAATAGTTTTCACTAAACTATGTCCCTCAACACAACATCTAAACATTCCTTGAACACCTCTAGGGTTGGTGAGTTCACTACTACCACCAAATGCATGTGCTGTGCTGCTAGTTAAAATGCACATCTGAAGTGGTATTTTCTCCTCCCACTGCCCTGCAGTATTTTCCTAAACCTGACATGCAATGAAACAACCTGCTAGCCCTGATTCAAATAAAATAATTTGTTCCCTGCTTTGGAAGCTTTTACATACTGCAGCTCACAGATGAGAATTGGTTGAGACTTTACACTTGGAAGAGGAAAACAATAGTTTGCTTCTAGCTGTTTCTGAATACATACAGCTTGCCAGGGATGGTGAGTGAAGCCCAGCCAGGCCTTTGTTTCTTTTGATCCGCTGCAGCCTGAGCCTGTTTCCTTCTGCTGGAGCAACACCACAAGCAGGAGCATTCAGTGTGCTGCCTGCTTTCTCACTCCCTGTCTGTGTTCCTGTCTGCTTCCTGTTGGTTTGAAATTTCCCAGGATCACTTTTAGCTCATAAGTGATTTTTTTCTTGGAAAGCCCTTGCAAAGGAGTACTTCAATGAACTCTCTTGGTACTCTAAGAATGGACACCATGTCCTTCTAATAGTAAAATATGTCAAGTGGTTGTGTGCTTCAGTAGCGCCGAGGGAAAATAAAGTCAGTCATTAAATTGACTTGGGTGGAATTGGAAAAGACGCATCTCACAGGTTAAAGAGAAGAAAGAGGATGAGTGGTGAAAACATGCTTGTACAAAGAGTTCCATATTGTTGGTCTTTCTTGACATTTTCCACAGGTACTGCCAAGGTGGGAAGGAGCAACATCGGTGTTCAGAACCACAGAAAACCAGTTTCTTTGCTATGTTCCTCATCCTGAATGGTGCAAGCATGGCTGTAAGTTTAAAATGACCATATGCATCTCCTTGAGGCTTTACAAACACCCACAAAATCTGTAAGTAAATATGAAGATTTACCCAAACTTTACCCAAACTCTGCTATTTTTGGCATTTTCATCTTCCTGCATAACAGCTTTTATTCCAGCAGCAGTGACTGGCTGGTTTCTGTGCTAGACCCAGGCAATTCATGCTCATTTTGTGGTTTCAAATTCACCTGCTAAAGTGGGGAGAAGTGCTAATGTTTCCACAAGACTCTTGGAGATGTCCCTTCAGTAAGATCCATACACATACAGCATCCAGCACCTATGTAAGCAACCCATGTCTGGTGAGCTACAACACACCATGTGGATGTTGCTGACATTGAAGTCTTGTTTTGCAGTGTGACCTCTGCTCGTTTCACTTCTATTCATGCATCTGAACCTAAATCCCTTTCTTCTCCTCCAGTCCATGAACCTCAAGCAGTGAATGCTAAGCAAATATATTTGGATCTACTGCAGTGGCTCTTTTTAAGTGGTGCAGGAAAATAATAAAAAATAAGATTGTTGGGGTGCTGATCTCTGATAAAGGAGGAAAGTGGGTGGGCTATAGCCACTCAGATAGAGGACATCTGTTCAGGAATTGCTGCTCAATGAATAAGCATACCAGCATGCCTGGCCAAAGCCTTGGGAACATTATTTTGCTTGGGATGTTTTTTTTCTTTTATTTTCCTGTTTTATTTCTTTTTTCCATGTTGGGATTAATGCTGGGCGGGTGTTGCTGTAGTCTGTTGGGACTCTGTTTTGTGCAGTCATCCTCAACCAGCCCAAGTCCACCTTCCCAAATTGTGGCTTTGTGCTTCAAGTTCATGTGTCTTCCAGGTGAAGCTCTACAGCATTTCTTTCTCTGGGCAGCTTGCAAGTATAATTTGCCTTTGTAACATACTCTATGTAACACTGAATTAGATTTCTCATTAAAAATAAGCCATAAGTGTTACAGGGCCCACCATCATCTTGCCCATAAGTCATTATGGAATCTACAGAAGAGGGAGCAAGGGTGTGAACATCAGCTCTTCCACTAGTTTGCCAAAATGGAGATCAGTTTTTGCTGCTGCAGGCTTTGGATGCTTCCAGTTCACTCACTCAGGTAAATGGGCTTCTAGAAAACCCACCAGCCTGGACAGCATGGCAGTAGCACTGCAATAACCACATCTTCATGGCCCTCTGACAAGACGATGTGTTGGAAAAAATGGAAAGAGAAACTACTGTCTTTTCCAAGTGATTCTCACTGTTCAGCTTTGAAATCCTGCCACTGCCTCTTTTGCCCAGCTATTTTCACTTGTCCCATCTGATCAGGGCAGGCAGGTTGCCAGCACTTGCTAGCCAGGGAGATGACATCCCACATGAGCAGCTCCTCATGGGGCAATTGGAGCCTTTAATTTTCAAAGATGAAGTATTTGAGACATCTATCTGGGGAGGAAGCTAGCTATGCCTACCAGTACTCCACCCAAGGAGCAGTTTATCCCTATCTAGATAGGTCTAAAAAGGCACTTGAGCCATTTGTATGTGTGGGCAGATCAGATAAAGGTGACTTAATGCAGAAAAAGGCAGAAGAATTACCTCAGACTGCTGCCAAAGCACTAGGCAAGAATGAGCTTCTGCACCACTGGACAGCACCACAGCATCTTTTGGAAATCTTTCAAATTAAACTCCCAGCAAATAAACGTTCTTCAAAACTCTGGACTAAGCAGATGATGGAGATACAGCAAAAATGTTACGACATAACTTTTAAAAATTTATTTCGGAATATAAATAGCTTTGTTAATTGCAGTTTCTTTTGAAACACTGGAAGACATAAACAGTGGTTGCCAGATGAGTGAGGAAATATATTGGAATTTCTGTGGTAGCAAGAGAGAATATATTTTAACAAACACCACTCAGAAAGGGCTTTCCAGTATTCAGCGTGAAAAATAATCAGCATTTTATCTATCTATCTATCTATCTATCTATTTACAGCTTTTTGTTTTCTTGTTTCCAGCATGGAATCATGAAGGTTGGAAAAGGCCACTAAGATCCCCCAGTCCAACCACCAGCCCACCCCCCCCACGCCCACTGCCCACGTCCCTCAGTGCCACATCCACACGGCTCCTGAACACCTCAGGGACGGTGACTGCACCACCTCCCTGGGCAGCCTGTGCCACTGCATCACTGCTCTTGCTGAGTTTTTCCTCATATCTAACACAAACCTCCCCTGGCACAACTTGAGGCCATTACGTTTCATCGTAACACTGTTACCTGGGAGAAGAGGCTGATCCCTACCTCACCACCTCCTTTCAGGTAGCTGATATGTACCACAAAGGTCTGTGTTCTTGAAAGATGGTGAAGCACAAACTTTTGTTTCAAAAAAGAAGAAATTTGCCTCTCCAGTTGGCTGCTGAGACAGTCTGACTTGGGCTCACTCAGAGTGAAGCACTCAGCTGTTGGTTCTGGTGTCAGATCTGCCAGTGGTGGTGGCAGGGAAAGGGCAGCCATGCTGGGAACCAGAGCTCAAGAATCTCAGGAGGGATGTCCCATACCCTACAACAGGTGCTACTGAGAAGGTCCCCACCTGGATTTTAGGTTTGTCTCCAGTTCTTCTTCAATCCACGCATCATTTGACTTCAAGGGCCCCCAGGACCCAGCTACCACTGGAGTGGATTAATCAGAAAACCTTACAGGTCCCGTAAGCCTACACAGTCACACCTCTGCATGTCAGGCATCCCTGTACTCATCATCCCTCCGCCACAGTGAAAGAGGTATCCACACCTCCCTGAGACACTCTGCTGCCTTTCTTGCCATATTAGCACGTGTTCCTTTATTCAAAACCCACAGCCATTTCCCACTGTGTGTAGATCCCATGCCACTGAAATGGAAACTGCAATCCCAGGATGCTCCTCCCCCATGAAGCAAGCCAGCTGCATGCTTCCAAGGGTGCGGCGAACTGCCCGCTGGCTTTTTCACTCATTAAGTTTATTTTATTCACCTCTGTCAATGATATTCATGAGTAAGGCTGCTACTGCAATTCATGGAAATTGCATACAACACCCCTCACAGATATGTATTTTTCCTTCTGATGTCGTGGTGTCACGTATGTCTAAACACACACGTTCAGCTCCTGAGTCATTACTGAAATCAGTGATCATCTCCACTGCATGTTTTAAATCCTTATTTATCACCATCACCTCTTCTTCCTGTAGTCCAACAGCTTCACCTCCCTTTCCTCATGCCACCACCTCCCACGTGTGAAGGACAGCAACACCTTTACTGCTGTGATTCTCACACATTCTAATCTCCACCACTGTTTTTTGTTGTTGTTATTTGCTTTGTATACTAAGTGAAATCAAACTTCCTCCCATCAGTAAAAAGTCTATGTCTGTTTTCTAGTACATCTTACGTTTAATTCATTAACCTACACATCACCTCCAAGAAAGGTAGCAGTGGAGAGCAGAGGAAGTTTTCTAATTTGGTGATATAACGTTTGCACACTTTTTCTATGTCAAACAGATGAGCTTGAAAAACATTCTGATATACAGTGTGAAAAAATTTCCAGGGAAAAATCTTCAACCTCTCAAATTCTGACATGAGAGGACATGCTCTGTTGAGCTCCTCCCTCCAGTGCTCACAGCAGCAAGTGTTGGTACTTATGTGTTTCTCATATCACTGCCATCGCTTAAACATTTCATTTCTTACACAACCTTCATGTGCAGGCTGACCCATAGCCCTGTAGCCAACCTCATTTCACTGAGCTTTGCTTATTTGTTTTGTAATGTATGCACTTCTCAGTGTTTATATTTAAGCCATATATTTTGAAGTCACCTTTTCACCTTTTTTACATCTGCCCATAGTGCTATATTGGAACTATTACTCTTTTTTGCTTGCTTACTATCACAACTGGAAATCCCTGTTCCACCATTTTGAACTTGGGCTATTGCAGCTTCCCTCTTTTTCTGTCTTCCCAAGCTTCAAGCAATCCAACGCATTGGAAATGGCAAGGTGTCCATCACACTTTCATCAGTTGTCTTTCTTTTCATTTGATCTTCTGCAGGACACTCACAGACAAGTTGGTTATGAAAACCTGCTGATGTTTAGTCACAGGTGTGTACAGCACAGTACAATTTGAATCTAAACCAATCAGCCCCGGCCTTGTGGGTGGACAACAACTTGTAAAAACTAACTTTTAAATGAGATTGAGTAAAGGTACCATGTCATCATAATGAATAAACAAATACCTTAGTATTCCACTGGAGAAGGCTTTCTAAGGGAAAATTCCTTTTCTGAGCCACATTTCTGATCTCCCCACTGCAGCTCTCGAAGACAGAAACAAGGAAATCTGGTCTTTCTTCAGGTACAGTTTTTCACATTGATGACACTGAAAAAAGGGGACTGCATAAAAACACATTTTACTGTTGCTGGAGAAAAGTTATCTTCCAACAGAAAGAGTTAGATTCTGGATTCAGTAAACCATTATCCCAGACAAGACTGACAAGGGATCCCAGGTGTTTTCATCCATCACTGCTGAGCACACAACTTTAGTCTCTGCTCTGTGTGGGCAGATACAAACAGCATGTTGATGACATAGGGCCATTTCACACCTACTGGAAAAGCTCACAGCTGTGACCGAGGACTTTCCGAGAGAGCAGTCTCCATAGTGGGATGGTGATGTCAGAGAGCAGGCCACAGCAAGCATGTGCCCAGGTGACAGGGACAAAGCAAGGTGAAACGTGGGCTCTGAATACAGTTCAGGAACCTCTGCTGTCCCTGCTTTGGTCTTCACAGGGTTACCACACACCAGCTTCTGGCTTCCGCCGTACCCCCCAGGCAAAGTGAATGCAAAAGTACCTCCACATTGACGTGCTTTCGCAACAGCTGAGAATGGGATTCCTCTCACCAGGACTGAGATGCCACAGTCATGGGGATAACACCCCTGTGCAGTTAGATCTTATGGTCCATTTCAAGCGCTCACAGTAGGAGTGGGTGATTCTTGCTCTGGAAGGACATTGTGTATAAAGGTGCATGTGTGATTAGCTGTGTTCGAGACACAGTGTAAAAGTCTAAGGTCAAGACAGATGAATCCTCCCTCATTTCTAGAAATAGGTCAGACTAAAGGAAGAGGCTTGAATGCACACACTTCTGTATTATGTATTATTATTTTCCTGTTAAACGAGACATATTTGCACATTTTGGGAACACAGGACTGAAATTAAGGTCTATTTATTTGACTGCTCAGCCAGAAGGCACAAAACCCAGCCTGAAGTTGTCTTCTTCTTAGAGTAAATATTTTCACCATATGGACAGAGAGGCTGCCAAGTGGGGGGAACATTTACTAAACTGCATTACTGAACACACTGACAAATACTCACAGGTCCCTCATTCCTCACCTCCTGGGGCTGGCTCTGGCAATCTTCACTTGCCAGAGCAATCCTGAAGCCAAACAAACCACACGCTCAAGTAAGGTGAGCCCAAGGTTGGCTCCATCAGTCAGAGAGGAGGAACACAGTGCCAACAGCTCTCACACTATTATCTGGCTCAGGTTTTGAAACCTCTGCTCAACAGAGATGATTCAGCAGTTGATTGTTGTTCGTTTACTGGAAACTGCTTCTTGCCCCTCAGAAGGAAAAACAATTAGAAGGGGTTTATATCACTTAATTTTACAATAGATAACTACATTATCATATTAAATTGTAAGCTTACAAAAAGAAGAAAAAGTCTACTGGAAAGTTCCGAATTCAAAACCTTCTTTTTCTTTCAAGAATCTTTTAATTTTCATATTAATATAATGTTCCTTTTATTTACTCGCTGTGTTTTTGGACTTCTATGTGTGCACTTCCCATTTTATTCTGATCTCTTGAAGACCAGAATATTTAGTGTACATACAGCCCAAACTTAATCCCACAGACACATACACCCATGAAATTTCTCCATGTAACTAACTGGCATCCCAGCACTACAGGAAAAAAAAAATAAACACACAAAAAAAACCCCAGAAATATACTCTTTTGCAAGATCCGAGAGAATTCACACAAGTTTGTGTTGTGCCTGGCATTGAAACCAGCCTATCAAAGACTAACCTGAGACATTTTAGAGCAAAAAACATGAGTGGTTGACACCTGTTTTTAACTGGAGCTGCCACACATATATCACAGTTCATGAGAATGCAGGAATTCACAAAGCTCAGTCCTGAGCTTGACTAAGTTGGCCACACTGTAATTTCAGAAGGTCATGTCCCTGGAACTGCTGCTTCAGCAGATAGTCATGTCAAGCACTGCAAGTACCATACAGAAAAGCAGTGGCTTGATCTGGTGTCTTCACTGCATTGTTTACATGTATAATCTCTCCACATAGAGACTGCAAATTCTAGGATCCTCTCCACAATTTTTAACAGTTTGCTTTTAACTAGTGTTTAGGTGCACAGTGTGATTAGGTGCACAGGTACATTTTAGAAAATACAGCAATGGATCTTCACCATTCAGTGCCACTACAGTAATCTTCAAGGTAATGCAAATACCATTTGTTAACTCAGAAACAAAAGTACAGAATACTTTGCAAAAATTCTGTTCTTTCAAGTCTTTCCTTTCTGGCCAGAGTTCATGTACCAGCGACCAGGTACAAAAGTCTTTTCCACTAGCACAGGGATGTTCTGAGCATTCACTTGGGCCCCTTGACGCTGACACAATGCCAGCAAGGGAGAATTCCTTTGACTGTTTGAATTCCACATTACTCTCTATTTTCATGGTCAGTATTTTCCTGCTGCTACACATATGTGCCTTTGGTTTGGCCACAACCCCCTTCCCAGTTCTACCAGCTATGTTTACACTTAAATAGCAAACGAAGGACTGTGTTGCTCATCACAACAGCCCTTTCAAGAGATGAAGTGGTGCTATGGCTTCATCACGTTTGACATCCCATCCATGCTGCCTGCAAGTCTCATATGATGGGTGGACAGAGATTGCAACATTTGTCTGGAACACGTGCTTGCAAAACTTCTACTACGCAGGGCTGTCCATGCAACCTGCCTCGTTTCGTGACACTTAGGGCCACATCCTGCAATATAAGATGTTTTTAACAGGTGTGTAATCGTTGCTAATGAAGCTAACCAGTGGGAGTTGCACCAAAGGATCCCACTTGTGTGATATCATCTTTGCAAAGGGAGGTACCCCAGAGTTACACTGAGCTCACTCGCAGTGACTCTCAGCTTGTGATTTTTAGTCTCTTTTAGGACAGCTTGTTTTGTTTTATGTTCATCAAGGAACCAGACCGGTAGCTCTCCTCAGTTCAGTTCTTCCAAGACTTAATAATGCTGTTGTCAAGAACAGCGAAGTGGCCAGTCCTAGGGATACGATCCTCAGAAGATGTAGCATTTCTGTAGGTTCAGTTATGGGTTTCACAACTTCAGTCCTTGTTTACCAGAACAATACTTACATTCTTATTAAAGAAAAGTTCACTCACAAGTGTATATTACAAACCCATGCTTTTTTGTCTGTGTAATGCATATTCTGAAATACTACCACATACTCTATAAATGCAATAATAACAATGATTTATGCCTAAAAAATCTTTTTCCCTATTTTTTTTCACAACAGCAGAAATACTCTCTGGCCAAGTCCATCCCATCCACACATAAAGCTAATACAATTGGCTAGTGGTGGGCCAGGGAAGAGCAGCCTAGAGGCTTCCCTTGTCTTTTGGGGCTTGCCTTTTTGTTTCTGTGTCCAGTAATTCCACTCCCATCCCTGATACCCATCCCAAAAGGGAGCTTGGGAGAGCCCCATCCTAGCCCCTGTGAGCATGAAACTAGTTGAAGGGATGGGGGCACGAAGGATGACAGTGTATGCATGAGCTCACTCATCTAGGACTGGCAGGAAGCCCAGGCCCCCAGCGTTATCCATTTCTCCCCATACTTGATAGGTCAGCTTAATGTGGCAGCTCACTTGGAGACTGCTGGCATGAAGGAAAATTAAACCTGGTCAGGTCTCTTAGCCCTCCTCTCCTCAGCTCTCATCACTTGCAACCATCTCCCCAGACCTCTGCACTTCACTCATGCTGGACCTGCATCCAACACTAATTTCTCTGTCTTGTCACTACCTTGTAATTTCTTTCCTGTCCTGTCCTATTTTTCACACCTTGCTCATCCTGGGCAGTAATTATATTACTCATGATAGGTTAAGAAAATGTGATGTCATAGGGCTGGTAAAACCGCTGGTCAGATTTGCCCCTTGCTAAGCCAGTATGATCTGATTTTTGGCCTCAACTCTATAAGCATGCACATACTTGCTTAATTGTATGCATGAGTTGTAGTGTTACCTGCATTGGGACCATGCCCATGTGTGAAGGGAAGCACGTGCCCACAAGCACAGAGCTTCATGGCCACAGAAAGGGAAGGCATTGGTCAGACTCCTTTCAAATGCAGCTGTGTCTGGCAGTCTTCTAAGTCCTACACTGGGCTCTGTTGTCACAGGCAAGAAAAGCAGGAAAATACATAGGATCTCTCCAAAGCCTCAGTACATGGCTGGCTCAGGGACCTTCCCTCACAACGAGGAAGGAAAGGTTGTAAAGCCCAGCAGCCAGATGTCTTCCAGTCTCATACTGGTGCACAAGTCTCATCGCCCACACAAGGCACGGGATCAAGATATAAATAAATCCCACTGCCTGTACTTGTGTATTGACATTCATCTATCACCAGCAATATTAGCTAAGATCAAGGTGCAACACTGGAAGGCGTTTAGGATAGACAACGCTTTCTTCTGACTTAATAGTGTCACCTGCAGCCTAACTCGCTCAGCTACAAATATGATAGTCTGCACATGCAGTGAGTTTAAGGGACAGGCAGGGAACAAAAGGCTCACATATGCTCTGTAAGGACTTGTCTCTAACCAAAATGAAGCTGTGAATGCATGCCAACCCTTTATTCCCCCTAAAAAGGGGAGAAATTCAATCATGATTCTTCCACCATTCCTAGTTCTTCCAACAGCCTGAATATATCAACAAAAAAGCCCAGTCTAATGAAAAAAAATATATATATATTTTTTTCCAAATATATATATATTTGGGGAAAAAAAAAAAAAAAAAAAAACAGTAAGTGAAACAAGTTTCCATATGTTTACCATAAAAATAACCTAGACTCCACCTTGAGGCGTATAAAAATACAGACTACAGATTGTATATTTTGGCATTAGTTAAAAATGCCTTTGTAAACATATCCTATTAAAATTTAACTGCAGCTTTTATCATTTACTCAAGTAACATATGAAAGGGCTTGAGCGCATTTATCACAGAAGAAGTCATTTTATCGGGGCTTAGTAATAGCAGTGATGTATTGTGCAATTTGCAGTGCATGCCTGGTTTACAATACAGTACTGGTGAGCAGTATCCATACATATGTGCAAAGTGTCCTTTAAAGTGTATCCAGAAACATTAACACCTACAAAAGGAAAAGAAGTAATGGGAGCAGCAGATTTTTCAGTCCTGTAGATAAAACTGAAGTTAACGTATGTACTTTGCATCCAGACTGCTGGCCCAGAATAGCATGCAGGCTATACTACAGTAGGAGAACATTTTCTTTCTTTTTTTCTTTTCTTTTCTTTCCTTTTCTTTTCTTTTCCTTTCTTTTCTTTTCCTTTCTTTTCTTTTCCTTTCTTTTCTTTTCTTCTTTTTTTGTGGTGAACAAGGTGAAATTAGGACAAACGCACAAATAGCTCTAAATTGAGATTTAGCATCACTTTTTGGTTATAGGTTTTATGGTATCAAAATAAATGCTGTAAGAGTTCATACAACTCATTCAGCAGTTAGGTCTGGGTCCTTCCCATTCACTTTGGATTTTAATGAGCCAGAGAAGCCTGAAAGACTTCAGATCTTCTTAAGAAGCAGCTTTGCATGAGTCACTGGATTTTGTATTACCCCAGCAATTGCTTGGCTAAGCATATTTACCACCCACAGTCAGTGGCAAAGGCTCAGCTTCCCTTGGAGCCAGAAGTAAAGCAAAATCAAGTGGGAATGGCCACAAGAGCATTTAAACCCTACCTTTCTGCAAGAAATGTCTTTAACAGACTAATTCTGAGCGTCTCAGTCACTAGTTCTACTGGAAACACAGCCACAAGGAGGGAGAGTTTCAATGAAAGAGCTATATTAAACCATCACAGCTACTAAAGTACAGCTGAGTAATTCCCCAGATAGTTTACTAAAGCATCAAGGACCATATGAGTGCCATACATCATTGCTGTATCACAGACCTGATGAGCATATGTATAGCAATGTTGTGCTTGAGTAACACGTTGCAATGGCAGGAGGTGCACACAAGTCTCTCGTGTGATGTCCATGGGGACTAACTTTTTACAGTCTGATAGTGATAGAACAAGGGGGGTGGCTTTAAACTAAAAAAGGGGAGATTTAGGTTAAATCTCAAGAGGGAATTCTTTCCCAGAGGGCGGTGAGTCGCTGGCACAGCTGCCCAGAGAAGCTGTGGTGCCCCATCCCTGGAGGCGCTCAAGGCCAGGTTGGATGGGACCCAGGGCAGCCTGAGCTGGTGGGGAGCAGCCCTGCCCATGGCAGGGGTTGGGACGAGATGATCTTTAGAGTCCCTTCCAACCTAAGCCATTTTATGACTCTATGATTCTGTTTACAAAGGAACTAGACACCGTGGAGCAAAGGTGCTGAGCATCTTCCTCTTTCAGCTTCTTGGAGGTTACTCTGGCAAAGAATGGAGGCTCCTCGTAATTTTTAAAACTAAAACTATACTGCCTGGAAATTTCACATATTAATGTCTACAATTTGCTGTTAAAAAATAAATAAATAAATAAAAATATATATAAAAAAGAAAAGCCTTTCTGTCCTTTCAAATGGGAAAGCTTTCATCATTACAAAAGAGGAGAAAACAGGAGGAAAGTTAAGAAGATCTGCACGTGGACAGCACGATGCCTCCTTTGAGTCGAGGGGCAAAGATAGTTGCTCAATAAACACTCCGCTGTTTATTTTATCTGAATGTGTGTGAATTGGGAAACTGAAAGAATTATATTCAGCACTGCTTAGTCTGGTGAAACACATATTCCAAGACCTGCATGCATCACCAAATGTTACAGTCCATTTCACCAGACTTGAATATATCACTTCTGTTGTTGCTCCTGTCTCAGGAAAAATATCCCGAATGCAGGACACTGTTTGATTTTGTAGCAGCGCAGAGTCCGACAATATATGTGGATTAACTAATTATCTCTGTTTACGTAAGGGAAAGTTTGTTTGATGTAGGATGAAAACGACCAATCAGATATTTCATTGCTTGATTCCCTCTGTGCCAGGGACGCATGCTAACAATATCCCCTGGCCATCCATCACATGTTATGTTTGCCGTGGCTTAACTCCTTAACCCCTTGCCTCACAAAAGCAGGTCACTTTTGCCAGGCTGAAAACATGCATGGTGCACATTTCTTTGCGCAACATGTTGTTGTGCCCCAAAATGCTGTGGGCTTTTTTTCTTTTTCTTTTTTCTTTTTTTTTTTTCCCCCTCAAAGAGAAGTATGGAGCCTGAAAAAAAGAGTGCATCATTGGGTATTGTGTGCAGTTTGGAGCACTACAGTAGAAAAAAAGAACATAAAGCTGTCAGAGAGCATCCAAAGGAGGGTTAAAAAGATGGGGAAGCCTCTGAGGGCAAGGTGTGTGAGGAGCGGCTGAGACCCTCGCTGTGCTCAGCGCAGAGCAGAGGAGCTGAGGGGAGGCCTGATGGCGGCTGCAGCTCCTCACAGGGAGCCGAGGGGCAGCGCTGAGCTCTGCTCTGTGTGACAGCGACAGGGCCCGAGGGAACGGCATGGAGCTGTGGCAGGGGAGGGCAGCTGGGGGTCAGGGAAAGGGGCTGCACCACAGGGCGGTGGGCGGGGAACGGGATGCACGGGGCTGTGGGCACGGCCGCCAGTGATGGAGCTCAAGGAGAGTATGAACAATCCTCTCAAACCTGTGGTCTGATTTGGGTGGTCTTGTGTGGAGGCAGGAGCTGAACTTCGTGGTCTTTGTGTGTCCCTTCTAACTCAGGATATTCTATGATTGTATGGTTCTATGATTCTGTGATTGTGCTGACAACAGAATTCTTTTTGGGAGCTTTTTACAGTTAAACGTAAGGGAATATCTGACAGGCAGCCCTGTTTGTCAAGGGTGCCGGGAAGGGAACTAAACCATGAAATCACAAGGCACGCCCTCAGCACTGGAAAGCACTCACCAGTCTGTTTTTATTTGTAGCTGTGTGTATGTAACCCTAAGCACCACTGAGACAGCTCAGCTCTGCTCCAGTCTCACTGCGGATCTCATCTGTTCTGCCCGGGCACCTCCCAGTGACACTCATTTGGGTACCACCTACAGGTGTTCTTATGATTTCTTCTTGTTCTGCTACACAAAAAGATCAGTGCTCTCATTATAAGCAGGAAAACTGCTTGTTTCCTTTTTTTTCTTTTTTCTTTCTTTTATTTTCTAAAGGCCAGGAAGCCTTTTGACACAATTTAACACTTGATATTCAAAGAACAGATAGCATGCATTCATAAATTGCCCAGAGAAGCTGTGGTGCCTCATCCCTGGAGGTGCTCAAGGCCAGGTTGCATGGGGCCCTGGGTAGCCTGACCTGGTGGGGGGCAGCCCTGACCATTGCAGGGGTTGGAGCTTGGCAACTTTAGGGCCCTTCCAACCTTCCAACCATTCTGTGGTTGGGTAATTCTTTGATAAAACTGCAGTGACTGCAAAAATGACCTGAGATGTCCATGCCTGCCTGCTCCCATCACTGCAGTGAGAAGCATCCCTGTTGTGTCTTCACTAAGGGCAGATGGGCTACACAGCTAGCTGGTGGCCTATAACCTGCTTCAGCTGTGTGCTGACGCAGGTTTCAGGGGGAAATGTGTTCTCCTGCTGTTTCACCTTTAATCAGCCCCAACACTCCCCAGATGCCCTGGGCTCCCTGGTCACCCCCTGTAGTAGGGCTATGGGAGAGGCAGTGACTGCTTGTCCTGCCAGGATGCCTACTATCTGGGCAAGATTTCAGTGTCTGGAATGAATAACTGACGTGATGGTGAGCCAAGCAAGGAAAACACACACAGCAAGCAGCAGCAGTAGCAGCATTAAGTGTACCACTTAATGGCTCTGTGGGTGACCACAATTATTCTTCCATCTCCTCTGGAAACAAACAGACCAGCAAAGCCACACTGCTGCAGATCAGTTTACTCCAGTTTGATAGCACCAAGGCATCATGAAGCAACACACACAAGATCTGCCTTTTCTCCACCTAACATGGGGGCTCGGCACTGCACCAAGCTTCAGCAAAACTCTGCGGTGTCATGGCATGAACAAACAGGTGTGCCAAGAACAAGCTTCCTCTTACCACCTTGCTGGCTCCCAGGTGCTGTGCGAGCAGAGACTTGGCCTGTTGGTGAGGCTCAGCATGGCTTCTGGCTCGCCGTGACTACCCTGACATTTATGCCCCTCCACCAACCTACATATGGGAGCACTCAGCATCAGCTCCTTCTGGTCTCTGGCACTGGGCTGCCTGAATCGCTGTGTCCTGCTGGTGCCAGTCCAACCACCTAGCGTGGTTTCCTGGACACAGCATTCAGATGGTGAACTGTGAAAATATTATCTCCAGTTGCAGAGTTATATCACGGTGAATAGTATATCCTTCCTAATTAATAATTGTGATACTGCCAAGAAAATCACGGCAGCTCAGGTCCCTCTAATCATCTGGTTGGCCTGGCATTTTTACAGGTTTTAATAAGTCACATTTCAGCAAATAGCACTGTTTCTCTTCAGCTTCTAAATGCTTTCTGTGATAATTTAGGGTAAAGATGTTTAATTGCAATTCTAACTACTTTATTTCCATGCTAGGTCTGTCCAAGGATAACCTGTTAATAAACAGAAGACACACAATATTAACATTCCAGCAAACTGAAGAAACACTGAATATGAAGGAAAAAATCTGTTTGCTACAAAAACAAATTAATTACTCTGATTAAGTGATGATTTAATGCAGCCCAAGGCTAGTTAGAAATAGGAGTTGTCAATCTGAAGAAGAAACACAGAAGTTCAATATTATGAAACAGAGGCTAGGATGAGATTGTTTCATGTTTGATAAACACTATGAGCCTTGCCATACACCTTTGGCGTTTCAGCCCTTTCACTGACATGAGAACTTGGAAGTTAGAATTTGTTTATTGGTTTACTATTATTTTTTTTTTTTAATAAAGCCTATGAAAAAGCAAACTGCAGTAAATCAACAAGTCCAGAAAAACAGCATGTATATTTCAAAAGCAAAGAACCCCCTGGCTAAAAAATATATTGCCATTAGAAAATACTTCTCAACCCAGTTACAGTTTTGTTTCCTGCTCTGTGTTAACGACAATTAAAGTAGTCACACAGGGTGTGGAAGTTTTGGGAATTCATAAAAAAATGAGTGGAAACGAGTACTAAAGCCTCACAATTCCAAAACGGAAGTGCCTCTCTCAGCCAGTCTTATCCATGGAGAAATAGGGTACTGTGTCAGAAGCTGTGCTGCTTAGGGCTTGGCAGCTCCTCCTGGCAGCAAAGGGGCTCAGCACTGAAGTAAATTCCTGAAGCAAGAAGGAGCAGAAATTGAGACCCACATACGCTGAGCTGTGGGTCAGCAGGGAGAAGCGCTCAGTGGTTCATGGGCAGTCCTGACCGTACAGCACAGGATTGGAATTAGATCATCTTTGACATCCCTTCCAAACTCAGCCATTCTATGGTTCTGTGATTCTATGATTCTCCTACATCCTCCTGTGCCGTGTGTGGGCACAGTGCAGAACAGCATGTGGGGAGTGAGGGGATGAGCTCCAGCTCAGGCTGAAGCAGCTCACAAGTTGGGTTTTGTCCTTAGGGAACATGTGCTGCCGGTCAAGATGCACTGAACTAGACCTCCCACCTTCCCAATGTCTGCCATCGTTGCCACCTTAGCAACAACAGAGATACCGCAAATAAACCTTATAAAATGACAAGGTATGTAAACACTAGTGAGATGAAGGTAAGTGTTATGGAAACAGCTCAGCTGTCTGCAGCTTCTCTTAGGGCGAAGATGAATAAACATGCTGGCCCCAGAGATCCTCCTAACCACCCTGTTTTCTGAACAGCCTTTCTATGCTAGTAGATCAGAGACTGTTTTGAAATGTAGCACAGCATGTGCTGCCTAAGGGCTCGCTATCAAAGGTGAATATCTTATTATACTTAATTGCATGATTGCTAATCAATATTCCTCAGTCTTCTGCTCTGTTCTCAAGCATCAGCAGAGAGTGATATTGCCCACCTTCAAAAGTGTTGCCTACTTCCTCAGCTAGAGCAGAGCATCTTGTTCATAGTTACCTTGAGGGATCACACACAAAGTAATTCAAGAGAAAACACTGACAGAAAGTGAAATTTGAATTTCTAAGATGAGAAGTTGCTGTTTCTCTCAGGACAGCCTGATATTTCACTAGAGTATGCTGCTTGAAAACATGGCAAGAAGACAGCCTTTGGTTTCACCTTTTGTAAATGTCTATTTGTACTTTACTGGCAACAAAGCACCTCCTAAGGCTCGGCATATGGTATCATCTGAAGCACAAAATAAAAATATTGCACCCATCTGTACTCCTACGTGTTTTTACTTGCCAATTTCTACACTCATGGAGTCAGATTATTTTAATTTAACTTTAAAAAAGAAAAAAAAAAGAATATTTTTCAAAGCCATGTTCCAAAAGTACTTTCAATTCTTTGTATCTAAAGTATTTGATCATAAGAAATACTTTCAGAAAGAATCACATTTACTTTTGGGCTTTTATCCAAGATGTTGGTGGATGAATGGGCTCTAGCATGGAATTAAATGCAATTAATGCCTATGGCAAAGTTCATTTACATTCCCCATGAAATAAAGAATTCATCCCCCCTGTAATAAGCCTACTCAAGATCATTAACTGCATCAGTTACTCATATTCTCAGTCCAGTAGCATCTGGCAACTCTTTTAATGGTTCAGAGTCCAGACCACTTAGAGAATGAGACTGGAACAAGGGGAGATAAACCTCCTTTAAAGTCCCAGTTTCTGTCTGCTGTCGCCTTACCGTCAGAAAGCACTTAATTGGAGCAGGCACGTAGCCAACCTCTATCTGGGGAAACTCCCCCGTCTCACAAGTTATCATCTATTTAATTCCAATGACAGTATTTTATACTGGTCCTTCCTGATTGATTCCCTTCACTTTTCAACCCGGCTGCATTGAAAAAGCGCCAGCTTTCTGTTTTGATGTAATTTTTTTCTGGTTCACTGGTCAATCCCCAAGGCTTTGAAAACCGAGGGCTATTTCTAGATGTATTAGTCAACAACAACTTCTAGGAGAAGGCTTATCTTGCCAGCTATAAACCCGTTTCCTACCTGCCTCTCTTGAGAACAAGACATATTGGCTGCTCATAACTCATGTAAACGTCCGATGTTTCATGGCAAAGAGAAACATTTCCAATTATTTTTATCTTCTCTCCCGGAATCCATCCCCACACAGCTCATTCCCAGACACCCATCATGTCACACCCAAGGCGGCCCCTGGAGTGTTAACCTGTGAGCTGTGCTGCAATCGGGCTGAGTGGGACAGGAGCAAAGCAGGGCTGCATCCCCCTACAGAAGTCAGGCATTGCCACCATGTCTATATCACAACAATTTACCAACACATGCTAACGCCCATTCACATAATTAAAAGGGGGCTGTGAGCAACACTGTTCCCTGTGCTGCAGTGGATCTGTTTAGAAGTGTTGGATATTAAGGACAGATATGAAACACAGCACAGGCTAAAGAAAGCTATGGGAACGATGAGAAGGGAATGGTTGAAAGAAGCAAATTTTGTTTCTATCTATCTGCTCAGTAGTGGCCACAAATTGAATTGCAGGTTTGCTTTTGCTTATCTACTTTTAAATTATTTATCATTACATCAAATTATGCTTGGTCTGTATACTATGTAAATTCATGTAAATGATGGAGGTCTGGTCTATGTTGGCTGGCCCCAAGCATGTTGCATTCTCAACCATCCAAAATGAATGCAAAATCCCCTACTATCTTGAAGAAGATGTTGCTATAAAACTTCAAAGTTTTTAAAAATACTGCAGAGCCAGTTTTAATACTTGGCATTAGTACAGGAGATACTTCCAATTACCTGGCATACGTTTGTATGGGAAATTGGCATATTCTAATGTTAAATATTAGCAAGTATTCAGCCTAAGAAACCAGTGCGAGAAGCGAGACTTAAAGCAGGTTGGCCTTACTGCTGCTAAACCTTGGGCCATCAGACACAGGGAGAGAAGTCATAACAAAATGTGATTCAAATTGCAACTTTTCAGAGAAACAGAGCATGACAAGGATTTATTATTTGTCTATCAGCAAATACCTATTAGCCTTCTTATTAGTAACTATCAGAGAAGCAAAGGCAAACTTTGACTAACATGCAAAATGGACTGCTAAAATAATAAGCCAATCAAAGCAGAAAAATGTCTTTAGCTAGAACTGTGGGTCAAGTTTGGGTGAATAAAGCTTGTTACAGTGTTAGATTACAGAGGGTAACACAATTCTGATAAAACAATAGGAGATTTTAGCTCAGAGTTTTTATAAAGAGGGATTTGCTCTTGATTACTCCAAGGCCTCAAGGAGAGAGACTAACTCACACAATTGGTTAGCAAAAACCTTTTCCAAAGCTGAAACAAGGCACTGATTAGGGGGGAAAATGTCCCCTGCCCTCTCAAAGTGTTATAATTAAAGAGAAAGAGAGGTGAGAGAGAAAAATGAGGTGGAAATTTGCCACAGGCTTTGCTTAGGTGCATTTGTACAATGTCACAAGCTACACTACACTGAGTGTTGATAAAAAAATGTTCCTGTATCCTGCTCTGAGGTTAGAACAGAGCTAACCTCATGGGTAGCATGGGTAGCACATCCTCCTGGAGCACAGAGTCCAAAGATGTTCACTGGAAGAAGCACAGATGAGGGACACCCAGTGCCATGTCCCAGAAGGATATTTCCCATTACATACATGCAGACCTGGCAGTCTGTGGTAATCAAAGCAAGGGAAGGTGAGCTCAGACCAGGTGTGTGACTTGGCCTTTAGGGGACCTGGGGCAGTTAGGGACACCTTAATGATTCTCTATGGAATGGTGGCGATGGGCTAATGGTTAGTCTAGATTCTCAGTGGTATTTCCAACCTTGATAGTTCTATGATTCTATAATTCTGTGATTCTACGACCAGAACTAGTAGACGCTTCATCAAACCCCGATCTCCTCCACAAAGAGCCAGATCTGTTTAGAGTTTTTTCTCCTCTAGCTGGCAATCTGGAAATTCTTTGCTTTCAAGGTAAAGCCAAGGCTTTGATTGCTCCCAGGCTCCCTGCCTGCTACAGAGCCACAGATCCCTGTTATTCTGGCAGCTCCTTGTGAAATTGGCACCATCCTGGACTCCCCAGCTGCTGTTATTTATTTCATTAGTAAAGAGCGTGTTTCAGTATTTTTAAGAAGTATATTCCCAGTTTCTGGGAAATAGGAATAAAATGAAATTAAAACTTTCACAAGATTTCCCATGAACCAGAAACTCTGCTTGTTTGTCATTTTTCATTAGAAAAAAATAGGTCTTCTGTGCTGAGCTTGGACAAGTGGGAGTGGAGCTTGTGACATCAGTGGTTACAGCTGAAAAGTTAGACTGAGGTTTGAATTTTACTCTGAATCACTGTCTTCACAAACATCTGCACCTTCTATAAAAATGAAAAGCTGAGTCTCACAGGCCTTCCAGACTTCCAATGCGTGTTTTAAAGCAGCACATGTATTTATATATTTTGAACCTGTGGAGATTCATTCTATCATCCATCAGAAGTATCATATAAATGTCTGTAAGAGATTTTGGAGATTATTACAAACAGGTATGAATTTAGTCCCTGATGGGCATTGTCTGCTCTTGAAATACAGAATTTGAAAATCCCTAGGAAATATGAAAGAAAGGAAGCAATGAAATGAGCGTTTACATTTCTAAAGAAAAACAGAACATGTTTCAAACATCAGAACTGGGAGGTCTCAGCCCTGCAAGGATGGATTGCCCTGGTGAATACTGGGCAATGAGAGCAGAAGGATAACTGGGACCAGACTGGCAAGTGGTACAAGGCATGTAGCCAGCTGACTGTCCTGCTTTCAGCAGCTGATTTGATAATTGAGATTAATAAGCACATTAAGTATAGAAACAAAGCACGTACCAAAAATAAAGGGATGGGCTAATGAAATTCACAGTGCACGCAAGTTCATCTGTGTGCTTAGTGTCTCCAGTCAGAGGACAACTGGGCTGTTCCCATCAGAAGAGTGATCTTGGACTGGTCTTTCACCCAAACTCAGATTGATGTGTCCTCTGGTGCAAGTCTCCCCACATTGGCAAGGACAGGGAAAGAGTGAAGACACTCATCGAAATATACTTCCCATACCACAGATACCTGTCAGAACTAACTACATTGCCTGTGGCTCTTGGCATATAGCAACAGCTTGTCTGGGATGGTGCTGCAGAAGCTGTGCCATAAGCACGTGGCAGATGTCACCAATCAGATCTGCTGGTCTTGTTTTCCAGAAGCAGTGCACTCAGCTTGCCCCAACAACATTGCAGAGCCTGGCTGAGCTGTTGTCAGCTTCTGCAGCTGGAGTCTTACTCTGAAACCGCACCACTAGCTGCAGGCATCCTTTGCACAACATCTCCCAGGGGATGTGAGGGACCAAGATCTCAGCTTATGCATCTGCATGCATCCATGCAGTTTTGGATAAAGCTATCACAGTTTATATCTGTCTGTCCCATGGAGCTAAGTTCAGGCATAAATGAAGCTCTGACAGCTTGCAGTACTTGAGTGTGGTGACATCAGCTTTGGCCTTGTATCACACAATCATAGAATTGTTTGAGTTGGAAAGGAATTTTTAAAGTCATCTAATCCAAATCTCCTGCAGTGAACAGGGACATCTACAACTAGATCAGGTTGCTCAGATCCCCACCTAGACAAACCTTGAATGTATCCAGGGACACCAGGTATCCTGCATGTGACACGGTCATACAGAGTCTCCAGGTATTCCATAATTACTACAATATTCTCTTTTTTTTTTTTTTTTTGCACCTCCAACAAGCAGATGGAGCCTAATTTCTAAAAAGTTCCTCTGAAAAGAAGAGCCCCAGAAGCTACCTGTACACTCATTAGCAGTTGGGAGTCCTCTTCCTAATTTTTCTTTCCAGATTCATCTACCTAAACATATATTTTGACATTCAGTAGTATCAAGATCATTATATAGACAGCTGCATTAATACCATACTGTCAAGAGAGGCAACGAAACTCCTCAGACCCAGCCCAACATTTTAACTTGTCTCATATCCCATTTTTCCCTTTTTGTTATTTTTATCCACAGCCAATTCATCACCTCTGGAAGAAAAATGCAAGTGAGAAAAAATGATAGTATGGCATTTTGACTCCTTCCAATAGTTGGGAATATGTCTTCAGAAGCACAAAAAAAAAAAAGCCATGACAGCATAAATACATAAAAGTGGGCTCCAAGGCAAACATTCACAGTGCAGGGGGCACCAATGGATGGAGATCCACAGGAGATGTTTAAATGCAGATTTTATTTCCTATTGAAGCATAAAAGAACAGCCAGTTAATTAGGAGAGCTGGTGGAGACAGCTCCCATAAATCAATTGTCTCTGGAGGGGAAAAAAAAAGAAAGGAAAAGACACCATTCCACAATGATTTTCATCAACAAGAGATCAAGATTTTTCCCACAGTTAATAATGCTTTATAAAATTACAAGAAAGAATCTCCAAGGAGCATGGTTGTTTTGTAAAGTCAAACTATGTACTTGAAAAGAGTATCTAGATGAAATTCTAACATAGAGTTCTGACTTCCATATATCTGTAAGAGAAGGTTTCATAAAAATGATCTGTTAAAGAAAGAAATGAAAGAGAAATGTATTCTAAAATATCAATGCCAACCCATTGAGAAGGCTGGTACAGAATTGTTTTAATTATTTACAATATTATTGGATTCAACAACGTGAAGGTCTTTGGTGTGATTATATGTGATGAATTTTATTAGTGAAACAAAATCTTATTCAGGAAAAGAAAGGAAAAAAAAATCAAATGACTGAACATCCACAATCAGAATTCTTGGATGGAAACACGACAAATAAGTGCTTGCCTGCTGTGGATGGAACTGAGGAGAAGGTCTGACAAATGGACGCCAGACTTCAGTAGTCTGTAGTAGTCGAAGCAAAGGCTTGAAGTTGGGACCCAAATGTTAATCCTCACTCTGAGAATCAACCAACTGTATTTTTGAGGAAATTACACTTTCATTTATTAGGCATCTAAGACATGTTTGAGATTAACATAATGGTGTGAATTTCACTATACCTGGAGATGCGTTGTTTCTTTTGACTCCTGTCTCTGACACATACTTTTGGTGTAACCAACATCTCAAAGGCTTGCTTTGTTAAAATGGTGATAATATCTCTTTTGCCTATTTAGCACTTAGGCTTCTGACAAGTATTTTCTTCCTGTGACAACTTGTGACACAAAGCGTTTTAAATATTCAGCCTTATTAACAATATAGAGTCCTTATGATTAATGACAGCTCATTAAATTCACTCCATAAGAACTCTGTGTTGTTATTTAGACATTGAAACTACAGTATAACCAAAATTCATTACTCAGAAGCATTGCTTAAGACAAACTATTCATATTTTGTATTGAAAACATGCTAGCCAAAAAGCATCACATCTCTCCCTGGCAGGCCAGTGCAGATACAAATGTGTGATCATTTCTCTTCCAGAAAGCAAATTTTATCCTCAGCTCTGTTTCCCTGCACCTCGTATCAGAGCAGACCTGAGGGGGAAATGTTTTGGAGGAAGCCCCCCAGAGCCAGCCTCAGACAGCCCTTGTGTTCATAGATGAGGAAGACAAGGCTCAGGAGAGACTCCTATCTGCAGATTCAGGGCACAGGGAGGAATCAGATGATATCTAGGTCAACAAAGATTTTTGGAAATAGGAGTCAACACCCCTTAAATTTTAGTCTTCAGTACAGCCAAGAAGCCAGCAGACAACAACTGCAATCAGTTGTTGAGCTTTGTGTCCTATTTGTAAAGCAGATGTCTTGCTGGGAGTGCATGCTGCTGGGTTTCAGCTCCCCTCTGTAATTGAATTTAATGGCAGTGCATCTTGCAGACACTCCAGAACAGGGGGACTGCATGTAATTTGCATTTGTTTCTCTCCTGTAAAAGGGATTAAGGGGGACTACCTCACAGGAATCCTGCTTGATAAACCTCCTGGTGTTGCTGGCTGGAAAAATAGAGCACTCTCATTCTGTGTAAGAACTGGGCAGGCTGCTGCTCCCGTTGAGGAAGAAAATAATAATAATTTTTTAAAAACCATCAAACTGACTTTTGTAGTGCAAGAATTTCATCCTTTGCTTTCCTATTTTGACTTCTAAGACACCAGCAGCAAACTGAGTCACAGCAGGCATGGGAAATTGTGCTCTTGGTTGCGCAACATCACTTCTCTCCTGCATCGTGATCTTACGAAATTCAAAAGTGTCATTAAACTCAGCCAGAACCGTATTTTCAAAAGGTCATCTTATACTGTGTAAACAAACAGCTTTTAGTCCCAGAACAAGAGATCGTTGTGTAAGATTATGCATCATCGTGACATGTTTCAGACACCATTAATCTGATACCATAGAATTCCTGAGGAAGAAGCAATGTCCTGATAATGTTCTGTTAAAATAAATGAATCAATAAACACAAAAGAGGAAATTAGTCTGTTTTTTACAAAGAACTTCAATTCCACTGTAGGGTAAGTTTGTGCACTCTCTAAGAAACAGGCCACGAGAAATAGGTCCCAATGAGATGTATGCCAGAGTCCCGAGGGAACTGACTGATGTAGTCACCAAGCCACTCTCGTTGATACTTGAGAAGTCATGGTGGTCAAATGAATTCCCTCGTGACTGGAAAAAAAGACAGTAAGTATCACATCCATTTTTAAGAAGGGTAGAAATGACAACCCAGGGAACAGCCGATCTGTCAGCCTCGCGTCTGTGCCAGGGAAGATTACAGAGCAGATGCTCCTGGGAGCTATGCTAAGGTATATGGAAGATACAGAAGTTATATGGGATAATCAGTAAGTCCTGCCTGACCAACCAAATAGCCTCTGATAGCATAATTGTGTCAATGGACAAGGGAAGAGCCACTGATGTCATCTAACTGGACTTCACTAAGGCCTTTGACACAGCCCCCCATAACAATCTTCTCTTCAAATTGGAAATATATGGATTTGATGAGTTGACTGTGCAATAGATGAGGAACTGGTTGCAAGATGGTATCCACAGAGTGGTGGTGAATTGCTCAATGTTCAGATGGAGATCAGTGATAAATTGTGTTCCTCAGGGGTTAGTACTGGAACTACTGCTGTTTAATGTCTTCATCAATTATATCAACAGTGGGATCGAGTGCAAGTTTAGAAATGACACCAAGCTGTGTGGTGTCGTCAACACACTGAGGGACAGGATGCCATCCAGAGAGACTTAGGCTCAAGCAGTGGGCCAGGAAAACCTCATGAGGTTCAACAAATCTGAATGCAAGGTCTTGCACCTGGGTCATGGCAATTGCCACTATCAATAAAAGCTGGGGATGAAATATTGAGCACAGCCCTGACTAAAAGGACTTGGGGGTACTGGTGGATGGCAAGCTGAACTTGAACCAGCAATGTGCCCTCACAGCCCAGAAAGTCAACCACATCCTGAGCTGCATCAGAACAAGCATGGCCAGCAGGGTGAGGGAGGTGATCCTGCTCCTCTGCTCTGCACTGGGGGCAATGAATAAATGAATATGAATAGCACTCCTTACGTGGAGTACTGAGTCCAGTTGTGGAGTCCTCAGAAGAAGAGAGCCATGGACCTGTTGGAATGTGTCCAGAGGAGAGTCAAAAACATGATCCAAGGAATGGAACACCTCCCCTACTAGGACAGGATGAATGAGCTAGAGCTGTTCAGCCTGGAGAGGAAAAGACTCCACGGGGACCTGATAGTGGCCTTTCAGTAGCTAAAGAGGAGCTAAAGAAAGTAGGGGACAGACTCTTTAGCAGGGGCTGTTGTGATAGGACAAGAAAAAATGGTTTCAGACTAAAAGAGAGGAGATTTACATTGGGTATAAGGAAGAAGTTTTTTACAACAGCGGTAGTGAAGCACATGAACAGGTTGTCTGGAGAGGTGGTGGATGCCCCATCCCTGAAGACACTCAAGGTCAGGCTGGAGGGGACTCTGAGCAACCTGATGTAGCTGTAGGTGTCTTTGTTCACTGCAAGGCAGTTGGAATGGATGACCTTCAAAGGCCCCTTCTAACTCGAATATTTGACTCTGTGATTCTACAATTCTATGAAATGGATTCAAACTTGGGTTACTTGTTCTTTCAAAGCCATCCAAGGTAAGCATGGCCCAGCAATGCCTGGTCGATAAGCAGTTCCTGGCCCTACAGAAATGAGGTGACCCCTCTTCCCTGTCAGCGGGGCAGAAGAGAAGAGCTGATGGTTCTTCCAGCTCCCCACTGCCCTGGTGGCAAAGGCTGTGTGGAAGACCTGCCAAGGAAGTGTCACCCTCTGGGTGTCCCAGCCAGCTCTCTCCACTCTGGGGGATGTTGCTCAGCTTTTGAGTACAGCCAAATAAAGGTTGCTTCAGGTGCCAGCAGATTCCAGGCAATGAACCCGGTACAGAGGGCTGCCTTCACTCACCAGCTGGAGGAGAACACTGCTGCCATTGAAACTGATCTTAAACTATGTAGTATTTACCCAGAAAACCTTTACGGCCTCTTGCTCAAACACATGCACTGTTTCATCTCAAGTTAATACACAAAGATACAGGTCTCTTGAGACACGCACAAAATTTAAATAGCTGGCTCTAGTTTCTCTTCCTAAAACACGAAAGCCCCCAGTTCTACCCTGAGGAGAAACATCTGTAGTTTCAATTCAAGAGGTGAAGAGTCTTGCAGTCTCCAGCAAGCATCTGGCACTACTGGAAGGAAGGCAGCTGCTTCTATGGGAAGCTCTGCAGGACTGTACCTGACACATTTCTTACTAGAACCCAATCATCCACAAGTCTCTCCTCATTACCACTGCAGGTACGCAGCTCTGCACACTTGCTGCTCCCGTCTCGCCCAGCTTTCACCTTCATTCCTGAGGCTATGTCCTCACTTCTTTGTCCTTCTCTCATGCACTATTCCTGTCCCTCTGTCTACCTCCCTTCTTCAGTCTCTTTCATCTCTCGTTAGCATCACATCTGCAGCCAAGCTTCACTCTTCCACTCACCCGAAAGGCTGCTTACTTCACTTTGCTCTTTCTTCCCTTGCTTTCCATTGATTTTCCAGTTTCTCTATGTGTAATCTTTTAACCTTTGTCTTCACACTCAGTCACTACGCATATGTATTTTTGCAGTTTCCATCCTGTCATCACTGACTACTTGTATTCTATTGGGGCTCACTCTGAGCTCCTCCCTGCCTTTAATCCACTGGCATAGCTATGATTCTTTCCATTAGACCTTGTTGTCTAAGCCAGATGAAATAGCATCCGTTTTTCATCTGGCTTCTCCACCATGTTCGTATCATTTGGGATTTAAACAGTAGGACCACAGCCCCCCTTAGCTTACTGAGACCTGGTGAGTCCCTCCCACGTTCCCTGACAAATCTAACCATCAGCAGCTTGTCACCATCATCTCTCATTTTCCACAGGCTTCCAGCCTACAGTATGTTAGGACAGCAAAGTCTCTTGCATCTTCAGCTTGCTGCATTATGAACAAACAATTCAGGGACTTCTTCAAAATTCCCCTTGAGCTTCAGGGCACATTTTCTGCAACTACAAAGAGACTCCCAGGAACTTTACTATCCATCAAGCTTTTCTTAAAAACTTACCTACTGGAACAAAAATAAGTACAGAAATGAATATAAAATTAATGTTAGGTGAGTTGAGAACACTGAATATCCTTTTGGCTAGCACAGTTTTGTTGCATCCTTATTCCACCCTCATCTCTTCTCTTCACCCATCATCACTCATCATCTTCACCCATCATCTTCTGTCTTGCATTTCTATCACACTTTTTTGGGGAAAGATGCATCTCTTCAAGATGTACATATAGAACCCCATGTTGTGGTTTCCCAGTTTGTTACTGGTGTCCTAGACACTGTCTGACAACAAACACCCCTGCTTCATATTGGAACCTCAACCTCGATGCAAGTCATTTGCATCTGACCACAACTTGTCGCTCCTTGGTGTAGCGAAGTGATGATATCAGTTATTTCCCAGTGATCAAATTTGTTAAAAAAGCACCCAAAATACATCTCAAAGCAAGTTTCATGGCCACTGTTGCATAGCCTTGAAGTGAAAGGAAAGCTTGTTTTCAAAGGTGGTCCCTTCAGTTTAGAATATAACAACAGCGAAGGGGTTAAAGGGCCACATCGGTTCAAAGTGTAAAGAGTAAACTTCAGGTTTCGAGGCTACTGAACGTTGTAATATCAAGTAGATAGCATACAGGGAAATGCAGCAGTATATCATTCCTTCTTCTGGTTTAAACATTCTGCATTTCTTAATGCCTTACTAATTTCTGAAACTGTAAATACCTTTCTTCTTCTTGAAGGGGTTGTACTAGCCCTGCACGCCCGTACCTCTAAACAGAGGGTAAAAAGCAAACTTGTTTTGAAGACAGACACCATTACTGAGAAAAAACCATCTGCACTGAGCAGGCAGCTCGTGGCAGTAGCAGCACTGGTGATGCTCAGAAAGTAGCACTCTATATTCATGTTTACATATTGATTGTTTTGAAGCCTCTTTCAGTTCCAGGAATTGTAGATTATAAAAAATGATATATATTTGTGGTTTGGCACCCAAAGAGAGCTTCAACTCAGGCATCACTGCAGGCTGCCAACATCTGCAAATTATTAAACGTTGGTTTTGTTTGGGGTTTTTTTTTTTGAGCCTCAAAATGCAAAACTAACGTCACTGGCTGGTCACACCTACTGTCGGGTAATAGGGTGGAATTTAGGTATGGGAGTTTTGCCAGTGCGGATCACAAAGTTTACTAATAAAAAGGTTTTTATGAAAACACTTGTGCTCTTTGCTGTTGTGCTATGTAGTAAATTCTAGCTGAAACAAACAAGAAAAACTCAGGAAGAAGTTTAAGATTCTCTTCAAAACAGACTGGTGAATAAAGAGCATTGAGATTTCTTTTTAAAACAATCTTCTGCTGAAAATTTACCACTACCATGATATAATGAAACTTGGCTTTGTCAAAGGAGGAAAACAATCTGTGCAGATGATTTTGGAACCGTATGTGTGAGCAATGGGGAACAGTCTGTCAAAGTGTAGAGTCCTCATTCTTGCTGAAATACTTGGCAATGATCTGTACACAGAAAATCCAATGCCAGAAGAGCTCACCACATGCTTACACAAGCCTGGCAGATCTTATGACTGACATACAACAGCACAGATGTGTATACAAGGAACCATCCTTAACCAACATCTGTCTCAGACTCAAGTGGCGGGGGGTTGGAACCTAATGGTTCCTGGGGTCCCTTCCAACCCAAGTCATTTTATGAAGTGAGAAGGCATCACCCTAAAGAACTGAGCCACATGCACCTGGCAGTCATAAATACTTGCCTGAAGTACAGGACATGACAACAAGTTATGAAGTGTAAACACAGCAGTTGTAGCACCTTTTTTCTTATTTGCAAAGGATGGAGAGGGAGGTGAATGAGAACACTGTGACACTAACTTTTCTCCTCTTCTTGTCTGTCTAATATCAATATCACAGCAGCAAGTCCTACCAGTATGTACTTCAAACAAAAACGGAACTTCATAGGTCTCAGTGCTTGAATGAAGGCATGCTCATAGTGCAGATAGTCAGGGGTTATTTGGATTTGAGTAACAAGAAAAAAAAATTATGCATATTATAATATTGAGTTCAGTCCCTTTGGCTGTTAAATTTCAGGATGCTTTGTCCTCACTGACAATTTAGATTTACTTAAAAGTTAATGTGTCTGCAGCTTGGATATAGTGCTACCCTGGCACAGGCATTTATGCTGTGGTACATGAATGAAGCAAAAGCACTACTGTATTTTATATTTATGCCCTGGCTGATTTTGCAATTTATTTTCTATACAAATTAACCCTAAACCTTCAGTAACTTCACAGCAGCAAAGGTTATTGTTGCTCTGCTGACTGCATGAAACATTTCAATGGGAAACACTCAAACTACAGTAAAAGATTAAAAAAAAAAATAAAAAAATTGGCAGTGCCATTTTGAAAAACCCTTACATTGTAAGCCATAGTGAAACAGTCAAATGTGCTGTGGATAAAGACAGACCTGCTAAAAACATACATGCCTGCATGGCCATGAATATAAGAAACGTTGTCATCACTCAAGACTACAAAAACTGTAACAGGCCTCAGCATCAAGCTCAGATCTCTTCAATATCAGTTGACTAAATAGAGACCAGGATGGTGAAGACTATTCTCACCACATCTGCTCTGCAACTGATACTTTGCCCATCCGGTTTCCAGTACGAATTTCTCTTTTTCTCTCATCTGCAGAACGACTCACAGGTCAGCACAAATATGAACATGTTCAATTGACTTCAGAGCTCCCAATTTCTGACCACTATTTTTTAAAGCTAACACAACAATTTTACAATACAAGATAAACTACTTTTCACTGTCCCTGTTGAAGATGAGCCTTATTCTTTGTCCATCAGTTACTGGGGATAACCAACTTCCAAGCACAGGGCTCTGACCTGCATGTGTTGGTCTCTCCACCAAATTAGCACTGCTATAGCAGAGCTGGCAAAGTGCTTTCTCTCAGCTGCCACAGGCCAAATATCTAGCATGCTATTTAATACATCAGACCATAACCTTGAATGGATGTGTCATAAGCCCACACTCTTTTTTGTTACAGGAATAGTAATTGTTGGTGAAGGAGCAAACAACTCGGAGTACAGCAGCTGGACTGAATGGAGCCCTTCATGTTTCAAACATACCACTCAGGAAATGCATACTCACACTGAAATACAGTGTGAGATGGATTGAGGACATGGTGTGACCCAAAACCATCTTCCTCTGTTCAGATGAGAAAAGAGAAGAAATTGCAAGTTCTCAGACCTGTTCGTGCTCTCACCTGCATATGTTTCTCAATGGACTTGATCATATTCTGCTGCCTTCTGCTGCCCTTCCTTTCTTTATCTGCGGTCTTGCCTTTAAAAGACACATAAACTTGCTCCTCTTATAATTCTCTGACATTTAAATTCTCCCTTCCCCATATGGTCTCTGCGAACAGATGGTAACATAACTTTGCATGAGGCTGTGTACAATAAAATTACCTGTTTGTTTTACAGCCAAGGCCTACCGAGGATTCCAGCTGCAAGGCATGGCGATGGTTGACCAAAAGGGAACAGTGAGCAATGGGAGGACCCCCAGCATGCCTATAGGAGTGGAAAAAGGTTGTTGTGCTGGACTCATGCCTGGCAGTGCACCCAAAATGGAGAGGTGCCTGGATAAAACCTGGCTTTGCTTGCTAGCCTGTCTGCTCTACCTAGAAGCTTCTGGCTCTGCCTTTTGAACAGGAAAGTGGGAAGGCTGCTATGGGCAGAATTTGTGACAGCTAAGGAGACCTAGGAAGTCCTGCTTTCTCTACTGAGATAGCTCAAAACAGGAAAGCATTCTTTTCCAAGGACACAGGGATGAGAAATAAGCAAATCAAAGCAAGCAAAACCAAAAGAAACATACAAAAATAGCCCTACACACATCCAAAACATCATTTTTCTTGTACTTCATGAGCAAGGAGGATAGGTATTTTGCAAGTCTGACCTGCTCCTGAGGCACTTTGCAAGTTGTTCTTCACTGACCCCATTTAAAGGAAATGTTTGGTTACCCTTGCCTCTTTGCTCTTAAAAAGCACTCTCCTATCTTTACTAGAAACAGTCTGTTCAAGTGTCTTGGTCTACCCCATGTTCCAAAAACAGAATTTTTTGGGAGATTTCTGTTCCTAAAAGCCTGTAAGACCTCTCTTTTCAGGGCAAGGTCCATTTTGCCTATTGCAGTTCTCAGCTAGCTCAAGTTTCTGCCTGCCCAGAGAAACTTTGTCTCAAAGCAATCAGAGGGCAGCAGAGCAGTAGACTGGACAACGTGCACGTTATCCACATCATGTGTTTCCAAAGGAAACTCTGTCCGTCCTCCTTTCTGTCTGAAGACGTGGTAAGCAAACATCCCCCAAGTGCTGCCTTTCCCTTCCCCAGTCAGCTGTGGAGGCCAGGTTTGCTCATGTGGTGCTCATCAAGAGGAAGCTCTTCAAAAACTGGGCTGCTGGGGTTCCAGCTTGGAGTACAGCCACAGGGAAAGAAGTTAAAAGCACTCAAAGGAGAATCATGGAAATATAGAAATTCCTGAGCTGAAAAGGACCCACAAGCATTATTGAGTCCAACCTCTGGCTCAACACATGACCACCCAAAAATCAGACTGTATGTCTGAAATGCTCCTTGGACTTCATCACTGGCGGCCGTGCCCACAGCCCCGTGCATCCCGTTCCCCGCCCAGCGCCCTGTGGTGCAGCCCCTTTCCCTGACCCCCAGCTGCCCTCCCCTGACGCAGCTCCATGCCGTTCCCTCGGGCCCTGTCGCTGTCACACAGAGCAGAGCTCAGCGCTGCCCCTCCGCTCCCTGCGAGGAGCTGCAGCCGCCATCAGGCCTCTCCTCAGCTCCTCTGCTCTGCGCTGAGCACAGCGAGGGTCTCAGCCGCTCCTCACACACCTTGCCCTCAGAGGCTTCCCCATCTTTTTAACCCTTCTTTAGATGCTCTCTGACAGCTTTTTGTCCTCATGTTGTGGCCCCCAAACCTGCACGCAGTGCTTGAGATGAGGCTGTACCAGCACAGAGCAGAGCAGGACAATCCATTCATCTCACCAAGCTCTGCAGCACACGTCCAAGGAGCCACTGACCCAGGTCATGCATCTGCACCTACACAGTGATGTGTACTGACACCTAACTGAAGACCGCGCTGCAGTTTAGATGAAGCTTGTGATTTGCTGCCAGGTCCAGCTGACAGTACTAATGTCTTGCCTTCAGCTACAGTAAACAAAGCTGAAGAAGTATCACAGAAACTCACCTTTAGTGATTTGAGATGAAGGAGAGATCCTGAGTGTGGTCAGACCTCAAGGGGAACATAAGGCAGCTGAAGAAGCCATCCTGTCTTTCACTATGGAGGACAAGTTCTGCTCCCTCAAAGAGCTCCTGCAAGCAGGGTCTGTCTGGATTGATGGTTAAGCTTTGGATTATTGTGCACTAGGATCGAGAAAGATATGAAACCATAAGAAACACTGAGCTACCAAAATACAGCAAAGGAGATGAAGCAAGAGATGACTGCAATGAGAAGAAAACTAGCAGACAGAAAATAGGCTAGATACAGTCCTGAAAGGGAAAGAAACAGAAAGTTTAGAACTCTTCCTCTGGTTCCTGGTAAAACAACAACAACAAAAGCTGGGATCAGGTGAGATAATCCTGCTTCTAGGTTTATTTCTGTCAGATGGGCCTATTCAGCGAACATCCTTCAACTAAACACTACATGAATTCTCACATTCCCCCCCCTTTCCCCATGCAGCTTTTATGTGAACACTCCACTCCATTTTTCCGCATGGGCATTTTCCATTGGATCTGTTTTTAGTAAAGGCAGCAAATTGTCACAAATGAAACAGCATACAAACAAAAAAGTCTGAACAACATGGGTGCAGTTCACACAGTTCAAGTGTGGGGCAATACAGTTCATTGACCTCTTTATCATAGCCTGTCGTTAGTGGTAAATTATGTGATGTTATCAAGGAAAATGCATTAAACATACAATCAGCTACTGTTTATCTCATGTTCCAAAAGTGCTTGGTCATGTTCAATATGTCCTAAATTCTTTCATTTTATACGCATAGACACCAGCAGAAACAAACATCAGATATGCACACCTACACGTAATGTAATGGATTCAATCCACTTCTGCCTTCTGTTTTGTTTTCAAGGAAAAAGAAAGGGAAAAAATACTGTGACTGTTCATCAATAATCTCTTGAAAGATGCTTCGTACTTTTGGCATTGCTCTCCCTTCACTCCAGCTGTGCCATTGCCTAGAGCTCCACTTATCCTGTCATGGCGAAAGCCCACCAAAAGGGAGCAGGCCAGCTTGCTCCACTTCAATCAGAGGCAGGGCTCCTGAGTTGTGCGGATATTTGGCATGGTTTTTGGCATGGATTTACTGAGCCTTTAGAGTGACTGAAGGGCATTTGCGTGCTTAGAGGGATGAGTTTGCAACTGAGAACATGTGCAAGGAAGTTACTTGTCCAAAACTCAGAAGATAACAGACATGAGCATCTTGGACCTGAACATGTAAGCATGAACAGCAAAGTTGATAACCACAGAACTTGCCACCAGTGCCAAGTATGGAATAAAAGCAGCATCCTCTGTTTCTGTCACCTTTTCCTCCATGCTGGAGATCAGGATATTCGACTGGGAATAAAACCATGTTTCTACAGCCCCAGGAGGCCAGAGCAGGCAGCTCTGGCCCTCCTTGTTTTCAGGCTGTTTCTTCTCCTCCCCATCTTCTCAGAGCCTGTGTCAACAGCCTGATAGAGATGTCCTCCTAACCAGCAGGCATTGGAACCACCTGGGAGTGGCTCCTAAACACTCTACCATTTGAAATCATCACCTTCCTTGAAAAGCTTAATGGGACAGGCTGGTTTCCAAGTGGGAAGCTTTGTCCATATGTGGGTTAGCAAGAGGGCAGGGAGGAAACAGGCCTTTACAAAAACAAAAATTCACTTACCCAGCTGTCAGAACTGGGCAAGGTCACTTGCAGCATGTAAGAGGTAAAGCCTAACATAATAGAAGTTAATTTAATACAGAGAAGTGGACTGGGTCACTTGTCTCCAGTAAGGATCTGCTGCCTAGGCACAGTGCTGTCATACATCTGCAGTCCAAGGCAGGACAGATCTTCCATGCAGTGACACGAGATGCACATGCACATGCTGCAGATAGCTCACCAGGGATGAACAGGACAAGAAAAGAAAAAAAACAATTCTTGGAAAACAAGAACTGAAACTTTTCCTCTGTGGACTAGTTTGGCAATTCGTGCAATATATAATATGAAACATAAAATGTGTTTCTCTCTTTTGACAACTGCTGCTGCACATGTCTGCTCAGATCTATTTCAGGCATCAGTACTTATTTGAGGCAAATCACAGCTCTGTGTAGGTGTGTCAGGGATGATTCAGCAGAGAAGCATGCACTGCTGAAAATGTACCTTGCCTATGGAAAACAGAAATGTTACATACCCCTTTCTAGCCGACTTACCTCTCCCCTCTCTTGCTTACACAAACACATAGCGTGCTTCTGCTCAGTGCTGTAATGAGCTGCTCCTGCCGCTGCTGCAGACAGTCAGCAGTGCTAAAAGCACCACACGACAGCATGAAAGCACCAATGTCTATATGTGTTATAATACTTTCCTTGAACAGCATCAAATTTTTTTCACAGCTCAGAAGTGGGACAAGAGCAGTTTGGTGGACACAGCTAATGTTTATTTAGGTACATACATATATATATATATTTATGTAAAGAACATTTAATAGCGATAGGCAAATATACTTAAGTAATGCCTTTCACACCAGGAAACCAACATATGAGTTTGAACAATCTGTTAGAATTTCACAGCTTGATTATTAAACCAAATTAACTCCTACAGTTACACAATGTTCTTGCGTGACACATCACACACACCCACATAGATACAAATATTTACTCTCAAGATGAGCTGACCTCTCACAATATATTCTGTACACATAAATTCCATACTGTCCCAATTTAAATGTAAAATATCCCATTTAAAAAAGAAGAGCTTTCAGAGAACATACTGAAAATAGCCATTACGTCCACAAAAACATCCCAATACCCAAAATGGAGTTAGGTTTAAAAGTGTCTTGTTTATTTAAAGCTCAAATTCTAAAAATAATTTCCACAGTTCTCATTCTGTTTAGATAAAATACTCAATTACTCAAGATGTTTATGGCACTGAAATGAACATTGGCATTTCTTTTTAAAAAAAAAACATGCTGTAATGACAACCAAAGATTTAGAAGCCATTTTAATTGCTGAAGTTGACCTCGTTTAAAGGGGTCTTGGAGAAAGACAGGCTTTTAGTGGGGCAGTGATTTAATACACCAAGTCTGCTGTGAGATAAATAAGCAACAGTGCTACTATTTCCCAATATTTTGCCTCTGTAAAATCTCCTCAAGCAGCATCATTAAACGGATCAAGAGGCATGCAGTTGATTTGTCATGGGGCACGGTGAGAGAAATATAGACTTCCGCAGTTTGGTCTTCGTTTGGAGATGCAGAGGGCTCATTTCTTCGATGGAGATGCAAGATAAAGTTGCTTTTGCCATTACCAAAGTTAATTTAATGAGGTCTAGGTGTGAAGAGAGTAGAAGCAGTCTCCTTGCCACACTGGAGATCTGGCAGAAGCTTCCGACTGATCAAAAAGCCTGAAAGCAATCGGAGATGTTTCCAACATTTTAAGTCAGTCACAACAGGAGCTTTATCAAATGGCTTCGCAGATCTTCTGACCAAACTGACAGGGAAGCTGTTGCTATCTTACCTGGCAGATCATTTTCTGGAGGACAGATAGCACAGCATCACTTTTCCAGTGTTACAAAATTATGAGCTGCTCCCCTGACCTACATTCTGACCTGTTGTTGATATCTGCCTGTGTTTAATAAAGACATAGTGCCTTCCCTTAGGGCAGTCACAGGACTGAGGGTGAAATACTTATGTCAGTCTGGGCTCTAGAGCAGAGCATTCCCAGAAGAGTAGTTGAATTTTCCAGAGAAGTAGTTGAAGCTTGTCACATGGCTTATGCCAGAATCTGATGACAACAGCTCTGGGCAACCACCTCTACAGTGAAATAATGGGTTTTTCAGATCCGTTTAAAAACCAAGATGAGCAAAAGCAACCAAAAAAAAGCCCCATATTCAGGAAGTGAAATTGTCAGCAGCAGCTCTAAAAATGATCGTTGTTGTTTTTTATTGCTGTTGTTGGTAACAACACAAGTGACTCTATTGGAGCTCCCTTTGCAGCTGACACCAAAAGAGCCATGAAACCTGGCCAGTGGCTCCAGCACACACATGTCCATGAACACCCATCACAGCCAGCCGCAGGAAGATGCAGCAAGTGAGCACAAACCTTCTCCAGGCCACCCTTCCCCTCATTTAAAATTCCAGATTAATAAGTACTTCATACAGAAGGAAAAATTCCTAACTGTGACTCATAGGATTATTATTTTTTGTTTATAAGACACACCTACTAATTTTACTCTGGATACAGGCACACATCGTGAACCACAGGCACGTGACCAACGTCAGTAACGCTACTATTGTGCATAACACAACTTGATTAATTGATTGAATTTTCCTTCAGAATTTGCAGGGACAGCCCCTTAGTATGTTATTAGATAGCTATCTAACACAAGAGAAAGAAGTTGCAGGAAGGGTCTCTGGTGGTGCCTTGGACTGGGACAGATGCAGAACTGAGCTGTATGAAAGCTGCTGTGAACCTAAGGGCAGGAACTATCCTCAGCCAGTGCCCACAAACACTGTGACACCAGTGGGAGTCCCTCAGCAGATGGCAGCGGGCGTTAGAACCAAGGCATCTGTAGCTGCAAAAATAAATCCCAGCTGGCATTTTGTGCCCAGCTTTTCATCCAGCAAGATCACAGGGCACTTTGCAGGCTGGTTGAGGTCCAGAGAGCGTGCAGCCCCATGCAATGGGAAAGGCTACCTCCCGGATCTATCCTTTGCAGAGACAAAGCACTCCAGCAGAGTAGAAGGACCATCAAGTGAGTGGAAAGGCGCCTGCTGCCTTGTGAATGTAAATGAGAATCAGACCCAACAGCCTTTATGCAACACAGTCACCCTCTGCAGCAGTGCAGAGCCAAATAAGAATCCAACTGAAATAACAGGGATTTAGGCAACCAGAACATTTGAAAGCAACAATATGACTAACTGGATCAAGATGAGGACTAATGCCTGCAAATCTGCCAGACCCAAAGAAAGAATGGGAAAAAAAACCAAACAAACAGCAATAGCACAAAAATCGTGACCCACAGCTCAAGTCTTGAGCTTTCTAAACCTTAATATTGTTCTGTTAATTCAGTTTATTAACTCTGCATGCATATTGTGGTCATCAATTTGGGCTTTTTCCCATGAACACAAGATCTGAAAACGTCGTGTTGCAAAAAGAGACATCTGTGCAGCCAGCCACCTATCTCAGCTCCCTGAAAACAGCATCAGTTGCTCCGTGAGTCTTAACATGATGCTGGAGTTGGCCACGTAGCCCTGGCACTACTTGCAAAGCCTCTCCTGAGCCCCTTCACAAACCTTCACTTGTCCATGTTCTTACTGGTATTTGGAGGTCAGACTTCTGCCTAGTATCCATTCTTTCTTCCTTTTTACCTTACCTCTGAAATGAATGAGAAAAAAACAGTAGAGGAAAGCTTGGATGGCTGCTGTGAGGCAACCTGAAGATGTTCAATGGAGGGAGCTCAATAGGAGAATCCACCTTGGTGTAGAAGAGAGACAGCAGAGACAAACGCTCTGGAGCATCTCTCTTGAGGGTCTTTGTTGAGATTGCCTGCTAGCATGACCAAGCCTTCAAACTGCTTCATTCTTGTGCTGGCTTCTCTATTAAGTCTGGAAAACCCAACATTAAGATGTAGCCCATCAGCCCATCTGGCCCAGGCAGCGAGCATTTACATGGCAGGTTCTAAGCATGAAAGAACATGAGCTACTGATGAGGCTCCATGTCATATAACTGCTGCATTCTTTATATGGAAAAAAAAGTGGAGAGAAAGAGTATAAAAGGAAAAAAAGTAGAGACAGAATGGCACATAGATAAGCAGGGGAAACCCACACATCACAAAGATCAACATCTCACCAGACACCTGTGAGAAACTGTCTTGTGAATTTCTAGTCATCTCTCATGGGATGGCCTTCCCATCTTTTCCAGAAGGGAAATCCATTGCACATATTCCTGTGCTGGGGCCAGAGCTGAAGAGTTCCTGCCCATCACAGTCCCACATTCTCCTGAGTTCCGACAAAGTGAGAAACCAGGCCTGAGGTGTTGACAAGATACAGTGTTGCTGGAAGCTATAAAAAGTCAAAAGGGAAATACCAGGAAGAAATCACCAGGGAAGGGAGCAATGCCTGGCTGAGGCTCTGGACAGGCGAAGTTGGCCTGGGAATGCAGACAAGCCCTATGGCAGTTGCTGAATGGGGCTCTGCAACATCTGCAGCGCATTTTTACCCACAGCCTTGAATCTGCATTACCCAGCAATGCCAGCACAGACCCACTGCCCTCAACTGGTATAGCTTCAAGATGGAAGATAATATTAAGGGTCAACATGTAGGACTGCAATCGCAAGTTAAATAATGCTTGCAGTAAATATTGGCTGCCCAGATCCAAATCTATGCTAGCAATCTAGTGATCTCCATATATGTCACATATTTACACATATGTGCATATGTTTGTTTTTTTTTTTATGCCAAATCCAGCATAAAGAGAGCAAGTCTCATTGTATTTTATTTCTGGAACTAAGGAAGATTATTGACGTCATTCCTCATGTGAAAGAAACAAGCTCAGCCAAATTATACATATCCCTCCTTTCCTTGGAGGCCAAATATAATAGGGATGCAAAAAACGCCTCATCGAATATGTCTGAAAATAACAAATGTCTTACAACCTGTCGTTCAACTTGTTCATTCTGTGGCATCATAACGGAGCAAATAATAGCATACCAGGGGAGATAAAAACACCTCTGAGCACCACTTAACACAGTGATTAGATGTTATTCTTATGAAATATGCTGGTCAAGCAGAGAAAAGTGGCAGGGTGGAAGCTTCTTGGAAACCCACGGGCAGCCAAAGCAACAGGTCCAGGCTCAGCTGGCCTTGCTCCTGTTGTAGAATAGGACAGACACGTTGCACACTGCGTAGGTAATTACAGCCACTTAACCCTTGTTTGCATTCCACACAGTGCAGCCAAGCTATAAATACCTTCTTTTCTAGAGCAGTTTCTGAGGTTAACCTCCCACCAGATAAGCAGTCAACTCTCTAGTTGAAAGATTAATATTTAAAAGAGCTAAATTCACGGCCAAACTCTCTGAAGAAGCACTGAAGCAGAAAACCCTGGGTGTCCAGTTTTGTTGCAGAGGGCAAGCAGAACATCCTGCACCCCATACATCTAAACAGCACCTAAAAATGAGAAAAAAGGGCTTCAAACTTAGAGCAAAGCAGGATTAGGCACAGGAAAACACAGGATGAGTATCAGAAAAGGCCTATGCCTTCAGCTCATAAAGAGAAAGTAAGTTTTCCCATTAGCTGGGGACACCTCTGTAACTCTTTCTAACTCAGGCCTGGACTAATGTAGCTGGCAGTGGCTGGGAGAGAGCGGGCAAACTGATGGGAACTTTCCATCCCAACTTTCTTGTGCTGATGTAAGTCAGTGCAAGACCACTGAAGCTGGCAGAAGCTGTGTCTATTTATATCACCTGACGATCTGGACAATGAATCATGCACTACTGTGGTTGGAAAATACTGGCTCACCAGGAAAATCCCACTTTCAGTGACACAAAATCTGTATGACAAGGGAGAGTTCCCTGCCAGCTCCATAGCAAACCTACTTAAAATTAGGTGGGTCGATGTCCCTGCAACAATGAGAACTCACACCAGTTCCTCAATGTCTGTTCAGCTCAATTGACACTGTCAAAACATTTCTTACTAGGTCTTTCCTACTGACCTTTCTTTTCTTCTGAGATACCCTATGCCTCTCCTTCCTCCATGCTCTTATCTCCTTGCACATGTTCTGCCTCTCAAGAGAGTAACCATAACAAACTGTGATTTATGTCCAACTTGGAAAATGTGATGACGTCTAGGGTTCCATTTGAATTCCTTCTTGTTTGCAAAGTTTATACGCTGCCCTCGAAGCTGCCAAAGCATTCGGAGCAGGAAGTCAGCAGAAAAAGAAAGATAAGGACTGCCGCGGCTACAACAAATCCTCTACCATGTGTTTTGTTTTCTGGCCTTTTCATGATTTAAAGCTAACAAAGAAAGGAGCTTCCTCAGCTTCTATTTCCCTCCCTTCTCTCTCCCTTCCCCCCTAAAAAACAACATCTTAAAGCAGAATTGATTGTGTTTTCCTAATGAAAATTAATACAAGGGAGGGAGGCATCTCAAGAGCACAGACTGTTTATATTTGATATAAAACATGTTTTTTGAAGCAGTCATTAAACTCTCACGTGGCCTGGGAGCCCTGAGCTCTACAGAGCAAGCCAATGTGTCCATGCAGCTTCTCCAATATTAGTCTGCTCCTGCCATTTCCTCACACTCAGCTTTTCTTTCATAACCCCAGTTTTACTTTCTGGCTGTGTCATGTTTTCAGTAAGGCTGAACATGCCAGGGTCCAGGAATTGCCTCCATCCTTGCGAGATATAGCAGGGACCAGACCAGAGTCCTCTGAGAGGAGAAAGGGGTCTTCCTTTTGGGTGGTCTAAGAGAGGGGAAACACAGTGAAATTTTTGTTAATATTTTGCATTGAAATAGCAAACATTTCAACTCTTTACTTACCAGTAACTTGACTTGAGTCATTTTGCCAGTATGGGACAGCCAAGTGGCAGCTCGTTATTTTTTTAATGAGGCAAGAATCTTTTTGTGGGCACTATATGTGGACACTGGGCATTTCCCAGTGCAACCAAAGAAGAACTTGACCTAAAGCAAGTAGGATATTCATCGAACTCATGTGGAAGGACCTACGGGTCATGTAACCAGGCCTGATATCACACAGCCCCAAATTTCCCTCTTGCAGCATGCACCAACGCCACTCACCCTGCCAGTCTGTAACCCCAGCAATGCCACAGCCTTTGCCCCCACAACAGGAGCAAACACTGCTGCAGCAACTCTGAGGGCCCTTGATTGGCCACTTGATAGTTGCCTTGATAGAAGACATTGTTAGAGAAACTCAGGCAGATGTAAATGGCTTCAAGAAGTTTTCCACAACCATTCCCATTCTGAAGGTTCCTAATTACAGGGTACTTTTTCTGTACAAGTAAGGTTTTCTTCCAAAGTATGGTTGTTTTGCAAGGAGATGAAACGCATCACAAACATGCTCACAATTTGTGAATATTCATTCATACACATATTTCTAGTAATGCTCATTGCAGCCCTCCTTAGAGCTCTTTGCAGGTCTGGTGAATCACACCCTATAAACAACAAACACTCAAGCAATAGTCATGCTGAACAGTGCATGACTAACACACAGGCAGAAGTTTATTCACAAAGTGTATGCAAATAGCAAACACATCTGTAAGCAGCAGCACTTAATTCAGGATAATTTGCAAACAAAAAAAGGGGTTAAGTCTGTCACGCTGATTGCTTACAGAAAGTAGATCACTCAGCCTTAGTCATTTGCATCTCTTTCTGGATTGCAAATCCTACTGGCACAGAATACATCAGGCCCTTTCATTTGTTTTCCACTCCTCGTTTTCCAGATGTTCAAGTCAGACTTGTTTTCTGCAGGGTTTTTTGTGTTTTTTTTTTTAATGACTTCTCAGCCAGATAACTAAGGTCACTGCTTCACAGCTGGACAACTATCCAGCTATGAAAACTAACAGATATGCCCAATTTATTATTTCCAGCTATCAAGCATATAAATACATGACAATTTTCCAAAGAAGAATTTGTCTATTGGTTTTCTTTAGTAGCAAGGCAAGGAAAATACCGCAGAATCAAACAACAAAGCAAACCATTTGTTTCTCAGAGATGCAAGAGGAGCAGTGCTATTCAACAAGCACCCATTGAGTGGACTCAGTGAACAAGCCTGTGCTCATACTTGAGAAAAGGAAACTATAAAACCAACAAATCTGTAATGGGTCAGAACTGAGCTACATTCTCCTCCCCTTCAGTGAAAAAGTATTTACATGCACAATGGACACAAACATTTCAGAAACACTAGCTCTGATTTAACTTCCCCAAAAGACAAACTTCCATAAACCCCTCTCGTGTGAGACTGGAACAGTAACACCTGTAATCCATCAATAAGAGTTTAATTTAGTCTTCCAATTTTGCTATAGAACCTTTGACTGGTAAGCATCCTAGTGTTACTGCTGTCTTACTTCCTTTATGATGTTTTCTCAATGCTTAACTGAAGCGCTGACTGAAGTGTACACTACTTATGTGCATGACAACCACATTAAGCATTCATGCACTCTCCTATACCATGGCAGATAATTTTTTAGGAGCATACTTGCACTTCACTCTTTGATTTATACCTTTTACCCAGAAACATCATTAGATAAAGGATGCTTTTCAAGGCTGTTGTAAGTCTCATCATTTATTTTATAGGAACTTCTCCCTTTCCTTGTATTTAAGATGTTACTGTAGATTTTCCTTTCATCAGAAAAGAAGTGAACAGCTTTTAAAAGCAGTTCCTGTGGATATTGCACATCTGTCTTATTACAAGCTCCTCAGTGCACAATCAAAGCCCAACAGCTTTCCCATGCTGCATATGAATAGCCATAAACTTCCTTTGATGCTGACTTGGCTAACAATCCTATGGCAGGACGGGATAAAGAGGCATGCACAATTTCAAGGCCTGTTACTTCCAGGAGCCTTTTGTGAGCAGTGTTGCTGGTCAACGTATCACTCACACCATCAGCACCCAAGGATTTGGAGTAGTCACACGGCCAACGTCTCAACAGTTTGGTAAATTTGTATCCCTCATCCCTAGCACTGGGTTTATCTCCGCCACCACTGGAGCTGGTGGTCTTTACTGTCACTATAGATTAACCTGGGTTTCGGCGTGACTGTGGTTTCCATTCTTGCTCTTCTGGTTTCAACGTACACCTCAGCACACAATAGCTGGTGACTGTAGGTTCTGCTCCCTCACCTCACTGAACCTTTCGTAGTTGCATCTTTAAAAATAAGCAGTGGTGATCAGGGAAAGTCTTTCTCCGCAGAGACTCACATTTAATTACCATTAAATAAAGCTGTTCTCATTCCTTTAAGCTACTGGAACACATACCTAACTGGTACCTATCAGTACACCACATACTGATCAATAACATGGTAGTAGAGACATTAGGAGAGGGAGAGGCTAAGTTTGAACACAGATGTATTCTTTTGGAAAAGGTACTCCATCATCACAACATGAGGTAAATGTGACTTTATGTAGACTGTCTGTAGCAGTAACAAAAAGACTTTGCATGAACTAAATGTTTTTATTTATGACTGGTTTTGGAAAATCAGGAGATTAGAAGTAACAGGAACAGACTGTTTATTTTCTGCCTCTCCAAAAATATGATTGTTGACATTCATGGTCCATTTACATAAGCACTGTAATGCTTACGGTTCCCTGTGCTGGACAGGTGTAGGCCTATAGCTGAAGAATGGGGACACAGCTGTGTCCTGACGTTTGCTGTCCAGTGCTCCCACAACTGAGCATGGAGAAAATGCCGACTGCTTGGAAAACAGCAAACCATGTATGGTTTAGGTTCATGGTTGGACTAGATGACCTAAGTAGTCTTTTCCAACCTTAATGATTTTGCGATTTTATGATCACAGGCAACAGGATAGTATAGCTTCATACAAGCATTGCTTAAACTCTGGTTCTCAGCATTTCAGGCCAGATCTTCAGAAGCCAGTGTTTGAAAGAAGAAAACCACAGGTGCAGCTGAAGGCAGAGAGATGAGTGCAGTAAAGTACAAGACTAGCTCAACACCGGTGGATCACTTTTGTAAAATCTGGCAGCCTGTTTTTTTGATATGAGCTTTGCAGTAAATCTTTCCTTTGGAGTTCCAAAAAGGCTTCAGGGTAGCATGTGAATGTACCTGGAAACAGCAGAGGTTGATGCACGAATTTTGAAATGGGTGAAGCTCTGGCTGAGGGCACAAGGACCAAAGCAGAGGTAAATGGAGAACAGTCAGAGTGACAGAGGTACTTCCTCAGGACTGTTTCCAAAACTGATCTTACTTAGTATTTTTTCTCATGGCGTTGGTCAGCATGTACTAACAAAATTTGCTGATGACACAAAACTGGGAAGAGACATTATTCAGAGGATTAGAGTGTGTTCCACAAGGACTTTGTGAATCAAAGAAACAGAAAAAGGAGGAAACTCAGTAGCACAAAAACACGCTCATACACTTGGGAATGACTTCATTTTTACTATAAGCAAAGAACTCATCAGCTAGCAACAACTGAGCTTTTCCCCAGGCGCTAAGGCCAGTTATTAACAATAACGTGGTGCAGCTGTAAAGAGAGAACTTCAGCTTTAAAATGTTTTTAAAGTATCTCTGCTACCAGTACGTCACAAAGGGAAATAGTAATACTGTGTACAAGTTTTGGTTAGCTCTCATTTGCAATAGCAGGTACAATGGTAGGTTCCCCATTCTCAAGTGGCATGAATTCCCAGGGGACACAGAGTGCAGATGGAGAAAAGTTACCAGGATTATCACAAGAAAAACAAAGTCTGCGTTACAAGAATATATATGCTAATAGCTTATGCTAGCAAAACAGAAACTCTGGAGAAAGGCACTTACAAAGGGACAGCTTCATCGTAACATCAGATGGATGCACATCAGCCACCAACATATTTAGACTTTAATTTAGAAGAAATGTCTAAATCACCGGTGTAACCTGGAAAAGACTCCCTTGGGACCATGTAGTCAAATTAGCCACCTCCTCCTAGTGCGGAGTCTGAGTTACAAAAGGGAGCATATGACAAGGTTACCTGGACTGGGTGACTCAAGAATTACTTTCTAATCACTTGTCCCATTTTACCATGTTTCCTAAGTCCTACCCATCACAATCATAAGTGGTATAATATAGAGGTGCATGGGTAGATTTGGAGCGTCAGCAGTTTTTCAAATTACAAAAGATTTTTGAAGGATTTACAAGCCCACTGTCTGTGCTTTGCTTTCAAAGGATTCTGGTTAGAGAATGTGGACTTAAATTTGTAAGTATAAAGCAGTACACAGAATACAAAAACAAGATTTCAAAGATATGTGCAAACCATGCATTCTGAAGCAAAAGAATCTAACTACATTGAAGACTTTAGAAAACTCCTTAGAAAGAATGGAAACTATCTTGCCTGCACTTCCATGTCTTCTTTCACAGCAAATTTTGAGCACAGCAGCTTTGTCCTATTTCCTGTTTCCCTGTGAGAAGCTCATATGCTCTTCATGTTTCCCGTCTGCCTGCAGTTCTGCAGAGGTTCCACAGGTGTAAAGTGGTGACAGTAAACATATACCCTATTTAAGATATTTTTCCCCATCTGAACTCACAAAATTTTAGGTTCCTGAGCTGGCAGGCTTGGGAAGGAAGATTCCTCCCTGTGCAGCATTCAGAGTTTGATGCCACCCAACATGAGGGAATTGCTCCACTCCGTGAGACACCACATCTTTCATTCATAGGGTTCTGTTTAAAGCAAATAACCACAAATTTCATGAATTATTTTTACCAAAGGGACTTTCTGCCCTAAAAACTCCTTATTTATAAATTATCTCCCATCCTTCTATTAGTGAATTTTCAAGTAACAGAGTCTTGGGACTAGTATCAGAAAGGACATCACTGATGCCTCCCTCACCACATTTTCCAACTTTCCTAGGAAGGCTGGAGTTGGAAGAGCACCTCCACCTGAACACAGTCTACCCTATGAGCTCCTCTTTACTATTGCATTTCCTGCATGTGGTTTAGCCTCCCAAAGCATTAACATTACTGTGTGTCTTGCATCTGGAGCCTGGGAAGGTCAGATGGTGGGTTTTGCATTGATCCTGGCCAAGGGCTGCTTCTACATGATAGGTTCATCCAGTTCATCCACATGACTTTTATATACACCAGAGTCCCATTCACAGACCTACTCTGTAAACATTCCACTCATTACTTCTGTACTGTAGCCATGCAAGCTATCTCACTTTCCAGTCATCCCTAGTCATATTTCTCATGTTTCTTTCACTCCCTCAAGACATGCTCTCCTTCACCCCAGGCTGTCCATAGCCAGCTCTCACACGTCATACCAGCAGCCTCTCCTACACCCCTACCACAGCCTCCGGGCCCAGTTTCTCACACAGGCTCTTAAGGAGAGCAGTGTGCCAACATTTCGGCACTCCAATACCTGCAGCCTTTGAATGGATATGTCAGTAAGTTCTTGAAACACATTCTTATTCATGCTCTTCACTCTCTTGGAAGTTCTTTATCTCCACCAATCTTGTTGCTTGAGATCAGAGCTGAGAACAAGAAACAATTAACAAACTGCCGGGGAATACCTTGGGTGTTTTTTCACTTAGTGCCTTGCATCACATTCCAGCATGCTTGCACATGTTTGTGACACAGTTCCGAGCTCAAACCAACACTTTCCCAAAAGATTTAATTCAGCTATCTGTTTGTTTTTTGCTTTTATTTTGCTGTGACCCATCCACACTGCATGCAACCACTGCTTTGCTGGTCCTGATGATTTTACATGTAAAACAGGCTTAAAGCCAGGGCTTGTGTGCGTAGAGAGAGAGAAGGATCCATCACTTTCCAGATTTTAAATCAGTTTTTTGTACACATTTAAATGCTCCACAAAACAGTAGCTATGTTCTCGTTGATTTTCCCCCTTTGAAACAAGTCTCTGTCTTTCTGACGCCAAAGTGAAAAGAAATTTGCCTTAGGTGAGTCTAGCTGTGGAAGCAAGAATGTGTGGTAGTGACAGTGCCAACAGGAGTACTGCTGGAGGTGCAAAGCTGTCTCATCCTTTGTGATCCTCTGCGCACATGGATTCTGTGCCAGTGAGACAACACCTCCACCTTTTCTAAAATACAACAGTATTGGAAGGGAAATGGGCAGGCTTTTCTTGAATGGTTCCTCAGCTGGGTTGTGAAGGAGGCACATCTTACAAATACTTTCCCTTAACACCACACAGTGGCATCTAAAAACACTGTTTATTCTACACACAGGTTTCTTCAAAGAAAGGTGGTTTGTGAAAAGAGGAAATGGCTTTTCTTAGGTTTCCTAACATAGCTGGAAAACACACATGAGGTTTCAGGCATATTTTTCAGGTCCTTTTTATGGGTTCTTTCTCCTATAATTGCTCTAGGATGTGTAACAGAGGTACAGCACACACACACGGCAATAAAGATTGAATTCAACAGTATTAGTGTGAATGTGAGCTATCCAGCAGGGCTTCCCTTTTCATTCCCAGTGCACTCTTCTGTTGAAATTAGGAATGGCTTAATTACAGCCTGTTGGAATGGTGAGGGTCGTTAGACTGTGCCAAAGCGAGAGAGGGAGGGCAGGCAGCCACAGCTTGGCCTGCAGAGCAAAGGCTGATGGACGGAAAGGGATGCCTATTCCCCTCTGACCGCATCAATCTCCAACCAGCCTTGCTAGGTTAAAATCATCAATGAATCATTTTCAGACATGTTTTACTACACAAACAAACGAGCCTAGAAAGTTTTTCAAAGGCAGTTTCTAACCCAGGAGGCAAAACAGAATTAGTATCTTAGCCTTCTCCTATCTGAAATATTCGGAAAACAAATAAACCCATTGAATGAAGCGGAGGAAAGAAAGCCCTCGAAAACACTCTGGGTAAACAATGGCACTTGCAGTGACTTTCCTCCAGCACATCAAGGGGAAAGAACAAAGGTCCGATGGATCAGCCATTCAAACAATGGAGTTACTGTTCTTTATCTGCTGCAAATAACCACCCAGCAGACCTGAGCCCTCCCTCGAAGCAGTGCCACACCATAGCTGATCCGAGATCCACAGCAGGCAGCAAGGCACAGGGCTGCACCAAACTTTGAGCAGGCAGCAGCAACCTGGAAAGTGTCTCAGGGATTTCTGAAGCTGCATTTGCATAGAGGTGGAAAGGAGCGGCTCTAACTTGTCTGCACCTTTGAAATCTCGTTAATTTCTCAGTTGATTCATTTGTTCAGTTACCTAGTTAACATGTAACATACTGCGTGCTGAAACTTGGCCTCCAAGTGCATTGTAAGCCCAGAGAGAAGTATTGGTTTGATTAGCATCTCTGTAAATGATTATTTTCCACTAAGAAGAAATATTTCTGCATGATGACTGCAGCAGGAACCAGTATGACGTCTGCCACGTGTTCCAGCAATGGATGCCTATAAATTACCACCCTGAAAATGCACCTTCTCATGTCAGGACTGCGCTCCTGGTCCCACTAGCTGCCTGCTGAGGAAAGCTGCTGAACCTCGAAGAATCACTGGAGGAAAATATGAGACATATGATGACCACCAGCAACTGCTTTTGTCATGGGGCAGGGTAGTAACCATCTGCATGCTGCTGGACACTGTGGTGTCCTAAGTCAGGCTTACCGGTTTGGAAACTGTGGCTGCAGCAAAGTAAGCATGGAAACCGAGCTCACTGCTTTATTCCGTATCTATGGCTTTCAGTTTGATGCTTAAAGCCAGCAGAGAAGTAAATGCAAGTGAAATCAGAAAAGAGAGGGCTACCTCTTAAGTAAATTCCTTCCCTTTCCCTTGTGCTTTTATGATTTACTATTAAACTCCTTCGTCCACAATATATGAAGAATCTTTTAAAGGCTAAATCAGATTAATTGGAGAAAGCATGACAGCATTGTTCTCATCACAGCTGGCCTTTGTTTTCTGAGACACTGAAGTCCCTTCTCTCTTCACAACAAAATCATAAAGAATTCAGGGGTCCTTACATACTTTCTTACATTATGTGTAATGCTAAGTGAAATTACCTTACGTTTCCTTTGGTTAATGAGGAAAATCTAGGGCAGTTCACTTTACCTTAAGACAGAAAGCAAAAACAGACCAGCTGACTCATACCCCAAACACACCCATATCTCCCATGGACGGTAAAGGGAGCGCTGGGTGAGGTGTTGGTTCAGACAGCCATGGCGCAGGCAGATAAAGGTGCATGAGTCAAATCTCACCCCATGTCGGATCTCTCAGCATGGCTCAATGTCACCGAGATGGGAGTGAGAAGGAGACCGATCCCTTCTCATGGATCATAAAAATCGGGCAAAGAGCCTTCACTTCTCAAAGAGAGCGTTTCTGCCACCTCCAGGAGTTATGTGGGGAGGCAATTTTTCCTACCTGGCTCTTTTTGCGTATAATTCAGGTCACCAACACCCTTCATTGCTGGGGAAGACTCATTTGGCCGCAAAGGTTGCCCAAGGTGTTTTCCAATGCCTGCCTGGTGGCACCAGGTGCTGGGGCCCTGGAGCTTCCATCTCACCACTGGGATTTGAGATGCATGTGCTCATGACTGCTAGCACACAGCTTCACCTCTACAAACCAGCCACAGTACCCTCACCTGAATCCACAGGCCTGGTCTTCTCAGCTGTTGCCATCACTGGGCATAGCTATTGTACCTCACTGTTATCACAACCACCATTGTGCTTAACAGTGACCTTTGTACCTAGATAAGCCAGCACAAATGCTGGATGGACACCCTCTGTGGCTCAGAGGAGGGCAGGCAATGGCCTCCCACCACAACCATCCTCATGGTTGTAGAGGTTGTAGACCTTGTGTCTTGCTGCCGTGCTACGCCATGGAGAGGCCTCCGAGGGGCAGCAGGACCAGACATGTCTCAGGTGGCACCTGGTGGCATGGGAACCTCCAGCTGAGCTTGGAGTCTTCCAGTTGCTGCCAGTGATAGATTCCAGCTGTCACAGGGACGTGGTAACCCCAGGGTGGTTCCATGCTCACCTGCTGTATGCCCCAGCTCTGCCCAGAGAGACCTGGCAGGTGCTGGAGTGAGGGGCTGGATAGCATACACACTGACAGCAGTAATTAACACACACAGCAGGGAAATCATGAGTTCAGAGAGGCATGTGCTCACTCAAAAAGCGTGAAGCTCTTTGGATAGATAGGTGGGATTGCAGCTAGGAGAAAACCAGAAAAAGTATGTATCACCCAGTAAGTAAACACACCACAAAGGGAATTTAGCACTTAAAAGTGAAAAATAACTGCTGCATAGTTCGAAAATATAAAAATAGTTTGACTGTTCCCTGCCCCTTTCCCTTCAAGTCATCCCTTCTGTGCAGACCTTCAGTTTGTTTCTCTGGGTTGCCATGGGGAACCATTCTGCCAAGCCCTGCATCACAGGAGAGGTGTCTGGGTCACGGACTTATGGGGACTAACGGCTCTCTACAACCATTAATCATGCTTTGAACACCTAACTCTTAACGTGCACACATACAATGAAGCATCAACGCATTGCTCCTCCTTACAAATTATTTTTGGAGAAGGCCATGCCCACGACTTGGCAAAACCACACAGGCCAAGTTCTTCTTTCTGTTCCCTGTAGAACATGCCAGCACTGAGATTTGGGGGCTTAGAAACCTTCCACGTCCACAGCCTGGCTGCCTGGGGGCTCGGGGTCTGCCAAGCAGTGACATGGTTGTACTATCAGTGCTCACTGCTCTGCAGGAAAACAAACGCCTCTGGCGTATTCCTGAGAGCAGTGCTGACAAGTACTGGCAGGCAGGAGCTTTCAGTGCTCGCTTTTATCACCGTCTGTCTATTCTTATGCTGCTTGCAGGGAACACCAGCCTGCTTCGTGCCCTCATTCATCCCCCAGGCATTCAGTGCCCGGGATCCCTATGCTGGCTAGGGTGTGGATGTGGCAGCCTGCAGAACTGCTCACCTTCCTGAGTTGGTGCCGTGCTTCGTGGAGTGCCTGCAGTCCATCATCTCCTAATAAATGCATTTTGGCACCCCCTTTATTTGTGAGTTTAAACATTCCTGTCTGTAATAAACCTGCCTTGCTGGACCCACAGCTGTCTGAAGGCTGTATTTCCCTGTTCTGCCTCTTTCAAGCACACTACTAACCTCCTCAATGCCTCACATTCGTATAACACCTCCTATGTCTGCAGCACTGTGCAGACATTCATTGCGCTCTCCCAACACCCCAGCAAGGTTGGCAAGCAAATATTATTCCCTTTTCCCACATGGGAGAACGCAGACATAGAACAAGGGGGTTTGCCCAAGCACACAAAGCCCTGCAGACACCATAGGAGCACTGCAGAAGCACTCAGCTGCAGCCTTGCACATGTGTGAAGCCCGTCTCTGCATTGGCAGAGGTGTTTGATCTTTGTGAGTATGGCCTCCAGGACAGGGCATATTGAGTATGTAGCATGAGTAAGAAACATTTCCTGCCAGAGACTTGACTTGGGGCTGCTTTTTCACATCCATGAAGCATGGCATGGAAACACTTGGCTCCTGGGAGCCCGCCCACCTGCAGCGCTGGAGTGTGGGGCTGAAAAGAGCATGCATGAAAAACATGCAAGTGCTTTGCAGAGCTTTTCGATGGCTGTGCTGCCACACAGACAGCAAGTGGAGCACGGCAGCAGGAGAGGGTTGCAATCTACCAGCTCCCAGTGCTGTGCTCCTTCAGCTCAGAGCACCAGATGGATCGGGTCCAAAATGTAAGACAACAGTGGTCTGCTGCTATATGGAATAGGTGGGGTTAAGCTGCCCGCCCGTTTGAATCTTTAATTCTTATTTATGTAAGAATTGGCTGCCACATGACTCCAGGAATGGAGAAGAAAGTCGCCGTGGCCGCCCTGCATATTTCTGTACCCTAGGATCTCCAAGCCAGAGCCTGGAGCACAGAACTGGTGGGAGGAGCTGGGCTGAGCGCCCAGAAGTCTGCAGCTGGAAAGCCTCAACAGGCCGCCCCTCCTGTGACTTTCTAGTTTTTGGGTTCTTTTCTCAACAAACTTACACAGAGCTCATTTTCAGTTCAACAGCTTGCTCTGTTTGTACGTTCAAGGCACGGGGCTTTTTGAAGTTCTCTACGAGCTACGCTCCTGTGCCTGTCCTCCTTCACCCTACAGCACCCACAGCCCAGCCACATTGCTGCAGCATTGCCACAGCCGCTAAACAAAGAGGAGGAGAAAGACGAGGATGGACTCAAGTGTCAGGAAGCTTTTAAGAGCGTTTCTGGCATTTTGGTCGTTCAGCAGAAATTTGGCAGCACATCTACACCAGCTACAATTTTACCTTCGTTGGAGTTCACTGTTTCAGAATCCAGGACATTATCTAGGCCAGGGCACCGCTTCAAGTTATTAGTTTTACAGCCTGCTAGTAACTACAGAGAGCAATTTAAATAATTACATCCTTGCCACAAAAGAGCTGGAAAGCCAGGTGAAAGGCAGATGGGAAGGTGTGACCATGCTGCTGGAAAGCTCTGGCACAGAAGCAGGTCAGAGACGCCCATGGTGGAAAGATTCTCATGTTAGGCAGGCATCTCGCTTTGTGCCTGCTCCCAGCAGGTGTACCTCTCCAAATTTCTCCTCCTGAGTACCAGCAGCAGCCAAGCTGATCACACTGAGCACACTGCCCGTGCAGCAGCCCCTGGTTCTTGTTCAGGATGTGCACTTAGAGAAGGATCTCCGGGGTGCTCCTGGGTGGAGGGGATGCCCACAGATCACCTTCAGGCAGCAGTAATCTGCTTTCCTTGAGCCTTCCTCTCCCAGACATCTCCTGCAGCAGGGGGGGATGGGTCAGAGCCACCTGCATGGCCGAGGTCACCCACACCATGCCTGTGGGCAGCACGCCTGCCAGCCGCAGAGCGCCCGGGGGAAATGATGAGGGTTTACTCTGAAGAGTTCTGTTTAGGGCAGTGTTAGTCATCTGCTGTGGTTGTGATTCAGGACCAAAGTTAGCTGACCAAATTCCCTATATAGTCAAGAACAAGACCAAGAAAGGCGGGGGTGTGATCCAAAGTGCCTACGATACACTCCTAAAGTAAAACAGCATCAATGCTGCCATTGTATACCAGAGAGGTATTTTCATTTTGGCTGTATTGAATTTTCTGCGGAATCTGCAAAATCTTTTAATACTTCATCAAAGCGGTTCTCCTTTTTTCTGCCACCAGCTGGAGGTATCACACATGCCTTGCTGGTATGCACTCATCGCCAACAAGCAGCACCACTTTGTCTGCGCTTCCCAGGTGTTGGTATGTTTTGTGCAGAACCAACCCAAAAATCAGCCCAGGAACAGCACTGCTCTTCACTGCTTACAAAGCAGGGCTGCCAAAGAGGGCTGCAAGGCAGATCACAAAAGAGGACCATTTAAAAGGCCTTAGAAATCCCCAAATACACAGAAGTGAAAGAAATGAAGTGAGGGTAGAGACAGAGGCACAAGATCTCTGTGCGAATTCAGGTCATGGTGAATTATAGGGACGAGGGAAGCCCTGAGCAGCTACAGTTGCTACACAGGTGACAAGCGCAGGAGTCCTGGGAGACAAATGCATCTGAGAGATAATAAGAGTTGGGATCAGTGAAACACAAATGACAGAGTAACTGAACCATAAATACATCTGCAGGGACACAGGTCATTTACCACCAGCTGTCAAGGAACTGCGTAAGAAAGCGTTACTATCTTTGGTTATCCATCGTCTGCGGAGGCAGAGAAAATGATGCAGCGATGCGGCAGAGCTAGAAAAGAAAAGTAAACATCACAGAAGGTTCATCCATCAGGGAGGAAGGGGCACGCTGCAGCCTAACATTAATACTGGCAAACAACAAGCTGTTCAATTCCTGAGCATTTCTGAAGTTACAGAGCACAACCGAAACTCTGCTGCCGGTTTTCTTATCAGTTTTCCTAATTCTCTTCTTTCCCCCTTTATCAACCATTTCTCTTCAGACTGTGTTGCAGATTCTGGTGCCTGATTCCTCCCCCCCTCTCTTATGCTTGCTTCCTGCTAGTTGAAGATGTTTGTATCTAACAGCTTACCCAGTGCCACCTCGATTTCCTATCTTTGGAAAAAACAAGCCTGTATCTACTTCCAAGCACGTTTTCATGCCTTGAAGTGATGCAGTTTTCCAGTCAGCATCCATCAATTGTTCTTAAGCAGTTCACTGTGAGTACTTGTTATTGGCAATTAAGCTGTGTTGGTTGCATAAAACTGCATGCCATTGTTTCCATTTCCTGACTGGCAGACAAGGCAAATAAGTTCAGTGCTAATATTAACACTGTGTGATTTGCCATTTGCTGCTGCAAGTACTTGTACCTGGAGCTTTGAACTAATCACTCTGTGCCACTATGATAATTCACTCCAGCTGACTTAATGGGCGTGATGGGCACAAGCAAACGGAAGGCAAGAATGGTTCAGCAAATTTCCTTAACTACATGCAGAGATATTTTGGGTGCTCCTGCATGGAGCCAGGAGTTGGACTAGATGATCCTTATAGGTTCCTTCCAACTTGGGATATTCTATGATTCCTTGATTCTATGATAATAGCAGATATTTATGGTAATATTATTCTCCATCATTACTGTTAGCCTGCTTTCTTATATCTGAGTTCCTTTCCTACTCCTTCTTTTCTTTGTACAGCTTCATTTCACAGCCATTGGTCTTTCTGCTCTTACCCATAAATCTTCTCTGTCCACCCCTCTACTTAGTGAGTCTTTCTCTGCTCCAAGAAACAATTTAACCTTGGCAACCCTTTAAGCAAATTTTCTCTATTATGCACTCTGCTATTACATGAAATACCATTTTCACTTTGGCAAAGTTTGTTTTAAATAGGACTTGTTTTTTCCCTTGGGATTCATTTTGCATGCTTTTTACTGAATCATTTTAACACCTGGTGAAATGCCTCAGTTAAAAATTCTCCCAAAAACAGAACAGCCACCACATTAATAAAACCATAGGCTGACAGGAATGCCAACTGCTACTAACAGAACAACAGCAAACCTGTTGGTCCATCCACGCTCCTCCTGCACAGACTGGGGCAAGGCAAAAAGGACTCAGGAGCTCCTGGCTGCCTGCACAATGGGCTCATCACCCTCCCTCAGCCCAGCAGAAGCAGTAGTACTGAGCCTTCAGTGACTAGGAGCTGCTTATTTGATGTGTCCACACCTATGACCATTTCATCCTTTTCCCAAATGCGGAGGGTGATTTTAAGAATGGAGCATTACTCTGAAGGAAATGTCTCTTTTTTCTTAGGGGAAGAGGTGGGGTTTGCAGAATGAATGCCCTTCAGATAAACGTCAGCTTCGTGAGCTGTGATCAGGCTTCACGTACTTTCCTGGCATGCCCCACCCCAGGATTCCACCTTCTGCCCAAGCAACAAGTGGGAGCTTGTGGTGTGCCCATCTTCGTTCAGGTGCGACGCTCTCAAAATAAACTCTGTGAGGCAAACACGCCTCTGGTGCCGCTCCATCAAAGCAGAAGGATCTGCACACACACCGGGAAAAAACTGCATTGCAAAATACTCAACACTGACACACAGGTATGAGAATACACATCTGCAAAAGGAAATGAAATAAAATCTAAGGTACACAACAGTGGTTATCTCCCTGTTCCTTCAGCCATGCTCCTACCCAATTTTCTAGCAATTCACTTAGGAGTGAAACTCCTTGCAGACTCACACAATGGCTGAGGCTGAAAGGGTTCTCTGGGTCCACCTGGCTCAACCCCAGCTCCAGCAGGGACACCAAGAGCAGGGTGCCCAGGCCCACATCCAGTTGGGTTTTGAAGGTCTCCAAGGAGGAGACTACATCCTCTGGGCAGCCTGTGCCAGGGCTCTGTCACACTGGCAAGGCAAATGTGTTAAAATGAGTCTGCTTTAAGTACAGTTTTCGTATTCCCGCTGCCACAATCACATCACGTAGTGTCTGGGGATACAATATTATCTCTTAATATCTTTTATGGTCTCTTACAGTGGCAAATGCAACACACAGAGATATGTAATAGACCAAATAATAGAAATCAGGAACTTGAGACAGTAATGCAATTCCCCCAACATCAGGAACAGCCTGGGCACTTCAGAAAATGCAAATCTGCCTTGTGATCCTGCAGGCAGGCAGCTGGTCAATGAATGGGGAGCCAGGCAAGGGTTTGCAAGCCTGCGCTGAAATTTCCAGTTCAACCACAGCTTCCTGCATGACCTTAATCTAGTCACTTAATTAATCCTGTAGATCTGTTTACAGTTGGTAACACGAGAACACATGCTTTCCCTATCAGAGGGTGATTATGAGAGTAAAATCCCTTAATTGCTGTAAGGATGAGAGGTTTTGAGGGCTCTGGCAGGGCTGTAAGACTGATTTCACTCTGCATCCGCAAGTACAGCTCAAACAGGATCTTGGCCAAGCAGAACCACCCATTTTGGGGCAGTTGGATGCTGTTTTCATTGGAGCTGCCATGGGTTTAGAGGTGACCTTACACCCCAGCTCTTCATCACTCTTCCTAAATCAGCATAGCTGCGCCTATGCAGACACTTGGTTGAAGGAGAGCTATGGAGCTACAGTCTTACAATTAACAGTTTAATGATTAGTTAAACTGTTGCGCCACCTATGTTTGGGCAAGCTCAGTGTTACTACGCTTAGTCACTGAGATGGGCAGTGAGAGATTCGAACGGGCAGTGAGGTACCTTCTCAGCAAAGTACTGGGTCCCAGCCACCGGCTTGCAGCAACGAGAGCTCTGCGGACTGAGGCAGGTTTTATGGCAGCATCCTAGTATTTCAGCTGCGTTCTCATTTGGGTTGGCAAACTTGCAAGTTCCCCATTGACCCTGTGATGTTCTTTTAGTTGCCAGGATCAAAACCAGGGAAGGTCCAAGAGGCTCCATGCTTGTCTGTCTTCAAGGGATAAACAGAACAGAGCAAAGAAGGCTGAGAGTTTTCCAGCTGCAGTAGGCAGAAGAATCATCTCCTCATTCCTCAAGAACAACAGACAGTCCTTTTTTTTTAATTTTTTTTTTAATCCCCCCCCCCAAACTACTTCCCTTTTCAGCACTTGCTTTTTAAAGTACTGTGGTTTCATGCTCCAATTCCTGAAATGCCAGGGTTGCACCACCAGGAATCCCTATGTTAGAAGTCCTCGTCCTTATTGCCCCCTCTCCTCCCTTCTGAACCGATTATCACTGCAGTAAAGCCATGTTGGAGATAATGGAATCATTGCCATCAGCAGAGGGAAGGATAATGTCCTTCCTCCAGGATGATCTGGGAGGAAAAGAGTTTCAGAATGAGCATTTTGGATATTCTCTTCTTATGAAATCTTTCCTCTGGATTTTCACCCTAAAGACAGATGGCTCAGATCATGGTAGCTGTCACTACCTCTTTCTAAACGTGCGCAGGGTCTCTGATGGGCACACACCACACCACCACCAAGCTAACCTCAGCACTCAGCAATAAAGCTCTTTGAGGCAAACCAAGGGTTCTGTACGTACCCAGAAGCACTTGTAAACCCTGCCCATGCAACTAGCTACCATTTTACTTTCATATGAGCAGACCGAGTGCAAACCTGGCTCTCAATTCAGCAATTTTTTGCTTTGCTCCCGTTGTTCTTCCCTCATTGCTCTCCCGTGCACCTGTCCCAAAGGAGGGCACACACACCCACTCACACAGCGCCAGCACCTCCTAGGGCTGTGCATGGAGCTCTTGTTTACAACCACAAAAGCCACGGCCCCTCCCTATCACCCAACAGTGACAACATGGTGCATGGTGACAAAAATAAAGGAGAACAAAGTGTAGAACAAATGTGCTTTGGTTTGCTCACTATTTCAGAGCAGCTATTCACCAGCTGGTCCAAAACAGGCATCTCTTAGAAGAGCTGATAGGGCAAACAGAAGCAGTCAGCCTTCCCTCTCTCCTCCAAGAAGAACAGTGAACTTTCCTCTCTCATTCCTATTGCAGATCCTTGATTCCCAGGTACTTTTGCAAGTGCTTTTTCAGGAGAGTTGTTCGATCTCACTCCTGCTTCTTCCTCTTTGCCCCGTTGGTTCGGACAGCCACATAGGCTGCAGTGGGTCATGCAAATCCTCTCACAGATCTTAGCAATGTCTGTGCTTTGCAAGCAATAGCCTCTGGATGTAGCATAGGGGAGCATTTGGGTCCATTGAGCAATATAATCCCTAGACTACATGTGGACAGAATCTGTGGTGGCTCCCATGCGGGGGCTCTGCTCCATCCCTCTGGCCCCAAGTAGGGTGAGCTCCAGGTGCTCCAAGAAAACAGAAGCTGCTTTGGATGTTCGCAAGACAAAAAGCTTCAAATTTCATCCTTAATGGATCCAGCCTCATCATTATGCTCAGCTCTCTGTATTATAGGTGCCAGCCAAAGGAGTACCCTCCAACTGAGAGCTGGAGTTGTAACCAAGGCAGATTTTCCCAGAGGTCCAGACAGCAGTGAGATGTCCAACACTCAGCAACTTTCAGCTCTGCCCATTACTCAAATGTGGCCCATTTCAAAGCACGTTTCAAAGAAGGCTATCGTCCTGGAAAGGTGCTGAGTTGTTACAACTATCTGAAGATGGTTGCAGGGAGTGGAGCAGGGCAGGGAGTTTGCAATCCATTAATGACTCCAGAATCACCCAGCAGCAACACATCCCAGGGAGGCTGGGAGATATACGAGCTGCTTGTGAAAACTATTTTATTGTGAAAAGCGTTAAAGGCATCCTTTAAACTGCCCCTCCTTGTCAGGTTTTATTTGCAATTTATTTCTGTCACATCTCAGGTCAAGCTACTGTGGATCTTGCAGTGGATTTTTTAAGAACATGTTTGCGTTTAATTGGTTTCTCAAAGATTATTTTGAATCCTATGTACACCCAGCGAGTGGCTCTGGGTCCTCTTCCAAGTTGGCCACCACAGCAAAATGTGAAACTTAACAGCGCTTTGTTTCATGTGACTGCAATTGCTGAAGGACCACTGCCACACACTGGCAAAATTGGAAATCTATATTTTCCTAACATCCTGCTGACATTTTTTTTTTATCCATCGTCTTTTCTTCCCAAACACTTGCATGGAAACAAAATTTCTCTTTTCCCACCAGATTTCTCTCCCAGATTTCTCTCAGCTATTCCCCATCAGACTTGTTCTCCAGACCCTTCACAGCTTCATTGTCTTTCTCTGGACACACTCCAGAGTCTCAATGACTTTCCTGTGGTGAGAGGCCCAAAACTGAACACAGCACTCGAGGTGCAGCCTCACTATTGCTGAGTACAGAGAGACGATCGCTTTCCCACTGCTTCTGGTTGCACTATTTCCAATACAAGCCAGGATGCCATTGGCCTTCTTGGCCACCTGGACACACTGCTGGCTTGTGTTCAGCCAGCTGTCAGCTGACACTCCCAGATTCTTTTCCTCTGCACAGCTTTCCAGCCACTCTGCCTCAAGCCTGTAGTGATGCATGGGGTTGCTGTGACCAAAGAGCAGGACCCAATACTGGGTCTTGTTGAACTTCATCCCATTGGCCTCAGCCCAGCTATCCAGTTATGGGAGGAATGGCGGGGCCAGTGGGCCACAGGAGAGGGCTGATCACAGCATAATGAGCCAAGCACACAAACATTCTTTCAGTAAATTGGCAATGGATGGGAAATTCCTAAGAGGAGCACTGACTGCAGTGGGGCTCTGTATTTGTGGAGCTCTCTGGGTGAGCAGATGAGGGCTTTCCATGTCTCATCAGACCCTGAGAAAGTCCTGGTGCTGTACCTCAAGGACAGCCCCAGTTCAAGGATAGCTTGCTCCAGAAATCTCCCCCAGGCTTTCAGTGCTTTCTCTGCACGACTGTTGCTGAGAATGTGATTAAACTTGTGAGAATTGTGATTAAACTTGAAAGAGACATTAACAAGGCTGGCAAAAATAACATCACTCAAGCTTTGGGTTCAGCTGGTGCCAACACTTCTCAGGCATTAGAGAAGGCCAAATCCCACAGCAATTATTTGCCCTGATGGGTGGGGCTGGGGTTTCTCTTCAGCAGCCCAGCTCCATCATTTCATTCTTCTTCCAGATGAGTGCTAGCAGAGACACTGCAGCCTAACATACAGATCTGAAGAGAGAATTCTGCTATTTTATTAGCTCTGGCAAATGATTTATAATCATGATTACAGAAGTTCATTTAAATTGCTTTTCTTGTTATTCTGGGATTTGTCTTTACAGAATTTTTTGCTCTATCAGTTTTCTAGTCAGACTTTTTCCTTCTCTGACATTCATGACCTTTCTTCTTGCTAGTAAGAGTTCTTCAGAGCTGTCTGCTGGGTGCTGCAGCAAAAGTTTGGTTGAAACCTAGTGGAAGTTAGTAGGACTGCAATGGAACGGAGAAGCATTTTGAAATATTAACAGTTTGTCTTCTATTTTGAAACACCTTTAGTTGTGTTCTATAGTAATCCTGGAATCATTTTTGTTATCCACCGACAGCCTACTGGCAGCTTACATCACTTGTTAGTCCTGCTCGGGAGATACTTCATCTGATTTTTAAAAGCATTTACAAGCTATCGGGTTCCTCATATTCTCTACCAACACTGCTCAAACAGAATTGCTTAGAGCGGTGCCTGCTTTTCAGATAGATGTTTCTTCTTCTATTGTTGAACATCAGCAACTATTCAAGGATGTTGTTGACAAGGAGAAAAGCTGATTGGAAGATCAGTTTCATAAGATGTTGTTATGCCCCAAGAACTCCAGCTCAGCAGAGCCAGAGTCATCTCATCAATTCCTGTCTTCTGCTTCACTACAAAATCCATTTTGTTGCAGATGGAATGACACCTTAAAAAAAAAAAAAAAAAAAAAAAAAAGGTACTGCTTCATTAGTTACTCCTAAAGCTTTGCAACAGTGGGATTTAGTTTGACTATAAAGTCTCTGCTACCAACATGTTTCAGCCTTCCTTTTTCTTAACGTTTCTCACCTCAAATGCCCCAGCTCTGCTGACTTGCAACTCACCTGCCACTACTCCTTCGAAAACACATCCCCCAAACTGAAGCTGATGCTGTAAGACATGCTAAATGGTTGTTGTTGTTCTTGCAACATTGTAATGACAGCAAAAAACCTTAATATAGAATCAACCCTTCAAGCATACAAAAGATTTTCTTTTGTACATGTTATATCACTCACCATGCCTGCAATATATATTGGCAAAGCATTTTTGCCAGTGTGCACTGCCTGCATGAAGAGGGTTGGATGGTGCAGTTATTCAGGCAGAACTTTTACATCTAAACATTGTCCAAAATGCTTAGCCACCATAATTACTTGGTAGAGGCAACAGAGCTTTGTGTGTCTGAATTGAGTGGGTGCATCAGAAACTGGTCAAGAATGGAGGCTGCTTCTCAACTCTGAATTTATTGATTTCAAGTGGGCACTCAAATTTTTTTCTGCAGCATTCATTAAGAAAAGTAGCACTTCTTTGCTGAAAACTGTAATTTTCCTTCTTGATTTTTTCCTCTTTTATTGGAAGGGTGGAGGTGAAAAGAAGCAAGTTTCTTTTTTTCTGAAATGAAGAGCCTTCAGGTCTTATTCCAAGTGTCAAACACTCTCTGTGAGTCTTTAAAAGGAGAGGCTGCTGCATACTTTTTCACTACACCTTGTTTGTACCATGATTTCTAGGAGTTCACTCTCCTTTTGTAGTAAGTGTTCCTTATTTGATTTTAGAATAATTTCAGTTGAAAATTCTTTATACGATTCTTTCTCAGAATTGTATAATAACAGAATGGTTTGGGTTGGAAGGCTCCTTAAAGACCTTCTGATTCCAACCTTCTATATTCCAGGGATACCTTCTGCTAGATAAGGCTGCCCAGGGGCCCATCTAACCTGTCCATGAACACTTCCAGTTATGAGACATCCACAGCTTCTCTCTTCCTGGGTAATTTGCCTTAGCATCCTGAGTAAAGAATTTCCTCCTGATGTCTAATCTAAACCCACTGTCTTTTCTTTCACTTCTCATCAGCTTTTGATACAACAGAACTGGCTGCTTAATAATTAATTAGATCAGCCTAGCAATTCAAATAATTAGATATAAGGTAGTTACTTTAGAAACTCTTTTAACTTCAGCAGTCAAGAGATCAGTGAGCAGTTAGCCATGGTGCATCAATGTAATGGGGCCCAATTTCCTTTAGTAGCTCATTTAGTGCAGCTAGGATGATGGTGAGAGATGTCCATAAGACCCAAAGGACTTTGCCCTCAAAACACTCTCAGACCAAGAGCAAACAGCCTGACTGGAAGAAGTGGTGAGCCTGTGCATACTTTCCTTGATCTGGGAGAGATGGCAATTCACTGTATCACTGCACCAGCGAGGACATGTGGTGTCTGAAGTTTTTTGATAAGAAGAATGTCAGTGTGTCTGAGCAGCCTTCTGCTTCGGGTTTTTCAGGTGACATTCACTGGGAAAGATTTTCAATACTTATCCACCTGCCAAAATTCTTTTTTCTCCAAAGATTCTTTTTGCAGGCAAAGAGACTCAATGTACGCCTTCCTAGTGGCTTTACTCCTTGGGTTCTGTTGCTGCCATTTTCTGTATTTCTCAATAAATTGGTCCAAATTTACAAGCACTGATGGATGGGTGCCTGCCAAAGATGACCCTCAGCTTTTCATAAACGTATAAAATTCCAAAGACTGCAATACGCTGCTGGGGAAGCCACTCAGTATACAGGGTGGAGGAAAAGGTTGTCCTCATGGTTGAGCATCCTCTTCCCAACACTTGCCACTGCCTTGTGCTGCCTCTGTTCTCCACGTGCCCTTTTTGTAGTTTTATCCTCTTACGGCAACCATTTTTCCTACAAAGCTCAGAAATTCTCCTCTGTATATTCAGAAGATACTAAAATGCCAAATAACAGATGACTGGAGCTACATTCTGTGCTAACACCATGCCATCAGCATATCCTGAGGCATTTTTATAGATGAATTTGAATCTACTATATCAAAAGTTGTTTGAAGCAGAAAGTACACTCCCTCTTACTTCTCACCCCAGCACCAAACACAATATGAGCTTTTGTATGATGGCCATGCAGAACACAGGAGCTCTCACCTCCTGGTTTTGCATCCGGCTTTCCATGCCCCACAGTAGAAGAGGCCCCAGAGTTGGCTGCAGCTCTGTTAGCTTGGCCTGAGTGTCCTGGTATGTTTTTCAGCTCTGCATCTTCTCTCTGTCCTTTGTGGCCCCACTCCAGCTAGAGCAGAAATGAGCTCCCCCTAGGACAGAAACTAATGGGTCGATGCTAGCCTCATTCAAGTCTTCATTCATGCAAGCCATTCACTCATGCAAGCCTTCATTCAAAGGAGACTGTCTCCTTGAGAGAGAAGGTATTTGCATAAAGCTCTTCTTGGGAGCTTTATTACTTTTTACTTTTTGATGCTTTGAGATGCAGTTTTTTAGAGGACAGTGTGAATGTGAGACCATCTTTCATGCTGGCATGATGCTGTGCGATGTTTGGCGGAGCTGCTTGCTCTTATTAGCCTGCTATTTGTAACTTATATGCAGAAGTGAGCCCTCCACAGCCAAACTCAAAAGAAAAATATTATTCTCTGGAAACAGAGACATTCTTTGGACTTTATGTCTGCTTACAGCAGACAGATCAAATGCATAAATTAGAAGGGTAGGTAGAAATTCTGAAGAGTTTAAGCCAGCCAGGGATCTGGCACACTATGTACATCTACTAGGGATAGGGCATTTTGTTTTTATTTTTATGGAAAACATTACTTCTTCATGTCTGACTTTTGCAGTTCCAGTAAAATATATAGTTGCATGTGAAGATGGTAGGAACACCATGACAACCCTCTGTGTTGACTGGCTCCCTGGTACAAGACCTTGGAATTCAGATGGCAGAGGGGAAATCCTGGATCAGGACTGAGAGCTGAATGAAAGCACAGCTAGCAGCGCAGCTAAAATCTATCTGGAAGATTTAAACGCTGTAGATAGGAAGTTTGTCCCCAAAAGACACTCATGGGTCTTTATCCGAAGGCAGTATCATTAGAGGTGGTAGCAATGGAGGGCCATCTGGGGTTTTTGCCCTCTTCTGCTAGCATAAACTTATTTTCTGCCCTCAGGTACCCCAGAGGAAAAGCCAGGGCTGGAGGCTGGCCAATGAGTATTGCTTTCATCATTGGTGCTCTCCAGACTGGTGAGAGCATGCCGAGCAGCCCAGGTACCTGTGCTGGGAGCCAGCCGTGCCTCCACTCACAGCCACAGGCTAAATGGAAACCAGACGGGAACTTCTCCAGCCCCACAGGGCTCGCCTTCCACAGGGTCTGCTATTAATTAAGACTGAAGGGGAGGTTTTGAATAACTCCTTTGTGGAACAGAATACAGAATACACACAGTCCAAACCCAGCTGACAAACACAACAAAACTGACTTCATGGTTTCTTATGAGAAAACCGTTAATGGCTGGAGAAATGAAGAAACACTTTGTTCAAGTCACTAGTGTGAATGCAGCATATTCAGATTACAAAGCCATCCTGCCCTGCTATAATAAATATCATATAGCTTTATCCATGGGTAACCAGGTATATAAAAGCCAGTAATAACACATTAGGTTTCAAGTTAGCATACAGTACCTACTATTACGTTTTCCCAGAGCTCACTCACAGAAAGAGTCAGTGCTTCAACACCATCCAGTGCTTCCAACTCAGCAAACACCAACAGGGAGGTCATCCGATACCCACACAAGCCTGAATGACCTTCAGCTCTTTGTTCATGCTCTCCTCTTGTGTCAGCTCACAAGGGAGAAGGAGGCTAAGCGCTAAAAAGGTTTAATAAATAAAAATCTCCTCTACCTCTGTGGCACGTCATCTTCTTCTCCAATTCGGTGTACATTAGAGCTGATGATGAATAGTGATAGATTGCTCAGTCAGGAGGGAAGAAGTAGGAAAAAAAAAGATTGTATTCAGGGAAATATTTAGAGCCTCCAGACCATATTCTGGGTGAATTTTGATGGTGTTGCTATGTACCAGGTCAGAACAAAGGCTGGAGCAAACTCCTCTCCCTCTACAGGCTGCAAAAGCTGTATTCACCACGTTTTACTTACTGCCAGCACTCAAAAGCATCTCAGAGGTGTCCAAGCCCAGTTCTTTCAAAGACTCAAAGAAACATTAAGGTTGGAAAAGACCACTAAGATCACCTAGTCCAACTGTCCACCTACCACCCATAATGCTAAACCACATCCCTTAGTGCCTCATTCACACAGTTCTTGAACACTTCCAGGGTTGGTGACTCCACCATCTCCCCAGGCAGCCTCTTCCAATGCATCAACACTCCTTTTGAGAATAATTTTTTTCTAATATTTAGCCTGAACCTCCCTTAGCACAACTTGAGGCAATGCCCTCTTGTTCTATTGCTGTAACCTGGGAGAAGAGGCCAACCCCCACCTCGTCCCCACCTCCTTCCAGGTGGTTGTAAAGAGAGATCAGATCTCCCCTAAGCTTCCTCTTCCCAAGATTGAGCAATCCCAGTTCCCTCAGCTAATCCTTACAAGACCTGGTTCCTACTGTGGATATCTCTTGCATAGGCTTGTTAGGCACTCTCCATGATGCTTGTGAACCTGGCAGCACTGTTGCACTCAGGGCCACCCTTAAGTCAATCTATGAAGCGTAGATCCAGCAGGTCCCAGTTTGGTCTCGTGCCATATTCTCCCTTTAGGCATTAGAATGTGAATCCCCTGAAGCCAGCAAACATCTTTCTGTTTGCACCAACCTCTCAGCTCTGTCTGGAGGTTCCTCTCCTACACAGCAGGTGAGTGAGTTGGAGGTAAGACTGCAAAACGCATTGCTCTTTGACATCCGATCTAACCTGGGAACCCAAGCAACTTGTGGAAAAAGGCTGCCACTATGCCAAGTCAGCATTACATTCATTACAAACCAGGATATTTTTCTGTAATATAAATATTAATATCCAGAAACAGTGATTTTTAAACTTTTGTCACAATCCCAAAAAGAAATTCAAATCAACACACAGTACACATTAGGTTTCCAGAAAAACAGTGCCTTATTTTCTCCATGATTTTGTAGCAGTTATAATTGACTGTCCATGTTTCTCTCCATCATTCTGAATATTTTCATGCATCAAAGCATGCCAAGTGGAATAAGAAATAATTCTTTTACTGCCAGAATGCAAAAGGAACTAACTGCAAAATAAATCAAAAAATTCCTGTTTCTACCTAATGGACAATGGATGTCTCATTTCACCTTTACCAGTTCTCAGAAGCCTGAAATAATCAACTGCTGAGGTATTCAAATTCAACAACAGTTCCTATGGGCTGTATTTCAAACTACTTAATCACTCAACAACAAATCCTCTTACACAACTGTTATCCAGCAACTTCAAACATGAGATTGGTCCTCCCTCTTCACCTTGTCCTGTCATGTTACAAGACTAAGTGCTCTCAGGCCATGAACAAGATGTTTGAAACATTACTGGGGTAAAGAAGATGTAACCTTAACCATGCATCATAAGTTTTCCAGTCACAGAAAAAAAAAAAAAGGCTCAGCATCTCAGATTTCTCCTACTGAGATCAGGAGACCACATCAGATCCACCACTGTTGCTGCAGTTCAGTACTCACCTGCCCACAGGACTCTGCACTCTTTTGTAATGGGTGCATAGAGATCTTCATACCTGCTAGAAAGCAGCTTCTCCTCTCTCTCGTTTCAAACGCATGATCATAAAGTCCATGGTTTATACACAGGTACAAATCAGCTCCTGCTCTCCACCATGAGGTGTTATAGAGACAAGGATCTTTTTTACAGACACATGGATCTCAAAAACAACTGCAAATGCTAAAACAGGGCTTTTCACCTTTGCATTTTCAATGCTTTTCTTTTGTGGCTTCTCAGACTCTTCTGCTAAGAGACCATACAGTTTTATTCAAAAAGATGACCTGGACCATATGAGTGGGGATCACTGCAGAGAATTGAAAGACCTGATTTTTTTTTTCACCAAAAACCACTACAATATTATTTGGTACACAGGTGTCCTTAGAAAGACTTCTGACTACTAGCCCTTTGTGATTTCTGGCATCTAGAAATATTAGAGATGAAGTCAAGTTTCCTCTTCAGATAAGATCTTAACTTACAGGAAGAAGGGGTCAGACCAAAAAATCACATTTTCAAATGAACACAGGCACTCCTGATTTCCATTCTCCTCTTCTTGCTAATGCAGGCTTGGTCTTTAGGCCATTTAACATGGATAGGTACAGCTCCTATCTGTGCACAAAGTGGGACTGTGGAAGATCCACTGGCACCCCTCTAAATGCATAACACTTTACTTCACTGGCTTGCATCCTCAATCACTTGCTGAAGTTGCAATTAACTTGAGTATGCATTTCCTCTTCCTAAGGTTTCTCTTGTTTCTTCATAACTGACAGGGCATTCATCTTTCAACTACTGTCAGAGCTCCCCTTCTTCCTCTTAGTTATTTTGGGTCTCCATTTCACACCATGGCTTTCTGCTTTCATCTGTAGTGTGAAGCTATCTGTTCTTCCAATCTAGCTACTTCTTTAGGCTCTTCAGGAAACACTAAGGAACAGGTTGTTTCTTCTCACTCCACTTCAGCCAAACCACAGGCTTCTTTTTAAATATCCGCCCTGGTGACCACAACACCACAGGAGCTGTCTTTCCCCTGGCTCTGACCCCAGCTCCCTCTGAGTAGATCATCAAATCAGCCTAACCTACTGAATGCAAGGACATACATACTCAGCAATTATTTTTTTTTACCTTGCACTGTGATTCCTCGTACATGGTGTCAGTCAGTAGGACAAATGCAGCCTTGAGAAAGACCAAACAATCTTTCACATCTGCACATTCAAAGCTTTCATTCTGTTCTGAATTGATCGTCTAGCTGGATTGCATGTTTGACAGTCATCACAAAATATGCCAGGAGCTATATTGCTGCTTGTTTCTAAGTGATACCCATACATAGGATTTATCATCAAGTCTTCTTCCAACTGAAAGGATAAGCTGTGTTTGCTCTGTCCAAACTTCACAGAATAGAATTTCACTTTTGCCAAGAGAGACCATGGAGCAGTTTCCTTCAAAGAACTAATTTGGGCAGAGCTAGGAACGGATGGGAAAATATGGGTATGAATAGAAATTTCGTCCTCCGATTACTACACTTACACTTACTGCACTGGACTTTTCTCTATAACATATTTCTTAAAATGTCAACCACTTCATTAGGAAGAAAATAATAAATATCACTTTCTCCGTAAGTAAAACTCTATTTTTCCACTGAAGAGAGCATTTTTTTCTACAGCACATGTTCTCCACAAAACAAGATAATGAAATTGAGATGGGGAAGAACATAAAGTTAAAATGTGATAGGTAGAAAAAAGAGGGGAGAAAAAGAGAATTCTTTCTGTGATAAAGATATCACAAAACACTGCAGCCTTTGCAAAAAACTAATAGCTGTAAATTGATCAATCATTTTACAAGGGTAGCTATTGGATACTGAAACAACAAAACATTTGTGGAGAAAAGTGGTAGATAAGGCCCGTTTTTTAAAGTCTTAGGTTTTGAGGTGATCAGCATAAGGTGCTGTAACAAAATTATGCTAAAAAAAGTGAAGAGGTAATTAGATGTTCCTGAAAATTAGTATATTTTCTAGAGTCTCAAACAAAAGATCACTTAACATTGGTATGTAGATTCATTGAGGCCATCGTGACAGTCAAAGCTTTAGTCATCATATTGTTCTTTCTCCATTTGTCATGTTCTTCCTTTTAAACGTAGGCCTATGCATAGATTTTGTCCAAAGCACTATTGTAAATATTGTTTGCATTTCTATAAATGGAATGGTTTATTACAGCAGTTCTTGAGTGATTACACAAGAATAGATAGCACAAGAATTTTTCAATGTCAAAGCAAGAAGATTGTTGAAATTCTGCTTGAAAGCCATTTCTATTGTACACAGAGTATAAAAAGAAGAAGCATGTGTTTTCTTAGCATTTTAATAATTTGATAGGTTATTAAAGTTTGGGTTTGAACACACAACAAAGTCTGTCCTTTGGAAGTCAAAAAAGCCCAAGTTTGTTAAGGAAATGGCTGATGAAACCCCCACTTCAAGAGAGATAACAAGCTGTTCACCAGACCTTCTTATTCACTGTATGGACAAGATGGCTCTGTACCACCTGAAGAACCCAACTGCCCGTCCAGAAAGAGCAGCCAATCTCCAGACCATTGCAGGTGGCTACGGCAAACACCTCTAGGTGTTTAGGGTTAGAGGTAATGACCTGAAGTTGCGCTAGGAGAAGCGCAGGTTGGACATTAGTAGAAATTTCTTCTCAGGAGTGGTGCTGCAGTGGCACAGGCTGCCCAGGGAGGTGGTGCAGACACCGTCCCTGGAGGTGTTCAGGAGCCGTGTGGATGTGGCACTGAGGGACGTGGGCAGTGGTGAGGGTGGGCTGATGATAGGACTAAATTACTTACATTTTCCAACCTGTATGAATCTGTGAATCTCTTCAACCTCTGCCTTCCAGTTCCAAAGAGAAGTTTCAAAACTCAACTGAGGAAGACCTTAAGCAATTAGATCTGGCTTCGCAGTTAATCATGCACAAATCTGAGGACATGGATGGAGGTCCCTTCACAGTCAAATTTCTTTGCTATTCCATGAAAACAACATATTTTTTTTTTTCCTATTGAATCAGTTAACATTTGGCCTTGATTCACAGAGACCTTCCATTGTGCTGAAATTACTGTTTAGTTATTTATTTATTAGGCTTAATCAGCACTAGAAAAATGCCTCTCAATCTTACCTAAACAGAGGAAGCGTAGGACATTTGAAAATCATTGAGTTTCACTGAGCACCTGCTGTCTTATTATAATTGAGAGAGAACTGCATGTAACTCTAAAAATAGTAAGGGATTGAAGAAATCCCATAAGAAATCCTCTGTGTACAATTTCTGAAAAATACAGTCATTATCTGGCTAGAAACTCTGGCTGTCAGCTAAATGCATTTTGGGGACATACAGGAAGAAACAACTCAGAACTTACTCCTCAGAGTATCTAAAGAAGAAATTTCTACACCTTTGAGAGCTGAATCATACTGTGCTTTCATTTACAGAGTTCCTATTCACTCCAGCAGTCAAATATGCTCAGGAAGTGCACGCACAAAAAGAAAAGAACTTTTTCTAGACAGGCAAACAGCAGGATGAAAGGCAATTATTTGCAACTTTCCAGTAGAGCAGAGAGAGTTGGACCAAAGACCTTAATGAACACAAAACAGGACTTAAATCTTCTGCCATTATTTTGGTCTGACTGTTTTTCTAAAGTGACCTTGCACCAGAAATACACTGACAAACATGTTATTTTGACCACTCTTCATAAATTAAGCACAATGCAACTCCTATATTCACATGGAAATTACAGTGGATCAGATGTTGGTTTCTACCTGTCTGTAATCTGCTCCATATTAAATCAAACTCACATAATATCTGCAAAAGTAAAGAACCAAATCTCTCCTACGTGTTAAATGTAGGTAAATTGGTTTGGGTTTTAGCACAGCTAATCTCATTGTTTCTTCACTGTTTGGCAGACAGACTCCTTTTGAAGTACTCCTCAAAGCACCTCCTTTCAGCAGCCATCACCCTCCCTTTGCTTTGTCTCTTTCTGGGATTTCTAGGTACTTCATAACCACAGATATCGTAGCAACAGACTGCAAAAGGCTTCAAGCATGAACGCCATGGGAAAGGAGAGACACAAGGCAGGCTGTAAGCCAGGGGAAAGGAGTTCATGCCTGAAGGCTTCTAGGCTTTACTCCTATTATCTCTCTTTTTAATGACTGGCATTACTTCTCCACACCGTGCTTCTGGCACTGTTATGATGACACGATTATCTGTCACAACGCAAAGTGAAGCTGGAGATGCTGGTTCCAAGGGATGATCTGAACAGGGCTCAGTGCCAGCACACAGCCTGCCTTGTGCCCACACTGCCTGCCTGGGCAGAGGGAGAATAGCGTGGGTTTCCTCTGGGAAAAACTGCAGGTCTCCGGACTCGGAGAGAAACAGCTGCTCAGCAGTCAGGTTTGAAATGCTGTGTTTTACAGATTCAATCAAATCTGATTTTATAACATGTTCAGGGAGCAGAAATGTCGTATGCTGTGTTGCTGTACAGATCAAACCAATAGCAGAGGAAATTCTGCAGATTAAACTAGCAGAATAGTTAATCAATTTTGTTATCAATCTATAACACTAGATGATAAAATTTATTTACTGATCAGTTGTTTACATCTTTCATGATTTTTAAAGCAAAAATCTGTCTCTGGCTGTCCTCAGGGCTGTCACCACATCAAGACCAAAGCATTAGGGTTCAGGAGTCCCAGTTCCCAAGCTAAGCCTGCTACTCCATTGCCTCCTAAACACCTTTTGCACCTCAGCTTTGCTCACCCCATCATTGAGCAGCCAGCCTCTGTCAGGAGCCGCACCACACTGCTGAAAGTAGCTGCAACGATATCAGGTTCCTGCCATCTTTTACAGACAAACATTGTGGGAACTCTGAGTTCTGCACTCACCAGCTCTATGCACACTGGAACACTGGAGTAATGCGCCCTGATAGTGGAAAAGAGGAAGGCAGGAGAGGTTCTGCAAGAAGAAAACCTGGCTTCCTCCTCTGGGTCCTCCATCTTTCTCTGAATGAAATAGAATTACAGAATCATTAAGGTTGGAAAGACCTCTAAGATCATCTACTGCAAATGTCATCCCATTGCAATCTTAGCATTAAACTATGTCCTTCAGTGTGACATCTGCTCTTTTCTTGAACACCTCCAGGGTTGGGGACTCTACCACCTCCCTGGACAGCCTCTGCCACTGCCTCACCATTCTTACTGAGAAGAAATTTCTCCTAATATCCAACCTGAATGCAGTGATGCTGAAGGGCTGTGACATCTTGTCTTAACTGTCAGATAGCACATATCAAGCACTTGGATCAATTTTCTTCCATGGTGCATGAGGCAGAAAAAGTGGAGATGCTGCCTTTTTGTCAATTAGGTCTCAAAACACCCTTATATAACCAGGTAGTGACTTGCTTATTCCTCTTAACTTTTTAGCATTCTCTGTCTCCCTACAGAAAAGATACACATGAAGGCATCCACACTTCCCATGTTCTTACAACAGACTCATTACCCATTTTAAACCCAAATGCACCCTTCTGGAGATACTCGCCGTCTGTATTTGCAGAGAGAATGATGGAGAAAACCAGTAGTTTAGATTTTGTTTCTTATTCCACAAACATGGGACCAGATTCCTTCAGAGGGACTATAATCTTTCCATGATGTGTCCCACTGCACAAATCACAATATCATCATAAAACAGAAAAATGACTGTCTCTTAGAATGAGAACTTTCTGGTCTCATGCTTGTGGGATAAAGTAACGGATCCATCTCATCTCATGGTAAGCCAGAGACCTTGATGGCAGAGCCTCTCTCCAATCTAGATTACCCTCAGTGGGTGGGGTAAACAAATTGTAGAAGCTTAATCAAACCTCCTTGAAATCAGTGACTATCCAAAATATTACCAAAGCATCCCTTTACTGCAATGGGTACAGTGTTTTACCCAGTATTTTGAGAGAAGCTGTGGTTTTATGTCACAGCTGGTCCGAACAGAGGGGTTGCAGGAACTCATGTAGGGCTCCAGCTGAGTCAAAACACTGCTCATCAAGAGATTTCCTAGCAGCCTGGTGGCCAAAGAGGCAGTTTCCTCATCCTTTTATGGCTACAGTAGGCACTTCTCATCTCACTCTCTCCAGCCTTCCTTTGTAGGCGAGCTGCATGGTGGTCACACCATACACCAGATCAGCAGTCATGCTATCTTTTCACATTCATAAGATAGAAGGAAAGGCCAACTGGAAGAGTTTCTCCACCCATCAGTAGAACTGTCACTGGGAGAAAAGCAAGTGAAGTGCAAGAAATGCTCCATTCACACACTCTGCACTCACTGCATTTTCAGTCACAGAGGAGTAGTGCCGTAGTTATCACAAGATCTGTGCAGGAATCGCTTCCAGACATCTCCATCTGGTGAAGGCAATGGGAAAATCCCATTAGGAGCAAGGCTGCAGACTGGATATTTCAGTTGCCAGAGCTGTGATGGCTTTGCCAGCTGCTCTGCAAAAGGTTATGACTTGCATTCAGGGAATAAAAGCACAAAGCAGCATGCTCAAACACCTGTTCTGCACAGGACCACAAACTCCCTAGTCTGTTCCCCCTCAAGGAAGCTGTAGCTCAATAGCATGTACAGACAGCTTTGCAAAGAGCAGTTGTGAACACATTAGCAGATGTAACATCAGGCTGCTCAGATGTTTAAAAAACACATCCAGAAAGGTGCTGATTATTTGAAGTTGTTCCTTGAGAAAAAAATCAGCTCTGCTCCTGCAGCCCAAGACCTGGCACTCTGCTAACACTGTGCCTCCCAAGCTGCCTTCTGGGCTAAAAACTGCCATGGTTCAGGGTCCATGAGGAAGGTGCCCTCCTCCTGAAGGCACACACCTGCACTGAACAGTGCCAGCCGCTCAGCTGGCAGAGGAAAAACCCTGAAAATAGGATATTTTAAGAGGTCAAACTGGGACACGATTGAAATATTCACTTGTTTTTCTAAAACGCTGTGGTTTTTGAGGAAGGGCGCTAGTATGTAACCCTGTCCCTGCTCTCTAGTGGGTTTATATTCAGCCTGAAGTTGTGTTACCCTTTGGGGTATCTCTTACTCCACAGAAGACCGCCCACAGAGGAGAGAAACTGAAGCGAGAGAGACCAGATCCACATTCACCCTTAAAGGAAGAGCATAGTCAGCACTGTTCAGCCGTTAGAAGCAATCACTGCTGGAGACAAACAAAACTAAAAATCTTTTTTAAGAGCTGGATGAATTGAGGAACAATGACATCAGCCTGGCTAGTGTGATTCCTCGGCATCAAAAATGACTAAACAACAGAACACAGACTAGAACTCTAAACCCACAAAAGCTTGCACACCAGTAACGTGATTTATGACAAATTTCTCTTAGGAATTTTCCAGCAAGTGCCATGTATTGCATGTGTTAATGATCCAGTGGAAAACAAGAATGCTGTTAGATATCATACTCTTAAGTATGCATTTGTAATACAGAACATCCCATCACAGAGCATCCTAACAATGTACCCGCTGACAGACAAGCTTCTGAGTTGCACAACAGCTGTATTCTTTTGGGAAAGGCAGAAATTGTTTTCCATTACTTGTTATTACAACAAATATCTCCTCTGTAGAAGAAAGTTATTAAAGAAAGCTCTAAGACCAAGCCACGATATGGTGAACCAAATGGAGTGGGGCTCAGGACAGACCCTCAGCTACTGACAGAGCCCCATATGGGAGCCAAGATCACACTCCATCATGTGTAAGGTTCAGTCAGCCCCACACCAGCAGGAGCAGGGAGGTGATCGTCCCTCTGTACCGGCACTGGTGAGGCCGCACCTCAAGTGCTGTGTTCAGTTTTGGGACCCTCACTACAAGAAAGACATTGAGGCCCCAGAGTTTGTCCAGAGAAGGGCAACAGAGCTGTGAGGGATCTGGAGAACAAGTCTGATGGGGGAACAGCTGTGGGAACTGGGATTGTTCAGTCTGGGGAAGAGCAGGCTCAGGGGAGGCCTTATCACTCTACAGCCACCTGAAAGGAAGATGTGGTATGGTGGTGGTCAGCCTCTTTTCCCATAAAACTAACAATAGGATGAGAGAGAACAGCCTCAAGATGTGCCAGGGGAGGTTCAGGCTGAATATTAGAAACAATTTCTTCTCAGAAAGAGTGATGAGGCATTGATGAGGCTGCCCAGGGGAGTGTTGGAGTCACCATCCCTGGAGGTGTTAAAGAAACACTTAGCTGTTGTACTAAGGGAGAATGGATTAGTGGGGAAATATTAGTGGTAGACAGACAATTGAATTAGATGATCTGGAGGTCTTCTCCAACATTGGTGATCCTACGATTCTATTTTCTACGAGTATAGTTTTACAGTCTAGCTCAAAGCAGCCACGTCCGTTCAGACACACAGTGACAGCCTATGACAAAGCAGTGAGAGGCTTCTCCCCTCCATGACTTGCTGAAGAATTGTGTTACCTGCCTTTGTTGCACATTGATATATGCAGGAGCAAAGTGAAGTACAAATGCACTGCAATGAAGAGCCAGAGGCTGCGCTCCTGCTATTATCATTGTGCCCTGAACCATGATCCACATCACTACATATATGGGTTTTTTTTTCTAAAGTTTGTCCAGCTATGTACAGCATAAGGCTTTCCAGGACGACATTTGGTACAGAGGAGTACTGTAGCCTCATTCACTTCATTTGAGGCCTTTAGTGCTTTCCCATCCAAATAATAGATGTACAACTTTTAAATTGGTTAAAAGGAGTTGAACAGGAAAAAAATGAAGAAAAATACTCACCCCCAATACCCTGGGTGAAACTTCAGCAACCAAGCTGCAATTAAGACGTGCACGAGTCATTTAAGACTGGGCCCACTGGGCTCCATGGATTACTGTAGCACCCAAATTTTTCCAGAAATGTCAGACAAGTTTACCACAGCAATTAAGCTGTCTGCCATCTGTAAAAGATTTACCCCAGAGTTTTCTTAATGTTTTTTTCCTCCTGAAATACATTCAGCTTAATTCTTTCAACATTTTGTCTATCTTTCAAGTCCATATACATTAAGTATTGCAGAGCTGGCTAGATATTTGAGGGCAACCGTTCCTTCCAAGGATTAGTTGTGCGCTGGTGTACTGAAATTTTATATACAGAGTAACACTCTGCATATGAATTATTTCTTGAGAAACACTGCACCTATTCTTGGGAATGGAGAAGTAAAAACTTTACTAGGAATTTCAGCCAAGGAACCGAGATTAACACTCTTTATTCTCCTCCCAAATGGTGAGTTATTTTCAGAGTACTAGACCAGACTTGAGCTTAATGTCTCCGTCACACTGTATTAAAAATGCCCTATGAGTAAATAAGTGCACTCATAGAGTGACAATGAAAGACCCGAATCCGAAATCTTCAGCGTGTTGGAGAAAGTTCACATTTTCTCAGCAGCATTTAGCGCACCTTGCAGTCCAAGAAAAACAGCAGTTAGAGAAACTGAAGGCTATTCTTGATGTTTCCCTTCCATATACGTTGAGCATGAGCTAGTTGTTCCCACTGGCCTTGCACTGGTGGGGGTTTGCACTTTTCTGTATGGAAACTATTTACAGGCACTTTTCTTTCAGGCAATTCTCAAAATGCAGGTTGATTATATGAACAATAACCTGTCCATACCACTTTATTCCTCTTCCTGAGCATTTATGCTTGTGTTGAAACTTCTATTCTCTCACCATGTGCCCAAATACTGTCCTCTAAAATAATCTCTGAAAAACTAACCCATTCACACTTAAAAGGCAGCAGAGGATGATGATCTACCACCTATTCTTACATAGGCACAGAATCCCATTTGGAGATTGCTTGTGACAAAATCCAGAAACAACTGCATGCTGCTTCCAGTTCTGTATACTTGTGTCCAGTTCTGTGCTCCCCAGTTCAAAAAAGACAAGGATCTTCCAGAAGGAAGCGGGGGGCCACAAAGATGGTAAAAGGTCTGGAGCATCTCCCCTATGAGAAAAGAAAGCTGAGCCACCTGAGTCTGTTCATCCTCAGGAGAAGGTGACTGCTGGGGGAAACTGATAGATGTTTATAAATATTTAAAGGGAAGTGGGATGCAAATGGATGAGGCTCTTCACAGTGGTGCGTAGTGAGAGGATAAGAAGCAGTGGCCTAAAACTTGAACATAGGAAGTTCTACACAAACATGTGGAAGAGGCTACCCAAACAGGTTGTGAAGACTCCTTCTATAGAGATACTCAAGACCAGCCTGGATGCCTATCTGTGCAACCTGCTGTAGGGTAGGTACTTGCTTTATCATGGGAGATGAACTCAATGATCTCTTGAGGTCCCTTCCAACCCCTGCGATTCTGTGACTGCAAAGATAAACTCAGACCTTAGAGAAATTGGGTATGAGCACAAGAATTTTAACAGTACACAATAAACAGCCATGTAACTGAGTGAGAACAGATGCAGTTACAAAAAGAAATAGCTAAATCCCTGTGTGGGGTCCCTCAGAAGCTTCTGGTCTCCTGACTTCCCTAATGCGTGTCCGGGCCTCATCTTCAGGAACCTGTTGTGGTGGTAGCCCCAGCCAATCTTACCACCAGCCCCAGGAACAAGTCCTTGGTCTCACCATATTTGGCTGCCATATCTGCACTGGGGCTCGGGCAGGCAGCTTACTCTCCCCTGGAGCTGCCACTCGTCATTCATCCATCAGGTATAACGGCAACAGCCCCTCAGCCATGGGTAGCATCTCCAGCTGGGATGCCTACACCACAGCTGCACAAGTTGGTGAACATCAGGCCTTTTGCAGGTTATATTGCAATGCAGCAAAAAGAGAAGTACAGCAGACATTTGTCTTTGGTTGCAATGCTGAAAGCCCCCAAACAGCGCATGGTGAGGGGGGGAAGGCAAACAAAACTGCTGGGTTAACCCTGGTGCTGTCAGTGCCAAACAGGCTTGCTGCTACACCTCTTCTCCACTGCTGTGTTTATTCCTTCGGTTAAAGTACGAGTGCTGGTGAAGGAGGAGCTGACACAGATGTCAAGAGGTTACACTGATTTAAACCAGTGAAGGGCTTCACTGTTTGCTCATACCCCAGTACAGAAAGTTTACAGCACTAAAATGAGGTGCCTGCCTGCCCCACTTTACACATGCTTTCAAAAATATCGTTGCTATTAAGAATAGTGTATGTTAGGCACTAAAAAAATAACAATAATCAGCAGCATACAGTACATTCTTTCCATTAAATATTTTTTATAGCCCCTGGGCCCAGGGCTGCTCCCACAGAATAGGAGACAAAAAAATATGGACAAACTTCCAGGCAGGCTATATATGTATTGCTGCCCAGGGAGGCCAAGAAGGAACAAGCATACCCATGTCCCAAGCATGGCAGCAGCAGTGGAGAAAAGAGGGAGAGGGAGCAGCTATCAAGCCACCAAGGAAACGGGTGGGAAAAATCATGGTCAGGAGCGCTGTTGTGAGCAGAATACTGAGACAGGCAAACAGGAACAAAAAAGTTTGAAAGAATAGGCTCAGAACCACTTTTCTGCCTCTGAGACAAGGAGAAGTAATGGAAGCTGAGTCCAGTGTGAGTGGGTTCAGCTCTTCCTTCCCATCAGGATGGGCTACCAAACACATCATCTTCATTGAAACATCGCAGTCATCTTCCTTCTGTTTTCTGAGAACCCTGCAAATGCAGTCACCCAAAGAGGTGCAATGAATGCACTTACAGCATCAGGTTTACCTTGACCAGAGGTGCCACTCCCCTTAGATGCTTCCAGTAGGTGTTTGAAACACTGGAGTAAACTGGAGTAAGTCCTCCCTCGTCTCAATAGTTTCCCAAAAATTTTAACTCCCCTGAAAATGTAGGACACTGACTCATCCATTTCTTACAGTTTTGGTTCACTAACAGTAACTGCTCCATCCTCATAACCAAAGAGGTCACAGGACCCCTGAATCACTTTCCTTCCATTGTCCTTGCTCATGTTGGCTAGGCTCTCACGGAAAAGAGACACCCAGAATTGTGCTGTACTCCAGCCCTTTGGCTAAGCAACAGCTGCACAAACACAAAGAGCTGTGTTACCTATCGTACTTTAAACCAGTGCCTTCATCGTGAGATGACTCCTTCAATTCCCTATGGTAAACCTTAAGCTCCACCACAGCAAGGTCCCAATTAGCAAAGCATTCAGACTGTGCTTGTATCAAATAGTGGTCAGCAGGAGGAGAGACCCTATGGGAGCAAGGAACCACAGATCAGTTAAAAGCAGAGGGACACAGTAAGAGGAAAATCAAGATAAACCATCTTGTCCCAGGATGTGAAGTCAAATGCAGTGCATATAGCACAGATACCCACTGGATAAAGGCTGAAGCTCAGCTCTTGACTCTGCCCTTCCCATTAGACCACCATCTGACTTGAAGTGCACACAGCAGGTGTGGTACAACTTAGGGATCAGGCCCAGCCAGCATGTTTATGAAAGGTACGTCCTGCTTAACCAACCTTACCTGCTCACCTGGTGGATGATGGAAAGGCTGTTGATGCAGTCTACTTAGACTTCAACAAAGCCTTTGATGCATCTCCTGGACATATATTCTACTGGAGAAGCTGATAGTCCATGCTTGGACAGGTATACTCTTTGCTGAGTAAAGAACTGGCTGGAGGGCCAGGAACAGAGAGTGGTGGTGAATGGAGTTAAATCTACCTGGCGACTGGTCATGAGTGGTTTTCCCCAGTGGTCGGTGCTGGGGCAAACACTGTCTCATATCTTCATTAAGGACCTGGATGAGGGGGATTGAGTGCACCCTCAGTTTAAGTTTGCAGATGACATCCAGCTGGGAGTGCCAAACTGCCTGAGGGAAGGCCCTGCAGAAAGACTTGGACAGACTGGATCAATGGCTGAGGTCAAAGGTATGAAGTTCAACAAGACCCAGTGTCCAGTCCTGCACTTTGGTCACAACAATCCCAAGCATTGCTACAGGCTTAGAGCAAAGTGGCTAAAGGCCTGCAGAGGAAAAGGATCTGGGGGTGCTGGTCAACTCTTAGCTGAACATGGGCCAGCAGTGCACTCAGCCAAGAAGGCCAATGACTTCCAGGCTTGTGTCAGAAATAGTGCAGCCAGCAGGAGTAGTAAGGTGATCATCTTCCTGTACTCAGCTCCAGTGAGGCCGCACCTCAAGTGCTGTGTACAGTTTTGTGCCCCACACTACAAGAAAAACACTGAGGCCCTGAAGCACATCCAGACAAAGGCAATGAAACCAAAAGAGGTCTGGAGCACAGTACTTATGGGAGGAGCTGAGGGAACTGAGATTGTTCAGCCTGGAGAAGAGGAGGCTCAGGAGAGATCTCATCGCTCTTCACAACCACCTGAAAGGAAGATGTGACAAGGTGGGGGTTGGCCACTTCTCTCAGGTAACACTAATAGGATGAGAGGGAATGGCCTCAAGTTGCACTAAGGGAGGTTCAGGTTGGATATTAGGAAACATTCTCAGAAAGAATGGTGAGGCACTTGCTCAGGCTACCCAGGGAAGAGTTGGAGTCACCAACACTGAAGGTGTTTAAGGAAATAGTAGATGTAGTTCACAGGGACATGGCTTAGTGGGCAATATTGATGGTAGATGGATCATTAGACTAGATGCTCTTAGAGGTCTCTTTCAAACTTAAAGATTCTATGATTCTCTGAGTGTCCAGGCCACAAAGCTCAGCTGATATGACTGCCTCTCCCTGCCTCTTCAGTCTGCCTGCTCTCTGTCACTGTCATTTTTATGGACTTTTGCCCTCTCTGTATATCCTGAATACAAATTTTGTGAATACCCTGAGAGCTAAATTCTGCCTTAGCCTCCAGTAGTCTTTGCTAACAGAGTCTGGGTGCCAGGCTCACTCTACCACTCCAGAGCACACGTTATACCTGAGAAAGCAACAACCAGAGGTCCCTAAACACAGGCAAGCAGTGAAGTTGCAAACACTGCTGCCAAATCCATAGAGGCAGTTTCCAGATGGCACTCCATGGGGACAGAAACTGGCACTGAAAATCTCCTTTCGCCACCAACTTGCAGCTTTTTCTTGACATTCACCAGAAAACTCACTCTGCAGTTGCACACCGGCCTCATCTGCACAGTGATGACAGCAGCTATGTCCTTGGACATCAAGACACATCCTACCATGGGATGTACCCCAAGGGATTGGTTGATTTGGTTTCTGTTTCTTCTCAGTCTGCACCATAAATATGTGGAAAGCACTAAATTATTATAAAAACCAATGAATTGTAGGGCTCGGAAGGAACCTCTAGAGATCACCTAGTGCAATGCTCTGCTGAAACAGGTTTCCTACAGCAGGTCACACAGGAAAGCAACCAGGAGGGTCTTGAATATCTCCAGAAAGGAAGACTCCACAACCTCCCTGGGCAACCTTTTCCAGTATTCTGTCACCCTCACAATAAAGAAGTTCTTCCTTGCATTTGTATGGAACTTCCTGTGTTGTTTTTGCCCACTGTCCCTTGTGCTTTGACAGCACACCACTGAGCAGAGCATGATCCCATCCACTTGATTCCCGCACTTTAGATATTTATAAACAGTGATGAGATCTCCTCTTAATCTTCTCCAGGCTCAACAGTCCCAGGTCTCTCAGCCATTCCTCATACAGGAGCTGCTCCCAGCCCCCAGTCTTCTTTGTATCCCTGGGCCCTCTCTAGTAGTTCCCTCTTTTTCTTGAACAAAGGAACCCAGAAAGAAAAAACTTGGACTGGCAAACATGCATTGAAAATCATGAGCCTGCTTTCCTATACACTGAGGCTATTTCCATTAAAAAAAAATAAATTAATGAGCAGAAACACAAAGCCAAGCTTAGAGAAGTGAAAAAGACCAGGGGGTTTGCAGACCACAGTGCTCTGTCTCATGAAACACCACTACTAAGAGGGACACAGGGGTTTAAAGCAAGCAGCATGTATTAGAGCACTGAAACTCATTTAACGTGGCAACACTGCCATCCTGCTTCCTAGTGACTCATGCTCTTTTCTCACAGTCAGCATTTCAAGAGATGTCCCAGGAAGCTTTTTCTACTCTGAAAGTGCTAAGGGGCTGACTGCGTGTCTCCTTCAGTTTGCTCAAATCTCCTTGTTTGTGCAGCAAATACACATCTCACTATAGAAAAAAAAAAAGTCTCAAATGTTCATTTTAATAGTTACACCCAGCTAGAAGAACTATTTCAGAATTCACTGGTTTCTTGGTTCAGCTTCAAGCTTTATAAATCAACATTTAAGAACTGAATTAACAATTACAAAATGGTAATTAGCTCACCTTACAACTGAAAATGGTTTATTCTTTTATTTTTCTTATGTTAAATACAAAGAAAAGGGCCAAAAGCACAGAGAGAGTAGACTCCTGGACCAAATTAGATTAATCCTGCTCATTCTGTATGCAATGTTTTGGGGAGCAGAGAATCATAGAACCATTACGAAAAGACCTATAAAATCATGCAGTCCAACCACCAGCCCACCCCCACCACCAATACTGCCCACATCCCTCAGTGCCACATCCACATGGCTCCTGAACACCTCCAGGGACGGCGACTGCACCACCTCACCGCTCTTGCTGTGAAAAAACATTTCTCATTACTCAACCTGAAGCCACAACCTCCTTTCATCCAGGTGGTTGTAGAGAACAGTGAGATGTCCCCTGAGCCTCCTTTTCTCCAGACTGAATAATCCAGTTCCCTCAGCTACTCCCAATCAGACTTGTGCTCCAAACCCCTCACAGCTTTGTTGCCCTTCTCTGGATACACTCCAGGGTCTGATGGCTGAGAGGAACACAAAACATTATCCCTTGCCAAGCTCTCCCCTGCAATATAAAAAATATTAATCCCCATGACATATTATTCTTAACCGATCCCATAGAAATTAGTGTCTTCTGCTGGCCAACGAAACAAACACCTTGTTGATGGGAATAGGAAAAGAAAAAGATGAGTCCTGCTCTCTGTTTGCAGTTAAAGTCCAGGAGGGTGCCATGGAGCTCCAGCACAGCTCCTAAAGCCAGAAATGTCCACTCACCCTGCTCCAGGAGAGCACTGAAGCCTGAGCTGATCAGTGGGGCTACTTTGTCAATGTAAGCTTACGATGAAGAAGGAAAGGAAAAGAAGGATGGACACTGCATTTGTTACTTTGTAATAAGTCATGGGAACTTCCATGTCTTTTATTCTTCCATTAACAAAAGCAGCCAGGATGTGTAAATAAAACAAGGAAACTGGAGATAAGGAAGGAGAAGCTTTCGAGGTAATTGTGAAAACTGAATAATAGCACTAATGTGGGAAGAACAGAAAAAGCTTCTCAATGAGGGAATGCAGGTTGGGATTTAGAAAGGACTGGAAAAACACAAAAGGTGAAGGAAAAGTCTTTAAAAGGTGCATTGAGCTCATGAGCTGAACAAGATTGAATAGTAAAATGAGGAAAAGGAGATTTACACCTGAAAAAAAAAATCTGTTTCCATGTTTCTGGAGATCAGACCCATGGGAACTGCTGGTGACAGAACAAAGCCCCTGGTATTTGTCCCGGATTGCCCCAGACCCATAGCTGACCTTTCACTCTCCTCAGTTGTCACACGAATGTCCACTCTGAATGCCTCAGGAAGGATGTCCCTCCTTCCAAAGTCAAAAAACATGGTAGAAAAAACAGATGTAGGTATCAGTCTCCCATACTTGGTTGCCTCAAGGTCCTTATGGTCCTTGAGTTCATTCCATGGCCCTGTGGTTGGTTGGCAGTGGTAGCACTTGAGGAATGACAGGAAAGGATCCCTGCACAAGAGGACAAGGTGAATTCTAGGGTTTGGGCATGCTGCTTTCCAGAACACACTTACCAATATTTTATCTTGCCCAGGGCCACTGCAGCCAAAGGCCTTGGCAGCCATTTTTATCAGAGTGCTAGCATTCACTTGGTCAGCACAGCTCTGCACAATGGCCTCATGCTGACCTGTGCCTTCCAGGTTTCCTGTGCCTGGCAGCCTTCCCTGACACATGGCACTGCTTTGATGCCTGCAGGCCCAGCTTTGCTCCGCAGGCAGGAGGTCATGTTGAGGGCTTTTTCAAAGCATCCTCCATGCCAGCCCCCTGATAATGACAAATTTTGGTTTGTTGCCTCTTCCAAGGCCTTATAGTGCTCAAAGAAGACATCATAGTCTTATAGTAATCTCACATCCACCACTCTTGAAGCCAGATGTAAAGCAGCCACAGAAAATTGTATACAGTCATCAAACCATAAGAATGGTTTTCTAACTACTGGCAATCGGCGGCACATTAAATATTATATTAACATCCAGCAACTCTTCTGCTGCTTCCTACTCTTTGGCAGCATGTTCTCCCTAGTTTGTCACAAGCTCGCCGTGCAGCCTATGACTTGTTGTAGGAAAAAATCCCAAAAAGGTGGTCTTCCTTCCACTGTGCCAGGCCTTCAGTCTGCAACCAGAGAGGAGGCAACACAACAGAACTGTGAGAAGGAGACGAAGCTTTTAAATGGCTGTGCCATGCGTGGAGGCAAAAGCAGCTGGTAGCTGGGCTCCAGCACTGCACTTAGGAGAAGAGGCCAAAAGACCACCAACAGCCTCCAAACATCATTTAAAGAAAAATTATTTGATGAGTTTACAAGGCCTGGCCCCAGAGCACTTCTAACATGTTGAAAAGCATTAAGGCCCTGAAGCACATCCAGAGAAGGACAACATAGCTGTGAGGGGTCTGCAGCACAGGTCTTGTGGGGAGGAATGAGAGGGATTAGCCTCAAGTAGCACCAAAGGAGGTTCGGGCTGAGTATTGGGAAACATTACTTCTCAGCAAGAGCGGTGAGGCAGTGGCACAGGCTGCACAGGGAGGTGGTGGAGTCACCATCCCTGGGGGTGTTCAGAAGCCATCTGGATGTGGCACTGAGGGACGTGGGCTGATGGTTAGACTGGGTGATCTTAGAGGTCTTTTCCAATCTTAATTCTATGAACTAATTGCAGTTGATGTTTCTTTCACTCTGTGTTATCAACACTCTACATTCCAGAATAGCAAATTTTACCTGCAATACTTGACCGACCACAGCTTTCTGTAATTCTCCTCCATACGGGGCACAGCTGGAGGGAAAGGCACATTGCAATGGCAGCACATCACCCCGCACACAACTCACTCTGCTCCAAAAATAGTCATGGCTTCCTCCACCCTCGCAGCCTGGAAATAAAACATATGGAGTTAGCACGGCCACTGATTGGATTTTGATTGCCCTGAAACACTGCCAAGTTTAAAGTGGAGAGTGCGGCCTGAAAGGAAATACAGTAGACACGAGACAATTTATTTGTTTCTGAGCAGGGACCTGGCTGACAGGCTGCGTCGAAGGTGGCTAACAAGAGCAACATGTTCCCATATGGAAACCATATGGGGAAATCAGCCAGGCTCTGAAAACATGGCACAACGTATGGATCGTGGCAAGAGGAAAGAGTGGAGCGCTGTAAAATCGGTGCCAATCACAACAGCAAATTGCTGATGGATAGTGCTGATAAATAGCTGAAATAGTTAACATACTGGCAGGTCTCAGATACAGCACTCTAAAGGCCAGAGAAAGAAAATGCAGGCACTGGGGGCACTTGAAAAGGTAAGAGTGTGATAGCTGGCATCACGAGTGGCTGTATTTCCAGCAGTCTCTTGCTTCCACTCACAAGCACGAGGGCCTTCAAAAACCTGGAAAAGGGAGGAAAAAAAAAAAATCATAACGGGATGCTGTGACCTTATTAAAGGTAGCAGCAGTCATTTTGTCTCCTGAGAGCAGCTGCATAATAACAACTGAAAGTGCAAATATTTACCCCGGGGTTGGGGGGAAGCCTTGCAGCCAGGAGGGGAGCACGAGGGGAACTGCGAGAAGGAGACATATGGGCGATACGCGTCCCCGCGAGGGACAGAGGGAGAGAAGAGGCAGAAAGAAGGAAGGGGAATGCCCCGGCCCGGGCAGCAGCCCAGCGCCTCCCCGCTCCCAGCCATACCGACAGGCTCCCGGCTGTAGCCGTGAGCTGGGCTACATCGCCCTCCCGCGGCACCGCTGTGCACGTGTATATGATGCATCCTTTATATTAATTGCATGTATCACGGCTGAAAATCTGCTCTGTCAAATAGCGTTACTGTGCTCTTTGTAGCTGTCGTAGTTTCCGTGGAAATAAATAGGCGGTATTAGTTTCGGAGCAAAGTACAGATACGTGTGTGCATATATATATAGCACACACACCCTATAAATATTTGTACATATGCATATTAAGTATTTATATACACAATATATATATACACACACATATAAAAGGTACAACTGGAATTAAACAAACACTAGAAATGACTACTTAACCTCAAAACGTTTCAGTCAATAACAAGCCCTTTTGAATTCTGTTTTCTTTTCTGTTAGTCAAAATAGCTGAAGTTTGTCTTTTTTTCTTTTTTTCTTTTTTTTTTTTTTTTTTAAATAGACCCCTACATCCTCACGTTTCCAAGTTATTTTGGTTCAGTCACTCAAGAAATAAAGAAGCAATAGCGGATATCCCAAGCTGGAAGGAGCCCACAAGGATCGAGTCCAACTCCCGGCTCCACACAGTACCACCCAAGAGAAGAAAATGTTCACACAGTTTTAAATCAAAGGGCAAAAAAAGAATTCATTGAACACACAGAAACACAAACAATCTGGTAACCTGAAAGCCACCAAGGTCCCGTTTAGTGCTGGTGATGAGTTGCTGAAATATTTGCAGGACAGTATATAGGTTACACTACTGTTGTCTTTTACTGTTCATACTGCCCACAAAGTTCTGTTTTTTCATTTTCTTAATGTTATAATTTTAAAGATACGTGCAATTGATTTAAAAAAAAAGTAAAAAAACTTACTCTGTAGAAAAGGTATTCCTTTTCCACATCACTTCTCAAGATTTATAGCTTTCATTTTCACAGGTGACAGTTCAGAAACTGTTTTGCTTGTTCTGGATATTTCTACATATTTCTTTCATGCCTTCAACAACAGCAGGATTTCAACAGTAATTTTATTTGTTGGTTAAATTTATATGCGATTTACACAGGAGAAAAGTGGTCCAAACCTTACAGAAATCAGCAGCATTTACAGCGACTGAGCAAAACCCTTGCAGGAAAACAACAGATTCCATTACAGTTTCATCTACCCTCCAACATCCTTTCTCTGTCTTTGGAAGATTCTCAGAGGTAGATTCCTCCCCAGAATTACCCAAAATACTATTCCAAGATTTTTAAAACCAATCCTGAAGATGACCTCAAATTCCACCCAACCCCCGCTGTGGGGAGGGCTGCCCAGGGCCCCATCCAACCTGGCCTTTAACACCTCCAGGGATGGGGCACCACAGCTTCTCTGGGCAGCTGTGCCAGCGCCTCACCGCCCTCTGAGTAAGGTATTTCCCCCTGTCATCTAACTTAAATATCCCCTCTCATAGCTTGAAACCATTCCTCCTTGACCTATCGCAATCTACCTATGTTAGAAGTCAGTCCTCCTCCTGTTTGGAAGTTCCTTTATAAAGTCAGCAGTGAGGTTTCCCTGCAGCCTTCTCTTCTCCAGGCTGAACCATCTCCCTCAACCTATCTTACCAAATACCAGAAGTACAGCACACATAAATGCTACTTCAAGCCTGTTTCTGAACAACTTGGGATTGCTGCACCTTTCCTGCACAGCTGGGTGATGCATGGTCAGTGAGTTTCTGACTCTCAAGGCCTGACCAAAGGGATCTTTTTTCAGTCATCACAAAATGGGTTTGACACTTTAGATTTCTCACCCCATAATTACACTTTTAAGGTCAGAATGCTTAAGTGTATCAAAAATAATAACAACAATAAAAAAAGAAAGTGGGCCAGAAAATAACAGCTGGGTAAGTCGCTGGAACAAAAGACAAAAAACACTTTTTGCCTTTGAAACACATGAATAACACTGTCCAAGTGCAGCAATGACCAAAGCCCTTTTCATCTTGTTTTAAGCACACCTTTAAAACAAACCACAACAACGGACACAGCTTCCCGCATCCACTTCCTGCTATGAACCATTCTAATTCTTTGAAATAAATATGTTTTGGGTTATTTTGGTTAGCATGATGTTTAATATCATTCCCCCAGTGTGTAAGTGTGTCAAATACACCAAAGATTTAACATCTGCTACAAATAATTATCCAGAGGACCTCGAGTCCTCTATTTTAAGATTATTAGGATATGATACAGGTGGCCAAATCATTAAAATATGGGTTCAATTCAATACTCATGAATTTTCATAACACGCACGGGATGCTGATGTCTGGAAGCCACATGTTGAAGCTAAGAAGGCATGGTTGGCTTACCTCCCAGACAACTGACCATTATGGAGGGCCCTGAGTCCTCTACCTTGCCCTGATGGAGTCACCACATTGAGGATGAGAACCTGCTGCCTGGTGGAGAATGGCATCAGATGTAGCTGAGCCCAAATCAGAACCAAACCATACAACATCTCAAGAATAAACCAATACAAAATCTGATCTACAGCGCTGACTTGGAAAAACATTTTTGTTTTCTTTTAAATGCAATTACTAAGTTCATTGAAAACCAACATTTACATGTGCTTTAGAAAGCTGTGTCATCAGTCGTGGGTGCCACTGACCTAAACAGCCTGCAGTTTTTATTTCTGACCTGTGTCATCACCTCCACATTGACGTGCTCCATTAAAGTGAATGAACATAGAACCTTAGAGGTTGGAAAAGATCTCCAAGATCACCCAGTTCAACCATCAGCCCACCCCCACCATGCCCACGTCCCTCAGTGCCACATCCACACGGCTCCTGAACACCTCCAAGGACGGTGACTGCACCACCTCCCTGGGCAGCCTGTGCCACTGCCTCACTGCTCTTGCTCAGAAGAAACGTTTCATAATATTCAACATGAACCTCTCCTGGTGCAACTTGAGGCCATTCCCTCTTGTCCTATCACTCCTACATATGAAGAGGTTCCTCACACATGCCCTTATCCAACTTGTAGCAAAGTGGAAGAACATACAGAACTAAAAGCAGTGAGAGAAATCGCTGAGCCACTTTCCTACGAATCCACTTTGCACAGCAGCACGTGTGGTACTGTAAGACCATCTCAGGAGTGCTCATTTCCTGTCACTCTGCACAAAGCAAATGGGTAGAGTCCCACTGGGGGCTCATACCAACTGCTCCTGGTGCTCTGTACCAGCACTTCCCAAGGAACGCACAAAGGAACTGCCTGTTCCTAACTATCCACAGGGTTTGTTGCAAGTACTTTCCAGGGTTTAGAGAAATGGTCTGGCACAGTATTTTGCAGGTGACCTCTGTGCTTGTTCAGCATTGAAAATACACATCTCAATCTAGTTCAGAGACAAATTAAACTGAGCAGCATAGAGGTGTCCTCTGTCACCTGTGGGAGCCAGCAGGAGACACCTAGCACACCTTGAACACCTCTCCTACTTTTCAAGAACCACCTCAAACCCCAGTTTCATAGGATGATCAGCAAATCAGTGTTGTTGTTGTTTGTTTTTTTTTCTACTGTCTCCTTTCCCATACGGCTTCTTCTATATTAGTGCAGCTACAGATCTTCTATTTGCAGCCTTCCTACTCATGGAATTTTTTCTGAAGGAAGACTGTGTCTCTGCCACATCTGTTGTGCCACGACAGTGCTGCCCCTGAATCACCGTGGGGACCCTTCTACCTTCCTTCCCTGGGTCATTAATTCCCTATGAGGCAGTACATTTGCTTTAAAGAGCCAGTGGAAAAAATAAGTCTGTTTCAGTAAACCATGAAAAAAGGATCAAAAGTCTGAATCTGACCCAACAGAAGAATTAAAATATCAATCCGAAGCATATGAAATACAGTGTGTTTACCATTAAGAAAGCACTCCACAGTCCTCTGATGAAAACGTAGGGAAAGAAGCCACAATCTATTCAGGAAAATGTCTACATTTAAGAACTGCAAACCTTTAGAAACTATCATTTAATTTTCACCTTTTTTCTACATTTGACATCTACACTGTGGAAGCAGAAAAATTCCTCCTTCTTGGGCCTTGTTCACACCCTCCGAGAGGAAAAGGAGTCAGTGGGGGAGACTTCCACATTGTTGTGATGGAGCATCAAGGAGGGCTGGCTTAAGGGAGGGGGAAGGGAGGAGAAGTGCCTAAATCTGTAACAAAAGCACGAATGGAAGATCTTTAAGGTCCCTTCCAACACAGTGCATCTGTGACTCCAAAACAAGCCTGGCTTACTGCACAGTAACAGTATGCACATGTCCAGACTGACAGATTCACACCAGTGGGAACTAGTATAGCACAAAGCTTGACCTCACCTGCAGGGTGGATCACAGCTGGAAGGAAACACCTGGATGCAGGGGAGTAAAACCAGCCAAATGATATCTAACCAAATCATCACATCCCAGGTAGATGTTTCCAGTCTATGGAGACCAATCGCAACCTCTGACAGAATGCTCCAAAGGTTAATAAATAAACTTACAACTATGCAAGAGTTTTCAGTCTTTTAATTGCCAAACTGCTTGAGTTTTATCACTATTATTAAAAAACACAACAACAACAAAACTGAAAACAAAAAAAAAGCTCCTGCTTGTTTTTCCAAGGAGGCTGTGGATGCCCCATTCAAGGCATTCAAGGCCAGGCTGGATGTGGCTCTGGGCAGCCTGGTCTGCTGGTTGGTGACCCTGCACATAGCAAGGGGGGTTGAAACTGGATGATCATTGTGGTCCTTTTCAACCCAGGCCATTCTATGGTTTTATGATTCAAGGTGTTTAAGAGCGTTCTCACATCTCAGCATAAGTTCAACTGGTAAAAACTGAATTACAGCTCAAGGGATAACACTTTTAAACACTGCATAGGTAATAAAAGCAGTACTAGAAGTATATTTACAGTTCCTGTAAGAGCCTGCCTATTTTTATGAAATATTTTTCTTGTTATATACTTTATTGTTAACCAAACACATACAGTGTGCAAGTAAGAAACTGGTGCAGCCAACAAACAAATCTTCCAGAGCAACAGAATTCCCAACTCAGAGCAGTTGCACAAATGGGTTTTAATTAAAAGTAAAAAAAAAAAATTAAGTAAAAAAAAAAAACCAACATGGGAGGAACCATATCCTGCACTTCACAAGTCTATTTGAAAACAGAGAACCCTTTCAAGTAACAGTTACTTGCTTAACTCTAACTCTATTAACTGAAGTTGAAAACAATGTCTTGAGTAAGTCAACTTTAAACCCACATCAAGAATGTCCTACTACAGTGGCAACCACGATACAGTGAGCAGTTTAAAACATCAAATAAAACCTCAAACTAACAGAAGTTACAGTGGGCTTGCTGAAGCCTGGAATTACTTCAGCAGACACTGACTCAGCCAACAATTTTCCAACCAGAAGGGATGGCAGATTCATGAAAGAAATATGTTCAGAAAGTTTCACTGAACACCCAGTGTAAGTCAAAGGAAGCAGAGAACTCCAAAACTGCTATATTCTTTTTACACCAAAGGATAAGCTGTGTGCAATTTAAAGATCTCTGTTCACCAACAACACCAGCAAAGCATATTTTCTTAATCACCATGTTCTTAAGTAAAACGTGTATATGCAGTTTAGTTCAGCAAGTCAAAACTGCATGCCAACTCTAACAAGTACTTTAAATACACTGTGAAATTGTCAGTGTTTCAGAGTTTTTTCAAGTGCTTTAGAATTTGAATGCCTACCTTCTTCCATTCAGCATTTTATGCATTCAGCATAAAAGACTTTGTGAAATAAATGTCAAGGTTTGTCCTGGCGAACCCTGCTGAAGCACCTTACAAGCCTACTGCCATGATGGTTCCTGCCTCTGTCCAAAATCTGACAGAAAGCCAGCTCCTGCACTTCAATAACTCCGACTGAAGCTGCAAAGAAACACAAGTCCTTGATGAGGTACTGCAAATGGGAACTGAATTTGGGCACGTACCTCTTCCTGCCTGATCTGCAGGCAGTGCCATTCTGAATTGCTGTGATCCTTTACTCAGTGAATCCAATTCACAGCTCTCCCATGAGTTCAAACAAGACCTGCATTCCTGCCTCTTTGTAAAGCAAGCTTATTTTCCATTAGCAATTCCTTAAAAGGTATCACTATTAAAAAATATGTATATACACATGTACATACATATACATACATAAAAAGATGCACATAATATTTTCTTCACGGCAGGAATCTTTAAGTTAGGTAATATAAGCTGAAGTAGAAAATAGACAAGAATACATTGACCATATTTACTCTTTCGTATATGTGAGGAGTCAATTTGGATATGACAATTCCTTCAGGAAGAAGAAATCGCTTTTCATATCTAAGATATCTTTCCTCACAAAGCTGCTCCTGGAGAAAGTCTTCCATCCCTACAGAAAAAAAAAGTGTGTTTATTGTGATGAACTAGAAAGCAACCAAAATGAATTCAGAAGTAAAAATCAAGTAGAATTTATTCCACTTTTAAAGAAATAACTACAATTTCAAAGTGCCATCTCTGGAAGAAACTGGAATTTAAAACAAGTGTCATCCGTGTTGCAAGTGTCCTCTTTAGATATAGATATTATTGTGAGTTTCACCAGTTGTCAGCAACTTCTTCAAAATCTTTGTGCTTTCGGATACATCCTAGGAAAAGGAAATGACAATCAGCATTAGCTACATCCCTGTTAACAAAATAGAAACAAACCAAAACCCACCAACCCTCGCTATCACCCGTTCCTGTTTTCAATATTATGAGTATCTGTCTGGTAAACATGTTAATTGTAAACAAATATCACCTCAATGAAAGTAGCTAGAAAACTCTCAAAGGCACCAAAAGGAACTTGCAGTTTAACAATGCAATGGATTTTATCAATTTGGCTTTTTCCTCTTTTACAGTGGAGGAAGAGCCTGCATTTTCACTGTTTTTTTCCTTCCATAGATGTAAATGAGTACATTACCATAGAATGGCCTAGGTTGAAAAGGACCACAAAGATCATCGAGTTTCAACCTCCCTGCTATGTGCAGGGTCTCCAAGCAGCAGACCAGGCTGCCCAGAGCCACATCCAGCCGGGCCTTGAATGCCTCCAGGGATGGGGCATCCACAGCCTCCTTGGGCAACCTGTTCCAGTGTAAACCTGTTTTAAGTTTAAACATTTAAGAAAGCTAACTGATAATTTCCATACTTCAAGCTGAAGTAAGTACTTCAATACACGCAAATGCCTTCTATCACTGAAATGGAAGTCCAACTGGCAAAACTGAGGAGGGCGTTGTGCAATGTGAACCGACTATACTTTGATTAAAGTGTTTCAGAAAGCAGCAAAACATTCACCTCAGCATCCCAGAATACCTTGATTTTCTGGGTTAGCGCAAAAACATTGTATCATCTTTATAACTGAGTTAGTAGCTCCAACATTTAAGAAGCTTTCAGATACGGCATAAATCAGTTAGGCTTTACAGGTTAGGTGGGTCATATCACCACCTAAATTCTGGTGAAATAGAAAGACAGACCAAATCTCTCATTAATTTTTAAATATGGAATTTTACCTTGACTAAATTCTTCAGGGACTTAGAAGAAAGCAGAGGTTTGAATGCCTCAATTGTAACCGTGTCCAGTTTGATGATATCAGTGTAGCACTGGTACAGTACTGCAGGAATCTGCCATACTTGACAGTAACTCAGAACTAGATACAAATGAAAACAAAACGTGTTACGTTCAGCAGCGAACAGGCACATGAGAAAATAAACTATCAAAAAGCAGTAATGCACAGTTCCATCTTTTTTGCTGGTAAATATCTTCAAGAGCAATGTTTAATTAACAAACTAAGGCAATGTGAGCTTTTATTGGAATGAAACAAAAATGCAAACTACAGATATTTTTTTTAGAAAAATCATCCAACTTTTAGCTCTTTCCAGATGAGGTTTTCCTCATGGATGCTAACATTAATTTGGTACTCTATACAGAAAAGCCTTACAGAGGTTTCATTACAGCACATGATAAAACCAAATTTAACCTTTACACGAGGCCGATCAGCAGCATCATGAAACCTGTTACCTCTAACAAGCAGAAAGAGCTTATGAACCTCAAACTGGACGTGTTCATATTTTACAAGGCAACATCTAAGATGGTGAATTGTTAGGAATTAATTTCCAAAAAAGCCGATCCGGTCGACAATTCACATCATCAAGTAAAAAGTTAGAATTACAAACGGATTTTCTTCAAAGCAAATTTTATATTGCCACTGTGAGACTGAAAAAATACCAGCAGCAGGAAGATCTCGCACAATGTTTGGTTGCTCCAGCAGTGGACAGCAGACCTCCTCTTTGAATTCTTTCGTCTTCAAGGCTTTCAGAAATGGAGATGGAAGGGTCAGAGTGGATTCCTGAGTTTTATACTCAGCGACAGGGCATGTTGAAAGAATGGTTACTTGTAAGCCTTCCTTCCTTATATGGCCAAAAACCTGTAAGGAAAATTGTGCCGATAAAGGAACGTTTTTCTTCTCACATTAACAATGTTAAAAACACAGACATGAATTTCAATTTGAGTGCAGGCAGCAAAGAGCAGTCTTTGCTTGGAAGGCTAACTAAAATTTGATTCACAATCCCTTGAATGGAAATTCCATGTGGGTTCCTTTCACGACAGAAGTTAAAAAATGAAGAGAACAAAGAGCTAACATATTTACCAAGTGTACTAGTCTTCTTGAGAAGCTTCAGATTTTCAGCACTATCCTTTCACCTGCAAATATATTAAGGCTTACTATTTTTACTAAGGGTGACAGCAGAAGAAAAAACAACTCCAAATAAAAACCAGGTTGCTTGTAACAGCAAGGTAGCTCAGTGGGTTCAGAGACATTACAAATTGAAATTGTGCTCCCCAGATGTTGTTTCTGATTTACGCTGTTCTTAAATTTATGATGACTCATTTTCAAATACTCAGATTTTATTTAATTACGCTCAAGTTGAACAGAGAATTGAGAAAATATTTTTTTCCTGCAGCTTCCCTCAAAGTCAAACAAGCCTAAAATAATATCACGCAAAACATGTATTTGGATCTACTGCACACCATCACAAAACATACTGCACAGCCCTTCACTGTTTTGAAAGAATCTATGTCAAAATGGGAAGTATGAGAAATGTGCACTTTCCCTCTCAACCCTCTCCTCCAGATTTATGATCAGAAAGGAAATAAGGCATTTGGTAAACATTATAGAAGCTTGCCTATTTCTGTACCTAGCACCAATCACAGAAGTGGACCTGATGACTCCTTTACATCAGTGTGCTACCACTGTAATACAAAACTGATGTAACTTTTCAGAAGCACTTATTTTTAAATTAATGGGATGTTTACTGTCCTGGTTTTGTTTGGGATAGAGTTAATTTTCTTCATGGTGGCTGGTATGGTGCTGTGTTTGGATTTAGGATGAAAATAACGTTGATAGCACACTGTTGTTGTAGTTGTTGCTGAGCAGTGCTTACACAGAGCCAAGGACATTTCAGCTCCTCGCACTGCCCAGCCAGCAAGGAGCTGAGGGGGCACAGGGAGCTGGGAGGGGACAGAACCAGGACAGCTGACTCTGGCCTACGTGGACGTCCCATAACATGTGGTGTTATGCTGAACAACAAAACTGGGGGAGCTGGCCAGGGGGACTGCCACTGCTCCAATACTGGCTGGTGGTGAGCTACTACACTGCATTGTGCACCACTTGTTTTGACTGGCTTTGTTGCTACAGTTTGTTTTACTCCTTTCTTTCCTCTTCCCAGTCCCATTTTTATTAAATTGCCTTTATCTCTTACCCACAGTTCTCTGTGCTTTTCAATTTTGTCCCTCATCCCATGGCAGGGTAGGGATGAGCTAATGCCAGTGTGGTGTTTATCTGCCTGCCAGGTGAAATGACAACTGTTCACTCTGCCTGGGAACACTGCTGGTATCAAGAGAAGTTCTGCAAAAGTTCACATCTTTATTTTGTCAGTGATCATTTACTGAGAGCACAAATGAAAAAGTCTGGCTCGTGGAAACTGTGAGAATTTCCAGTTAGTGAGATATACAAAGAATACAGAACAGACCTATAACTCAAGCTAAAAGCAAAAGCATAACAACTTAGCTGTAAATTCTAAATACTCAGTAACACTGACTCAGTTAAAACTGTACACTTCTACTGTTCAAAACCACTCACATTTGAAATAATACATACACAAGCAGCTGGAAAAACAGAAATGGAAAAGACAGTGCAAACCACAAAAATCTTTCTTTTCCCAATTTAAACGAAGTGCAAGAAAGCGTGGAATACAGAAAAACCACAACGCTTAAGATTCCAAGGTTTCTAAAATTTCAAATCAACCACTAATGCCTCACCAGGTCAAATAAACTTATCAACCAGCCATGGAATGACAAGAAAACCAGTTTTCCACAAATGCGGGTCTGAAATCCCTGTAACACTCAACAAAGTTACCCCAGAATTTCATCTCCTTTGCCTTCCCACAACTGTTGTGGTTCTCTTGTACAATTTTCCCCTGCACCCACATAATCCTCCTTACGTGCTGGCTTAGACAGCTGGCAGAGGAGACAAAGCTGCTTGGGGACTGGCTGGGCATCAGTCAGCAGTAGTGAGCAGCTGCTTTGTGCTCCACTTGTTCTGTGTGTGTACACACACATATAGTAACGATGGTGATCATATATAGTATTATTTCTCTCTTCCTTTTTTTAGTGAACAGTTTTGTTTTTTGTTTTTATCTCTACCTGTAAGCTCTCCTTTTTTGCCCCCAGTTCTCTCCACATCTCACCGAGAGCAGGGGGAGCGAGCAGTGTGGTGCTGAGCTGCCCACAGGATTAAACCACAACAACCAAATAAACCACACCTCCCTTGAGGCTAGGATGGGACTGGGACGCATATCCAAAAATCAACAGCCTGAAAATTCCCCCTGGAGTTACTTTACTAAAATCAAAAGGATATTATTTGGGGAGGGGTGAGAATCTGAATGACTAGCAGTACTTGCATCCTTGAATCACAATAAGGCTGCCCATACAGCAATCTGAGTAGATTGACAAACAGGACAGATAATACTTCGGAAGCAGCTTCTTCTAGACTTCCACCTTGTGAAAGAAACAGATCACACCCATTTGTGAAGACATCATCTACCCTGAATTTTTACAATGCTTATCTGGCAGCTGTACAAATTATGTTATAACTTCATTACAGAAGGATTCTCCCAGAGCTGAAATACCAGTTGAAACAAGTCACTGAGAAGATGAACAGGAAAAAGTTTGTAAAACAGGAAAGGACCAAAATTGAAACTCTCCAAAAAAGTAACTGCACAGTGAGTTATGGTAAACATAACTGGCAACATCTAGAAAAGAATTTCACAGAATTCACTAATTCTACATTTGTTGAGTACTTAAGTCACAGCAAAAAAAAAAAAAAAAAGAAAAAAAAAAGCTATTTACAGTACTGTCAGGTATAGAAGAGTAGAGAGAAGAGGCAGATGCACTAACTTGAAGGTCCTAAGATTTCATTGCTCAATATGCTGTCTTGCAGTTATACCTTTTCAAGCCACTGGAACTGCTGATCTTCAGCAACATAGCAACTACACTGGCACAACAAAATCTGACAAAGGAAAAGAAAAAAAAAAATTTTGTTTAATTTGTTTATAGAACACAATAGTAGCTTACAATCACATGTAAAGGTGGTATGACTACAGTCAACAACTTGTTTGGTACTCCTGGGATTCTTCATCTCTGTTTTAGCACAAGTTTTTCATTCGCAGCCTCACATGAAACATTTCACCATGTAGGGGGGACCTCATTGCAGCCTTTCAGTACTAAAGGGAGCCTATAAACAGGAGGGGAATCAACTCTTCAAAAGAGTAGAGAACAGCAGCACAAGGGGAAATGGTTTTAAGTTGAGGAAGGGAAGATCTAGGTTGGATGTCAGGCGGAAGTTCTTCACTATGAGAGTGGTGAGGTGCTGGCACAGGCTGCCCAGAGAGGCTGTGGATGCCCCGTCCCTGGAGGTGTTCAAGGCCAGGTTGAATGGGGCCCTGGGCAGCCTTTCTAGTATTAAATGTGGAGGTTGGTGGCCCTGCATGTGGCAGGGGGGCTGGAGATTCATGATTCTTGAGGTCCCTTCCAACCTGGGCCATTCTGTAATTCTGTAATACCATCTTTGCTTTAAACTCCACAAGCCAGAACTCAAAGTGGTTTTAGTGACCATAAAAACCCTTCATATCTTCTTGTGAGAATAATCCAAAATGCCATAGCTGTAATGTTTTATCCTGTTTGTGCTGGGCAAGGTGGGGATGAAAGGAGCTTGCTCCCTTTTTCAGAATACTAAAATACACAGAAATCCACACATAAGTCACTTACTGTTGGATCTGATATTAATTGATAGAACAAGCAGAAAGAATCTGTTGGGAGGACACTTGTTGCATTGGTTGTCTGGCACCACTCATTCCACAGTTTCACAGCTCCAACTACTTTCCAACATAAGGAATCCAGAATAAAAGACGACAGAAAAGCTGCAAAGAATGCTAATGTTAATTTATAATGAACAAAATCTCTATTCTACAAATAAACAGTTGGAGTGAAATATTTCTTTTCAATATCCTCAAATTAAAATGTACAGTAAAAACATTTTTATTGACAGACATTCAACCAAATCCAGAGAAGACTGTGAGTAATTTTGCTGAATCAAGACATAAAGAACTGTCCTACATATAGGTAGAGATCTCTATCATTAACAACACATATTAAGAACTGCATCACTACAGCCAATTAGGATTCCTTCAGAATATACTAATAACAAGTGCAACTAAATATTTTGTCTCTAGTAGCTCTTGACATATGAGATTCAACAGATTTCTAAGGAAAAAATAACAGAAGTCAGCAAGGCAGAACTTTGGCTCCAGGAAGCAGACACATGAGCATGCAACTTAGTGGCAAAAGAGCTGCTAAATCAAATTACTATAAATCAAAGTAGTTCCTATAAAAGAGCAGACCTAAAATGCATATTTAACTACTTTTAAAGGAAAATCCTCAAGAAAGAAAAAAACAAGTTGAGGAAGTTAACTAGGATAAAGATGACCTAGATGTAGAAAAGACTTAAGATGACTCCATATCCAAAGGGAAACAGCTGTTTAGAAGCTCAAGGCCATGGTATGCATGTATGGGAAGGGGAAAGGCTGTCTCAAGACTTCAATGTGTAACCATCTCAGAGCACTACGAACGAGTATAGGACCAAAGTGTAAGAAGGCGACCGAACAAGAAAGAAGTTATACCAAAAAAAATCCTTGCTCACTGGTAATTAAAAAAATGTGAGGAGGACTCAAAGTCAGAAATTTCTGTATGTAATCCATATTTTGCCAAGAATGTTAAACTAAATGGGAAGGGGGATGATTAGGACCTGGAAAATTTCCAAAATCAGAACAGTTAAGTTTCAGAGAAGCTTCCCATACTCAGGCAGGAAGAGATGACTGACATCCCAGAACTTTAGAAAGAAAAAGGATGAGTGAAATAACACTTGTAATATTAACAAGTGTAACCCACATATCTGGTTCAGTAGTAAAAAGCCATCTGGGCACAGCAGGGATATTTCAGACATTCTGAAATACAAGCAGAAGAGCCATAGATGACTTACGCACAGCTTTATGACTGCACGGCTTTATTTACAAGCACCACACCGAGCTTCGTGCCGTTATCAAAAAGCAGGTTTTGCAAATTAACCAACAATCCAGGTAAGAGCATGACGCACGAGGTTAAACCCAGTTAAACCCGCAGACAAAGCACGTTCCTATTATCGCGCCGCGACCCAACCCAACGTGCTGCTGGCACAAGGACCGTGCTTTGGCCATTCCATCCCCACGCGCTCGGTTTCCCACCTACCGACAGCGTTGTGTCCTACGGCGACGACGAACCTGGAGCACGGCAGGGGTTCCTCGGCAGGGCTCCCGGCGGCTCCCGGCGTCCAGAACGCGGTGATCTCCCTGCCGAGAGAGGCCGGGCTCGCAACTCCCTCCGGGAAGCACGGCGCTGCGCAGCGCTCGCATCCCACACCACTACCTTTTCTGCTGCAGCTCCCTGCGGATCTCCCTATCCTCAGCCGTCTCCTCGGTCTCCTCCTCATCGTCCACGCCGGCCCGGGAAGGAGCGATCACCACCTCTCCGAAGAACGTCGCCATCACCTCGCCGTCACCGCCTCCCGCCTTCCTCTCCCCCGCGGGAGGGCACCGCGCAAGCGCGCCGAGCCGCTCCGCTGCGCCGGTACCATAGAGTTTCTCTCAGCGCCACGACGCTCTAACCGCGCCGACCATAGAGAGCGGGCACGGCGGGAGGACCGGCAGCTCCAGCCCGAGCGTGTGTCCCCAGCCCCCCCTTATCGCCCCGTTTGGTCTGACTAGAGCCACGCCAAGTCAATAGAAGGAACTGCTGTTCCAAGAGAGAACGCGTTCAGTCAGTGAAGAGTAAAATAAATACATTCTTATACGGGTGATAGGAAAAACAAATGAAACAAAAACTCTTTAATTACCTCTCCTCCGGTCTGTCTATAAAACAAGGAGATACACAACAGCATTTGCTTTGCCTATAAAATAAAGCGTTCTGCTCCTTAAACTAGCAGTTCCCTCCCAGGTATGGGAAAGCTGAGGCCAGAGGCTGCTCCCAGCCTTCAGGGCCATCACAAACCCATGGTGTGTGAGCACAGTGTGACAGGGCGGCTGAACGGCAAGAAAGAAAAACATCTTTTTGAGTCTGAATCAGAAATACAAACCTACCAAACTGAGATTTGACTGTTTAATAAAATAGAAATTTAAAAAGGAGTCCTTGTAACAGATTGAACCCAACTACTGAGGGTTGTATTTCACAGAACAGTGACCGTGAGCAGCTGCTGAACAGTTCAATCCACATAGGGGTAACAAATAACCACTTACTGTCTTTAACAAAGCTGCTCAGAAGAGCCAGGTCTCCTCACTGAACACAACCATGTTCCTATTTCGTGTACCAACTTAAAGGAATCAAATAAACATCTTGAGCTTATTAAATTCTAACATTATATTTAAGAATTATAGTCTAAATAAATAAAACTCCTGAGGCAAGTGACAAACTAGCTTATTCTTGGACTTCATACAGAAGTTTTCTACTTTTCTATACTGAGATAACATTCTAGATACCAAAATGTGATAGCCAGTGCACCTTTTGGCAAAATGTCAGCAACAACACTGGAGAAGTGCTTCTCAGTAACTGCTGCCAGCACTTTCATTACTTCACTGCCAGTTGTAAAAGCACTTACTATGTTACTAAATGTGATTATGAATCTGGGCTTTTTTCCCCCAAAGCCTTTCAAGATGCTATTACCTGTCCAGTCTGCTAGAAAACTAACTCATGAGCTTGCTGTTTCAGTTTCAGCTGAGTCACAGCTAACTGCTTTGACTTATCTCCTACTGAACCAGAGAAACCTGAGAAACTGAACCAGCAGAGAGGCAGGAAAGCCACAGCATAGAGTGAGAAAGGAGTAGAGCACCTTGTGTTGGATTGAAGACAGTGATTTGGCAGGGGGCCTAACCAGCTCCAGGGAAAAGAATTTAGAGGTGCTATATGCATTCTCCTGTTTGATGCATAACCAACCAAAAATGTATATACTTTTTTTTTTTTCCCCCCGGACAATTCATCTTCTATGTAATAATTATTTTTTGACAACAGCCACCTCAAACATTTCAAAAATTGGCAGATAAATGGCAGCAATCAAAACCGATACGTTTAATCAGTGCAAAAATCTAACATTGAAGCACTTAAAAGTTTAAATGTGGAAGACCAACAGAGATTTAGCAAAAATGGTCTGGAATGTAAGAACCCTGCACCTCCAACTTCTCACGCATAAAAAAGAAACAACAAACAGAACAAGTGTTTTGTTGGTTTTTCTATTTTATAAAGAAAACACACAAAAACCCTTAGGCCCAAGAGTTCACCTGCATTTCATATTCTTAAGTTTACAGTATAGAAGTCACATTAATGATAGTACTACCTGTCAGTATAAACCCTCTCTTCACCAGCACCAATATGCTTTTTTAAGTGGCAAATACGCTTTTCTCAACTGGTAACTGGTTCTAGTTGTATGTTTTCATTAATGAACGTACAGAACATTTAACATCTGTACTAACAGAAGCTGTAATGCTGTTAACTCAGTGACTGTTCATTACTCGTTTGATGCAATACTAGCATCCGCTGAATTTTTATAGCGTACACTATTATTTATAAGCCTGTTAATATCGTATATGATTTCTTACAGCATTAGAGATGTTTGAAATTTGTTCTCGAATGTTGAATGACCTAGGTAGTATTCCATTGCAGCACCCATAACAATAATACTCAACATACTGCTATTAACCTGTTACGCAGTGTTTTAACTTTTTTTTTTTTTAAACTCTTGTTATATGTAATAAAATACCAGTAAAGACAAAAAAATTGCCCCTATAATGAGGCACATTTTGGCATCTGTGCTAAATGCTGCTACATGGGCAGGCAAGTGCAAGTCAAAATATGAAAAGGAGAAAGTCATGATCTAATCACATTCATAACTTTTTCATAGAAAAATATAAATATATTCCCTGAAATGTAGGACAAGGAAGAGCCAGCATCCAACATGAGTTCTAGTGCTATTACCATTAAAAAAAAAAAAAAAAGTGGGCTGGCTTTTCCTTTTAAGGTTACGTTTCACAAGCTGCATCACCTACACCTCTGTCATCGTCGTCGTCGTCGCAATCGTCGTATCTAACAGTCCGCCTACCCCTGTTTCGAGTTCTTATCGTAGTACGCCGGTTAGCTCTTCTATATTTGGTATATTCCAAATCTTCAGAGTCATTTTCTTGCTTAGGTTTCCGACGTTTCCTTCGCTGGGGTCTTCTGGAACGCTTAGGTAAATTTGAAATTTTTTTTCTAACGATGCCTGTTTTTCTCTTTTTTGTTTCTGTGGCATTACTGTATATACTGTTATCAGTTCCGGAGTCTGAATCGGAAGAACAGTTGAGATTGGCTTTTGAGCTCCCTGCAGCTCCACGTGTTTCCACATTCTTTGATACTGAGCTTTTTTCCTCTACCTTCTTCCCTGCTGCAGATTCTGATGCTTCGTTTAAGTCATTTGATAATTTCAATCTTTTCAAAGGAGCTCTGGATTTTTTCTTCCGTGCTCTTCTGATAGTTTTAGTTTCACGTTTAGCTAACTCAGAGCCCACCTCCTCTTCAGAGTTGCTCATGTGATGGTTGTAGGCTGAAGTTGACTGACCAGAAGTTCTCCACTTTCTCCCATTTTCTACCTTGTGGTTTGTGGAATTCTCCTCTGAAGAGTCAAATGTATTCTTAAGACCTGAATCACTTTCAGTTCTCTTTGTCTGATCGTCATTATCATCATTCTCCTTTTTAGTCACTTCTATCTCCACCTCAGATTCCGTTTTTTCATCTTCAGACTCACTAATGTATTTTCTCTTCGGAGCAGATGACCCAGAACAAAAATCATTTTTTCCATCAGAATCCTGTTCTTTCTCATTTTCAGACATCACACTAACATCTATATCTGAGCTGCTGATCAGTTTTTTCTTGGATGCCGCAGATGCACTGCCATGAAGCTGCCTTCTGTTCTTCTTCACTGTGCAAACACTCTCTGAGCTCGACAGCTCTTCCTTTGTATCACTCATTATCTTAATCTTATTAGCTGCTAGAGTGGCACATCTGCGTGGATTTTTCTTTTTTGTCACATTAGATACCTTTATGTGTTTCCTGTAGTTAATGATAAACGTCCTGCTCCTGAGCACTTTCCCACTTTGTCCAGGCTCCTCAGATGTAGATTCTACAAAACAAAATATTTAAAATTTCCTTTAATAAACAGCTGATTTATTAAACATTAACACTACCACATTTAATGAAATATACAAATGCATGTTTTTATTTAAACCATTATGAGCAATCTACCCTAACATTTTACTAAGGATACAGCCACTCATTTCTGAGCATGTTTTTAACTCTCAGGATTAGTCTTCTGCTTTCATATGATGAAAGGTTGTACAGTAACCTGTAGCATCTCCCTGTAAAAACTGCCTTACAAATTACCAACTTAGCCAACAGCCTTTCTTGTACTCCTACTTCCATCATTAAAGCTATAACTTCTATTACTGCTTTTACTTGATCATTCAAAATGAATCATAAATTTTAGACTTTATTCTTACAAAAATATTATAGATTATACAGCCAGAAGTCCAGGGTGAATATCACTAGTTTACACCAGGGAAGTGTTATATTGTATTGGCCTATTACCTCTTGGTAATAGAAATAACAATCAATTTTGCCACAGCTTGAGCCCAGTGCCTTGATGATTCTCTACCTGTACTCCCTGCAGACAGATTGAAAAATCATGGCAGCTTTTCTTATCTTACTTCACAGAAAGGTAGGCCACTAAATATTTTTCAAGTTAACATTTAAAGACAAGGAGGTTTAAAGTGATTTTTTTTTTTTTTTTTTTTTTTTTTTTTTTTTTTAAATGGAGGGATGAAGAAAGCTTGTCTTGCTAATGCTATTTCAACTACTGAGTCTAAAGGCCTAGCATCTTTCGAGAATGACAGCTATTCAGAGACTGCCTGAGACAAACTCCAGTGAGGTTCAGTGCCTGGCTCCTTCTGGCCAGACTACTGTGTTCAGCATTGTTACAAATCATTCAGGCTCCTTCCTCAGTATACCACCTGTGAAGTTAAGATAGGACAACATTTTTCCTCAACTCTGTAAAGAAAAAAATGCCATGAAGATGTACTCTAAGAGACTAGACAAAAAACAGCTCTACCATGACAAATTGTTTATGTTTTTTTAAACGTTTCAGCAGCTAATTCATGAGACTGAATGAAAGACTGAAGGACAGTAACATCACATTTTGCACAAGATAGACTTTATGTAACACACTACCAGACTATTAAACTTGTACAACCTGTACTTTGTACACAATCTCAAATTGGCAGTAAATTTGCATAAAGCTTTATTTTATTTTACTTAAAGCATCTTACTAGAATTAAAATCCACTCTGGAGTAACTGCAACATTCCCATACATCACAGTAATAAAAGACACAAGTTTACTGCAACTACATTAGAGTATCATGCATTAAATGCTGCAAAGGTACAGATTGTACAGACAGGGAGGATCAAATAAAGAGCTCCATTAGCCACAAATTAAGATCTACAAGAAAACATTTACAAGACAGACACCAAGATATAAAGATCTCATCCATCCAGTTTACTGTTGTGACAAGCAGTCCTGTAGTACATGCTATCAAACTTTAAAAGTGGGAGTCCAGGCAGCAATACTGGATAGGAATATCACACACACAGTCTCTTATGCACAGCCAAATATCCAAATGAATTTATGTTCTATAAATACTAAAGTATTTAAATAAAAGCATGTGTGTACTCCAACAGTATACAAATAACAGCTTCTACAAGTACAAACCTGCTAAGTTTCTTATTTACAAGTAACAGCCTCTTCAAGAGAGAGTAATACATGTGCCTGTTGGTAAACCACAGTAAACTAGGCTGTGCTAATAACATGCCTGCTACACCCCTTAACAGCTGAGGAGCAAAATGAGCTAGAGAACATCTGCCAACATAGAAAATAGCTATGTGACTACCTGTGGTGGTATGCCAAATTAGAGAGTAGAAAAACTGAAGTATCAAATACATGTTTTAGTGTAAATGTTCACAGCTATTAATCAGTTCTATTAATCAATTCATATTGATTAATAGACAACTAACAGTTCAACAGAACCACATGGGAACCACTAACTCCACAAGTAAAGAAAACTGAATACCCAAAAGCTACTTATTATCAAGAGCATTGCACAGGACAATGATATACTCCTCATTCACATAAAAGCAGGTCTCCAATTCAGTCCTACATCTTTAACTGCCTTGGCTCTGTATATATCAGGTCTTTCTCTTGATTTTTAAAACATGCTCTCCAAAATCACATCCAAACCTGAAACATTGGTAATCCAAAAATCTGGGAAAAGCCAGTCTAAGCTTTAGAACATTATCATCACAGCATCAAAATGCATCTCTACTTTGAAAAGCATGCTACGTATCACTGACAATAAAAGCACAGAATGGCCTGGGTTGGAAGGGACCTCAAGAATCATGACTCTCCAGCCCCCCTGCCACATGCAGGGCAACCAGCCTCCCCATTTAATACTAAACCAGGCTGCCCAGGGCCCCATCCAGCCTGGCCTTGAACACCTACAGGGACAGGGCATCCACAACCTCTCTGGCAGCCTGTGCCAGCACCTCACCACTCCCTCTGTAACGAACTAAAGAAAATCCAAAAGACAAATCAAGTTAAAGATTCCAGTATATGCCATGGAAATAAAAATAATTCAGACGTTATCAAATTCATTTTGAAAGACTACAAAATTACTTGAAAATAAATCTGCTTTAGCACAGAAATTCTGAACACAAAAAGGCAATAATCAAAAGAAAGAACTATCACTTCATACAGAAACTCATAGATTATCATTATTGAAATTCTTAAAACAAGGAGCAGACTGACCAAAGTGAACAAATTCCTCCTTTTGAGATACCTTGAACTTCACACAAGACCATTCATATATATTCCCTAATATATATGCATAGAGAAGGAAGTGCTGATTAAATATGAAACAGTAGTAACTTAATGACTTTTTCATAGACAAATGTAAACCCTGAATTGCTCAAAAACTTCCAGCATTCATCACTAATTCTAAATACTGAAAAACTGCCACTGCGAAACAAATAATTTCCTCAGTGCTGTTTTGGTGACCTCCCAGTTCCACAGTCAGCATCACCACGTCTTCCAGTTCACCTGCTGATTTCTAGTTCTTGTTTTAGAACAGGGAACACTATACACTTCATAGAGTCCAAATCTCTCCATTCATTACCCATACTAAAATCTACCTAGTCAGTACATGAGGTTAAGATGCATTAACTCAAAATTAAAAATAATTTTTTTTTTTTTACCTTTTCTAAAGATCTTTGTTTTTCCTTTTCTCTTCCTCTTTTTTGTTTTTGAAGAAGCGTCAAAATAATTACTGTGATTAGAATTTGTTTCAGATTCTGTATCAGAAGAGTCATTGAAATCAGCACCAGGTCCAGAATTAGGGCTCGCTGTAATTCTACATGGCACCAAGGTTTCTGAAACAACACTTCTTCCATCCTGTCTGTCCTCTGTTTCAGATTCTCCTGTGTCCTCCAAATCACTTAAGACTTTTGCTTTTTTTATAGGTGCAACAAGGTGCAGACCAAACAATTTTCTGGCATTCCACCTATCTGATTCAGAACACGCTTCATCCTCGGAGTTGCTCACAACAAACTTATTTGCAGGCACTGACTGCTCAGCTTTCTGATTGCTCCCATCCTCCGAATTATGGCTTTTGGAGTCGTCCTCTGAAAAGCCTTGTGTAGGACTCCTCGTTTCAGGAGACGCAGAAAGAGCTGTCCCTCGTAACTGCCTATGGCCATTGCTTTGCCAGGTTTTCTGTTTCATCTGCGTATCTGTCTCAGAATCTGAACTTTCATTTTCAGATTCACTAACGAATTTTCTTCGTACAGCAGATGAAGTAGGTAGAGAAGGAACTTTCCTCTTGCTGAGCTGCTCTTCCGGTTCTTTTTCACTTTCAGACTTCAAACCTGCCTCATCCTCAGACCCCTCCAGTAACATTCGCCTGGCTGCAGCTGAGGCATTTCGGTGAGGCAGTTTTCTATTTTTGCATCCAATACCAATACTTTCTGAGCTTGAAACCTCTTCCTCTACATCACTCATTAGTCTTAACTTAGTAGCAGCCACAGTAGCACTTCTGCGTGGGATTTTCCTATGTCTCCCTGTACTATTACTCAGAGTCTCGGATGTCATCACTGAAGTATTTTCAAAATCACTTTCATACAACCTTTTCCTGACAGCTTTTCTTGTATTCCCATTCTCCTGGGGAAGTGTACCTGTGAAGCAGAAGAGGGATTAAAGTCTTATGTTCAAGAGTAGTCGCTTTTTCAGCTTTCAAATCTGGAACAGGTTCAATCCACAGACATGACAAACAGAGCACATCCCCCTACTAGTAGGTAGATGATTTTGTTATCTGGCAAGAAAAAGAATCGCAGAATCACATAATGGCCTGGGTTGAAAAGGACCTTAAAGACCAACTAGTTTCAACCCCCCTGCCATGGGCAGTCACCAACCTCTAAGACCAGGATGCCCAGAGCCATGTCCAACCTTTATATCATGAATTTTGGATTCACTCCAGTTTTCTGAAAACTGCTTTATAGTTTTAGTGCTTCTACTTTAAGAAACAAAGCACTTCAAGAGAAGCTCTCTCAGTAAACTCTTGGCTTCAGCCCTCCCTACCCTAAGTACTGGAAAAAAAAAAAAGGGAAATATTCAGAAAGCAGCATTTTGAGAGCAAAAGATCTACTAGCAATCGAACAAATTATATTACAACACACAACAGTTAAAAAATACTAATTACAATTAGTTTTCTATGGATGTACATGTATATATATACACACACACACACACACACACACACACACCTGGCTCATGGGCCGTCCAGAAGACAATTACTCCAATCTTACCTATTTGTTTTCTTTGAGCAGCTTGATTTCTGGTTACCCTACAACTGATGTTCTTTCTTCTACATACACCATTGTGTAGTGGAGGTGACACAAGAGCCACAGAGCTTTCTTTGCTCTCTTCTGAGCTCTCTTCTGTAGAGGATGAAGAGGATGTAGATGAAGCTAAAGAACCTTCTACTTCACTTTCTGCTAAAAAAACAAATCCTTGATTAGAATATTGAACAGTTAGTTTTAACTTAGGAAGTGCGTTTTGCTCATGCAGGAAATCTTATTTCCTCACAATTTTATCTAACAATACGCTTTCTCTCATGTCTTAATCTCTAGCACATAGGAAATGGTAGTTCCACAAAATATACAGTTCCACATTCATGAGGTGTCTGGTAATCAGTTTAAGTGGACATGTTTAAGTTTCAAATAAAATAGCAACTATGTTATCTGAAAAGAATATTCTCTCTCTATCTGAGAGAAGCACCTTAAAATTGAAATATTTGCCAAATCTCTTTTACCAGGATTAGTATCCTTGCTCTCTGAAAGAAACTGAAGTTTCACCAATGTAAAGTTTAGGGAGGAAAAAAAAAAAAAAAAAGAGGAAAGATTTTATGACTCTGGAAACTTAATCTAATATACATAGGTGTATAACCTTTATTTTATATCAAATGCACCACGTTTTCTTCTGAAGAGGCATTCATACACCACAACCACTTTTCTATAACAGCAGCTTGAAATGAAGAATTCTAGTACAGTATTTGATTTAAGAGCATCAAGTCATAAAGGTTTGTATGTCAACTTACCAGTCCTACTCACTCAGCTTTGCTTTCAATCTCCATACAAAGCTGTAGTAAAGTACTGTCTGTTTGACTGCAAAATAGATACATAATGCAGCCAAGGCAGCTCTGTATCAAAGTAAACTATGGGAGCAATAGATTCCTTCTTAGGAATACATTTTTTTCATTAATGAAATTAATCAACTGCATTCTATGAGATTTTACAGCAGAATATTCTTCAGTACACAGAACTTTTTATTAGTAAGTAAAAATACACAGAAATCTGTACTGCCCGAAATGCAAAGTGCATAAGAAAGTTGTCTGAAGTTTTTGCATTGTTCAAGTTTACATTTTTAATTCAGAATACAGTTGGCAAATAGAGCAATTATAAAGGGAAAAGAAACATTAGTAGGCAATGTGTAGATAAGACAAAGATGAAAACCCTCATTTGGAACAGATTTCATTGATTACCTGATGACAACGTTGAACGGTTTGTTAGTGTTGTAGATCTAGCTTTTCCATTCCTTTCAAAGGATGTCAGGCATGCAGAATCAGAGGACTCTCCAGATGAACTACGGTTGTAATTGCTAGCATTTGTCTTATGGCTTGCAACACAGGCTGCTCTGCTTGAGGTAGGTTGACTAAAAGAATCTTCCTGTTCAGATTCAATTTTTGCCTGAGACTTTAATGGTTTCTGCTTGATATTTCTACTGAAAAGGGAAAGGAGTAGAAGCAACATAGCTTGTAAAACTACTAAAAAAAGCCACAGACAGTTAAGTATTTTAAAAGTAATTTTCTCTGAAAGCTTAATTAACCATAAACCATGTGATTTTATATTTACAGAAGGCTAGTTTTGTAATCTAATATGGTTTGGGACAGTTTTAATTTTGATGAAGTATTAACTGTGTTTATTAATATAACAGCCTATGCTCCTAATGAAGTTAAACAAGAAAAGACATTATCTCTAAAAAAAAAAAAAAGTAACACTAAATACCTTCTATACCTATGTCATCCTATTGTTGCAATCTGTTGGTAAACAACAGCCTCAACCTCTGCTGAACTCAGTCTCTTGTTAGCTGCACATAAATCCCCAAAGTACATGATATGCATACTATTATTCCATTATAAATTGAGTTCCAGGAACGTGATGAAACAGCATCTTTCAAGAGTTTATTGTCTAAAATGCATGTTTGGAGAGCAGCTCACCAATTACATTCTTCCTTAAAATGCATTCTAGAGTGCTACACTCAGTCCTATTTGATCACAGTAAATTCACAATGTTCTAGATGGGAAAGGGCACACATTACACATAAGCAATGCAGAGGCTACCAGGCAAAAGAATATAGCTTATTTTTACATTCAGAACTACTCTTTTGTCAGTTTGTTGCTTACAACCCAAAGTTTTCAGATATTTTAGAGACCTATGAGACACATATGCTCTCCTGCATAATAGTTTAACAACAAACACTCTCCAAGAATTCCCAAAGATTCAGTCTTGCAAAGCACCACTGAACTGTAAACAAGTCACATACAGGCTCTTCAGAGAGGAAAAACAGTGGTGTTTCAAAGGAAGATTCCTGCCTACTGCTGTGTATTTGTAACATTATTAAACTGTTTTGCTAGAAAACACTGAGAGCTCAAGAAAAATGCCAAGCAAAACTTCAAGTTCATCCTCAGATATGCTTACAGTGTAATCCAACATTTATGCACAGAAGAATAAAGACAACTATGTCAGAAGGGTATTCTTCTAATTTTATTCTTAAAACTGTATTACTGTCCCCTTCACTATCAGATAAGTAAGGCCAGAGAGAGTGGGAGAAAACCATATGCTCAATTCCAACAATCTACACATTTGTTTTTGTATTTTGTATTATGTTTCACTTAATCCCATATGCTGATTAACAATACAAGAGTAAATCATATCAACCGGAAAAGAGCAGATTGCTACAGCAATTAAAAAAAAAACATCTAAGTTCCATAGGATTAAATTGCTTGTGCATATAGTAAGATAATATATATGCAGCAAGAACATGTTTTATTATTCTAGTCAGATTATCTAGTCAGATTAAAAGTTCATTTTCTCACTGAATTATTTAGAATTAAGCATAAACAAAAAAAAAAATCCCTGTTCTATACTTCAATCCCTTCCCCATTCCACAGGCAACTTTACACTACCACAGAACTCCCTTTAAGCACGTTTATCTTACTCTGCAAGAGAAGTAATTCCAACAATTATTACTAGAGTTAGCTAGCTAGCCACTTCATAAAACAATTGTTCTGTTCTGACTAAATATGACAGTGAATGCAGTCAGTTCATAATTTGTTACCTGGGCGTTTTGGTAGGATGCTGCACTGAGCTTTGACTCTGAATTCTTCTAGCGTATCTCTGGTTTCTTCGTATCTTTTCATTCTGCTTCTGACCATTTTTGAAATCTGAAACAATTCTCCTTATTTTCTCTTCAAATAGTGCTGACAATCTCAAGGTCATACTATAAATCTGAGGAAGAAGTTTATGTTAGTAACAGAACCTTTCACCCAAGACTAACATCTCTAAAATCAGAAATCATACAGGAAAAAAAAAGAAATGTTTTGTACGATGTACTATAGTGCTATGTAAGACATCAGCAGAGATACAAATGTTTTGTTGCACTTCTCACCATTACCACTTACCACCATCATTAACCAGAAATTTTACTGAAATATTGAAAAATAAAAATTTCTCCAAGATAACACCAAACTGGATTATGAGAAGTGTAAAACTCCCAACAGTAACATCTACCTTTGATTTTTTGTTTGGAGTATAAGACTTTGCATTACTAAATATTAGTCTTATATCTTTGCACAGTTCCATTGGAGTGTCATAATTTCCAGCTTCCAGAGTTTCTTTCACTGTACCAAAGTCCATTGGAGTGTCTATAATATGTCTGTAGTCCTAGATAAAGCATAAAAAAAAGCAGTTCAAGAAGTTGTTAGAGGAAAAAACAATCATCTTGAATTTTATCTATAGAATTCAACAGGAACTAAGATCATCTTAACCACTGGCTCAAGAAACAAGTACTTACCACAGCAGAAAGCTGAGCTTCTGCTGAAACTACTTGATTTAAAGCCTCCACTTCGTTACGTCTTATAACGTATATTTTCAAGATAATCTTCAGAATTTGTTAAATATCGTGATGTGATACAACACCACATACTTGCACATACATTTCTTCAGTTTCTTTTCTCCCAATTTACCTCAATAGCATCTATTTTGTAACAATAACATGTCAGGCAACTGTATTACTGCTAATCAAAATGAGAAAAAAAAGACTGTAATATATCTGCCTGTAATCCTTTCACTAATGCCCTTTACAATGAGAAACTGATCTTGTTTAAATTTAAAACAAGAAACTGAACTCCACAATTGTCTTTTTCTCTTCTAAATGAGGAGTTTTAAAGACTTCCAAAATATTTTCAATACCTGAAATGAGACCCAAACTTAAGATGTGAAGATGGTACGAAAAAAAGTTGCATAATTGTTAAAACATTTATATGTCTTTTCCCCCCATAGGAGCTTGTTCTCTTTTTTCCTAAAAACCAAATAAAGATCTCGAAACCAATACTGCTACATAAGGTTTTCAGCAACAAAATAATTTACTGATGTGGAAGAGGGACCACTAGAGCATTAAGATGCTCTAAGACACATCAGCAGAAAATACAAAACAGATTGGATAGAATCCATACTTCAGATGCACACGTGAACCAAGACCTATGATGCTTCCAGTCTAGACAGAACAAAGAGAAGACGGATTCCCAAAACATGCAGATGACAGCAAAGGCAATATTGCCAACAGAGACAACGGGGTAGCAAGAAAACAATGCAACAAGTAAGGAGTTCACACTGACTGATCTGTTTGCCTATTTTAGTTTCATCCTTCATGTTAACATTACATGCAAAACAGGAAACTCATTTAAAGTATCAAGGTGTTCGTAGACACAGCGCCACTGCTCCACAATTGTTCTGTGCTGTGTTTATATTTTGGTATATCTCATCTCGATGAAGATAAGCATCAATGGTTGAGAATTGAAACCAAAAAAAGAACAAGTCCAAGAGAAACGTGGAGGTTTTATTGTACCAAACGCTAAAAGAAAGAAACAATTTTATCTTATAAGGTTAACAGAACAACTTACAGGATACTGGTCCAAATCAACTGGCTGCCTAAAAGGTTCAGAATCTTCACACTGGAAAATTAAATTCACAAGCTCCATGCACTGTTTTTTCCAGCAGTTTTCATCATAGCCATTTTTCATGCTTTTTCCTCTTTTCCCCCGTCCCTTGAAAAAAAGCCAGGAAAAAACATTATTGAAAAGCTGCCTGAAAAACTGCACAGAAAACTTCTAACTGGAATTATTTCAGAATCACAGCATCAATCACAGAATCACAGAGGTTGGAAGAAATCTCTGGAGATCACCTAGTTCAACCCCCTGCTAAAGCAGGTTCCCTGCAGTAGGTTGCACAGGAAAGCAACCAGGTGGGTTTGAAATATCTTCAGAGAAGGATAGATATTCCACCACCTCTCTGGCCAGCCTGTTCCAGTGCTCTGTCATCCTTACAGTAAAGAAGTTCTTCCTCGTGTTAGTATGGCATTTCCTGTATTCCTGTTTCTGCATGTTGCTCCTTGCTCTACTGCTGCACACCACTGAAAAGAGTTTGCCCCCATCAACTTAACTACCATATTATAGATAGTTGTAAGCATTGATAAGTTCCTATCTCAATCTTCTCTTCTGTAGGCTGAAGAGTCCCAGGTCTCAGCCTGGAGCATCCCCCTCACAAGGAACTGCTCCTAATTATCTTTGTGGCCCTCCACTGGACTTCCTCTAGGATATCCCTGTCTGGGAATCCCAGAACAGGACACAGCACTCCACACCCGGCCTCAACCAGGGCAGAGCAGAGAGGGAGGATCACCTCCCCTCATCTGCTGGCCATGCTCTTGTTTTTAAAACATGCCCCAGGATACCATTGGCCTTCCAGGCCACAAAGGCACACTGCATCACAAAAACGCGCTTCTAAACCACATGCAAAAATGCACTTCCAGGTATTGTATTGTTAACAAACCAACTAGCAGCTTTCTTTCCCTAATGTTTATTAATAAACTGACAAATCATATTTTTTTTTTGCCTTTCAAGTTGTTGTCTTGAGGTGGGTTTTTTTTTTAGTACCAAAAAGTACACAAAAATATCTCCTTATCAATCTTCCAAAGGAAGAAATCTGAATAATATCTGCTGTTAAAATGCTTTGGGTTTTTTTTTTCTGAGCATCTCAGCTGATGAATATTTTCACTTCAGTATCAGCCAGATAATTGAAAGCTGTCATACTGAACAGCATTGATATCAAAATTATGAGAAAGATTCTCTTTGACTATTATGTGGAACAAGTATAGGTGTGTTAAAACAGCAATGAACTATTTATGAAAAGCATTTATTTCTTTTTACTGTCAGGGAAAAAAATAATATGTTTGTTACAAAACAAAGTATCAGTCCCACAGTATTTCAATACAGCCTGTTAAACAATTTTTCCCAGCAAACTTTAATTGGGTATATATGGGAAAGGTTAGCCAACTCACTTTTCTTCTTCTATATGATGTTCTTGGACGGCATTTTTCATCATCCTACACAAAAATAAAGGTTATTTATTTTTTTCCATAAATAATTATGTAATTCTGTGCTCAAATTATTATTAGACCTTATATCATGGTTGAAATAGACTTTTAATCTTACTTTTCTTCAGTTGGACAAGAAATGAGCATATCAAGAACACAGCACAGTGTGTTATGGAAAGTAAGATTCTATTGACATCCCACCACTGGAGGCTCCTACTTGAACTCCTGTCCATAGTATACAGGAAAAACACCAAATAGAAATTGCAACTGGAAGATACCCACCAACTTTGAGAACTTCAATGACAGAATATCAAACAGTAAATCAACTGACAAACATTACAACTTCCTGCATTTTGCTTGTCCTGAATTTGTGGCAAAGAAATCTTTCTGATCAAGTTACGCCTGGTAAAAAGAAAAGCTTTATAACGCGAAAGCACTAAGATGACACTGAAGTAGCCAGACAGCTCAATGTAATGCCTTTCCTACAATATTAACCTCCAAGAGAAAGGAGTCACTCTGCAACTTTTTGAAGCCTTGCTGAATTAGAAATTAAAATGCAAAAAAGATCAGATTGGGCTGTTTGGGGTATGCTGTCAGTAAACATGCAACACTGAACACAAGAACTGTTCTGCATTGAATGCTAGCTGTAGTTTTAAGGTAAATACGTTTCATTGAATCTTCATAGAAGCACATAATGCTAATGTATGATTCATAGTTGCGTGCACAGGAATTCAGTGTTTACCAACCTTCAGCATTTACTACTGCCTAAGTGACAGTTTTAGCTTTAGAAATAACCAAGGATACAGATAATTAAAAATACAAGGAAAGACAGCTATTCATACACTCTTGAAATATTTATATTACATTACTACATATTAACATGCTTTAAAAACATCACAAAAACACAGAATTGTTCTATTTAATGGCCACAGTCCTAGCACAAAGTTTCTTGTTATACTTCTGAACAAGTACAAACAATTCATGTTCTCAATTAAAGCATATCCCCACATCATCCCTCACTTCCCTGATATATTCAGTCATCTCTCAGCTGTGCAAATGTACATATACAAGATACACATACAAGGATCTCTATTTAAAAAAAAAAAGAAAAAAAAACACCAAGCAATTTTGCCATGAATACTTGAAGGGGAGTGCTATTTTCTTACCACTGCAGATGCATTACTGCAATTACTCGTATGAAAAAGCTTACCAGATCATCAGCATCAAGACAATCTTGTTCATCATCTGTTGTGCTACACAGGTCAAAAATGTTTGTACAGTCTTGATCGCTGTAATGCAATTAAATCTCTTGTTACTATAATATCAAACACAGCTACCACTTCCTAGAAAGACAAACCCGGGCACAACCAAAAGCTACAAAACTGGAAGCAAGTAACAACAATCTGAAATAATAAACACCATAAGGTGTTTTTTTTTTAATCACTAAAGTAATGTTAAATATGGAAATCTGCTGCATTTTAGAACTAGTGAGCCAAGTAGGGTGAAATTAGCATTAGGAATTTGATCTACTGAAATTAGACTGCCTACACCAACTTCAAAATAAACCTCCCAACTGAACTCAAGTCAGGCACACTGCAACAAGAATTTCTGCATGGGCTTACATTACTGACTGATCTACTTTCAAGTCAAGTGACATCTTCGTACTGTACACACCAGTAAAAAAATCAAATCTCTATATCAACATACATTCCAGTATTTTCCAGGTAATAAAACACTCGTGAAGAATTACATATCTGTCCTGCAGTGCACTGAAAAAGATTAATAAATCAAAAGAACTAAATTCTTAATAAAGGTATCTTAAAGGTGTTTACATTCCCCCACAATTTTAGAGCACAAGCATTCAAGCACTATGTAAGGTAAAATACCACTCACTTGATAAACTTCAAGAGCTGCGTAGTGATCTTCTTTGCAGCTCTAGCAATAGCACTCCCAGGTTCATTGAAGGTCCTGGCATTGCTTTCAATGTACCTTACTTCCCAAACCAATGCAGAGATTCTCCTTAAAATTAAACAACATTGCACCTTTAATAATAAGCTGAAAAACTACAAATACTTTCTCATTAATTATCTGTCCTAATGTGGATAAACATCTCTTACTCTAATATTCATGACACCTGTCTTCAGGTTTTCACTCAAAGCGTGTTCACATATACCACACAGAAGCAATTCACAGAAGTAATTCAAGGAAGCAAAATCAACAGTGCACATCTTTGTTAAGTCATTTTCCTATTTGTTATTGACAAGAAATTCGCAGCAAGTTTGCAAAGTTCTGTAAAGGTTTGGTTTCTTTTTTAAAATTAATTCAACTAGCCTATTAAATGCCAGCATTTAATACCACTGAATTATGAAATTCCATTGAACTAATGGAACTGAGGATCACAAATTCCAAGGATTCTTTAAAAATCCATGCATTTTTAAAAGGCTATCTTGACCACCTCTGTGGAAAACTCCTGTCAAATGGTGTAAATTGCGTACTATATTATTAAATAAAAACAAGAATAAAAACAAGACACAAGCAACAGGAAAAAAAAAAAAGACAAGAAGTCTGGTCTAAACACATTTTTAAGTGTACCTCAGCCATGATGTCTGCAAAATACCTTGCTCTGAGACCAACTCACCAGTCATACATCCCCTCTCTCTGTAAAGAAGAGATTTGTAGAAACCGCTACAAACTAACATTACAGAAGTGAGCTAACACAATTACACAGCTTTTTGTGATTAAGTTTATAATGAACTATAGAATATGAAAGCCATACTCCAGGTTTTCAGTTCCTCATCTCAGAATTTCAAACCATTCCCCAAGCCATCATTTCAGTCTCACTGAGGAAGAAAACAAGTACTGACATCTCTTCATTTTATTTACAGACATGCTGAGCACAAAGCCAGATGATCAACATCCTTAAATTTCTGTTAGTATGGATATGCTGCACATCAGAACTTATCAACCCCACACTTGAGTATGTCAGCATTCACTCTGGAAACTGTATCAATATAGGCTGAAATCAATTTCCTTAAGAACTAAAAGAACTAAAAAGAACGTTAAAAATTAACATTGCTACAAAACACATAACTAATTTGGGTACTAGACTGCTGGTTTTCAAAATGTTTATTAAAAAAGAACCAAAAAAACGTTTAGATCTTCTCACAGTGTACAAACGTAAGGCCGTGCTCCATCTTGTTTCTGCTGCTGGTACTAACCTGTAAAATCGATTGGCCAGTCTTGTTCGAATAGTGTTCAGGTCTGTTGGGTAAGCAATGACGGTACAGTACTTGGGATATGTACACAGGTCAACTGGACCAGCAAAAGCTGCTGAAATGTCTGTTAAGAAACAGCAAAGTTAACGGCACTATTTACAGACGTTTGTGTGTGAAAACTGAACCAGCCATTTAATTGGTTTGTAAAACCACCCTCGATAAAACCAATGATGTACCAAAACATAAATAGTCGAGCACAAATACAGTGGGAGAACTGCCTGTAAATCTAACTCCAGGAGCAAACTACCTAAAAGTGAGAGGACATTCTCACCAAGAGTCAGAAGTTGGTCGATACCGCAGATAATCCGCTCACAAGCTTCATCGCGGGATCGCATCCCCCACTCCCCTTCCTCGGGCTTGTACAGTAGCTTCTCCATTTCTTCAAAAGTCACAGAAACACTAGCTCCTAATTCTTCAGGCTGATCAACTGAAGAGTGATAACAAAAAGGAAAGTGTGAGTAGTGAGAACACAAAAGAGAAATTGTTAAATATTTAAAACCATACGAGTATTTAGTAAGCGTATCTGAGAAAAACATACTTTGCCTTGAGTTTGATACTAAAAGCATGGGGAAAATACATAAAACAGCCAAAAGGTGTCCTTTATTCCCCTTTTCTGCAATTCTGAATTTCCAGGTCTTCATTTATTCTCTTGATTTAAGCACCAGTCTAAAAAGACGACCTCACTCAGAAGAGTTACTTGCACACTTTCATTTTAAATGTGCGGTTCAGACTTCATAGGATCCTAACTTAGTTTACTGAGTTTATTACTTCAACCATTAAACACATGTAAGACAGGCAATATATTTTGTGATGTCCTTCCTGGTACACTAACTGTAACCTTAACAGTGGTTTTTTTTTTCAGTATTTCTTTTGAACATGGCAGATTAAATTAATTTCAAAACAATAAGTAGCAGCAGACATAAAACTGTGATGGATGGCTCCGTGGAGTCACATTTACAAAGCTTAATGCAATCCAGCTAACACAGAGTAAACAGAACACATTACACCTCTGTGTATCCTTCCCCTCAACTCTACAGATTGTTTCTAGTAATTTTCAGTCTGTTTCTGGATTTCTTTTTTTAGAAGCTAACATCCTCATTTAGTTTGAGCACTTGAAAAGGAACAAGATCATGAAGGCTCCTGATCACACAGTGATCTTCAGTCCATCTTTGTGTTGAACAGGACAACTGGAACAGCAGATAAAATTCAGCAATATGAAGCATATAGGCTTATAGCTAGAAACCAGAAATAGGAGCTTCCATTAGCATCTGAGAGTCTCTCAGTTAAAAATAAAAACAAGAAAGATAAGGTCATTGCTAGCATGCCGATGACTGTAATCCACAGATATGCCACAGACAATTCTAAAACACATTTCAGCTGCAGCTGTTGCAGAGACAAAAAATAAAAGCAAAGCAATTGAATGAGTTTAGTATGGGTCTTCAAAGTTTACAAAAAGCACTAATTTTTTTCCTTCGGCCAAACAGGTAACGATGGCCCCAAATCTTTATTCACTACTGCATTTACAGTGCTATTTACGGAATGCATTCACCAGATCCCAAGGAATTAGAAGAAAATGTGCTGTGTGTTTGAAGGAAGCAGATTTTGGCAAATAAGAAAATAGTATTTCAATCAAACCTAGGAGGAAAAAAAACTAAAACAATCTTGCTGACTGAAATCTTTATACATTTTAGTTTGCACAAAACAGGTGATTTCATGTTTCCATTTCAGACAGTTTTGCAGCATTTGTTATCACAAGATATGACTGAAGCAGCCAGACCACACTTGGAAGATTAGAAAGTCAGTTTAATATTGAAAACATCCATGTGTGTGCAACATAATGGTATTTAGAGGACAAAACACTATGTACACAATAGGCTACACACACACACACACACACACACACACAGCATTAACTTTTCTGCCATTTAGGAAATAGCTTATTTTCTATGAAAGGCAATAAAGAAAATTAATATCCTTTAAACAAGTTATTCAGTAACTACTTTGTCCTCCCATCCTGCTGCTGGTATCAACAAGCATTGGAAAACTGAATTGAAGATGACAAATCAGGAATACAGTTACTTCATTTACAATTAATTTGAGTTTTACCACAAAACCTATACAAGCAGCCTTTTTAAAGTATAAACAATAAAGATTTACTGACTATAAAATTTATATTCATTCTAATTCTTATACATACCATAATGCAAACTAGTTGTTTTTGTTTTTGTTTTTTAAAGTTGCGATGTCAAGTTGCTGGAAGTCAAAACTTGACTTCCAGCAGTAGCAGGTTTTATTGTATATGCCAGAGAGATCCGTATTTCAAGTACTTCCTTCGAAACTATTTTAGAAGATGGAAAGTTTCAGGGTGAAGAAGTAAAATCTAGATATATCAAAGACATTTTACTAACACTGAAGTGAGACTGTCCTACAAGAATCACTTCAGGTGCACTACCTGCATGTAGCAAAGGATCCATGAAGAGGGAGAAGCACATTAACTGCTCTGTTCAGAGAGTTTCTACTTACCATTATCAGATATTGGTTCCATGTCCCATGGACTAAGCTTCTCAACCTCACCATTGTCCCATCTGATTCACCAAGTTAAAAAGAAAATAGAAACACACAAGTTAACGTTAACCTTAAGTTGAAAGCATTTCTTCCAAGCATATTTAAAGAAATTCTCCATCATTGCTATTTTTGACCTTAGTGTATATATATATACACATATATATATATATATATATGTAACCACAGTATATTTTAAACAAAATTATTGGTTAGGAATCAACTGTCAACACTGCAGAAAAGGAAACACGATTTAAGAAGAATTCCAAATTAAAATTGAGCATGTCCTCTCGGCCATATGCAACTTACCCAATATAAAAATCAATATTATAATGATCAGATCAAAAAGCTGATTAAAAAAAATAAGCCAGACACTTGGAAAAACAAGGTAACATAATCAAAGGGAAGCTACCAGAAAAACAAGGAGAAACAACCCCCAGCCACAACAATAGAATGACCCAGAGAAAGGAAGAATAAAAACTGAGTTATATGGCATATTAACTTCTCATTAATTAAGGCTTACCACATTAAGACAAAGAGAAGACTAAAATGTAGAAACTAAAGTAACAGGAAGCAAAAGCAAACAGAGCTGATATTAACAGATTACCTGCACATTCACTGATATTTTACTATCTGATAGGAACATTCTCATATGCTTTTATTAACAGCAAAACTACCAACAGATTTTAGTATTTCAAATATAAGAAGTGTACTTCTGGATTCAGCCTAATACCCCTACTGGTCCCTCTAGACCAGTAATTTCTCTATTTGAAACTCTCAGTAGGAGGCCATATAATCCTGGTACAAAACCATTCTACTCGTTCAACATTCATGATAACTAAATTCCTCTGGGCATTCAGTGAATACATCCCAGATTATTTCCTTCAGCATCTGTTTTCATTTAACATTCATAGTCTGCTAATACTGCCTGGTTCTGTCAGAACCTCAATCTCTCTTTTGCTCCCTATACTTCAGCTAATTTTCAACACAAAGAAGTATTTGTTCCAGTGCAGCGTTATCTTAGTTAACATCTTTTGAAGAGAGATCATTTCAAGGGCTTCTTTTAAAAAACAGGAACTGCAGTCAAGTACATCAGACTGCAGCTCACCAATTTCCCTCCGAACCATCCAACTGTACCACAGGTTGCAACTTCACCAGAAGTTTCAAATTAGAGTTCCTCAAATGCCTGGTTTCCATGCTGAATATGGCAGAACTTCATAATAAAACTGCCCAGCAAGATCAAAGTAAACTAATCATCACAGTCCCTTCCCATAAACACCACAAACCTCAGAACCAGGGACTGAGGAAAAAAAAAAAAAGAACATTTGGCTGTCAGACTAGGAATGCATCTTACAGAAACCTGGGATAAAATCAAGCTCAGTACAGGAAGCCTTGAATCATTCACTGACATCTCATGTATTGCTAGCGTGACTTCATTTCTAAGGACCATGAAAAAACATCCCATTAACAGCTCAACACTGTAAAGAAAGCTTTATCTTTGCAGAAGTTCAGGGTGACTTGTCAGCAAGACTTTCTGAACCTTCTTAGTACTGACTGCTTCCTGGTAAAGGTACAGGTTAGGGAGCTCACAGATCTAGCAAACAACCAAAACTTTTCCAGCGTTTTCTGCTTGATGCAAGATGCCATCTCTAAAAATAGAAATAGGAGCAGGCACCCTGAACCACAACAGTGATGCAAAAGCTGTTCTTTAGAAGGTCAACACCTCCCTAAGCTTCTTACCAGCCCAAGATAAGCATCTGACTCAAGTCAACATGAAGCAGAAATTCCTCTACAGAATGGAAACCTTACTACTTACTTCCACAGGAAGCATCTCCTTTGGAAGAATGATGTTTTAACGAGAAGTATTTTCTGTCATATGTGATGGAAGTGAGTTCAGAATGGACACAGAACTGAAGACCACTAGCAGGTTTGCAGTTCCCAGGAAGTAGTCCAACTACTAAGCTTTATGTTTGATACTGAAGTTTCTGCCTTTTCTATTTAAGCAGGCCTTTTCCCCTTGCAGTATTACCCTTGGATTTGCTCAACCTTGCCATGTTCTGAAGAACAAACTTGACAATATATGCCTTCACCAATGCAGTATTATCTCCTGACAAGCATGCTGGTCAAAGGGATTTGTCTGTCTGAGGTAGCATAGGGTTAATTACGTTATCTGCAGCTATCTTGCTAAATATAACCCAAAGATGTAATGCAGGACAAACTGCAAGCAGAACCTACATAGTAGCAAACATAACTAAATACTAGTAGGCAACAGACTTGTTCTATCTTCACACCCACACAGCAAGCATACAGCTACGCTTAGAAACTGACATAATTGACACAAGGCTCAAGTGATTGCATACAATCACATTATACTCGTATTTGCTCTCATGGATAGTAATGTGAAAAGACAGAAGCGTGAGAAATTTAAGCGTAAGAATTACGACCTGAACAAAAAAGATTCAGCACGCCCCATCCAAAACCAATTATGACTGAAGATTAATAATTTATATACATGGGAAATTGCATTGTTTGCTTCATGGAAGAGATTAAGCAGCAGTTAGAGAAGTTGACACAGTCAAAGAAGTCAAGAACTTATTTTATCATGTTATCCTTCATTAAAAAGTTGCTTAAAATTACATATTCACACTGTGCTAGATTAGATACCATTCAGAAGTGGTAACATGGCCAATAAAATCATTTCAACAACTTACACGTTCTTATACCAAGAGGCTAGCTAAGTAAAAGGCAATTCACACTACTACCATTAGAAGTGTAAAATCCTTTTATACTTACTTAACACTGTAACACTGAAAGTGACTATCTGGATATTGAGGCTGATATGGTTCTTGACCCAACACTGTTCCAAACCACCATGCATCATCAATAATGGATCGGAACCTGTCAGCTAGAGGAAAAAAAATTCTGCTCGCGTATTTTACTAACAAGAGTTATTTAACTATGCTTCTTCTGTATGTCATAACACATTTCTGATCAGTGGATTTCAGCTTACAGATCTAAAAATACTGACACTCGGATAAAAGATGAAACAATAGATTATGCCAAGAAGTGCTAAATCTCTTTGCTACTTAAATATAAAGCAAGAAAAGACAACACTAGAATCTGATTTTGTGTTTTGAATACTTATCTTTGAGCTATGGTAGACCCTCCAAAATGCTTACTAATGCTACTAGTGGTTTCAAATTTCAAACAGGCAGACCAACCTTATCTAACAGAGAGCCCTTTGAAATTACAAGCAAACAGCACCTAAAGCCTCCAGTAATGATACATTTCTTATTTCAAAAGTATTCTATCAAAAATGTAGAAAATACACTTACAAGCTTGCCAGTTCCTTTGCCGTGCTTCATCATAGAACTGACGTAATATAAGGAAGTCAATAACATCTGGCATATCATGGTATCTAGATTAAGAAAAATACCCTTTCAGGTGTGTACCTTAGGGCTTTAGGAAGAAGCTTAAAGAAATACATTTTTCAGAACTTTTCAAGAAAATATAGATGCACATACTTGATGGAAAATGATTTGTCAGTATGTTTTCCGGTGGCATGATCTATAAAGGCAAGCTTGAGGCAACACAATGTGGGAGGACCAACCTCATACCTAATTCCGACAATTTTTACCAACTCCTGATCCTACAGGGAAGAACAAACAGTTTCAGAAAGTATTCCCAACTGGACTGTGCACAGAACTATTAGTTTAACAGTTAACTGAATATTGTATTAAGTAAATATTATATCCACATACAAAATGACAACAATAATGAAACCATATTTGAGATTTCCGTGGAAGACAGCCTGTTAGACTTAGCAATATGAAAACAGCTATTCGCGTTCAGGATTCCCACAGGAAACTTCAAAACTATTTTGGTAAGAGAACACAGTTTTCCCCTCTTGTTTTCATACTAAAACATTACGATAAATGGCATAACCTCAAAAATTAATATTTTAAAACTAATGCAGCACAACCCATATTCACAGCGTTGAAACCCAGACCATGTTCAATGCAGACCTACCCTAAGCACTACTTTTCTCCAAGGCTCCTTGTGTGGATTCAGTTCATAAATGTTATTTCTTCTAACTGCTTCAATGTAAGCTTCATGTCCTTGTCGAAAATATATTACCTTAAAAAAGTAAAAATAAAACAAAAAGTGTTATAGAAATATGTAAGCAGAACTAGCATTTGAAGGAGATTTTAACAAATATTCTTACCTCATCACCCATCTGAGGAACAAAGGGAGATCTTCGAAGAGCTGTGTCTGTTATCCAAACAGGAGGATGCCAATCATATGACAGTTCTGAATTTACTGACTGCGTTGGTGTATTAGCCTGTAAATTTAACAGACGTCAAAAGTAGACATGACAGACATATTGCTGACATGACATCAAAACAACAATCTGGCAGACAAAAGCTTAGGTTACGAAAGACTAACGTACATTTCCAAAACCTGCTAGCCGAATTCCTTCAAGGCTTTCCTCAAGTTGTATCTGCAGTACTCATGCTAATCATTTTATTCCTACTTGAAGGCCTGAGTGAGCAGCATAACTATTTTACAACTCTCAAGAGAATCAAAGCCTTATAGTTCAGATGGAATCCTCAGTGCCCAATAAAAATCTTACAAAGATGCAAGAAATCCTCTGAAGATGGAAAGTTATGAGAGTGATTAGAGAGTTATTTAAAGCTTTGGCTTTCTTCCCCCAAATAGATCATGGTTATGTATAATCTCAATTTATATACTCGTCAACAAACATCCTCAATTAATTCCATTCTGAAGACAGATTAAGTTAACCCTGCTCATCAAGCTTATCATAAAAGAGAGATAAAACAAAACTCTAATATCAGAAGTGGCTGCATAATTAAATAAATCAACTACTTGTTCAATAAATATACATATTGAAAGAGTTTAAAACGATTTAGATAAATTTTTGGAATCAAGAGAGCATAGAAAGAAAATGGCCACAAAAATTCTGGTAACTCAAAAAATAACTTAAAAACTTAAGTATATAAAAGATAATTATTTAAACACAAGTAGAAATAGTCCCCATAAATACAGTAACTATGTCTCCCGAGTTTCTCAAACAATATACTAATTAAAACCAGACTCCATTACAGGGTTTTTGTCTATTATTCTATACAATTATTTAATAATCAATGTTTCCCCCTCTTTGACCATTTTTCTGAACACTTTTTGTTTTAAATGAAAAAAGGATTTCATTTGGAGTGCAGATGAATCCAACATATCTTGGACACGAAATGTTCTCAAATTTTTAAAGGAAGCCTTTACGTAGGGCTAATAACATCAGTGTCCAACCGTAATAGCCACTACTTCAGGATTTTCCAGCGAAGAGGCCTAAAACCTAAAGTGAGCAATCTAGTAGAAAGTGAATAAAGAAATTGCATACCCCCTCCTGCTTTTTTGGTCTGGGCTTTTTTCTCCTTTTTCTCCTCCTTCGCTTTGGAGGAGATGATTTCCCAGCTGACACTTCATCTTCTGAGGTACTGCAGTACCTGACAGCTTTCCGCCGAGAGGTCCGGACAGGAGGCTGCAGGTTAATCCCTGCATCAGCAATCCAGTCAGAGTACCTGCTTGAAGAATCACTGACCACGACGAGGGTGTCACAGGGAATACAAATACAGAATTGAGTTGTCAGTATTTTAAGAGTAGTCTATTCTTAGACAAACACCTCCTGATATAGATTATCATGGAAAGCAGTATCATAAGAACTAAAGCTATCTTTTTTTTCCCCCCAATAATTATTTGATATCGTATGTAATTTTCTGGAAAGACAGTAATTTAAATTGTGCTTTCCAAAGAAAAGTTGTCTGGTGAATTCTGAAGTTCACAACTTTTTTGAATAAAAGCCATCCCTAACAAAACAGTTAGAAATAGAATTCAGAAAACTGAATTCTTTAAAAACAGTTCTACAAATATCACAGGTTCAACTTGCTTTTGGATACTCATACTTTTCACTTCTGCTACTAGAGAGTTCTAGAAAGAATATTCTGAAAGTCATAGTAAGATCAGTTAAAAAAAAAAAATCTATAACTTCTGTTCTAAATAAAATTATGAAGTTACTCATCAAAATTAAGATTTTGTTGTTTTCAACCAATCAATCTTAAGAGCAAGCAACTGACAGTTGCTAGGTTCTCAAAAAATGAATAAAATCTGATTTAATTTTTTTTTTTTTTTTAAAAACCAGCTAGCAGAAAAAAAAACCCAACAAGCTAAAGTATTAGAAACTACATTAAGAGAGAAAAACATTTGATGACAGTAAATAACGATGCAACACAACACTGCCATACAGTCACCAACAAACCATTATTACATATGAATCACACTAGAATTTTCACACAACTTTAACCTGCCAAAACCACACTGAAACTCAAAAGTAAAGGCTGGGAGTTGTTTGCTTTTACCTAGAGCTAAAAGTGTTGCTTTTCCTATCACTTCTCCACTCTTCCTCCTCTTCAGATGAGCCAGAGCCCTCACTTTCTTCAGCTTCCTGAATGGAAAAATAGACAAGAGTCAAACCAAAACATCCTCACAACACTTTTTATTGGTCCTAAACATAAAACATTCTCCACTCACAATCTAACCTGGATGGTTAGGAAGAAATCTGGTAGAATGGAATTTAAAGAAGTAATTTCCTGTCACTTCCTTTACTTCAACTAAGCACATTAACCTCAGGACTGCACTATTAATCACTAACTCCTAGATGTTCACTCCTATTTTATTAGCCAAGCGTGGCTCTACCAGCTGTAACCAGTCTGCACAAAGCAACACATCCTCCTACCACATGGCAACACTGTTGTCTTTTTTTTTTTTTTTTTTAACTAATTTAAGTTCACATTGCTTATCAGAATTAGCTGGCTGATTTCCATTGTGCTGAATTTCAGACTGATGATGCTGTAATTAGAGCATGTAGCACTTAGAATAAAGTCTGCCCAGCTAGAACAGAAAGGAAGAATTCAATGATTGCAAAAGGAATAAGTCAAGGAAAGCTATCAGGTCTTTCATCCACACACAACATAGGTATATTCAGTTACAGGAGTAGCATTTCTGTAATATTTTTCTTTTATTACTATTATTTGCAAGTTAGAATCAGGTGATTTTTCTGATTTTAGTACGAAGCGATTACACAGTACTAATTAGGTATATATTTAAATGCAGAACTAAGAAATCCAGGTATATCAAAATATATTACAAGTAATTTCCCGCTGTTAAACATCTACATTAACTTCATGTGAAGAATTGTTTTCCATAACTGCAGTGACTAAATACAATGCATTGATACGTCCCCAGCTGTATACTATCAAACAACCAAAAAAGGTTTGACTTGCACTCTCAAGTTTAATACTGCCTGAATTAGTCCAACTGATAACGTTTGTCAGTCCTTCAGAGCAAGTTTCCCCATTAAGGCCAATACTTTTCACATACACAGATGAGTATTTGAACTAAACAAACAACACCCACAACCTATTTTCACATTTAACATCAAAACGTATTTTCATATTAGTTGTTTTTTCTGTTATACTTCCATAATAAGAGATTCCAAAAATTGATTTCTGCCATAATTACGTCATTCTGCCATAAGTAATTTGCCTAATAAAGTTGCAAACTGGGAAACAAAAAGCTGGATATCAGAAGTTTCACTTCAAAAATATTTAAGTTTGTGTAGCATTTACGAGACATTAGCACATAACTCACTTATTGCTGCCTGAGTGCTTGAAATTTGTCAGGTGGCAGACACCTCCTGTCAGCTCCCTTTCTACTCTACTACCTAAGTAAGAAAAACTTTAACTTTTTATTGAACTGTTTATTATTCTTCTAGCAAGACAAGAGCCCTTTTTCAGAGAAAAATCATTGTACAGGAGCATTATCTTAGCTCCTGAACATCTCCATTCACCATTCTCCATTAGCAGAACAGGAAACCAGTCCAACAAGTTTGACTTTGTCAGCTCCTTTCCCCTTTTGAAACTATTTCCTTGTGTGCAAAGCAAATCAACTTCTGGTGTACACACAGATTTCAAAGGTTTTTGCAGAGGAACAGTTAAAGAAAACCATCACAAATCCAAATCTCAGTTTAAGTCGATCTCAGCAATATATCAGGGTTTTGCCTGTCTGTGGGTTTGATTAAGAAGATTCTCAACAAACATAGTTTAGAAATGTCTAAACTGACAGGACAGATTATCATCATTAAGGCAACAAATAATGATGTCTGAGAAGAACTACAGTTTCTGTAAGCATTACTGTTGTTACCATAAATGCTGTCCCTGGTAGAAGAGGGGTTTTGTTTTAAGAAAGAAGTTACAATGCTATGAAACTACACTTAAGCAACTTAAATTCAAAATACTGAAGTCAAGAGAACTTACCTGCTCTATCAAACTAAAGCAGTCATCTCTCTCCTCATCAGAAGAATCAAGCTGTTCAATGTTGTTCCGTGTTCGGTAATTCGGGTATTTCCGTCTATGCAGTCTACGTTTAGACTGTATTATCGAAGACTCAGAGTCACTCTGAGTTATTTAGGCAGAACAAAGAGTCATTACACAGGAATATGTCATGGCAAACATTTTTATGAGGCTCAACAGGGCATCTAAAAGTACTGACTAACGCAACACTTGAGATGGCTTACACAAATTTACAGAATCAAGAACTGAAATCCTTGCCTCCACCCAATTATGGGAATTGTGCAGTATAGTTCTTGCCTCAAGTTGCTCATCAAGCTGTTCTGTACTATAAAACACAGTGAATTAGGCCACAACCTCACAAAACTAGCCCAATAGCTATCTTTCCTTCTTACTGACCACTTCCAAAAAACTGACAATGAAAAAAGTATTCAAAGTAGAGCAACTGTGAAAGCTTATCAAACACAAAACATTGTTATCTAAAGTAAAAAAAGCACAGAATCACAACATAGCCTTAAATTTGAAGAATTATAGATCTTGAACACTTTCACACACACCTCCTCAATGCTTTATCATCGACCTGCACAACTGCCTTTCAGCTCTTAACTGCGGTAAAACCAAAATGGCCTGAACACAACCCTGTCTTTATAAATTCTACTAAATACCCTTGATGAAAAGAGGCAAAACTGAAATTAAAAAAATGAAATCTAGGTGTTGACAAAAGTGGAACAAACTTTGTCCTGCAATAAGTGGAAGCTCAATCACCGGGAACCTTTGAATACCAAACCTGCAGAAATGTCTGCTTTCTTTGCTTACAGCATGACTTCTCCCAAAACTATGCAGAACACCAGTTTTCCTAGAAGTTGCTGCATACCTTTTCTGATGACTGGAATGACTTCCTTCTCTTCTCTGACTGGTAAAGATCTCTCTCTTCTTCCCCTTTCGCAATTCGGTATTTTTCCTGCTTCCTACAAGGAAGTCATGAAAGCATAATGCTTCATCTCTTTCAACGATACTGAATCAAACAATCTATTCTCTTAAAAAAAAAAACTATGTAAAAATCCCTAGCATCTACTTCTATTTCATTAATTCCAGACCTGTATTATTGTTCAAATGCCTACAACAGAAGTCCTCTGACCTTCAGAAAAAGTAAAAAAAGTTGGATATCACAAGACTTCCTCAAAAAAATATCAGAATGTAACAAACTGCTTCAACTCTATTTTTAATTTAACGTTCTCTCCTTCGCAATCATTCTACATCCAAGTATTCAAGGCTGAAAGTCTTTCAAGAACTTCTTCAGAAACGTGGCAGTACATATGGCTGTATCATAAAAAAATATATTTACATATATTATTTCTCCTTTTCACAGATAGCACTCTTCATCGCAAGCCAATTACTTCTGCAGTGAACAATTTCTGTTGTTCTGAAGTTTACAGTACAAATCTTGCTGTGAATGTATCAAGAGTTCTGTTTGCTTCTTGTCTTAACACACTGCCCTCCCATAGTCTCACGAAAGCATAATTTCTCCAAACTCTTTCACATATGCAAACTTTACCTGCACCTCCCTTTTTTGGAAAAAGCAAAAATCTTAGATATTTGTCTTTTAAGAGAACTCAAAGTACTGAAATAAAATACGGGAGAATCATTCTTATTAAACTATTTTCCATTCATCTCATTGAATGGAGTTTACAATTAAAAGCCTGAAGCACAGCTGTCCATTCAATTATTTCAATTCATACCACAACCTATTTTAGATAGCAGTACTCCATTTAGAAGAGAATGATGCATTCTCTCTAGTTTCATCTGCAGCCAAGTCAGCTGTTTCCAGACCTGAGTAAGCTTGGTGGTATTTCTGGGACAACAACTCTTCGTCTCCAGGCCTGAAGGTCTCGCTCTGTAGCCATCTGACTTCGCGGTGCGTTCTGGTGCATTTGCCGCACACCTTCAACTTGCCCACTACGGCGCAGACCGATATTGGGAGGAGACTGGATGTCTAAACTCGGTCTTCTAAATACTAAAATATACAAATAAAAGCATTTATTTTGGACTACAGAGAATTAAAATCTTGGTTTTCCTCACTAGAGATAAGAAAAATCTTAACACTTTCCCTATTTTTTATTATTATTTTTTTTTTATCTCCATGATCATTATGTAGAAATCTAGGAATCATTTTCAGGAATTTGTCTGGTAGAAAATACAGTGATAAAACACATGCTTTTTAAATGGTCATTTATACTATTACTTCAATACAGTGAAAACAAGTATAACGTTAACAGATGTTTTTTCTGAACAACTTCAGGCAGTTCTGAGGTTCTGAAAAGCAGTTTCCCTGAAACTGACTGCATATAATTGAAACTACAGGCATGTATTGTAAGAGAGCCCAGTTTAAATCTACAAAGATGGAAGAAGGGATTCCAATGTGGTAAAATGGTCATCCTGAAAACCTTACAGGAGAATTAGTGTAGACCCTGTAAATATCATATATTGCTGAAAACACAGCACTCTACAATAAATACAGTTAACGCTCTTGAACAGTGGTGAAAGGCTTTGTTTTGTGATTTAGTCACAGGAACAACAATGCTTTAGTGAAGAAAACCTTAACCAGGCAGAATTACACAAAGGGAAGTTTAGCCCCAAAACAATATCCAACTGGAAGGGATCATTAAAGATCAAGTTCAACTGCCTGACTCTTCAGGAGAAACCAAAAGTTGAAGTATGCAACTGAGGGCATCATCCAAATGATTCTTGAACATTCACAGGCGTGAGTCATCAACTACCTTGGTAGGAAGCCCATCCCTGTGTTTGATCACCTTCACAGTAAAGAAATTTTTCCTGTTGCTCCCTGTGAACCTCTCCCCCCTCCTACCCCAATCAAGCTCTGTTTGTTTGAATGTGCATCCTTACAGCAGTGACCCCAAAGAGCCTTCCACCTCCCTCTCCACTTCCACACTTCACAGAGATACAGTGAGGCTGCATCCTCAGTCTCTAAATACTAACCTCTTCTAGGTGTTCCTTCTCCATTCTGTAGACCACTTGAAGCAGGTTCTTGATCTGCTGCTGCATTTCTTTGATCTTGCTGTAGTTGTAATTGTCTAATCATACCATCAAGAATGCTGGGCTCCATACCTTGTTCATCCTGATCAACTGTCTGCTGGCCTATAACTTGTTCAACCACTTCTCCATCACCTTGCAAGTGTGAAAGAATGACAAACATGAATGGGATTATTAACTTAATATAGCAAATGATTTAATCTCTTTGTTTACATCACAGAAAGACATGCTGTTGTTGTAGTCAGTTGCAGAACAACACTGGAAATTATTCAAGTTACCTACTCCAAGCGAGACATTTATGGAGTCTGAAACTGAAGCACAGTTAACGTATGTCAGATGCATACAAAAAAAAAAAGACAGACATCCACTTGAGTCACCAAATTTGCTTTTTTTTTTTTTTTGAAGTAGTATTCACTGTGGGACACTTCAGCATCCTTGAAGAACACAAATACACATGATAGTTGCTAGCATGCAAGAAAACCATATCAATTTTATATCACCTATATCATATCTACTCTGTCTCAAATCAGAATTACTACAGCACAGATAAATTCTGGATACAGATTTTTAGCAAGACCATTCTTACTTGTTGCTACATATCCAAGTTGAGGAATCAAGTGCTCATCTGCAGAATTCTCTCTTCCTGGAACCAATCTTTGATATTTTGTTGGATGAGGGTTTCCATCCACATCTACTAAGAAGGGAGGCGGCATGAGATGAGGAGCCTGCTGAGTCTGCTCATCCAGGACATAATTGTTGGAGTCTCGAATAAGGGGTCGGTAGTCAGTGTGGAAGAACATCTGATCAGGAATCTAGAAGCAAATGAAAGTTTTGTTGTAAATTTTGAAGGAAAACAAACATGGAAATCTGCCAGAAAACACAAAAGAACAAGCAATACTAATTGAAATATTCCAAAACCACCTTAAAAGGTGAAGGAAAAAGCAAGTTCCCAATGAGAAGAGTTATGTACAACTACTATAACCAGTACATGTTGCAGTACTTCCATTTTTAAGATCATTTTTCCAAGCAACAAAAACAAATATAGAAAATAATGTTGTTCTACACTTAACATTCAAAATGTTTCCATCCCATTTTTTTTTCCCCACACAGCTAAGAAAAGTTTCCTTGGTTTCCATGCAAGGAAATCATTGTCCCAAATTCAACCTTAGTTCTCAAAGAGAAGTTCTTCCTTAATCATGCAGTATCCACCTGAAAAGTTTTCTATAACTTGAACAGTCCTTTAAGTCCACACAGCTGAAGTAACAAATAGACAGGTAATTGTGTAATAGTCAGAATCTTTGTTCCCAGCAATGATAAGCAAGATGAACAGAATTAAGTTTCAATTCCAGTTAAGAATGTACAGCAGGAGAAAAAAAAAAACACAAAACGTCTGAAGTGACAAACATGGAATTACCATTGCAAGTTTTACAAAAATTGAGGGAGAACTGAAGAAAAGCATTTTTTAAGAGCTGTTTCAAGAAAACAGAAACACATGTATTTATCAAAACAAAAAAGGGATTGGCTGATGCATTAAAAATTTGGAACACTGAATCCTATACACGCTTTTTCTAACATTTCACAGCAGCGTTGGCTGCTCATTTACTTGTGCTTATTTTAAACAATCTACTATACTGAAGTTGGATTTGAATAACTCAAGGTCTAAAGAATCACAAGTTCTGATAATGAAAATAAACCAGCAAATTATCCTTAACATGAACATTCAACTTTTTGTTCATTTGGTAGTAGCACAATAAACTTGGTGATAGATTCCAACCTTCAAATATTAACCTATATTGAGAATTTAGAAATAAAAAGTAATATGGGCTCAAACAATTAACATGTAAATGAAGTGGCTGGAAGACACTTGTTTCAGAAAAGTACCACTAGCTACTTCCCAGAGGGGAAGTTATGATGCTGGCTGTTTCTGCCATGCCAGGACTGTACGTAAGAGAACTCACAGACATCAAGAAACACATTATAGTTACATCCCTTACACATACAAAACTCTTGTTACTTTCTATATTTCAGGAATTGGCATATCTAATCTAATTTTAGTTAGAAGCTTAACTAAACAGTTCCAATAAAAAACTCACCTTTTCATAAGGCTTGCTACAGCCAAAACCAAATATCAACAGATGCCCATGAGAATCTGTACATGCAAAATGCTGCCCATCTGGTGAAAATTTGCAGTCAAAAACAGCACCGTGTCCTTGGCCTTCAATCTACATGAAGGGAAAGAAACTCAGGAGTATTTTATCAAACTTTTAGAGCAAAAATCAATTATTCTGTCAAGAGCAGTCCTGCACCTCTTTAAATACCTCCAATAAAGCAATGAACAATCCCCAGTCACTTCAGTTTGTATCATTTCCCTTGACATTTTATCTTAACTCCTAAATCATATCATTTCAAAAGGCACAATAAAGAATATGGAAACATACTCGAATAAAAAACCAACCAATCAAAAAAACAAGGAACAAAAAACTGAGGCTTTTTAGCTATCAATATATTGCTGAAAGTTAAATTCTAGCTACTAAATACTTATTGTTAAGCCACTTCTAGAAAGCCATGAAACTTTAAACCTAAAGTAAAAAATCCCTTCTCTATTGACTGTAACACAAATAAATTAAAAAGAAAAAAAACAAAACACTATATCATGTTGAAGCCTCAGAGACAATAACCTATCTGGAAGAGTTAATTGTAAACTGGCCAACAGCAAATGTCAAAGGAGAATGTCAGTACAGCTGAGAATAGAAATACTTGTCTATGTGATTCCTGAAGTGATAGATCTTTCAGACTTTTCAGCAGAGCCTACTTCATCTAAATTAACAACTGATCCTAAGAATGAGGTGAAAAAAGGTCCCTTGGAACAAAGAATGGAAGAGCCCTGCTGTTAACTATTTGAAGCACTCTCAGATTGAGAAGTACCAATAAACAAGTCAAGCCAAAAAGAGATCAGACCTTAATTATGATGAAAGTGACATCTTGCTTTGCTCCCCCATTTCTCACACGTGACTACAAATTCTCACAATTCATCCTCCTTGTCTCATAATACACCCTGACCTAAATCAACTCAAAAGCTCTGGAGAACTGTGCTAGTGCAAGGAAGCAGCTAATGCTCTTCTAGAAGGTTGGTGACCTGATTATGCTTAGTAAAGGGTCCACTGAGAGACACCTGATTCAAGGAAGTGGTTGGACAGCTGGAAGCAAGAAAGGAGTTACCCTGCTCCTTGTTCTGACACATAAAACCATAACCTCACTATTAGTTACACTGCACCCATACTTACAGTGACCAAGAAATTCAAAGGTAAGAGTTCTAGAAACAAACTGAACTCAATTTCAGCCTTAAAAGAAAAAAAAAAAAAAAAGAAATGGCAGCAGGTATACACGTAGAATGTTGATGATGGTTCTTTAAGATAGTACCTGAACATACTACTGTGTGATGAGAAAAAGTGGAATTAAAAAAAAAACAAAAAACTCTTACCATGTTGAAATAATGCTTTGTTTTTGTGCCCTTTGTAATGTCCCATATGAAGATGTTGCCATCATGACCAGCAGACAGCATTATCCTGGAATCAAAAGGATGGGTCTCCAAGACAAATACTTCATCCGCATGCCCCTAAAATTCAGAATTGCAAGTCACATGCAAACAGAAGGATAAAATCCAAATCAACAGGATATCTACAGTAGACCTTAAAGCACTGCACCACTCTCTTCTCCCCATACAACAACTTTTTAAAATGAAATCTCTACAAGTTGCATCCAAAAGCACATCAACTTTTAGAACTTCCACAGCACATGTATCTGGATTGCTATCTCCGCAACTAGAGTGGAGGTAGAGGAAGTAGAGCAAAAATGCCTGCGATGCAGAAACATTTGAAATTTAATCATTTCCTAGATGCAAACAAGAACTCAGGAAATATGGAGCTTCTGGCAAATTAACGTGAGCTATTAAGAACTATTAAACAGACAAGTTGGTTCAAAAGCAGCAGGGAGCAGTTTTGGTTAAAAAAAAAAATAATCCAAGAAATGCTACACTTGTGATTAATGCAGAACATTGAAGACAATCAGACCTAACGATGGACTCAGGATGTACATGCCACTCTAAACATAGAAAGACTTACTGAAGATCTACGTCAAAAAAGCATGGAAGAACAACTACGTACCACCAAATCATGAAGCAATTGCCCTGTAGATGAATTCCAAACTTTGAGCAGGTGATTATTTACAGCCGTAACAACATAGTTGTCATTTTGGTTCCAAGCGATCATCGTTACTTTAGGCCTCATAAATTTGTCTTCTTCTGAACACATGTCACTATTCAAAGTTATAAAGGTAGAAGTTATTTTTAACTAGTTTTCCAGTGTTAATACTTAGATAACAGAAGGAACATTAGTAATTAATTTTGTATTGACACTTTTGTCCATAAGCTTTTTTTTATCTTTTACCTGTGTGACCTGGTGTAGGGAACCTGCTTTGGCAGGGGGGTTGGACTCGATCTCTGCAGGTCCCTTCCAACCCCTACAATTCTGTGATTGTGATCTTTTTAAAACGATAAAGTATAAAGCAAATCTGACCATTCATGGGTTTGAATGATTTGTATTTCTACAAATGCACACAGATGCATTTGAAGAAGAGTAACTCAGAGGAAAAGAACAAGATTCAATTAAGAATGAAATTCTTAGAACTAATCCTAAAACAAACAGCTTGATGCTCAGATCGACCATTTTTTCCCCTTGGTTCTCTTCTGTCAAACTGCATTTCTAAGACTCTAGAAGATCCCTCTCAGTATCCTTCATTAACTAACGGCATGGGCTTTCTTTCAAACATTAACATGGTATTATTTATAATCTGCATCAGCTAGTCTAAAGACTCCCTCAATCATACATAAATATAATTATGTCTGTTATCCCAGAAAGATAGATGTTACAGTCATATTTCAAGCATTAGTCATTACTTCTACCAAAAAAACACTTTTTTTTTTTTTTTTTTGCATCACAGAGAACTTGCCATTACCTAGTATACTTAACATGAGTTTGGGTTCTTTTCATTTTCTCCTATCTAACTGCCTTCAAATTAGTCTTTACACAGGTATTTAAGCATTTTGTAGTACTGTAAATCATCTACTCATCAGGTTTATTCAGTACAGTGCAATATCCTGATTATCATCTGTAATAATGCAATTTAAACTTTGTGCAATAAACATACTTCATTAATATACTTTTTTAAAAGTGAAGACAGTCAATGGAAACAGCCAGCAAAATCAGAACTTGATGAACTTCGTCTACTGTCTTTCATCATCTCTTGTGGAAAAAGCTTATTATCCATCTTATTTTCACTAATATAAGGAGTTCTTCCTGTAACACCACGTCAGGACTCAGACCGGCTATAGAAGTCTACTGATTTTCTGTTAACTTAATAAAAATAGACCTGCAATTAATTTGATAAAGAATACATTTGAAAGCTATGCATCTGAATTTATGTATTTACCTATTTTTGAAAGACAGTAATTTAACAAGTTGTTACATCACTGGAGGACTCAGCACCCTTCAAACAACAACACACCATCTGATCATAACATTGTTAAGAAAAACAGCACTTGATGAGCTCCTGGCACTTTCTGATTTCATGGAACAGATGAAAAAAGGGAATACTTCACCTACCCTGGTAATCGATCGGACATATCCAACAGAATACTCCTCCATTCAGCGTCTTCAAAGCGCCAGATTCGTGCTGTCCCATCTCTGCTGCCACTTATGAACCTTAAAGAAGTTTTAAAGGATGATCAGAAGAATTTGTTTTAAAGTATTTTCAGAGGGAAAAAACACCACAACTCAGACTACCACCATGAAATACTGATAAAAATGTTATTGTCAATTTACAAGAGTTTTTTCAGTTAACTGTTATTAGTTCTCTTTCCAGAAGAAGAAAAGAGTATTTCCAAACCAGAGCTGAACAAAGTTGTCAGAACATGCAGAACAGTATCAATTTCCAAGTTAAATCCACAACTTTATCCTCAACTCCTTCTCCATTACAGTTCTATAAATATCTATTTTAAGTAACGTATTCTGAAACTGCGAAGTATCAGATACTGACACAGAAGCAAGGACAGATCAGCATAGCAAAACCACCCACAACTGTGCACAAAGGAAAACACTGCTAGTAGTTTCGTTTGAGATACTGAGGTATAAACCACAGCAGTTCAGGCTTACACTTCACAAACAACTGTGCTGTTAATAGAGAACAGTAATTCCTGAAGAGAGGAACTAAAAAGCAATGAGACATTTTAAACAATCTCTCTAGTCCATGAATCACAACACTGATGAAGACAGCTGACACAACTCCCACAGAAAAACTTGTGTACTGGGTATATCATGTATATACTCTAATTAGAAATGATTCACATTAGTAATAATTATGAATTCTAGACATGTTCCAAAGAAAGTGTCATCAAGCAAAAGAGCACTAGTGAGATTGTTTGCTTTTTTAGATTTGTTTTACTTATGGGACTTCTGGCTTTTCTTTCTTTAAACAGTGCCTACAAAGGTAACCCATACAAGCTTGAAGTGTGATGGACTAGTGCAAAACAGTAAGTGCCAAAGATGTGTACAATTACAGAAAAATACACACAAAAGGAAGACAATTACAAGTTCTAAGCTAACTACTAGGGTCCTCATTCATAGTCCCCTGTCTTACTAACAGAGAAAGGACCAACAAAAATTCAGCACTAAGTTATGGTTGCATATTGAAGCCTGCCTTGAAAGTTAAAATCCATATTTTCATTTCAATAGAAATTCTCATTTTCTTAAGAAGAAATTTTTTACTGCGATGGTGGTGAGACACTGGAACAGGTTGCCCAGTGAGGTTGTGGGTGTCCCCTCCCTGAAAGCACTCAAGGCCAGGCTGGATGAGGCTTTGAGCAACCTGGGCTAGAAGGAGGTGTCCCTAACTATAGCAGGGGGCTGGAACTAGATGATCTTAAAGGTCCTTTCCAACCCAAATCATTCTATGATTTCTGATGGGAAAAGGATGAGAAATTAATTTAGGTGCCACACTGTATTTGAAGTTTGGTTTACATTTTATAAATGGAATTTAAGCAACATTTTCTACTCCCAAAATCAGCTGTAAAATATTAAATCAATTTCTTTTAAAAATAACAGTAGATTAGAAAAAAATGAGTAGGACTAAAACTTCTTTTTTAGACCATCCGCACATTTTTCTGTTTCCCACTTTGATCAAATATTTGCTTAAAATGTGAGAGAAAGAAAAGGAAGAAGCCATAAACACTTATTAAATACATTTTTAAAAGGGTGAAATTCCTCCAAGTAAATACAAATTCAGCTAGTCCAAAGTCTGATAGAAGTTTGAGGCACACAGCTGCAACTTAGCTATTCTCTCCTAGGTTAGCCCATTAGACCTTTCAGTTTAAGGTACTAAGATCTCACTAGAAACCTGCATGCAGAAAATACATTCCTAGCTCCAAAGTAACGTACTGGTTGGTTACATCTGAGAACCTTTCAACATACCTATCACCACTGTTGGAAAACTGAATGCTGTCAACTTTGTCCTGCAAGAAAAAACAAAAATTGTCAGAAATTATATTTTAAAAAAATGAAATACAGTTTTGACAGATCTGAGACTATGAAAATCTGAAACAATGAAAAAGAAAGTATATTTTATAACTCTGCAGACACCCAAGTCTGATAGAGAATTACCAGAACTCAGTAAGCACTAATGCTACATCTAAAACACAAGCTTTACAAAAACGTTTCACTTCAACGTGAAGCACAGACAAATGAAATAACCGTCCATTAATAACTTGGCAGCCAATGAACTTGAATACATACCCCAGTATCATAAGCCAATCACAATCCAGAGAATTCTGTTTCTCCCACTCACACATTCCTTGAAAACTATAGTCTAATATTGTATTTCTTTACTAGAATAAAAGCAACAGAAAAAGCAGATACTACACTCAACTTAGTTTATCTTACATAGCTGAAAGTCTTCTCCACTGACAGAATACACATTCATCAAGTCTCATCACTATAACATTAACGGTTAAGTACTTTAAAAACTTGGATTAAAAATATACCTGGCAGAAAAGCTGCCTTCTCATATACAACACAGAATCATCTTACCAAGCTATACTGGCCTATGAGCAGAACCATCCAAATAAGTGTAAATTATGCTATCCTGCAACCTAAAAATCCTACATGCTTTGATTTTTCATTTGGAAATACCAACATCACTGTTTGGTGTGAAATTTTGGAAGAGGTTTAATAGGGGAATTCTAAATTTACAGTTCAAAATATGCTTAAGTTCTTGCTGTTTGTCTACTCCACAGAAGACACACAGTGAGATTCACTGTTTTTAAAGGCATCTGTTAAACTCTGATCTTAGTAATAACTCTTTTAACAAACAGAAAAACTAACACTATTACATACATACCTCACATCTTCCTTACTGGTATAAAAGATTTCTGTATCCTATACTTGTGACCTTTCCTAGCCAACACCTACAGTATCTGGGTACTCCATAGTACCTCTCAAGGAAAGATTGTATAGCATCTAATGTTCAGGAAGAATATACTGCCTTCCTTAAGTTCTTCAATGCTTTTGAATATAGTGGGCAAAGAGCTGGAACACCAAACCAGGTGTTTGGTGACAAAAATCATTGAAGTGGAACAAGATTAAAATATATGAAGAGGGATAGTTGTAAGAAACAAAGCCTCCAAGTTATGGAAAAAAAAAAAAACAAGTGTTAAATGCAAGGGCTCAAGTCGTATTCATAGGAAGATTCACCATACTGAATTCATAAAATGATACATTGAAATTGCTCATTAAAGATTTGAGTATGAAGCACTGACAACAGACAACAAAAAAGAACAAACAGAAAAAAATCCCTTAAACATCATCATGTGAACGTAAGCCAAGTTTCCCTTAGACTCTTTATAAGGCAGATTCCACTGGACCATGCTGCAAAAATCAAAGACATGAGGGTTCTGGAAAACCCTGGGAACTCAGTCCCCGTTTAAAGATTTAACACAGAACATGTCAAATCACAGCTACCTGGGTAATTAAATCAATGTTCTCAGCAATACGACTTCCTGAATGCAACATATAATATGTGGCTATGCAAACTTGCATTGTAAAGGGAAGCAATTGAGTAAACCACATGCTTTAAAACTAGAGATACCTGCCACCCCTTAGAACAGTTCATTCACATAAGATGGCTGGTTGAAATTCTGTATAAATTCTACAAATGTATTCAGTGCAAACATTGCCACAAATCCACTCACAGCATTAACTTGCAACCTCAACAGTGCTTTAAACAACTAATTAGTAGATTTAAAAATCTTACAGCATGACTCTCCAATTCAGCTATTCTCTCAGGAGTTTCAGAGCCAAAATAATACATCCTTATAACGTGGTCAGTACTGCCAGTGGCTAAAAACATACCGCCTGCAAAAAAATACAAATAATTAAAAATAAAAATAAAAAATCAAGCACTACTTTCTTACACAGTAGATTAATTAAAACATCACACTTCTCAGACGTTTAGTTTAAAAAACTAAGAATTCCCACTGATGTGTGTGTGGAAGGGAATTCCCTACCTTACCTCAGAAAGCCTTCTCAACCATGGTAAAAACAGGCAAGTCATATTCGATGTTACAAACGTTTTAAAATATGTAACTAAGAAAATGCTTAGCACCAAACACTACTGCTTGTGCACACAGGTGTCCACTCATACAGGAAATCTGGCTAACCATAGTCAGAATCATCTAGGTGACTTATACTGTAGCATGTGCCCCATCTGCCATCAGTATCATTTCATAACCAGGTGCCAGTATGGATAGATCAGCATAACAGAGCAGTGCTTAGCAGTGATTATGGCAATATAATGATCTGCTTCTTGGCTCCAGGAAATGTGGCCTGAAGTTTATTTAAAAAACAAACAAACAAAAAAGCAGGAACTAATATACTAGACTTTGAGATGTACTTTATTTGTTCCCAACTTTCTTCTGATGTTTATGCTGTCTGGTACCAGCAAGCTTTCCCACAAAATTCACCCGCATGATTAGAATAGAGGATGACTATGAGTCAAGACAAGCACGTTTGTAGATAAATTTATGGATTCTTAAGTAAGAAGGGATTTTTCTGACAATTTCTGCATACGACTGGCACAGAATGAGAAGCACCTATTATTGGCAGTAAGCCCTGCTGTTACCTGTGGTATCTTAGACAGCAATAACTTTCCAAAACCATGGCAGTATGTAAGGGGTTAAACGAGTACACAAAATTTGATCAAGACAAAAACTAAAGGAGCATCAGGTGATTTTTCCATTGGCAAACTACTGCAGATAAATGGGAGTTACTTACTATACAGTGGCTGTTTTATTTTTAAAGCTGTCACAACAAAAGAACTACAAATACGGTCATGCAGAAAGAAATCACAGTGCTAAATTCAATCTATACATGCCTTACCTACACTGAATGAAGAACAAAGCATCTGAACTCCTGGTCTAGGTTTCTCTGTAAATTTCACTGGCCGATTGCTTAAAAAGAAAAATTGCTTGAAACAGGACACGTCACGAAAAAAACTTCAGCTTTTACCATCACTTCAAAACATAAGCATATGTTTCTTTGAACACCTACGTAGTAGGTACTTACATGCATACAGTAACATCTGCACATCTCATGCAGGAGGATAAACAATATGGTTTACTTCTCCAGATTACTGTATGTACATGCACTAAAATAGTATTTGAACCCCACACAACCAGTAATTCACAAGTTTCAGCAAAATCTTAAGCACAACAAGCCAAGGAGCGTGCATCCACTCCACATGGCATCCACAAAGTACTGAATTCGTGTTCACAAACTAGAAATGACTAGTGGTACATGACAGAAGGCCCATCAGATATCATTACTGCAGAATGTAAGTTCATGAAATTTTTACAGAAGTAGACACAAGTTGTGCAATTGTACACAAAGTGATTGGTTCCCTGTTCTGCAAGTCACGAACACACTCCTCCAGTTAATATGGCCAAAATTTTAAACAAAGTAGCTATTAAGAGCCACATTAAGGAGAAAATACAGAAAACTGGATTAATTTCCCAGGACAACAGAAGAACAAATTTGGAAAGAGCATAATTAGTGCTTTTAAATATTTATACAAAGTTTTTAGATAATTAAGCCAATATGTGCTTGCCAACGCCGTCACTGTATTTTGACCAAGCAGAACACAGCATAGCAAGAGTCCATCAGCATCCCCAGTTACATACCTGAACTTCATGGAATCTGTATCCCACTGCCAAAAGCAAACGTTTCCATCTGCACCAGTAGAGACCATGTATCGCATGGAGCCTTTCACCATTGGACTAAACTACAAGGGGGGAGGGGGGGGAAATAAGGTCAGAAACATACTAATAAAGATATTTAAAAATTTATGAACTTGTAAAAATGCTCATGTAAAAAACTAATACAAGATTTAAAGCAAAACTGCTAAAGTGGCTGCTGAAAATGCTTCAAAAGTAACACCTCCTGTATTCTAAGATAAGACTGTGTTGTAGGTTTCAATTATTGCATTGTATTACAAGCCATTCACTGCTTTGCTTTGGTACCCATTAAAAATTTTGTCAGTGAATGAAGGAACTAGCAGACAGAGCACTAAAAAAAAAAAAAAAATGAAATGAATTTTCACTAGATTAGCAATTCTATACTTAAAAGAGTACATGTTAAAAGACAGAGTACATGTAAACCAACATCACATACAACTTTATAGGAAGTCCTCATATATGCTTCTTTAGGACAGTTTTTCTTGCTACACACAGAGATTACCTCTCAAAAAAAATACAGATGACAAGTTGATAAAATCATGAATCAATTACTACTACCATCAGCACTGGAATCAGCCATAGTAAGGATAATTGAAATGTAAGCTTTTTAAGAACTATTAAGCAAGAAGATCCAGCATACTACAGGTAGCACCTGGAATATTTCTTGCCAGAAAGTAAATAAATACCAAAGAAATTGCATATATTAAGTCTACAGTTGAAGGCAGCATCCTATCACTTCTCACAACAGCCCAGCGCTCTCCTCATTACAACCTCCTGCCAGGTGTTTGCAGAGAGCAATGAGCTCTCCCCTCCACCTCCTCTTCTCCACATAGAACAGCCTCAGTTCCCTTTTTCCTTGTAACACCTGTTTTAAAGTGTTTTCTAACATCTTATACTAAGCACCTTCAAACATTTAAGATAGCACAGTTTTAAGATTAAGAAAGATACCCATATCACAGAAGCTGTAAGAATCACATACTGCATCAGAATAGCCACACACATAAGCCCACACACCCCACCTCCCACAGTAACAGACAAGAGGAAGGCACAGCATCACCCAGAAATCCTCTCCAGTTCCAGCAAGTCAAACATTACAGGTAGTGTGCCTGGCAGTTGCCCAGAAACAGCTTTCTCAAGAAAAATACTTCAATACATTGCTTTTACTTTTTTTTTTTTTTTTTTTTTTTTTTTTTTAACATCAGTGCAATTTTTATGAGTCATAAAGGTTAAATTTGGTACTTTTTTAAAATTATTTATTTCATTCATTATGTGAAGAAGATTGGTAGTCAGTGAATCAGGAACTCCGGGGAGGCAAAAAACCTCTTTTTAATAAACAAGTTTCTTCTGACTAATTTTTGACATCTATATTTAAATGTTCAAATTTCAACATGCATACAATCACACAAAAATAGCTGTAGTTATGCAAAAGACACAGTGAAATTCATTTTCCATTCACATGCCATCTCTCACGAGAACCAGAACATCAGCTGCCTTGCAACATTTGGACATGAAAAAGCAAGATGAACACTTGTTATACTACTTCTTAACCTAGCAAGAGCAACTAGAGAATTAACAGAATGTGAGGCACAAGTATTCCTTCTCAAGACAAAATCAGACAGCCATATTCATACAGAGCTTCCACACAAGCGCGTTTCCCAGTTTCAGTAAGCAACCAAGGAACATGGCTCTTTCTCTATCAATATGATAGCTAGCTAACCTGCAGGCAGCCCAGCAACTTCAGTTCTACTACTAAAGGTGACTCTCAACTCACGTATAAAAAGCTTTCTTTCTTTCCCCCACACTTGCCTCACATTCTCTACAATTTAAATACTTCCAAATCTTCCACATAAGTGAAATTTATCTTTGAGACTCATGGTCTGCACGGTTCTCATAATCCTTTTACAATCAAAGCATTTCTACACACTGAAGCAGACATAAATAGGTTACATATACAGTTCTCAAGGCCAAGAGGACTTTGTGTGACTTAAGCCACACACAAGAGTTTTCTAAAAGCTCTGCCATCGCTCAGTGGTCTGGCTGTCCTTGTCATATCCTGGCATGCTGATGCTGTGTAGAAGTGCCAAGCATGTGTAAGATAGGAGGAAAAAGACTCTGAAACATCCAGGGATTACATTAAACCAGAGCTAGAAACTTCACATTCTGTACCACTAGAACAAAAATTCTATATCGTACTTAGGGACCCCTCTTTCCACTTACTTATATTTATATTTACCACTCATTAACCTTTATGCAAGAACTGATTTTAACTTAGAGAATTTGCAGTACTTACTAACAGAAATTACTTACTAACAAATAAAGTTAGTACTTAGATACATCGGAGGGAAGGCATCCAGAGGGTCCTGGATAGGCTGGAGAAGTTGACCATGTGAACCTAATGAGGTTCAGCAAGGCCAAGTGTAAGGTGTTGCATTTGGGACAGGGTAATCCCAGGTGTTAATACGGACTGGGCAAAGATCTCCTTGAGAACAGCCTTGAGGAGAAGGACCTAGGGGTCCTGATGGATGAGAAGCTGGACACGAGCTAGCAGTGTGCACTTGCAGCCCAGAAAGCTAACTGTGTTCTGGGCTGCACTAAAAAAGGGGTGGCCAGCAGGGAGAGGGAGGTGATGGTCCCCCTCTACTCAGCTCTTGTGAGGCCCCATCTGTAGTACTGTATCCAGGCCTGGGGCTCCCAGCACAAGAAAGATGCAGAGCTCTTTCTTGTCCAGTATCAGGCCACTAAGATGCTCAGAGAGTTGGAGCACCTCTCTTATGAGGAAGGGTTGAGGGAACTGGGCTTGTTTAATTTGGAGAAGAGAAGGCTCCAGGGAGACCTCATTATGGCCTTCTAATACTTGAAGAGAACCTATGAACAGGAGGGGGTATGTCCATTTGCGAGGGTAGGTAGTGGTAGGACAAGGGGGAATGGTTTTAAATTAAGACAGGTGAAGCTTAGGTTAGAGATCAGGAGGAATTTTTTCACTCAGATGGTGGTGAAGCACTGGAACAGGTTGCCTGAGGAGGCTGTGGATGCCCCATCCCTGGAGGGGCTCAAGGCCAAGCTGGATGTGGCTCTGGGCAGCCTGGTCTGGTGGTTGGTGACCCTGCACACAGCAGGGGGGGTTGACACTAGATGATCATTGTGGTCCTTTTCAAACCAGGCCATTCTATGATACTAGGTCAAGTTGCTTTAAATGCCTGCAGTTTTATTCACAAATCCTTATTTCTCATGTCCAAAGTCTTACATATTACTACAGTTATCTGTTTAACACAACCTCTAATACTATACAAAGTATCTATTAATGACACAGAACACAAGTATTAATCCAAAACATACCTGCAATGAGGTAATGGATCCCGTGTGCCCATGGAGGACAGCAACTGGTGCACAAGTTCTCAGGCACCACACTCTGATCATCTTATCACAGCTACCAGCTGCAATCATAGTGTTTTCATAATTGACAGCCATATCAGAAATTTCAGCTGAATGCCCGCGTAACGTGGCAAATAACCGGCCATTATGAGTTGACCAAATCTTTACCAGGCAGTCATCTGAACCCTAGAAGGAAACGTTTAGATTAGTAAAGTGTTTAAAAGACATTCAGGGTAAGTTTTTCAGTTTCACTTGAAGAACTTTTGTTCATTCAGAGTTTGATACATTTATACATCTGTATAATCAATGAATATAAAGATATTGTAATAATGAAATAAGCAAAAGAGTTTGGCAAAGCAGATTATAATAACAAAAAGAGAATAGACAGAAAGCTTACCCATGTCCTGGGCTCACTGCAATACTCCAGCAGAGGAATCTCCAGAAGAGATCCTTCCCCACTGGTAGCCAGCTCTTAAATGGGTCTAGGAGAGGGGGAGCCAGGCTCCACCCCTTCCGGCAACACAGCTGAATTGCCTTCACCTGTGCTCCCAGGGCTGACTCATTGCTCACCTCAGGTGATCAATCAGAGGTTCAGGCCATGACTCAGAAGTCCCCATACAACATCTATTTAAAACCATACATGCCACTTGACAAAAATGAAGTTACAAGAAACAAAACATTCAGTTACGGTTCAAGATTACACTGCAATCATCACAAGTCTATACCAGGTAAAGCAGAAAGTATGGACTAAATTTACCCGGATTAATTTCAACTCACAGTGAATATTCTATGTCCAGTCCTATCGAATGCAACACAGTACACAGAAGAAAGATGACCAAGAATCCGCCTGTGCATCTTCACGTGCTGATACATACTTCCTGGAAATGAAGTACTGAACTTTGCATATCCACTTAGCTGTCTCGCTCGATATACTTCCACTAGAACACAAAGAGATCAGAGAATTAACATTAATATGTAGAACAAGGTTTTTTTCTAAAACATCATTTTGTTTATCACCTGTTAAGGTACTACTTGAGGATATCCTAGAAAGTGACTTTCATACTTTATGAAATCAGATACCTTTTTCTGAAGCTGATTTTTTTTTTAAATGTGTATAGCAAGCAAGTCAGCACTTTACACTTGCTCAAATCCAAACTTCTGTATCCAAATATGGAGAGCCAGATGTTATCTTTTTTTTCCTCATGGCTTTCTATGCATTAAATCACACAGGAGACCTCTCCAAAAGCAAATTATTCATAAATGCTAATCTGTAGGTTTACCTACTTAATATATGGGCTTTATAAAAGAGAAAGATCTCATCTAGAGACTACTATCACACAAGAACTGTAGGCAGGCCTCTGTACCATGTATAAATAACTCCACTTAAGTCATATGAAGTTCTCCAGATAAGCCTCCAGATCCAGTTCTGAGGCACAACTTTCAGTCGTAGTGAGACCAGTTTAAGAGGCACATCACACGCTTGTATCAGTAGTGCTGAACTTCAGTAAGCACATACCCAGATTTGGTGGTGTGCCATAGTTGACAGGAAATTCAGGAGGTCTTCCTCTGTGAAGAGCAGCAAATGCAGAGCCTTTCCAAACAGTGTTCCTGCAATCTTGAAAAATCAAGTAGAAGCCTGTCATAAATACAGGTTAAAAACGCAAGGCCAGCTGCAGTTTCAAAGCACAGCAATGAGCATAACAGTCAGTGGTGGAATAACTACAAAAACTGTAAGACCAGAAGTCCCCAAATGTATCATGAACAACATAGCATAAAAGAAAATGATAAAAAAATTATTTTCTATAGTAACAGTGGAGAAAAAACAGTAAAAAACAAAGCCAACACAAAACCAAGAACACCAAGAAACCAAAGCCAAGCTTTTGACTGGTGACACAGAACACAAAACTAAATTCTCACCTGGAATTCTTGTACTCACTTTCAAAATAAAGTGTTTACGATTAAGAAATATCAATAAATATTGTTTTTATTGTTTTTATATTTATCAAATTATTGGACAAGACAATCTCAAGAGGTCCCTTTCAACTTGGTGACTCTTCTACTTCTCACACAGAGTCATCTGGACACACTCATGCTAAAATAATTGCAATCCCAATTTTAAGTACAAAACAGTCATTGAATTATTCATAGCTTACCCTTTAAAATCTAAGACAGATAACCAAAAAACAAGTGCATCCAATAAATCAGTCCCACACCATAGTATCTAATTACCCAAAACTGCACAAATGCATGAACAAACACCTCTCTCCTGAAACGTTCAAAGAGGGAAATCTAAAGCCAAAACCTATTTTGTGAAAATCAAATAACCCGTGTGTCTTGTACTGCCAACCACCCACTTTAAGTAACAGAAAATGACTTTCTTTCTACAAATGTACAATGCACTAATTTTGAAGGCGTTTGCATTAACCAGGAAAACTATCAAAATAAATGGTGTTACTGTCTCAGGTTGGCACTGAATACAGCACAACAGCTACCACAATTGAAATCCACACGGGCCAATCAATATACTATTCAGAATGCTGTGGATGTTGAAGAAGCAGCACTCGTCTCCTGACGGTTCATTTTATTGCAATAATATGAAAACAGGCAAGATTCAGCAGCCTTAGCACTCAGAATAATGGTGACTGAAGGAACTGGGGCTGTTTAGTCTGGGGAAAAGGAGGCTGAGGGGTGACCTTATTGCTTTTTTCCAGTATCTGAAAGGTGATTGCAGTGAGAGCAGGGTTGGTCTCTTCTCATTGGTAACAGGATGAGAGGAAATGGCCTTAGGTTGTGCCAGGGGAAGTTTAGTTTGGATATCAGGAAAAACTTCTTTACAGAAAGGGTTGTAAAGCACTGGAATAGGCTCCCCAGGGAGGTGGTTGAGTCACCATCACTGGATGTGTTTAGAAACCATTTGGATGTGGTGCTCAGGGACATGATTTAGTGGAGGGCTGTTAGAGTTAGGGTAGGATGGTTAGGTCGTGGTTGGACTCGATGATCTCGAAGGTCTTTTCCAACCTGAGAAATTCTATAATTCTTGAGATGCAGCTTAACACTTCTCATACAATCAGACACTACTATGCTATTAATACGCAGATTGATGGTGCCTTGGTTCATTAAACACAGTACACACGGAGAAAGCCCACTCCCTTCAAAACACTCCAAAAGCACTAAGCAGATACTTAAGAAAATGTATCATATCCATTTCAAATAATAAACAAACCATACCTTTCGCTGTACGGAGCAATGATTGCCTTCCTGCACCAAGTAAGGAATTCACTCTCGAAATGCTGGGTGGTATCTCCTTATCCAGTATTGGGCCAATACGCTTGCAAATTTGTAATAAATGGTCTGGAGCCACATGCTTGTTGGATAGCACCTGACAGAATATTACAGTCTTAAACACATGCATGGCACATCCTGAAAAGATGAATCTAAAAGCGTGAATATTTATAGAAGTATTTGGACAATGTCTAATATGTGTAAATTCAAATTACAAAACAAAAAACCTACCCTGTAGAGCTCTCGTCTAGGGAATTCAGAAGTGCTCTCCAAGAATGGGAGAGCTGTAGTAGAAAAAATAAGAAAGTACAATTGCCTACCTCACACCATCATTTTAACCACAGAAAGTCCACAGTATTCACACCTGTGGTATCTGTTTGTGCAGCACCCTACAATGGGCATCTCCACCTAACACATCCGATTATTTTTAATTGATCAAAAGCAGGTCTGCAGAACTCAAGATCGTGGAAAACTTTGTTGTTATCAAGCCTAAGAATTTATGCAATTACAATTTCAGTTGCACATTACTTGTTAGGTGACCGTCATCTAACATACAAATAGGCCCTTGGAACAACGCCTGCTACACAACACCAGACATCCTTAACTCCTTACACCAAGGGGATCAAAACAATCACTTGTCCATTCAGGAAGATCCCATGCCATCTACATCTAATATTCTAAAATAAGCACACTTCCACAACCACGTAGATGTCTCAGTCAAGAGTAACTGTGCAGCTCTACAGTTTAGGACTTTTTTTTTATTCCTCTTTCCCAGGAGATGAGTAAACAAAAAATCCTAATCAAACAATGAAGTTAATCACAACACCACGGAAACTAAACAAAGTTTGCACAGACTTGAGTAAAATAAAGCATTGGTATCATAAATTTACACTCCAGGGAGGTGCAAATCAGCAGGTACAAATGGACCCACGCCAACTCGACTCTCTGATCCAGCCACGAAAGAACCAGTCGGACCCAAAAGTTGTACTGCTGCTTCAGCACTGAGGCCATTTCCAGCCAACACACCCAAGAAAAGCAAGCAGGCCCACAACAACAGAGGTATGCGGCCTCCTGCCCACAGTGCTCAAAACTCAGGCAGAACTAGCTCATGCTTATGATGCCATTCCCTCAGCCTAGTGACTGAACTTCAGTGAGAGAAGTCTCAATGCTGCTGATCTCATCACCAGAAAAGTGGGAATAAAAATACTGTACTCTGCCATGTAAGAGCTGTTAAAGTTGCCCAAATGTAAACTAAGTAATGAGAACAATATGATTTAAGCAATGGTCTAACAAGTTCTAATAACAATCCAAGTAATGTACAAAGTTTTAGGGGATACAGGCTGTAATCCTGATAGAAGCAGAACAGCTGGAAGTATCAGTAAAAGAAATAACATCCCTACACAGTCAAAGGTATTTCAGCACATCAGCTCCAAAGACACTTATGTTCAATTATGAGAAATTACTTGGTAGAAAAAAGGAGGCACTTTTTTATTCTTTCTTTCTAAATCCTGCCTCTTCAGCTGGCACAGAATAGTAACAGACAAGGTATTCAGGGCAGAAAATTCAGCATAACCTGTGTCAGGTCTTATAAGCCATTCTGCTTGCACACCACCATCAGGAAGCTTATATTCTAAATGCAACCACTGACTGAAGCACAGTGACCAAATCAAGCATCTTTTTAAAAGTAGGTTCACTCATCTTTCAAAAGGAACAGTTAAACTGTTTCTCCAATTCAACAATAGACAGAAACAACTGCACTACAACTGCTGTTGTTTGCATCACTGCAAATTCAGTGATACCAGCTGAACAAGAAGTTCCCAAAGCCCCTCAAAAATCAGAAGACAGATTCTGAATATTCTGAAATACTACTGCCCTTTACAGATACCTCTTTTAAATTGGACAGGAAAAAGAGAGAGAGATGACACATGCTGAAGAATTCATCTGACAACCTGAAACGCACACGGAAACCTGCACTGAGGTTAGAGAAGCCCACCCTTCTACAAGTACCATAACTTTTTACCAGAAGAACTGAGCTCAAAGAAGAATAATAATGAAAATAAATAAAAACCTTTCAAACTCAATCCTACTTTCACATTTGCTAAATTCAAGTCAAAGCTTGACAGCATTCCTGTTTAGCAAGACCTGGCCTTCTGGTGACTTAAATAATTCAGTTAAGGCCTCATTTGCTCTCCCAACCACACTGACAACTGAAAGAAATGGAACACAGTTTACCATCTGAAGCAGTGCTTAAATTAAGACAGTGTTTTTTAAAAAATGTCACTCTCCCTCTACACAGATACAACCTTGAGACGTTTAGATGTGACACAGGAGGTACGAGGGGTACAACTACAGCATGCAGACTGACAGGTAAGGGAGCAGCCCGTTAACCCTACATGCCCCAATTTTATGAGGTGGCAATACATCGGTGGCAGATTGCTTTAATGGAGTACATGCCGTACGGTGGCCACAGCTGTCTTATTGCCGTTTAGAACAGCGCGCAGCCACAGAGAGCACTCACAAGAACCACAACCACCGATCTCGGAGCGGCGATTTCATTTCCTAATCCGCTGCAGGGGGAGCGATGAAGGAAGCCGACCAGAAAATCATTACCGTCCAATCACAATGCTCCTAACAATCTCGCCGGCGGAACTCCGCAATGAAAGCCGGCTGCGGGTTGGCTGCTGCCCGCACGCAGACGGCGGCGTGCACCGCCGCACCGCGCCGGGCTCCACCTCTGCTATGTAAACAATATCCCAACGTACGGCACGGCACGGCCGGGGTACGGGCAGCGGGGGGAACCCCAACAGAGCCAACCCCAACGGAGCGAGACTGGGGAAACGAAGAGCCGGGCCCTCCTTACAGGGAACGTGCCCGGCGCCAACGTTACCGTCCGAGCCAAAAGTTTTTAAAACGAGAAAGTCTCACCAGTTCTTCGTAACTTCTATAATGCTCGTTGCCTTCCCAATCCAACCTTTTAGGAAGCAGCTAAACCGAGAAAAAGAGGGAAAAAAAATTAAAGGGGAAAAGGCAGGATTTCATCAGCACGAGGCGCGCTGAAGGGAGGTCCGGGCACCACGCAACGCTCAGGCGGGGCTCTGGGGGCGGCTCACGCACCTGGTGCTGCTCCAGCTCCTGCACCAGCACCTGCGGGGACACACAGCGCGGTCAGCGCGGCCGTTGGCGCGCACAGCCCCGGGCTCCCTTCCCTTCCTCCCGCCCGCCCCACGCACTCACCCGCAGCGTCCCGCGGCACGGCCCGGTGCTGAGAAAGCGGGCGATGAGGAAGTAGAGCTCTGCGGGAGAGACGGAGGGAGATAGACGGGAGTGAGCGAGGCGGGGGCCACGGGGGCGGCTGTAATCCATCGCCGCCCTCGAGAAGATGGCGGCAGGGAGCAGCGGCCCGCGGCCCGCCGTTACCTGACTCAATGAGCGGCGGCGACGCGCCGAAACCGGAGGAAGCCGAGGACTCGGCCATGGCGGCTGCCGCGCTCAGGACTCGGCGGCGTCTGAGGCGGGCAGGGCCCGGCCCGGCATAGCCCTGTCAGCGCGCCCCTCCCCCGCGCCCCCCCGCGCTCTCTCTCTCTCTCTCTCGCGCTCTCTCTCTCGCATCCGTGCGCGCCGCCCCCCGTCGGACGCCTTCTCGCGCTCCGGCTCTCCCCTCCCCCTGCGCCGCCGCTCAGCGCAGCCTCAGCGCCTCCGCCGCCATCGCCGCCTCTCCAACTGCCACGGCGCCGCTGCCGCCACCTGCGCCCTGCGCGTTCCCAGAGGGCGGGGGAAAAAAGTAGTTCCCCGGATCCGGGAGTCCCGCGGGGAGAGCTCGGCGGGGAGAGGGAGCGGAGAGCGAGGAGCCGCGGTACAACGTGCAGTGAGGGGCGGCGGGGCGGCGAGAGGGAAGCGGGGAGAGGGCCGGCGGCGGACGGAGATTTCGGGCGCGGAAGGATTACGCGAGGAGACCAGCGGTGACGGAACGAGTGTGGGCGGGGCCGCCCCGTACGCCGGGCGGTGTCACGGGCAGAGTGGAGGGCGTCCGGGCCGCTTCGCTGAGGTTCGCCGAGGGCAGGGGGTTGACCGGGCTGGGCCAGCGCCACGGGCACAGCACGATAAACAGGCACTGCGCCTGCTATACAGCCCGCTCGGCCACTTGTGGGAGTACTGCCGCGTAGACTGGTGTAGAGCAGCCCCCTCCCAACCAGCGCGTGGATGGCAGAGGTTGGAAAAGACCTTAGGATCGCTAAGTCCAAGCACCACGCTCATTGCCCGCGTCCCTCAGTGCCACAGCCCTACTGCTCTTGAACACCTCCCTGGGCAGCCTGTGCCACTGCATCACTGCTCTTGCTGAGAATTTTTTTCCGAATATCCAGTCTGAACTTCTCTGGTGCAACTTGAGGCCGTTTCCTCTTATCCCATTACTGTTACGTGAGAGAGAAGATTGACCGCCACCTCACCACAAACTCCTTGCACAAACTCATTGCACTCTACGACTTCCTGAAGGGAGGTTGTGAAGAGGGGGTTTGACCTCTTCTCCCAGGCAACAAACAGGACCCAAGAAAATGGCCGCAAGTTGTGTCAGAGCAGGTTTAGATTAGATATAAGGAAGAACTTCTTCTCTCAGAGAGCGGTTCAGGCACTGGAATGGCTGCCCAGGGAGGTGGTGGAGTCACTGTCCCTGGCAGTGTTCAAGAGGCGTCTGGATGAGGAGCTATGAGATGTGGTTTAGTGCTTGTGGTAGCAGTGGTAATAGAAGGACAGTTGGATTAAATGATCTTGCAGGTCATTTCCAACCTTATGATTCTATGATTCCTCTCAGGCAGCTGTAGAGAGTAACGAGATCACCCCGAGCCTCCTCCAGGCTGAACAACCCCAGTTCCCTCAGCTGCTCCCGATCAGACTTGTGCTCCAGACTTTCAAGCACATCTGTGTGATTAGACCACCTCACAGAAATGTGTTTTGAAAAGGATGGTTCTCCTTATGTGCTATACGTAATTCTGAAGTTTAACGGTCACTCCATTCCTTCATCACACCGACCAAAGGTCCCTCATGTTATAAAAGAAACCCATGAGACTCGCACGTAAATTCCACTCCCATTCTCCACCTGCATGACTGGCACCTGGTGCTCATACACACCCTTCCTCATCTTCCTTGTAGCTGAAGCGCTGTGGGTTTTTTCTTTTCTTTTTCCCCCCCTTTACTTGTTGTCATTTCAAGCTCTGTGGAGAAATATACTATTATTTCTTCTATACTTTCATTGCCATAACTGTACTCTTTACAGAATTCAACTGCTAAGCCTGAAATTAGACTTCCTTAACTGGACTGCTTATAATGACTAAACAGTGCTTCGCTCTTTTTCTTCCTTCTTCATAATATGCCCCACCACCAGTTATCTTTACAGTAAAAGCTAAGAGAACCCTTTCATGCCAGTTGTCACGATTCAGCTCTGATGAAATAAGCACTGACAGATGTGAAAGGTCTTCCTGTCTATTGCAGAATGAGAAGTCATAGTTGAATCACCTCCACTTCCTACAGAAACACATTTCGTTCCTTACTGCATCAACACCAGCTTGTACTGCTCAAAACAAACGAGGGCTTCCACGCTCCTGACGCAAGCATCTCCCTTTGTTTTTTTCAGTGAGCATTTCCACCCTGTGAAAGGTGTTGCTGATTTATCCATAAGTCCTTTCACTTGCAGAATAAAATGAGGGAGGCTTTTTGTCTCCAAGAGTAAATTACTTAGGAATTACATAACAGTCTTAGAGATGAGGTGTTGAAGTCAACAGCATCTCAACATTGGAGACTCAAAACATGTGAGAAGCAGGCATTCAGTACAGGTACGAGGTTATTTGGGGATTCTTACTGGCAACATTATTAGTCATTGAACTGATATTTCTGATTTGCTAAAAAAACACACACACACAAAAGAAACAGAGCACATAAGCAGCTGTGTCTCCCTGCTACAAAAATAAGCAGTCAAATAAGGTAATTGGGGGAGGAAAAGGTATAGAAAAAGTGACAAATTTAGTTCAAGTCTTTAAAAATATCACAGAATTTGAAGTCAAAGCCAGGTGCGTTCTGCTCAGAACACAGCTGTGGTGGGACAGGACCAGAAGCACATTGTGAGTCAGTGTTGAAAGACATCCTCTATTATAAGTTAAGGAAAACCTAAACATTCCTTAAGTATGTAAGATGGAAAAATGGTAAAATGCTGTATCATATGAAAGCATTTGAGGAAGTGCTTCAATGAAAGCATTCTTTGAGAAAGTAAGTTAGAGGTGAAACTTTGGTGTCTTCAGAAGAAACTGGTAAGTTGGCACCAAAGTGAAGAGGAAGCAGCTGCTGTACTTGCAGGTTTTGTATATGAGCATAAAAAGTTCTCATTCAAGAGGAAAAAGAAGAAACTTGCTTTTTGATCTTGACTCCTCCCAAGCCAAGGCTGACAGTTATCCGACTGGCATCAAACAGACTGATCAGATAAAGCTGTGCACATGCTGCAATACGGCAAAATAAAGTACAGGGTGGGGAAATCGAGTGCACTCTGGGAGAACTGAAATGATACAGTACTAGGTCTCATTTTTTACTTTAAGTAACATATATTTAGTATGTCTCCTTCTCATGAAAGGCTGTTAAATCTTAACAAAATCGATTGTTTTCTTCTAAGAGAATCAGGCCAGTTTTGTGTTACATGAATGACCTCTCAGCATGGTTATGTTTTACTTTTATTTGAATCCATGCTCTGTCAACTTGCAGATCTATATAGCAGGCGCAGCTGCTTACAGCAGGCTACGCTCACGTAGCAGCTCATCTGCACAAGAAAGAAAGTTTTCTTCTTCTTCCCTCACAGCTCTTGGCCAAATTCTTACACTCCTTATCTTTTGTGGGTTCCATTACATAAACTGCTGACTGCTGGAGAAGTTCACAATCCAGGCTCATTTTATTTTGTGCATTACTTACGCACATAAATGCTGAACAGAGAAAAATATCTGGTGCTTATGAAGTTTGTTTTTTTTTTAAAAAGGTACCAGAAGCAACAGTACGTTACCAGCTCTCAATCAAGAAGTTCACATAAGACTACAATTACAGTTTTCTACTTGCTGCTCACCCCTGCATTACTACCTGTAAGTAGCACAGTTTTTAACAATATAAAAAATACAGTTCAGAATCAAAGCCAGTAGGGTATTTATTCATTGCTTTCCAACAGAAGCACAAGTTCAATGACTGCACCCCCTTATACTCTGAGTTGTTGTAGTCAATGCAAGAGCTCTAGAAACATTCTTTCTTAATCAAGATTTATTTGGCTTTTGTTTGGTGATCACAGACACTACAATTTTACAATTGTTCTTATTCACATAGTTTCTTTTTAATATAAAAACTATAATTTTATTTTTTCTAAGCCTATTTCAAATATTTTTCATTTGGACTTTGTAGACAAGCCCTCCTTTAAAACTAGATGTGAAGTACCAGCTGACATTCAGTCTATCAATCAGAAACTATTACCTATTCAGTATTTAAAGATAAAAGTTTCCAGTCTTTTACGTAGCAGTTACAAAGTTGTTGGAAAAAATAAACCTACACCTACCAAAAATAACTTTGTCACAGATATACATTACTGGTCAAGAAATCCAACACTAGGGGGCAGTTCATGAGATAAGCAACTCTACTGATGGTACAACCATAGATAAATAACTAAAACGTTCAGACGTTCTCAACATATTACAAGTTCCTATGTCTGTGTGTGCGCTTCGTTTAGGACAGACAAACTCTTCCTCCCAGTCTATGGAACGAGAAGCCACATTAAGACTTCAAAAACCTCTCCATTTTGTAACATCCCGTTCATTTCTGGTTTCATAGAAAACAGACAACCAGTACGTGATTTTACCTCTTAAAAAAATCATTTACACTTAGATATCTAAATATGTAAAAAAATGGATTGAGTTGGGATTCTCTCCTTTTAAAAACGTGTTTTTTAGAACTACCAAAAAACTTGCATTTACAAAATAGTTGATAAAAATATTCCTCTGAATTGTACAAGAAGAAAAGTATAAGGATCACCAATTAAAGACTTGGTACCAGATGTTATTCAGACTTCACTTCTTCTTTCTCTACTGCTGCATCAGACGTTGGGGTCTGAAAAAGAAGAGGGGGAAAAAAAACAAACATTTCAATGCAAAAAGTTTCAAAGTAACGCAAACTTTTAGTTCACAGTATTTTTAACACACACATTAGGCAACCTGACGTACAGAACAACCATGACTTGCTTCTATACAGCATGCTTTGTAGTCTTAATGAATTGGAACTAGGTGTGCTTATTTCTCTTGGATAACGCTCTACTAAACTCAAGTTTTCCCTAAAGGGCTTCTATCAGCTCGGGTGCAGCACTGTGGATTTCAGAATGTTGATGCAGTACCACTCAATCTACACTTGAAACATTTTTTAAGAAAAAAAAATGTTTCCATAATTACTGCCTTGCTGAAATAAAAAAAATTACCTAACAAGCTGAAATCCTTGCATATATTGTGATTAAAACAAACATTATGGATGTACTTCATGTATTTAAATGCAGCACTGTTAACATTTTCAAATCTCCCTATATTTTAATGCAAGTAATATATAGGCACTCAGTACCACAGTAAAATTACATCATTGAAAAAATACTGAATGTAGCACAACCAGACTGTTTTTATATCAGGCCTCTATATGTTGCACCTCAACTTCAGGACAGGTTCATACAAACTTAACTGATTAGAGCTGTGAGTCCATCTGGACTAGAGAATTGTTTCCTCTTGCAGTATAGTTTAAAAAGAGGAATTCAATGTAAACATTTAATTTCATTATCCTAAAGGTTTACAGAAGTACCAGCAGAATATTCTGGTTAATTGTAGCAGTACCAAATCAGAAACCCTAACCCCTGCTAACTGTCCTTACTGCCACCTAGGAGAAGCTTTTTGAAGGATGAAGTACAGAAGCTTCCCCCCCACCCCCGAGACATTATGCTCTTCTTAACATAAGAATTCACTGCCCTTTCATGAGATACTGAAGCATTATATTAATTCAGCAATTTTGACTGGTGTGACCAACCTGAAGATGTGTTCCCCAAATAATCATCCATTCCTTAGATTTACATCTCCTTTAACTGGTATATTAAATAAACTACAGGTGAAAAATATTGCCAAATTTAGCCTTCTCTGGCATTACCAAAATATCACGTACACAAATGGAAAAACCAAACTGTGCAATGCTAATACATTGACAGAGCCACACTTAAGCCTACCAAAGAACTCATATTTACAGCACAACCTAGACACAAAAAGCATAAAGTTTGCAAATAAAGAATGTTAATCCAAAGTTGTCTTGCCCACTCAAGTATTACTCTGTACCTTCCTTACCCAAGAAAACCACTGTCTACCTGAAGGCCAAATACTCTTTTCTCTCGTTGAAGATAAATTTGCACATGAAAAAAATATATATTTTTTTATTTAAAAAAGGAAGCAGGAAGAATAAATCATATTTAGATTAATAAATCCTCTGATTACATGACCAAACTCAACTGATTAGCTGAAATGAACTAGGCAGCCAATAATGCAGTAATTTGAGAGTAATTCTAAGCATGTTACTACACGAAAGCTGGATTTATGCAATTGTTAACAGCTCATCAAACAGGAGGCATTGCCTCCCTCAACAGATCTTGTCCTAAAGTGATGCTCACCATCCAGAAAAAAAAGCAAGGTGAAGGATATTTTTATTTAGTACAAAAAAACTTCAGCAATAGAGTCATTTTAGCAGAGTATTACAACCAAGACTGATTTGGCCCATTTCTCAACAACTATTAGTCATCCTTGTACTTCTTTTCCCCTCCTCCCTCTATGAGCCTTACCAGCAGGCAAAACAGCTCCTTGCTAAAGGATGTTATCCTGTACTGGGATTTGGGTAAGATTTTCACCATTTGTTTTCATGTCAAGGACTGTCACCACATCACTGCAACTCTTTTGAGTGCAACCAGAATTTCCCTGGTTTATCTACTAATGTTTCAATAACCATCAGTTTTCTTTGCACAGAAATAGATTCTAGTTTAAGTACTACCTGCTTCTCTAACAGTTGTATGCTTATACTAGTTACAGTAAGTTATCCAGCTGTTTTAGACCAAAGAATACAACTTTACCTCCTCACTTTTAGTTTCTCCATTTTCTGCAGGCAAGTTGTCCTTTATCTGCTCTTGGTTTGTCTCTTCAGTCTGTTTTCCTTTAGGCCCTTTTTTCCCCTTTGATTGAGCTTTCTTGTTCTCAGATTTATCCTACAATTAAATGAAATGAATTCATATAACCTATACCATAAATTTTGAAAGTAATTAAACAAAAACAAGATGGACTTGGCAAACACCAAGAGCTACTATTAAGGAGTTAATACATATATACTTCCCTGAATAGCACATATTATGAATACGTTTATACACTATACTCTTTTATACAGTAACTAAAAGCACTGCTTAGAGTGGTGCAAACCCATCTGAAAAACCTATCAGAGACAAAAAACAATAGTAACTAATTCCAGTGGAGAGTCAGAGCAATTTGTCATACGTGTTTTAATCTCTTGTGACATATTAAAAATCGTTAACATAAAGTACAAAATCCATCGGTGAACTCATTCCACTTTGTATACACCAAGTACTTCAGTCTCGTTTTTTCTTTTGTATTGACAGGTGAGAATTTCAGTAACTTATCCTAAATAGATGAACAATTGAAGGTATCATTTTCAGCACTCCTTTACAAGTATCTCAGTCATGTCTTCTGCACCTGGCATCTCTGTTGTTAAATGGGTTGTAGAAAAGTATTCGCTTAAGAGCAATCTTACCATAAAAATTTAACATATCTTCCCAAACATTCCACACAGCAACCAAGTACTACAGAGATCCAGCTGATCCAGATGCTTATAAAACACCTGGGTCAATCTTAATTGATGTCGAAGTAGTTTTTGACAAAATTAGCACCGGTATTTACAGATCCTAACAAAAGTTTTCAATAAAAGACAAACTACGACACCTCTGGCAGATACAATCTGTGCCAAAAATGTAATCCATTTATACTTCTAAGCAGACAACTACTATAAAGACCTACCTTAAGATGTATCTGATCTCATTAAAAATAGTGTGCATTCCACATCTGTTTGTCAGTGTATATCCTACTATATATCCTGTATATCCTAATTTACTGTCTCTGAACTAAAATCTACCGAGGAAGAAAAAATCATTTTTGTTTATTCTATGTATAGTAGAAACGTGCACTTCTGATTATTACGAGAAACCATCATGCCACATGTATCCATACTTCATTTTCACTCCAAGTGTTCATCCTCACAAAAACAAACAAGAAACCACCACCACCAAAAACCACCATCATGTTACTGTGCTACCATACACAAGCAACTTTTTAATACACATTTAAATACATTACCTATTGTATATGAATGCACATGCAAATTATTATCTTCACAATAATAGAATTCTGTGAAATTCTGCAACACTAAGCAGAAGTTCTAAGTGTTTTACATCACTACATGCAAACGTGCAGTAAGGAATACGACACGTAGAGGGTGCAGTGTGAAAAATAAACAAGGGAAAAAATGCTGAAACATCACCTACATTTTCACTGTGCACAAAACATCAGAAATGCTTTTCTCCCATGTTTAGAAAATATCTTTTATTTTTAACCCTCCCCTCCCCAGTGCACTGAGATAAAATAGACTGTACTTGATGAAAGAAAAATCACAAAAAAAGTTCTGAATGTTAGTACTCAGTATCACTAATCCAGATGACAAGCAACTTCACAGCACGTAGACTTCTGGTATTTTTTAAATATTAGTCAATGAGATGCACCATGCAGACACGGGGGAAAAAACAGAGAACTGGAGCTGAAATAAAATTAGAAAGCTTCACCAAAGTTCTTAGGCTTAAAACTCAGAGAATGAGAGTACGTTCATGTTCAAAGCACTGGAATGAAGGCGAGTGTAGCACTGCTAAGGAATTATTAAAGTGAAAATATCAAAAACTGCAAAGCATCTTATCTTGCCATCTTTGAAATGATCCTAAGCCATATGCTTGAAGAAAAAAAGAGACAAGACCCAAATGCTTGAAACCACACAGAAGACAAAAACACATACACTGCGCACTGACCTGCCACCACATATAAACCCTCATTTCTTTAAAAAAAAAAACAAAACAACAATGCTGCCCACACAGCCCCTGCTCCCCTCTCCCCCATCGCCCCCAGGCTCTCACCTTCGCCGCCAACGCCTTGGCTTTGGGCTCCGCTTTGTCAGGCACAGGCTTCTGAAGAGAAAGCAGAAGCAGAGCTCGGTTCAGCTGCAGACACACCATCCCCCGCCCCGCCGGTGCCGGCCGGTACTCACGGCGGACAGCCGCGCCGATCTCCTCTTCGGTGCCTCCTCAGCAGCCTCCGCGCCACTGGCGGCCACCTGCCAACGCAAACGGCGCGCGTCAGACTGCGCGTGCGCGGCGCGCAAAGGCGGGCCGGCTGGAAGCACGTGATGCGCCGCTCGGCCCGCCCCTTCTCTCCGCCGCCGCTTTCGGATCGCGAGCCTCGGCCGGGCGCCCGTCGCGCGCCGCCGAACCTTCCAGACGACGCCGCTGAAGAGAGCGGCGGTGCTCGGCGCCGGCCCTCTTCGGCGCGCTGCCCTGCCGGCGACTTCAGCCGGGCGGCGACGGCAGTTCCCCTCGTTCCCCTTTTCTCCTCGTCCCCCACACCCAGCGTCCCCCGTCTCCGCTGTTTCCCCCGCGCTTCACCTTTCTCTTCGGCATGGCGAAGCGCGCGGCGGCTCCCGCCCGGCTTCTGCTGCGCGCTGAGTGCCTCACCGCCAGGCGCTGCGGCCGCCCTCCCGCCCGCCGCGCTGCGCAGGGAGACCGCCCCCCCCCATCCCAGCAGCGCCAGCGGCGCCGCAACAGGATCCAGCCGGATTGGCGGGGGAGAGGCGGGGCAGGGGGCGACGCGCCCCGCGCTCGGCGGAGGCCGGCAGCGCCGCCTCCCGCGGGGCAGCGGCGGGGCGGGGACGGCGCCGTGCCTCCCCTCGCGGCGGGGCGGGGCCTCGCACCTAAGCGCGGGCGGTGGTTAGGTGCGAGGCCCCGCCCCGTGGAGAACGGCTCCGGATTGGCCGGCCGTCGTCATGTGGCAGCACCTGTCTCCGTTTTCCCTCCGCGCGCTTGTCTGCGCGTGCGTGAAGCATGGCGGAGAGCGGCGCCTGGCTGTTGGTGCTGAGCGCCGTGTTCCTCTGCAACGCGCTCAAGATCGTGCTGCCCTCCTGCTCCTCTATCGTGAGTGACGTCAGTGCCGCGTCCCGTTCCTCCTCACGGCCGTTCGTAGCGCGCGGCCGGGCAGGAGCTGAGGGGAGGGCTCCGGGCTGCTCGGGGGTAACGCGTCTCTGTTATCTTAATGCTTTTGAGACATGGGTAAGATGCCGTGCTGGAAGGAACGGGGCTCGAGGTCAGTGCGGCGCTTGCTGTGTTTCTATGAGCTCAGAGTAGGTAGTCTGTAACAGAGAGGAGTGATGCTCGGTTTCCGAGCTACGTCTTGTTGGTGAGTTGCGAAGCTGGGCTCAAGTAAATAAAGCTTGCCGCGTCTGGTGTGCCTCCAGGAGCTGAAGATGATGGAGGGAACAGCGATGAGAAGGACTGTGTCCCTGTCCTTACTGCATGTATCAGATATGTGTGATCCACACAGTTCATGATGAGGAGAAAAATAAGGAAAGTTTATTTCTTAGTGAAGAGAACATGGCATCTTTTCACTTCTGGAACATCTCGTTAATATGAAGATTTCCTCATGCCTTGGTGAAAGGGGATGGTGTCCTGGCAATGGGAGCCTTTGAGTGTGTACACAGGAGGCTGCTTTATGTGTGCTAAAATCAGCTAAATTCTGAGGAAATTACTTCTTTTTCTTTAATTTTTTATTCTATATTATTTTTTTCTTATTATTTCTATATTATTTCTTTATTTTTTAGATATCCAGGTTGTTACAAAAGGATGCGGAGCAGGAATCCCAAATGAGAGCTGAAATTCAGAATATGAAGCAAGAGCTCTCAACCATTAGTATGATGGATGAGTTTGCTAGATACGCCCGTCTGGAAAGAAAGATTAACAAAATGACTGACAAGCTTAAGACTCATGGTAGGGTATAATATTTATTTCCTCTGTATGATATACTTACTCTTTCTTAGTGATGGTTATTACTGAATCCAGTCTTTAATAACTTCACGAACTTCTCTGTCTTTAACAAGAGAAGTAATATAGTAAGACTGCATATCTTAATTGGGAAAGGATGAATTGCTGGATTGGAGCTATTTGGTTGTTGTGCTAGAAGATGCTAGTGGGGAAGTGTTAATGTGGAAGGTAACTAGATGAGATCCTTACTGTCTTTTTGCAATCCCATTTGACCATATGCAGCGGGTTTTATGATAAAACTACTGCTTTGTCTCTGTCAGGAACATGCATCATCTCCTGGTAGAGAGCGCACATAAACATTTGGCACTAGTCTTTTGCTCGTCTGTCCAAACTCACTCACTGAACCTAACAAGACAGGAGAATACCTGCTTTGTGTGCCTTCTCTGTGCAGAATGATTAGACTTTTCTGCACTTGTAAAGACTGTCATTTCTCTAAACAACTGTCAGTTTTGAATTGTTCTCATTAGCATTATTCTTAATTAGTTAATTTCAATTAAACTAGACAACAATATTGCTTCAGAAAACTGTAGGCCGCTACTGTGTTTGAAGATGTGCTTCCTGTCATCTCTGAGCTGTTCTGTGTTGGGCTGGGGGTACTGCTGGAGGAAAATAAGCATGAGAGTTTTGAATATTGAACCTGACCAGGAACATTCAATGAGTGATCGGTCTTGGCTGTGAATAGACTTAACCTGTTCTGAGTGAAATAAGGCAAAAAGTGCAACTGCTGAAACCATCCTTTTCCGTATTTGTGAAAGGGGAAACAATATGTTATGCTTCATCTAAAACAGATTCTTAAGTTAGCAACTGCATTGACTGTTCTCATTTCAGAACCAACATTCTTGATTACTTGTGACTTTTCTGTCTAGGATATCAGAGTTTTGCAACTTTCCACAGTACCATTAATGTAAAACTCCAGAACCTAGCTCTTCATTGCTTTCACAATAAGTTATCTTGAAGAGATATTTTTAGACAGGTGTATGTTATTTAGTGCCCTGATTTGAAGACTAATAGTATTAATGGATCACTACTTTTCTGACTGTTATAAATAATGCAGAGTAATATTATTTTTCTCTTAACAGTGAAAGCACGAACTGCCCAATTAGCCAAAATAAAGTGGGTTATAAATATTGTATTCTACATCTTGCAAGTAAGTAAATCTTCTATTAGGGATACAAATTTGAGGACTAAATCCTTAGCAGGGTGATGAATCTCTTTTGTGTTTATTGACTAATGATTAGTTGCACAGGTATTTGGCAGCCCAGTGACATAATGCACACCGAACCAGAACAATTTCTTAGTTGTAGAGAGATGCAGCTGATAGGGTCTGGTTATTGTGAATGAAATGAGTTTTGAATTTCATGTCAGCTTTGTTTTTCTGGTATTGAGATGACAAGGTAGGAGTTTGTCTTACCTCCTTCATTACTGTTTCTTTTTGGTTCGTTTTTCATCTATACGTGGCAGTGGACCCAGGAAAGTTTGGATACGTAATATATATATTTTGCTTGTGTTTCTGAAAACATAAAATGTTCTTCTGCTGTGGATGCAGATTTCCATATAGAGCTGCCACGTGTCTCCACACAGTGCCTCCTGTACCACATTGTTGCTCAGGCTTGATGCCAAACAACTTTTTTTGCCCATAAGAAGAGTGCTTAACCTAAGACGATGTTTTGGGTAATGTGAAAGCTAGTTGGATTCTTAGCAGACAAGGACTGTGGTTAAAAACAGTCATCAGAATGTAACAGTTTGTATTATTACCACTTTTATTTATGCTAGATTTGAACCAGCCTCAAAATAAAGCGGTAATTTTCAGCTACTTATTGCTAAATGAGGAAGTATTACTTTTCAGAAAGGGTGGTCAGGCACTGGAACGGACTGCCCAGGGAGGTGGTGGAGTCACCGACCCTGGGGGTGTTCAAGGAAAGACTGGATGTTGTATTGAGGGACATGGTTTAGTAGGAGCTATTGGGAATAGGTGAACGGTTGGACTGGATGATCTTTTAGGTCTTTTCCAACCTTGGTGATTCTATGATTCTATGATTCTATGATTCTATGATTTAAATCTTGTTGTGTGTAAAGTTAAGGTCATTTCAAGCCTAAAATTCTTTTGTATTTGTTTCCGAACAATGTAAAATAATAAGAATGCTATTTTCTTTAATTTAGACTGTGAGATGTACTGCTTCAAAACATTGGTGGAAATATACTTCGATGTTTGTTATTCAAGCTAACAAAAACTTTCTTTCTAGGCTGCCCTGATGATTTCTCTCATTTGGAAATATTATTCTGAACCAGTTATGGTTCTTCCAAGCAAATGGCTGGCACCATTGGAGCGCTTGGTAGCCTTTCCTACAGGTGTGGCAGGTAAGAGCTGTGTGGTAGAGAAAATGCATTTTCCAAGTCTGTGCGGTTGCTAAGAATGTAATGATAAAGAGTACGTGTGGATTAAAAGCACTGCTTCTGTATATTTCTTAATAGCAAAATGGGGAGCTTCAGACATTATCATACGTGATTAGCTCGTGTTTAATGAACTCGCAACGAAAGGGGATATTTGTCTTTATTAAATCTTCTCAAACAGAGCAGTTTTATTTTAGTATGGAATACACCCTTGGGAAGGTTTCAAATCAGAAATATTTTTGTTTTAATTTGAAATTATTTAGTTTGAAATAGTAGAATTGAGTTCAAAAATGTGCAGATACTTATGGGTCTGTATTACCTACACATGCTTCTTACACTACTATGAAACTTTACTAGTTTATAGCTCTGGGATGATTGAGGTGCATTCTCTTCTGGTTGGTGTTCCCACCTTTTTTCCCCTCATTGCACTTCTTTACCTACTCAAACCCTTTTCTCTTGGTCGATGAATTAATGGTAAGAAGGATGTGACAGATTATGCATACCTGAGTGAAATATGTGCTGCCTCTATTCTAATTAAAAAAAATAAGCAGGATGACAGGACAGTGCAGTGTGGAAATGTACCATGAAGATAAAATGCTGCTGGTGAATCTTCACAGTAGGCTTTTTAAGCTTCAGCTGCCTTAGAGTGAATTCCAAATTATGATGTTGTCTTACCATCTTTTAATAGCTGTTGAGAGAATGCTTTGTATCCAGCGTGTTTACTGGACAAGTAGACCCTTCTGTTTAGGGCCAGGGATGAGTCCTTGGAAGATAGTTATTTAAATAGTATTTTAAGGAATTTTATAAGGTTCATATCCTTACCTGCCTTCAGGTTCTCTTTTTGTTTAACCTTGGTTTATAACCAAAGTGAAGAGATTACTTCTGAATTCTAGGTGATAAAGTTAATAACACAGAAGTATTTAAAAAATCACCAGAAGGTAGTTTCTTCCAGTACACATAATAAATAGCTGTGTATTCAGTGATACTATGTCGTATGGTTCTATGCAGGCTGTGATACAGATATGCTATGTACTACAGTTAGGGTACACTCTCTATGCTATCAGTCCAGTACAAATTTCCACACTGTTAGTTTGAATGACAAGACTCTTTAAAACACAAGTGAAAGAGGTCTGGTTCAGTACTGAAAGTCTCATTTGGATTTTTTTATTCAGTTCTATGGGGATTAGGAGAAAGGACAGAAGTACAGATTTAATACTCTTTAAGAAGGCTGATTTGAATTTATTGGGAAATTTACTTCTTTCCTCTCCCTAGACTCTGATTTTGGATTCCAAAGTACTCTTTTATTTACCACACCTTTAATTTCAGCAACCTAGGCCTCTTGGATAGGGACATAGTGAATATTTTTAGAAATCATGGGTCATATTTTTGGCTCATATTTTTATTTGCTGCTCTTTCCCCAGACAGCCTTCGGTTTTCTCAAAACTAGCATGCAGTTAACTGGCATCCCTTTATGAAAATCATTTGCATCTAGACAGAAAGATATTTTGTTCCCATCAACCTCCTCACTGTTTCATTTTTTGTTTCCAAGTTGTTTAATCTGCTGTGTGCTAAAGATGCAATAACTTCAGTCAAATTTTATATCTCTTTCAGGTGGTGTTGGAATTACATGTTGGCTTGTGGTTTGTAATAAAGTTGTAGCTATCATGCTTCACCCTTTCAGCTGAAGAAATCCCTGTAGTATATGGAGTCTAAACTACTTTACCACAGTACAAAAAAACATTTGTTATGATGGACCAGATTGGAGACACTTCTTGTTACTTTAGTTGGATGTTGGGCAGTATTGGTTTTACTTTCTTTCATTTATTTGTTTTTTTGGTTTTATGATCAGCAGTTTTCAAAGAGCTGCATTGATATTTATAAAACCTCATTTTGACGCAGATAAACATTGATTGGTGGCAGAACCTTAAGGCTTTGTCATAATGTATTCACAAAGGTCTTAGCGTTCTCTTTTTTCCAGCTGTTAAGTTGGAAATGCACTGGCATTAGTATTTTTTGGAGCTTTGCTCTTTTGTTCTTTCTTTACTGTATAGTACAGCATTTTCACCCAAAGATGTGATTCCATTTGGTGACAAGTGGTATTTAATCAAAATAGGTAGTATGGTTGTTTTAGAATAAAACAGAATTTCCTTTTTTTTTTTTTTTTTTTTTTTATCTCTAGATTGGGTTATTCTCAGACTATCTGAGAAAATATTAGTGATATATATGCAGAATCAACTTCTTATATTTTAGATTAATTTCTCAATTGCCAAATGCAGGTCAGCCGGTCACTTCAACACTTCTTTTAAATTCCTCATGGAATAAAAATTTTTAAAATTCCTTGTGGAATTATTCAACACTAGGTGTGTTTTTTTGTTTTTGTTTTTGTTTTTTTGTTTTTGTTTTTTTTTATTTTATTTTTTTATTTCTTTCCCCACTACCTTTACTGATAACTGACCTTTCCTTCCTTGCCTCATTTTCTACTTCCCAAATGGAGCAAATATTGCTAACAGTATTTCTTTCCATGCTTTCAGAAAAAGGGTCCACCAAACTTTCCAAGCTCCATGTTAGGAAAAGTAGAAAGCAGTTGATTCTGCAGAAAACTACATCCCTAGAGCTTCAGCATACATTAATGATAGTAATTCTTCCCAGTAGTGCAGTTACACAACAGAAAAGCTGTGTTAACTTCTGTGCTATCTGCAACCCAGTCTGTTCCAGCAGACAAAGCAGTGGCTTTAAAAAGCTCTATAATACCTCCTTGGACATAAGGTTGAACAAAGCTTTTGCAGATTTTGGCTTAGCTCGTGGTCCATACAGTGTTGTATTATTTCAGGTCCTTTGCCTGGCTGCAGGAAGTGGCTGGAGTACATCCATATATTTAGAACTGCCTTTAGAATTAATTCAGAGAATGATGACACATTTTCTGCATGTCTGAGTGTATGTATTCATTAAATGTTTTTTTTTCTTAAATGTTATTTAAAAACTAATTTGTTTTTATATTAGGGATTGCATTTAGCCAACAGTGAAGTGAAAGCATTAAATATCGACAAGAAAAAAAAGTCAAGATTGAATCTGTTACATGTAATTGTGTTTTTATTTGTAAAATAAAGTTTTTCAGTCCACCTCAGGTTTTCTAATCCACATTATTAATGTTAATTACAGTTTTCCTAAACAAAATAAAACCCACCTGTGTTCTTCATAGTGTTGGAGTCTACAGACTTTTTAACTATGCAGTTGATGTATTTCTGACTATAAAGAGAAAAATAATGATGTTGCCACTTAGCTTGTTACAGAGTTGAACACAGTGAAGACAAGAAAAGCAGTATCATTTAGAATATTGACAAAGGCATTTGCTATTTATCCACAGTTAGTATGAGATAATGAAATACAGTTTGTTGGCAGCTCTGGTCGGACATCTAAACGAATGGGGCAGAGAGGCTTTTGGTGATTTAGTACAACCAGGGATGCTGGATTATGTCTGCTTGTTTGCTCTTAACTTTGGAGACAGCAGGAAAGGGATTGTAGAAGTATTAATAGTACATAGAGGAGAAGTACTCTTTTGACTGCATTAAATCATTCTTGAAAAATCTGTCTGCTTCACAGCTCAAGTACTACTTAAAGAACTTAACTTGAAGATAAGTATGCTTACAAGTAGGTTCAAAATATCTTAATTGCCTTTAGAAGTTTTCATAGTACAGGTGTTGTGGTTTTTGTTTTTTGGTTTTTTTGCTACTGCTTTTTAAAATTTAGTAGAATACCTTTTTCCTAGCTTACATTCTAGCAGCCTTTCATGAATTTCCACCAGAAACAAGACATAATCTTCCTACCCTTACTTACATAACCTTAAATGCAAGATTTTTAAAGGCTTTTTGAGAACTAGATATGCCTGACTTGTCCAGAACAATGCTTTAGTCTTGCACATTCAATTCTGGATGTCAGCTGTGGTAGTTACCAGGCAAACTGCTTTGGTAAGTTTTAACAGCAGAAAAGAATGGAGCTTTAGAGCTTTATAATGCTAATGAAAACAATGTAATAGCAAATTATTGTGTGAATTCTGGAAGCTATGTCAGGAGTGAAAAGAAAATTATTTTCTTTCAGTACATTTTAGGTAGCAATTCAGTGAAGAATCTTTTGAAAGCAGACTGCTCACTGCAGCTAGTTAACAAATAACTTAAGATTCAAACTGCAGAGAGAATGCAAAAAATTAACCAAAAAGGACTAACTTGGATACCTCACTATAACGAGTAAAATGACAAAATTGTTGAGGCACCCAAAAATGTATACATGTGCATCAATAATAAAAATGTTCTGTGGCAGCTGATCTGCCTCTCATTTTGAAAGTCATTGACAGAAATTCTCAAAAATTCTAAGATTTTATATACATTTTATGAAGCTAAAAACAGTGTGTAATTGAAATGGAAAGGTAAGCTGAATATACTTCATAGATACCAATTTAGTGTATTCTTATAAGGTTATTCATAATGACTCATTGATGATAGACACTATTTCATAAATCATTGGAGGGTTAACATTTCGCTTGTGTAATCATGCATCCCCTCACAGCTTTCTCTCCATTCCTCTCGTGTTAGAACATGAATGGCTGTCTTTGCAAACATTGCCTTGTCCAAAGAGTTCTTTCATAAGACTCTTCTTCCTTTCCCTGAATATTGTATGAGCACAGCCTTCTGCTTCAGTCAAACTGTCTTTCTGCCTTATGTTGGTAACTTTACTGAAGGATGGTTCGTGTAGCCCAGACAGTTTCTTTACTTTTGATTCTTCTTTGCAGTGGTCCTGACCTGAGTGTCTGTTGTTACAAAGACTGCTTTTTGTGGATTTTGTACCTGATGTAGGAAGCCCGTGATACAAATTTTCAGTGGTTTCTGAGAATACGTATTGTTTTTTCAGCTTAGAGAGCATTTTGTTTCTTGGAATTAAAAAATTACTCCCTGCCTTCCCTCTTCTTAGTTGTTCTCCTGACTTCTTTTCTTTCTCTTCCACTGCATCTTCCTCTTGACTGTTCTCTTTTACACTGTCATTTAGCAGAGTTTCTTCAGCTTTCTTCTGTTTAAGGAAGTCTCTCTTTCTTTCTTGTTTTACAAATTCCAGACAAGTGTGTGCTGTCTGCGGTTTGTTTTCCTTTAAATATTCTAAAATGAATATTAAGGGATTTAGGAATGTTCTTAAATTATATAGGATCACAAACAGTCATGCAGCATTAATGAGAGCAAATTTTACTGCATTATTTCTTAAGTTGTTGCTGATGGTTAGGACAGTGCTATTTACTAATAACAGGATGGGGCAAGGTTTTGTTAAGATCATTATGTCACTGACATACTTGCTTCAATTAATTAGCATACAAGTATAATCTGTATTAAGCATTTCACAGGCTAAACATAGTGCTAGAGAAGTTGCATATAAAGTATCAGGGAAATCACATGAGTTCTGAACTCCTAATTGTCATTCTATTGCTATTACATCGAGCTTAAATATAGGAATGTTTTTTTTTTCCCCTTTAACTGGCAACATGCTTGTTGCATGGAGCAGAATATACTGCAGTTTTTCAACACAGGACTGAATTGGTTCACGAATGGGCTCTGGAAAGGTTTCAAGCTGAAAAGATGGAGTATAAACTGCAGGAGTTAAAACATTTCTTATCGCTAGCTCTGTTACTGATCCAGTAGGTGACCTCAGCAACCTGTCACACCTTTGTAAATGTGTGAAATTCAGCTCACATCATGTCTCCTACCATTTGTGAAGTATCTAGCTTGACAGCATTTCAGATCTCAGTTTTATCTACCTGCCTCAATTTAAAGAAAATGAGGGGTTTTTTTTTCTAAAATATTCAGCTGAAAGGATACATTTGCTTGCTCTTTCATCTGTTACACAGAACCTCTTCATAATTAAGTTGTTTATAGATGAGTTCCTTGCATATGGCCTTTGTGAGATCACAATCAATGATTAAGATTTGCATAAAATCTGTTTGCAGTGGTCACTGTAATGAGGAGATACTCTCAGCCCTTGAAGAACTCCTTTTCCTTTCTTAGCAATAGATCCCAAGCCAGAAAAATCTGTTGACATCTACTATGATGCAGATTCACAACCAACAGTTTGGGATCAGTATTTGATCAGCATGGATTTAACAAAGCGGCCATTAAGTAAAGTATACTTTTATAGATTAAGCTCAGAAATTTTACCAACACAACCATGAGCTGCTTTTAGAAGTCCAGCAGTATGAAGATGCCTTAAGCTGTGGAGCTGATCTGCTGTCAGTGTAGCACCTCCAGAACTTGCTTTCAGTGACTTGTAGTTACTGTCAGTCATATGCCAGCTCAGGTAAATTACCATTATGATCAGTTCATTCAACTTTTGAAAAGATCAGATGCATTTCTTAGATACTAAAACATACCTCCATGAGTTCGACCAAAATTTTCTGGCTTTGGTATTTTCTTGGATGGCTGCTTTTCTGTTTCACATTTGGCATCAGTGTATGCTTTGCTTGCTTTAGCTTTTTGATTCTTATCTTCTGATGCCTTTTCCTCCTATAATTGACAATTAAAGGTAAAAATACAGGGAAATACTTGTTCAGGTACTTTCTAAAGATTCCAATCAGTACAATACTTACAAAAAATGAGTATTTTCTTTTGAGTTCCTTGTATTACAACTTTTGTTCAACATATTTTCTATTATATAGTAATATTTACACAAAATGCACAGGAACTTAAGATGACTGGTCAGGCCAATCAAGTATATTACTAAAACGGAGAAAAAACATACAACTTCAGAGGTAATGTAAGCAAAGGAGTTGGATCCAAATCTTTCATACCTCATGTAGCAGAACTGTACTTTCTTCTTTTTCCTGGGGTTGGTACTGAGATAGCAGTGATGTAAAATGCTGTTTATGTACTTGCACTGATGTGTTTATACTGAGACCTGTTGCAAAAGGACTGTCATTAGCAGTAGTTGTTTCTGGAATTACATTGTTGGTTTAAGCAAAGATACATTTGATGACAGTGGTATTCAACTGGGACCCAAACGTTCTAAGACTCAAGTTTTGTTGGTTAAAGCCTTGTTTTAAAGAGGTTTGCAGTTTAAGTGTATGTTAGTAAATTCAAGTTCCAGAATACATCCCACATTCTGAATGTGTGTATATCTCTATTGCAATTAAAGCATGCTTCAGGTAGGAATGAAAATGGAGGAGTAACTAACATAGCTAAAGCACTGTTAGCTGAGCTTGAGGCACCAATGTGTTGTGTCTTTCCAAAGATACAATAAAATCTCATCTGAGCGCTACTGTTTTTTTTAATTAGAGGTTCTGAGTTTAGCTACCCAGAGGCCTGAGCACTTTCATCAGTACATTAGTATGCTGTACATATACTTTTTCCTTAGTCTACAAAGAGATCCTGTTGAAACAGGACGTGATGTCATAGAAATGTGTCAATACCATAGAGCCTGCGTTGGGTCAGTTTGTATGGTAACGTTTTAATGTAAACTTTAAGAGGTCTGGGAGGGGTACCTCAATTTTCAAGCTCCTAAATTCAGATCACAGAATCACCCGGGTTGGAAGGGACCTCAAGGATCATGTAGTTCCAACCCCCCTGCCTAGCAGGGCCACCAAACATACACATTCAGATCAGGAAAATTCAGATCCTACAGAACAAATGTGCTTGTTTTTATGCCTTCTGACTTGTTCAAAGTTAAGCAATTATATAAGGCTTTGCAGAACCAGACTCTTAAGGAGAAATAGTTCACACTATGTGAAATATCCCCGATACTTGAAAGGAGGTTCCAAGGGAGCAGTTGAATAGTCCCTTCAAAGAAGTACCTGAATAGGATGAGATGACAGGGCAAGGCCTGTGTATTGTTCTTTTATTCTATGTTTGGAACAGCTTTGACATGAATACAGGAACAAAACTGTAATCTTACCTACATCACCATTCAGCCTTATTCCTAGCTTTGATATCCGAAATCAGAGGAAGACTATCCACAAAAAGGGTGATTTTTCAACTTGCCTTTTGGTGATGATAAGGATGTTGAGAACTAATTTGAAAATTACCTCTGAAGAAATGGCACTTATGATGTGGAGGGAAATAGTTTTCTGAACCCAAGTAGTTACTTAAAAGTAACAAAAATCACTAGAACATTCTTCAGATTCAGAACTAGGGGGAGCTGTACCTCTAGATGAACTAGTGTGACCTTCCAACAACTGAGCAAAGCTTGCTCTCACAGCTAACTTTAACAGATTCACTCAATAATTCAGTTTTATTTTACTTATATGTAGGGAGCTTTCTTATACCCTAAACCTATCTTCACTTGCTTATCAAGAACATTAAAAAAAAAAAAAAAAAAGCACCCACACATTGCTTGCTTTCCTGCTGTATAAAAGTTTTTACAAATACACAAAGGAAACAACTCCTTGAAAAAGTAGCTCTTTCCAAATTTATTATAGGAAAATTCAAGCCAGCAGTGAAAAGGAAAAACAATTTCAGCTATTACCAGTTGTAGGCTTCTAAATCATCCTTTTCCATTAATGGCACAAAATGAAATCCTTATTGGGCAAGGATACCAGAAGAACAGACAATGTTGTTGGGAATCTATTCATAAAATAGCAAGTCTCATTTAAGCTAAGAACTTAAGTAGTAATCAGTGTTTAATATTACAATTTAAATAAATTTAAATAATCTACAAGTCCACGTCAGTAAAGTTTTAAAAAAAAAAAAACAAACCCAGATGGTGATACGATACAACAAAAGTTAGAATTCAGTGCTTCATAAATAAACAAAGTTTGTCTGACTTGGAATAAGAAGTAGCAATTTCTTTCTACATCTTAAAATTTTAATTACCAACTTTATCTCTGTATTTCACACGTCACTAATGCAGAGTAATGGATTTGCAAAGGAAGTTCCACTTCCTCCTTTAGTTTAGAAGCGGGAATATTTAAGCATATTTTAAATAGTTGAGTAAGCCAGGAAATTCAATGTTCCAATCATTATCCAAAACCAGAGAGTATAAGACTGCTGTGCAAAAAGCTCTCCTATGGAATAGTGGCAAAATGTTTCTGATCTTGAGTAGCAAGCCAATGTTACTTCAATATCTTTCATGTACTTCTTCCACATAGAACACATCTGTTAGTAAATTCAAGATACTAATCCAAAGCATATATAAATTAGCAATTTATAAATGCTTCAAGAAAAATGCTTGCTTCAACGTTATTGTCCTTGATAGCATGCATGTGAGCAACAAAGCAGTTCTGAACTTGTATGATTTATAATTGTTTTTAGCAGTTGTTCCCTCCAGGTCAAGAGGTCAGCAAACATAGATGCTTAATGCTATGTGAGACACAGCCTGTAGCATTCAAGGAATCTGCGTGAGGCTGGCCAGCATTACCCAGGAGTGATGGGATACCTGTGTCCTTCTGGAACAACTGCAGAGCCAGGCAAATGTGCTACAACATCTCAAATGCCACCAGATGATGCCTATTATTAGGCAACTGAATCCCACACAAGACAACTGCTTCTGGAATGGTTGACAGACAAACTTGGCTATGATAAATTTCTCTCTGCTACCCATCTAAATCCATAAAAAAGAAATAGTTTACTAAAGAGTTATTTCTTCCTGTTGATAGAATTAACTTTCTATTATTTTGCTATGTCTTTCTACTATAGCATCAATTTTGCTGATGGAAATAACTGAGAAGATATCCAATAATGGGTTTACTACAAGGTCTGACTGCCTATTTAAATTTACTTATTATGAATAAAACCAAAAGAGTGCTAAAGATGTGGACTTTTTCTCTCAGATAAACTGACAGTATGATCATCAGAATAGCCTTTAAACTTTGTAAACCTTGTACCTCAAATCCACTCCCTTCCTTGCTGCACAACAAAATGCAAGCTGCAGAAGCTTCAATAATAGGCACTGAAACATCTCTGCTTCTAATAAGCTAGAGATTTTAAGAATGAAAAAAAAAATATGAAGAAAAAAAGATAAAAACAGCATCTAAAGACCCAGACCCAGCTAAATTCATTATTTTGACTGATCTGAAAGCACTTTGAAAGTCTGTACTAACACTAGGAACTTGCTGCATGAGGTTAGTTTGTGAGGTGCTTTGGTTCAGTGAGATGTGATGTTGGAACTGTAGCTGTGGGATGACCACGTCTCATGGCCAAATCAAAACGAACAAGCCTGAACAAAAATCAGACTGCAGAAGTGGAGCGATTGCTTCATGCTCTTATTAAAATAGACAAACAGCTCTTGATGCAAATAGACACTTACAATAGCAACACTATTTCATTGTCTCTATTACAGTACTAAAACTGTACGTATGCTAAAGACTATTCAAATGAAAAAATGGGTGGAGTATTAACCACAGGTCATACGTTAATAGTCATAGAATACACAAGCATAAAAGAACCCCTAAAGCATACATGTCAGAATATTTTTTGCTTATATAAAAGTATCTGTCTCTGCTTTCACTTAGGAATATACGTCCCAATTACAAGACAATATAAGATTCACATAATGAGATAACGAGGGAAAACAAATATACCTTTACTTTTGTTATGAGGTACTGAATCATCTTTGTCCTTTGGCATTCTAAGCAAACGATTTGCGTAGATATTCTTTATGTAAAGTTGCCGATCCTTTTCCTAAGAAGGAATAAATGCTATTAAGTTCCTTGAGTGCGTTTAGAATGAGTCTTTACCTATTTGATTTTCTTATGCTGGGAAAAAAACTGCCAGCAATACTGCTTTGTTCTACACCATTTGGTGACTCTGTCATCCACTTAAGCATGAATCAGCCGTTTTCTTTCATGAGCCAAACCAAAATTGTTTCCTTTAAAGGCTAAAAATCACATTTTTACACCTTTATAACAATGTTCAGAAAATGAGGCCTTCTGTAACATGACATAAACTTCTGAGGAACACTTTCACTGTCATAAGAATCATGTTTTCATACTAAAATTTCAGTAACATTCTTGCTAATCAATTCCTGGTCTGAAAAGGAGTTACATTTAATTTGGGCACAGAGGTTGATCTGAATGAGAATTACATCTGTATACCCTGAATGGTCTGAATAAGCCACATGTGCAGAACTGTAAATGTGTACGAATGAACTGTTCTGGCACAGAAATACGATTAATAAGCATGTCTGCTCCTCCTGGTAAAACAATGTAAGGTTTTGTGAATCTAAACAGCATTAAGAAAACACATGAAGAAATATTTAGAGAAGTCTTTATGTGGGAACTGCACTTTAAAATAATTTGCATTCTAGAACAGCTTTCCATGAATGTTGCTAGGGCTGTGACTATTTCCATCTCCCAGATTTGCACACATAGATACATATACATCGTCAAGAGGAACAATCAGGCATCTGATTCCATTTTGGAGAAAGTTTCCTTGTGGAATCAACAGATGCATCAGTCACAGAAATAAATAGCATATTTTAACCATGCTACAAACACAGTTTAGATTAAAAAGACCACAAAGATTTCCATGTTTTCTTGATATGTATGTTCTTCTTAAGCACTATTCACATCACATAACTTTATTTTGTTTTCTGTCTACTCAGTGCCACATTTATGTTCTTCCGTACATTCAGTGTAAAGTGTTACTGTGTTAAAGTTGACACAGATGTCCCAAAAATATTTTTGTAGAAAACAAGCTGAAACTTGAAACAAACTCTTGAATCATTTTTGTAAGTCTTTTTTGTTGTTTTTCAGATTGTAATATTTGGCTCATTTTGATTTGAAAGTGTTCCTGTAAGGAAGCTCATATTGGGTGGATATATTGAGCTAGATCTAACAAAACAGTAACAGTTTGGTGGGTACTATTAGTTCAAATTATGATACATTAATCTGTTCCAGTTAGTTACTGAAGTCCTTTAACTTTTGACAAACAGACCCTACAACAATTTCACAATTTTATATTTTGACTTTTTTTTTGTTAGACTACAGACTCAAATATGAATAAAAACTCTATTAGTAAATAATGAAAGAAGCAAACGAAAAGATAAAATTAATGACTCGAATCTTCCTGTAGGAGCAGAAACCTGTTTAGAATCTTGAGTACCTTAATTTTTTGGTGAAGAGAGTTAATTTCCATTTGCAAGTTCTTTGTAATTATCCCAGCTTCAACAGCTTTTTTATTCTCATTTGCCAGCTGGCGACTAAAGGTGCTATTGTTCAACTTCATCTGCTTTTCTAGGCTCTTAAAAAAATTACACGTTTTACAATATAAATGTACTTAGCGTGACTGTTAAAAAGTTTTCTATTCTTACCAGATCTAAAAAATAAGCATGCTGATATAATGAAAAGTAACCTTCTATTTATTGTAAACAACGCATGAAATGATTATCTCTAGAAGTACTTTAGAAATGAGCAAAAAGAGGCTTAAAACCCAATTATACTGATCAGAAAATAAAGCGTCTGGCATTTCAACATGAAAAATTTGCCTGTACATTATTGTTCTGATAATTAATGAAAACAATCATCTTCAAGACATTCTCATACGCTTCATTTCACATCAACATCGATTTACTATGGCAGCATAAAGAGGCTTAGTGTAAATGAAGAGTAGGTACTTTACCAAGTACTTTATCATCACAACCCAGTGCTACGCACTGAAGTGATAGTTAATAAAATTGTAGGGTGAGAACCCAATCCTGCAAGCTTTTTATTGCTTCTCACTGTGACTCCTGTAAATAGAAAGTTTCAAGAGTCTAAATTCAGCTATTTACGTTTTCATTTTCTTACAGGTAATAAAATATTTCAAACCCAGCTTCTCAGATAGTGAAATGCCTCTAAGATTACCTGGCTCTTTATTTAATCATGTGAATAATGTACTCCATAGAAAACAGAAATTAATTCCTGGAGGACAATAGACATTTCACTCTTCTGGTTTTGTAATAAGGCCTGTATTCCTGTTTCCTCATGAAAGGTTCAATGAGGGTAAAGCTTTATGTAGAAGATAAAAAAGATAATTTGATCATCTCTTATTGAACTCCCAGCAGACTTTTACTACTCCTGAATAATAAATCAGCCATAGAGCCAACTCTAAAAGTGGACTGCAGCGAGTAACAGTAATTAGTGAGCAGGAGATGTAGCTACACCCATGGACCAGCACCACGTGGAAGGAAGAGTGCTTGTTTCCAACTGAGCCAGCTTCTCTTGTCCAAGGAAGCAGACCAGCAGCAGCCAGGTGGTCTCCATGTATGACTAACCCTCTGTTTTATCAGGGCAAATCAGGGCTCAGGGAGTTCCACACCACTGCAGCTGGACTGCCCAAGAAAGGCTGGGTAACTCCATGCTGCTGGCAGAAAGTAGAGCAGACTACTTCTATTGAGGATTGCCCTCCAGCTATGTGCTGTGCTTCTGACCTAATAGGGTTAAAACAGGACTTTAATTCTTAGAAAGCTTTATTGCTGGATTCAATTCACTCAGTCATTACTGACAAATTTTAAAATACTGGAAGGAGTACTGCCATTATTTATACCTTAATGTCTAGCTTAAAAAGAACACTCAGTGCTAGAGGACTGTATTACAATCATCAGTTTGACAAGAAGCAACTAAAAAAGCCAACATCCACTACTTTTGCACAGAACCTCTCCTATTATTCTTACACAAATAAAACGATAGGTATATATTACCTGTATTCTCTTATTATTCACTTCCATTTTTTCTGCAAGGACTGATAATCTGTGATAAAGTTCCTCTTTCTCAGCAAGAGTCTTGTCTTCTGAAAGCTTATACAAGGCTTGCAAATCATCTTTAGCTTTTAGCAGCTCCACTTCAACTTTCCTAAGCCTTCTGGATGCACGTCTTTCTTCCTCCTGAGACATCCTCAGGTGTTTCCTCAAAGTACTCACCTCACTGTAATGCCTTGTTAACAGATCAGGCAAGACACTTTCTGAATTTTCATATCCACCTATTGCTTTTGAGTGCCGATACCAAAGCCGTTTCAAAACCTGGTTTTCTAAGTTTGATGCTTCTAACTTGCGCTGCAAATCAAATATTTCATTCTTCAGCTCTTTAATTTTATGAAGTCTTGCTGATAATATTCTCTGAGCCACTTTATTTCTTTTCTGGGAAATCATATTATTCTGCAGGCTTAAAAATGAAGAATTTTGATGCGGTATCTTCTTAGCTGGCAACTTCTTTCCCCCTGCATTCAGATCAAAGTAAATTGACATTGATATACAGCCATCAATCAAGACAGCAAAATCACTGCTATGTCTCCACCTGCTCACACAAGCTCCTACATTACTCATCCAGGGTACTTAAATGCACTATGACCAAAGGTCCAAGATCTGCAATAAGAAATCAATGTTCAAATCCATACACACACAGATAAAGCAATCCATAATGGATTTATGTGGACCACAGCTACATAGGAAGCTACAGGTCTGTAATGGCACAAGGTTGCCTCCTTTCACTTTCTGAAGCCATTTTTATTTGAAATAGCCATCCTGCTCAACTTCCCTTAATAAGGATAACAAAGTATATGTTTGTCTTCTGTGGCAAACACCAGGGATGTTTTGTGAATAACTCAGTGAAGCACACTTATAAAGCATACAGTATTCCACTATCAGTGGAAACAGATTTTTCCTTTTTGTATATGTTTAGTTTACTAATGTATCTGGGGGCTGTTGGAGCCAATTCATCCCACCTGGAAGGATTTCTACAGGCTTCAAGAGGAGGACCTACACCTTGAATAGGGGCATGACAGAAGAAAGATAACAATAACCTAAAGGTCTGCAAGAACTCAAAACTCAAGGTGATCAAAATTGGACATGGTTACGTATCTGTGAAGTTATGACTTCTGACCAGCTTTCTGTAACTTCTGAGGCAGCTCTGAGTTAAGTTTTTAACCCTTATATGCTTGTAAGCATAGAACAGTTATGTAGTCATGTACGCTGTTTCTAAGTGGTAATTAAATATATACATATTTTAATGGCTAGCATTCTAAGTGTATTACTGTCATTTTGCCTTTCTGTATGGCCAATATTCTAAGTGAATGATACTAATTTTCCTTTCCTGAAATGTAAGTAGAATTTGAAAATAGTCAAAATTATATCAGTGTGTGCTCCCCCCTTTCAGACACGTATTCAGTCTCATTCTAGCTTTCAGGTCATTTCAGACAGCATTTTGCTAGAAGTTTATAATAATAATTTATCAATAGAAAATATTTTAAGTACAGAATACACAAGGTCCTAACTCAAAAAAGAATAAAGAAAACATCAGATCTTTTTAAGAACTTCAGTATAATTCAATGAGTATTCCACATACACAATATTTACAGGAGCAGGCCCTAATTACAACATCCTGTAGCAGACAGGAGGCAACAACAAAGTCATGTCAGGACAAGGTAAATCAGGACACCGCCTCAGGCAGCAAAGCCAGGCATCAGCCTCAGCTTCACTTCTTCCATGAACAAAGCTAGAATAACAGAAAGCTACAGCAAGAGTGTTACTTAGGAAGACAGAGTTAAGTGGGAGAGTGGCTTCTGCTGTGGAAAAGGCTCTTCCTTGCAGCACCTGGTTGGATTTGAGGAAACACAGATATGAAAATATGCAGTAGAGATTCTTCACTGCTAACATTTACAAGGAGGAACTGTATTTGTGCTATATGGTCATTGCACTGAAGCATAAATTCTACATAATACACTATGACTAAGATGGCCAAAACATAGGTTTTTGTGTAAGAGTTGACATGTTTGTGCAGACATACAGCTTTCATTAACTTTCCTTAAGAAAGGTTCTTTTCAGACTCATCAGCTTATGCATAGTCCAAACCACAGAAATATAGAAATCACAGTATCTGCAGGAAAGCCATTCAACATCAAGGAATGAAGACTGCAAAGGTGTTCCCACATGTCAAGTGATTATCCTGCCTCTTGGATCAATGAATATTATGGCATAACATAGTAAGGGGTCTCCACCTCTTTCTCCTCATTCCGGTGTTCAAAACATAATTTATTATTCTTCAGTGAAAAAAGTGTTTTCCCTGCCCTCCTCATTACAAAAAAAAAAAAAAAAGACACCATAGAAAGGGAACAGCTGTGCATCTGAAGACAGCCACATTTGAATACTACCAGAAAACAAATTACCTTTATTGTTTTGGGAAAAGATCTGTTGTTCTTTTTTCTTCTTTCTTTCATTTTTCTGCATTTTCTTCTCTTCAGTTTCGGGTAGTTCTAAACAACGGCTGCTTCTAGCTGTTTCAGAGCAAGTCACTGACAAAGCCCTCAGAATAGTTAGTTTGATGATTTTTACTTCTGCATTCTCCACTGCATTGCTTGCAATCATTACCTCTGCTTCAGCTGCTGCTTCTAATACTTCTGTGCTTTGGGGAATCGTCTGTGTCACATACTTACTAGGACTTGCTATCCTCCTGCACTAAAATATGAAGGAAATATTCATTTGAATTAATCACTGCTGTGGTATAGAAGGCTTAAAAATTGACCTCCATGAGCTATCAGGAACTAAAATGTTAGTGAGTTATTTATTATTAACGTAAATAGTATTAAACAGTCTGCATCTATATTAAGCAATGCTAAGGAATACTAATCCAGTAAAATAATTGTGTGTAGTAAGCAGTAACTTTATTTGCAGAAATAACTGCAAATCCGAAATATAATCATTTAACTCAGAATTTACTGTAATACTGGCATGTGTTTTTTGAAGACTATTTATAAGATACTGATGCTTAAATGTAAACAGATACCATGGATTGTTTCCAGTAACATACCCATTTTATCCAGGATAAGTATATTTAAAAGAAGTGCAATTGTGTTTATGCTCTATAGCTAAAAAGTGCTTTGTAGTATTACATAATAATTCTCTAAAATTAAGATGATGTTATTGCTAATTGCATTCTTTTGTTATTTTTTGATGTCCATGTCACTAACGAATCATTTAGTCATATTTTTCAATACTTAGATCACAAATTAGATCACAAAATGAAGTTATTTTAACTGACATATTAACATCATAGGCAGGAGATGTAGCAGCACCTAAAGCTGTACAACACAGTCTCTGATTTTGACACTGAAATAAAAATCTTAAACTTTTGGGACGTTGCTTTATTTTACTTATTTTCAAATAGAAACAAAACAAAATAAATAAATAAATAGATTAACAATATAACAAAAGTACGTCTGCACAATTTCAGAAGAAACATTAGGAAAATAAATACTTTTTTTTTTTTTTAAATATGGACAATTGTTTCGCAGCCTAACCACACTTAACACATTTGTTTCCTTTTTAAAGTGCTATAAGACATTGCTCTACGTGTCAAGGCACTTATAACTGGAATTATCAGCTGTAATGCACTGTTGTCAGAGACGTGATTCCCTGATGCAGTGATCTTACTTTTTTTGACTGGATTTATTTGGAATTACCTTTTTCAGTAGTCTCATTTGCAAGCAAAATGAATTCTCCTAATTATTTAATTGTTGAAATAGAATATATCTAGCATAAAATATAAAATGCTGACATGTGATACATATTTGTAAGTATGTTATACCTAAGTATTTTTGTTTACTGGAAAGTAGAACAGATTGACTTCAGTAGCGTACACTCAGGGCAATATCATTTAAACAGTGCAGTTTCAGTAAAAAGGATTTCTCGGGATACAGCTGAGTCTTTCTCAATATGACCTGAAGATGACTCAGCCCATAGTTTTACAGATGCAGAATTCTACTCATTAGTAGAATAAATTGTATATCTGAGGGGACTTAGGAGAGAGTAGCAAGTATGTAAAGGAAATTAAAGGGGCATTAAAATGATAGTTCACGTAAAATGTAAGAAGCAGCCTTAGCTAAAAAAAAAAAAAAAAAAAGGGGGGGGGGGTGGGGGGGGGGGGGGGGAAGAGAAGATATTTATCAAATATTCTTCCTACTTTGTTGCCATTTTTGCTTTCTGGTGAAATTTTACTTTAAATTAAATTTCTTAAACGGAAGAGGGGAATCACTTAACTCCCCCTCCCCACCAAAATGTGCACTTCAGGATTGCACAAAACGTTGCAGGTCAACCCAGAAGTTTCCTTACTCTTCATTCCCTGGTACAAATTACTTTTCATTATGGAAGATGGAGGAGTGCCCAGCGTCCTGTTGAATCTGAGCCGCTCTAATCACAGCCAGGAGATGGGAACTTGTATCGTAACATGATGATGAGGCAAAGGCCAGCTCGGTACACAGGTTTGTACTGCTGTTCAAATTTCATTTAGTACTGTCAACACTTTCTGGCCAAACTGGGTTTAAATCAAATGAGCCTCAATTCAACTTAGAACTGCTGCTTTGTGTTGATGAGATGCGTGGGCTGAACCTCACCATGCATTTTCAAAAGCAGACATTGAGAAGTAAATTAAACGGCACAGAAAAAGCCAAGAGGAGAAAGCACAGAAAGTTAAGGACAAGTAACGGGGAAATAGGAAGAAAAAAAAAAAAAAAAAAAAAAAAAACCAAAACAGTACTTGAGTAGGAAACGAAACGCATGAGCACAGCGAGAGCGTCTGTTCAGCAGGAGCGCCCCGGGCTCCTCCAAACACCCCAGCAACCTCCCCCACCTCCCCGGCGGAGGCTCCTGCTGCCAGCCCAAGGCAAAACGAGAAGCCCTGGCTGTTTAGCAGTCGGCCCGACGCCCCAAGAGCCGCCTCCACACCTCACCGCCCTGACCCTCCATCACACCGCCCCGGGCTCTCTCTCGCCGCCATTACCGGCCGTTGGGTGCCGCCGTTGCCGTGAGGACGGGCAGCGGACGCAGGGCACGCTGGGAGTCGTAGTCGCGGCCTCGCCATCTTACCTCGCTGCCGCCCGTTTGTGTATGTCCACGCTTCATCCCCGCACACGCTATTTGTATTTTTGTCCACATAAAGCTTTTTATGCTCTAAAATCTTTACCTGTAATGGTTTCTTTGTCTGCTGGCTTTGAGTTTGTTCTCTCCCCGTGCTGTTCAGGAGGGGATTTGGATGCTAAACAGCGCAGAGAAAATATTTGCCTCTTAATGCACTAAGAATTTATTATTGCTCTATGTGCGACAGCTATCAGTATGCTTTGGAGCACTCGACCACAGCAACCTTTGTAGTTCTTTAGGGCACTTGTGTCCAGATCATCTCATTTGTGAACAGCATGTTTCAACCTGTCAGACATTTTCATTCCATTTATTAGGAAAGTTTTTATTTACATGCAGTTTTTCTAGAGAAATGGGCATAGAATCAGAGAATCACAGAATGGTTTGGGTTGGAAGGGACCTCACAGCCCACCCACCCCAACCCTGCCATGGGGCCCACCAGCCCACCAGCTCAGCTGCCCAGGGCCCCATCCAACCTGGCCTGGAGCCTCCAGGGATGGGGCACCACAGCTTCTTTGGGCAGCTGTGCCAGCACCTCACCGCCTTCTGAGTAAGGAATTTCCCCCAATATCTAACCAAAATATCCCATCTTTTAGTTTAAAGACATTTCCCCTCACCCTATCTCTATCAGATCCTGCAAAAAGTCAGTCCTCCTCCTGTTCATAAGCTCCCTTCTAGCACTGGAAGGCCACACTGAGGTCTATCTGCAGACTAATCTTACGCTGAACAAGTCCAGCTCCCTCAGCTTGTCTTCATAGGAGAGGTGCTCCAGCCCTTTAAGCACTTTTGTGGCCCTCCTCTGGATCTTCAAAAGCTCTGATATATAATAACCTCGATCAAAAATGTATTGTTTTGTACTAAGTTATCATGTTTTGCAGGGAAATACTCCGTGAAAATACCTAATTCCAAATGGCTTTTTTTTTTTCCCCCAAACCTCCCATTGCTTCTCAAAAGAAGAAAAACTGACAGATGGCAAGCCACAGTAAACAGTGCAAAATATCCATACTGTTATTTTTAGTTTTCACTGAGTTTTTTCAGGATTCCTGTTCAATACATGAAATGCTGCATTTCCAGCTTCATTAGCAGTTTGAATGTGCAAAAAACTTAGTTTCTAAAGCAGCATTTTTCTTGTGCTCTAAGTTCTATCTAATCAATCCTGGTAAGGAGGATTATATTCTACTGTAAGTAGTTTTAGGATTGGACACTGTCATGTTCAATCATAATTTTTAGTATGTACATAAGCTCAGTTTTATCTCTGTCTGCAGGTCAGCTTGCTGAACTCAGTATCACGTTGCAAGCTTAGAGCAGAAATGAGCCTGGTCCTTAGATTCTAAAAGTAATCTGTCAATATTTAACATTCTTTAAATACCTTTTGTGCTCAGAGACCTTCTTGAGCAAATATATGCAGGCAGTCACTGAATTGTGACTGTCTTTGCAATAAAAGAAAACAGCCAGATGGAAAAAAGTGCATCCTGGATAACACAGTAGAACAGAACTTTTTTTACTGAGAATTCTGGACCTCCTCTTATAACCTGTGCATTGGAAAAATTCACCAGTGATGCAGAGAGGAGGAAGAGAATCCAATAATGGGGTTTGCACGCATGCAATTGGTCCAATCATCCTCCTAGTATCAGGAAATGGACTGACACAGTCGTTTCAGAGAAGTACCTTAGCCCTACAGTTTGGATCATGATCTGAGTTTTTTTCTGCTGCAAGTATTTGTAACAGAGCCTTGTTTCGGTGAGAAATCTCTGATCTCTGCTATAATTACTTTTGAACTTATGTTGCCCCTCCCTTTTATAATGTGAAAAAATGTCCTTATTATGATCAGGGATAGAGTACAAGCCTTTTATACTTGAGATGACTGAGACCGCACCAACACAACTTTAAACATTACCCTACAGCTCTGTGATCTTCCCCTGCACTGTGTGGCCTGATCCCTGTCCCTTGTCCCTTCCCCCTCTCCTGAGCATTTCTCCAGCCCTGACTCATTGGTGCAGGACTCTCCTTTGCCTTTTATGGACTGCCATCCTGTCAATCTAATTCGATAAGGCCAGGGGCAGGTGCAAACCCCTTGCTGTGGCTCCGCTTACTACCCAATCCTCACACTGGCCTCTCATCCCAAAATACCTAGGAGCCAATGGAGTGGGAAAACCCGGGACCCTGAAGAAAGAGGGAGCTAAAGCGGGTGGATTGCTGTGAGGAGCACCCGTTTTTGATCCAGGTCCTGCTGAAGGCTGGGATTCCTCTCGGGACTTTGTTGACTTGTGGATAGCAGGCTTGCTCTGCTGATTCATTGTCATCACTATCAAAATGGTGATCAAAGTCTTTGTAGCCACATCTTCGGGGTCTACAGCGGTAGGTGTCTCATTTAACATACGCCTCTTTCTGCTGGGATGAAGCTGGTAAATCAGCCTGGAAGATCCCAGAACAGCCTGAGTTTGCATGCAAGAGGAAAACACTGATTTTGTTCTCATCTGTATTGACCGCTTTATTTTTGAAAGCAACTCAAGACGTAGAAAATGGATGTTAATGCAAACTTGTTCGCATGTTAGACTTTACTATAGAAATAACATTTCCATATAAATTATCTGTCTGTTAGTAGATTTATTTCTGTTTGAAGAAGTGTATGCAAAATATCTTAATTGAAGAAGGAAAAAGTGGATATTGTATTTGCACAAATACTAAGGTAGATTGTTTATAGTAGAAATTAATGTATTTAATTTTAAAGGAAACTTCAGGACGCTGCTCCTGCTGAGTGGGATCTGTGTCTGATAAAGAGCCTGGAGTCAAAGTGAGCTGAATAAAGTTTTGCAGAAAGAATGTTTTCTCCATCCTCTCTCTTTTTTTTTTTTTTTTTAATTTAATTTGTTGTTGTTGTTTTTAAGTACCTCTTAAAATGGGGTACTGTTGATTCTTAGAATTGAGATCTACTGCTGTAGCTGTCAGCATAATGTATTAGCTGAAGGAAAGGGCATGTGAATAGTAGAGAGGTTGGAAGACTGTGGGAGGTGGGAACCGGGAAAGGACTGTTTCCTTTTATATCCAGTTCCCATATCATCTCAGATTGCAGCTTTCCTTTGGCAGTCACTCACTCCCAGTGACATGGCTAAACAATTTGGCTGGTGCTAGCACATATCTGTAACTACATCTCTGTCACCCTGACACTAGCCTCATGTCTTTAAGAAGCTTCCAGAGTTTAAAAGCTTTAAAAAATGCCCCAATCATATAGCCATCATCTCTAGAAAATGAACAGGAGATATTTGCTAGAATTCAAACTTCCAAAAGGAAATTTTGCAGCTTTCTCATCAGCTTTCCCCCCCCCCCCCCCGCCTATCTGTAAGCTTGACTCTCTGAATTTACTTTTGACACTTTAGTATTCCTTTCTAAATAAGAAACCTTATATGCAAGACAGAGAAAGAGGAGGAGGTTGGTAACTGCAGGTTTGTTAATTTGTAATCTAACAGTGACTGCTTAAACAGTGTTGTAAATTGCCATGAAGTGTGCATTGGCAGTCTTTTCACTCCTGTTTGATCTCCTGTTTTGGTCTGCTTTGATTGACCTAATAAGAGCCTTACCTGCCCACTTTACCAGTCATCTGTTCTGCAGAAAAGGTGTGACCATGACCAAAATCCCACTGCAGACATCCTCTGTGTGTGCTGTGGCCATTACCTTGGTCCTCCTTTGAGATAAATGTGCGACTCTGGCATGGATTGTTGCCTTTCCAGCTACAGGTTTGGGGTTGTAGTTTAGCAATGGAGTATTTGAATCAAATGTTGACATTCAGAAGGTCGCTTAAGCAATTAAGACTAAACATATCATATACTTAGTTCTATCTGAACCCAAATCTTTCCTTTACTATACACATTTATTGCATCTCTCTCCCAGCTTTCAGCAATAACTACCTCCTTTCCTGTTGGACTGCAATGAAGAGGTGTATGCGTATGCTACACTGAACACAGGGCAACATGAAAACTTTATCCCACCGTTTTGTACTGTTAAGCATTGCTGCTGTCAGTTTTTTCTTCTGAGAAAGACAACTGATGCCAGTGAACTGCAGTTGGCTTTAAACTTATTAATGCCATTCTCCACTATATGGTAGCAGCCTTCAAAAGCTGTCAGTGAGATCCCAGACATATTGAAAGGAAGAGTATGGCATCTCTGCCAGGCAATATGCCTCTGTATTTCCTTTTTGCTAGTGTGTGGGTTGTATGAATAGCTGTAGCAATCTCAGAAAGCAGCATGTGTTTGGATTACTGGTACATAACTTTAATTCCAAGTAAACACAATGTTCAGCTGGAGAAGTTTTCCACGTTTACTGATTAAAATAGATAGAAGGTATTTTTTCAGTGAACTTTTGATAAGTTTTGATATATATATTAAGTAAAACTCACTCATTCAAGGAGCTAACATAAACTCCAGTATAGTATTATATTATGAATTTTCTATCAGCCTTGTACAACTTCTGCTATTCCTCTCCATGGAAATTTTTAGTAAAAGGCAAAAGATTTATATGATCTGAAGAGAAACCAGAGTATCTGTTGGAAGAATGAATTTCATCCCTAAATTCATTTTTAAATTGGAAGTCTAAATTGCCCTAGTAGCTCTGATGATCTATCTTCAGTGTGTCTGGTCTCCATCATGCATGTTGTTCATTCTAAATTTCAAAATATGATGGTCCTAACCAGTCCTGTTGTAGGTCAGCAGAGTATCATTAGTGAAGAATTAAAATAATTCCTATTTTATGTGCTACACAATTACATTGCTAATTTACATTGCTAATTGCAACTTGTTCTTGTGTAAAGAAGTACTTTTTAAAAGTGAACGCAATGAACCCAGCAGCATTCTGGTGCTCTGGATCAGATACTTGAGTAATATAATTCAGTGTAGCTCTAGGGCAGATTGGTTTGTATTTTTCCCCTCAGTAATTCAGAAATTTATTTTAAATAACTTTAGCTTAATGATCTTTCTGTGCCAAACATAGCTGATGCTGAACTATGCATGAAGGCAAGCAGAAGTGGAGACACAGCATTAAAAAAGTACTAAATGATTGGCTTGTAAGAAGCATTCAGTGCTAAAATAATTTTGTTTCTCGCCACAGAAGTGTCTAGAAGTGGGTAAATTCCTGCAAAATCTAAGTGTATCATGAAGTCTTACACAGAGGTCTTCTAAAGTCTTGCTTCCTACTGCTTATGGTTAGGGCACTTCTGAAACCACTTTTTTCCAGTGTTTCTGTTTCTTTTAGCTTACTCGCTTTCAAATCTGCAGGTCTCAGTTGTAAAGTAACTCAATCACATCAGAAAGACCAAGCAAGATGTAGACTAATAAGACTAATACTTGATAGAATAACTTGATAGTGAGTTAGAATGTAATAAATATCGATCAACAGATTGTGTCTCAGTTAGAACAGAGAGCTGCAGCAGCCTTGCCTGCTGATGGTGATGTTCCCACTGCAGTAAGTTGTTGACTAGACACCATTTGCTTCTACCACAGGCAGCTGGAAATGCTTTGGATTTCAAGAATATAGATAGCATTCAGTTGTGCATCAGGTGAATCTACTGTGATCTGTAGCTCTTACACTCTAGCTAGATGATATTTATAAAAGTGTTCTTTCTTAATTTGAGGGACTGTCAGCAAGGCACAGTGGAACTTAAGCTTTGTTGAAAGGGAAAATGGCATTGATGAAATGATATCTTGCTCACCACCACTTCCAGGGAATCTATGGCTGAGTAATCTGAATTCTTCCCATGCCATCAGACACAAGTGAGAGCACAACAAGTTCCTGCAATCTCATCCATTCTGGGAAAACCTTTGTGTGTCCTCTGTGTTGTTATGAACTGGAAGATTTCCCCGAGTGCTGTTTGCTAGAGACATTCTTACGGTTGCCCAGCTACTGGTGCTGACCGTGGCTGAGGCTCGCTTTATGGTTTCATGCTTCATGTATGTCTCAGGCATCAAATCTGATCTGCCTAAGTCCTGGTCATTCTAAGTCTCAAGTATCGCCTCCTGCATAGTTTATTATTATTGTCATCATGAAAAACATCTTGCTTTATCCTTATCCAGGCATAATTACATATAGCTTTATTTATCCTCAGCATTTTTTTTCTGGCACTGTCTGATCCTCCTGTGTATTATGAACTTCAAACTGAAGAAAAAATTGTTTATCCAGTGTTTTTTTCTAAAAGTTATAGCTGCAGCCATATGCAGGGTAGAACAGACTCAGTACTTCTGTTCTCTTTATCTCCTTAGTGGCATTATTTATCTGGCTCTTGCTATTCCAGGAGCCGTATCTCCTTCAGTGCTCCGAGGGACAAACTGATGCTGAAATTGCAGCTGACAGCACTTGAATGCACTGACTTTTAGAGCAAGTGGTAGAACTCTTAGTACTGGCTCATGCAGATGTTATTAACCCTTTATACAAACATAATAATGCCACCTTCTCCAATGAAGTGTGCATGTGTACCTTGGGCAATCTTTTGTACCATCTGGGTGTGCTTAGCAAATAACCATGCAGCTAAATGGCCATTAAGAAAATAACCTCTAATTAACAATTGAAAATAAGAATGTAAATGAGCACCGTTGAGAACTGTCAGCCTTGTGGCTTGTGAACACGTTAGAGCAGTGTTTGCATTCAAAGTTATTTGCTTTTGCTAGCTCACCATAAACCTCTGCTGCTAGATTAACATGCATAAAATGCTATATATCATTATTTCTTATAAGCAAAATGTAACTGTATAGGTAGAATATATCCTTACTTAAGAAAAATGAATTGTATGCTTAGTAATAAGAATTCACTCCACCAATAGAATAGGCTTGCAGACTACTTCATCTTTTCAGGTTTATTCGATTATAGAAATACATAACCCATGGGTATTTCTCATCTTATTGCCTGTCGCAAATTGATTTACACTAGGTTGGTGTCACTTTAAATTCAAGTGCTCAGATTTCTGATTTGTGGAAGATCTGGTTTCAAATCATATGATGACTTATATGTAAAACTTACTTGGCTAAGTCATTCTAGCTACTGTCATCTTTATGGCACACTGAGTTGCTTCATGGAGGAACAGAACTGGAAGGAGAGTCATCTCTGGAGCAGGATTGTGCTAGGCAGTAATATAGTTGTGTGTGACCAAGGAGCAGCATGAGGGGATTTGTACACATCAGTCCAAACAGCACTTGCTTCAAATACTGTAGTTCTTGCAGGACAAAAAAATTTGGCCTTACAAGTCTGAAAATGTTAGAAATAGGCAAAACTGGGACATTGTTTAAATGTTGCTTAGGAGCAGCAGCCCTTTAGTAGAGAAGTATAATGATTATTATTGAATCTTTAAGCTAAAAGGATAAGCTATAGGCTTGATGTCTTGATCCTAGGTCTATACAGTACTACAATACTATATTCAAAGGAATAAGGGCCACAGTTGAATTCTAAGATTTGTATAACATGCTTTATTTGTATGTCATGTTTTCTATGGCCGTGCTGAAACGTTGTTTATCATGTGGGAAATATTCAAGCATAAGAATTAAACTGTACTTGATTTTCACTTACTTTAATCATGCATAGAATTTAAGAACAGAAACTGAAAAACATACAGCTGTGAAATCAAAATGTCATATGTAAAGAGCAGAAAAAGGGAAGGTCTTATATACTGAGGAGAATGTGTACATATCTACATACGTAGGTAGGATTAGTTTAGCTGTTTGCACATAGCATTCACGGATCTGGAAACAGAGTAGGAGCTTTCTTTTCTAAGGTGGAGGGGAAAAGGAAGCTGGGGGAGAGAAAAGTAACAGTAGTGGACTGGGTGCTGAGAAGTGTTGAATCTCATCTTCAGAAGGTTTGGTGGGGGCACAGGAGCAGTGGATCCAACTTGACATACTTGCATCAGCTCTACTTGTAATAGTAATTGCTTTCTGTAAACAAATTTCAATTTTAAAAAGCATTTTTGTTTTTCCTCTTTCCTAACCAGATCAAAAAGAAACAGCAAGAGGTAGTGGGCTTTTTAGAGGCCAACAAGATTGACTTTCAGCAAATGGACATAGCAGGTGATGAGGACAACAGGAAATGGATGAGAGAGAATGTTCCTGGAGAAAAAAAGCCTCAAAATGGAATTCCTCTTCCTCCACAGATCTTCAATGAGGAGCGGTACTGTGGGGTAAGAAGTTATTTGAAAATCTAATGTGCCTTTGGACAGTCTTCTTTTACAGAAAATGACACTTTTTCATTAGTAAGGAGTGTCCCCAAACAAACTCCTTAAGACAATTAGAGATTCACTTTCAAGGACCTTTTTCATAGAAAAAGCTTTTAGGCACAGAAAGAAAATTAAATATAAGATTTTTTTTTTTTTTTAAGAGAAAAAAAAAACAGTTGGAAAAGTGATTAGAGAAACTCTACTTATCAGGCTAAATTGATTACCCCCTGCAGACCTATGCCTATGCATGGAGTTTGCCGCCTGTGAGGAGCTCCATGTTTTTCCTTTCACATTTTCCTACCTCCTGCTGTGTAGCTCACTCACACTTTAGCCTGCTGTTGGCTCACTGCCTAAATTCTTCAGCTCCTGAAGACCAAAATCAGTACTGGCTAGGTGATACTATGGCTTCTTCACACAATATCACGGGATAACCAAATGCAGACTATGAAAACAGCTCAACTGCTCTCGGAGTAGTGAGTGCGCAGTGATGTGGTTTAACAATATTGACCTACTTGGTAGCTGTTTGGCACTTCAATTCTTGAACTTTCAGTTAATTTTGTGCATTGTATGTTGGTTCCCTGCACTGCTAGGAAGTCAAGCAGATGTCTGGGATACCGGGGCTGTGAACAGGCATCTTTCTTTTCCACTGTGTTACAGGAAATATATTTAACTGGAATGGTTCTTATGTGTGATTTGAGTTATTGAAATTAAATCACTTATTCAATAAATCCAACTCTTCATAACAGAAATGGTAACACATCTTCACATGTGTTTGTAACAGGTTATTTCTTTTGAGAAAGTTCAAACTGGTGATACAATACTTTTATAACATAAATATTAGGATTGAGATTCAAAGGAGAAACCAGAGACAGTTTTTTTGCTTAGAGTATGTATGGAAATACAAGCTGTAAAGTACTCTGATACGATCTCTGAAGTGAACTTGCAAAGTACTTTGAAACGCAGCTCACATAGTGTGTCCAGTTTTATATTACTCAACAAATCCAGTGTGAACTACTGTAAAGGTTGCTTTGGGAGAGAAGGGATTTGCATGTCGTAATGTTTTCAGAATTAAATGAAGTACTCTGAGAAAAAAAAAGTTGGTAGTTTGAGTAATGAGTACAATTGTTTCCTCATTTTCTCACAGGTATCTTGAAAGGTAACTTGGTAGGTTAGATTTCATGGGCATTTAAACATCTAATCTGTACCAATATAAAGTATCACTCGATATATCTTACCCTGGATTTTGTGGCAGCCACTGTTGCCATAAATATTTCTGAGATTCCCTAGAGAGGTTATCTAGTGAACTGAAGAGTAATTGCCTTGCAAAGCACTGCAACCAGTCAGCCTTGTCAGTAAATGATAAATATACCATTTTTACTCCACGTGTGAAGCCGTTTCAGGAAGCCAAATAATCTGCATCTGAAAGTAAATTTATGTTAAAGAGAAGTCCTTTCAAAAACATCTCAGTTTGGAAAAGAGTTCAGAAATTAATTGTAGCTACTGATTTAAAAACTAAATCAAACTTGTAATTAGATTAAATGTCTCCAGAGTTCTTACGTGTCCAGCTTTCAAAGCTAATATATAATGTCCCCAGTGGTTGCATAACAACGAGTCATTTTTTGAATGACATCTCAGCATACTTTCCAAATAAATAAGGTAAAAATATCAATACATGGTTCTTACCCTTCTCCGTGGCAGAAGGTACCTTAGAGGAGCTGCAGAGGGAGATGAAGTGAGATGGCATGGGATGGTTGAGAGCATGGCCAGCAGCTGGCAGGCTGCTGCAAAATTCCTCAGATGGACCTGATGTCTTCTACAGTATATCTACAATACAGAGCTGGGGATTTGTGTTCTACTTCCCTGCATAACCTTTGCAGGCACAACAGACACTCTGAAATCCAGGACTGCTTTGCCGTGTTTGAAGTTTACATAATATATATACCTTAACTCTTCCCCAGTCCCACTTCCTTTGTCTTTGCACAGAGGAAAAATGGAGTGGAGGATAGTGAAGTTCCAGTGTTCTGAAGTCATGAAAGTCCCTTTAAAATATGCTGTTCTTGTTATAAGAGTCTTGAAGGGTCTCAGCTTCATGACATCTGGAAGCCTAGTGTTTGTAGTCTATATATACGCAGCCAGTTTATACTCATTTCCTTGTATGTCAGAATTGCCCTTTAGCTTAAACAGTTCTCATCCAGTGTATTTGTAACTAGAGGTTGTATCCTCTTGATGTTCTTTTTCTCTGGGCTAAAAAAACACTGAGTTGGTTGGTTTGGGTTTTTTTTGCTTATTTGCTTGTTTTGTAAGGCTTTTTTTTTCTCCTTCCTATCTTCTTTTTTCTTTCCTCATTCCTCATTCACTTCCCTTACCATTGATGGTCCTGTATGTTTTGTTCCCAGTCATGCATCTACTTGCATATACATAAGCAGTATCCTGCACGCAGGGGATTGGAAAATGAAAATAAAGATTTTCTTCCTTGCCTTAAGAAAGAGGGATTTGAGTAGAAACATGACAACCTCCAACTATTTTAAAGGCTGCAGCTGCACCAAACACAGAGGAATTCATTATTGGTCTGAATTAAGTAGTGATTCTGCTTCAAGTAGGAGGTTGGACTAGATGGTCTCCTGAGGTCTCTTCCCACCTGAGCTGTTCTGTGTTTCTAGGACTTTGTAAAACATGTTCTGCTCCATAACCACTGGAGAGAGATGAGATGACATGTACAAAAAAAAAACAACAAAACCCAACACACAGCAAATGAAGTTTTAATCAGGTATCAGCAAAAAAAATATATATGTAGTGCTATCTAGTTGGCATTTGAGAAAGCAGATTAGAAATTGATTTGTTTTCTATGCTTGGCTATTGCACCAGTTTCAAATTTCCATCCTAATCCATCAGTGTTGGCAATTATGTTCTTATTTGATCTTTTTCTTAATCTCTTTCTTTGCTCATGTCTAGACAGATGTCTGTGTCTATGTCACTTTCTAAATATATTGAGCACTCTGTAGCTCTTGCCTTCACTTTTGCTTAAGAAAAAAATGCACCCAAATGCCTAGAAAACTAGGAAGGAAATGAAAAATGAACTGCTTGTATCTGTAAGCTGAAATCAATAGGTTTGTCTTTAAACAGAAATCAAGAGAATGAGCTACTGTAGTATATCTGTTTTGAAACAGTGGCTTTGTTAAACACGGCAAACGTGGGTTAGATAAGAAGGGACACCCCACAGAAACAAAAGCAGAGGGATGGCTTGAGGAATGAATAATCTGTAACATCAGCAGGTATTCTGTCTGTTCAGGGTGAAATGTTTTCTGGGGCTTCTCCCAGGTTGAGCAGTTCCTATTGCTGGGTCTCCAATGAAAACCAATCTGTCCTTTAGATAAATCAGTGAAATGGGCTGTCATCTGGCCTGGCTGTTAAGCTACATTGCCTCTCCAAACTGGACTGAAATGTCATTCATTCCAGCGTTGCTGATATTAGGGTAGCTTCTAAATGGCTTGCTGCAGCCTTTCCCCTAGAATACCATTTGGCAGACATTTATGAAAATACTAAAGCAGCCCAAAAAAACAACTCAGGTCCTAATGTAGCTTTACAAACAAATCTCAGGAATGAGTCAGCACCTTCTTATTTACAGGCTTCTATTTTTGGAGTTATTTGGGGTGAGAGGAAGGATAATGAAGTGGTCACAGCAGTAATCTAGGACTCAGCAGACCTGTGTTTAGACCCCTATCTTTTTCAGAGCTGCTGAGTGATTGTGGGCCAGTATGTATAAGCAGAGTGGTTGACTTTTTAGATTCATATTAACTTTTTTGCTGTGTAAGATGTGAATCATGACTTCCTCAGAAGCAATTCAGTGATAGCAGATTTTTCTTACTCAATAGAAAGGTTGTATGCATGAACATAAAGACCATGTGAGTTCTAGTTGATAGAATAGGAGCCATACATCCCATTTTTTCAGTTACTTTTCAGTTTCTGGCTCTTAAGAGAAAATGACCATTTATGTTGCTGATTTATATGTTCAGTTCACATTTGGACAAGACATTTGGGATTGTACATATACATGGGAGGGAACAACACAACCTTTTGCTAAGTTTCTCTGAAAAGATTCTCCATTTTCTGGTTAGATGCCTTTCTTTATAACAATTCCCTTATTATCATATAACTTGTGCTATTATATTGAGTGTTCTCTTTTCATTTCTACAAAGCTGCCCAGGATTTTGAGGGCCTATTTTGTATGCTTACTCACAGCATGGTTTATCTTAATATTTGAATGGGAATAGCTTTGCTTTTGTATGTATAGCTGAGGCATGTTAAAATGAGATGCTTAATTTCATCTGATTCTGATGTAGATACAGTTAAAGTGTAAGCTTCTGGAGGGATTTGCCCAATTGTTCATTTTGCCAGCCAGGATGAAGTTCTCTTTATCCAACTATTCTTCCTGAGCCTGAGATAATGCAGGTACTCGTACAAATTTAGTCATTCTTATCAGTGTAAGAAAGATTTGCCTGGGCTAGTCTCTTCCTCCTGTCTTTTTTCTCTGATTTTTGTTTTGTTTTTGTCTGTTTCATTTTTAGGACTTTGAATCCTTTTTCTCTGCTAAAGAAGAAAATATTATTTATTCATTCCTGGGTCTTGCTCCTCCTCCAGGCACAAAGGTATGCTCTGCTGTCCTTCCGTGGGGGTAATATATTTGATTTTAATAAGAGACAAAGATAAGCAGTGACTCAGCATGTCAGATGAAGGATAGTGACAAGCGTTACATTAGATGCCAGTGTAGCAAAATGTTCTTAAGGAAAAATAATATGGCTGATGTAGTATTAAAAAACACTTCTGTCTTCTCTTCTTTCAGAGCAGGCTTGTTACCATGCCTCCTCTTTCTTTCTTTCTTTTTTTTTTTTTTTTTTTTTTTTTTTTTTTGACACAAACCAGTCAGGTTTTATCATGTTCAGCTTTTTAAATGGTGCAGAACTTCCCAAATAAATTTATAGCTTGTGTCAATCACAAGGAACATTCATTTCACCCTGACTGCATCAAACCTTGAGCAAATGAGGTCTGTGCTGGCCTCCAGCAGGGAGGCTGGGATGCTGGACCCATTCCATTCTGAAAGGGTACACACAGATTGGCACTGTGAGATTCAGTCCCTCTGCCTTAACATAAATTAAGGTCTTACTCTGACTTCACAAACTCCCTTTGGCAAGTCTACTCATTTTTCTTCCTTTTACAATGTGTTCTTTCTTTCTTTAACAGAGTTTTTTATAGGTAAAATGTCTATGACTGGCTACATTACAGCATATTACAACTCTCTTATCTCACAACCACATTTGATCATAATCAAATGTTGCTGCCTTTAACATGGGTGAGTCAACAAACAAATTGAATCAAAGGAGCGATGAGTCAGTGACGGCATAGAACTCTCCTGTATTGTCATGACCTGGATGAAGAGCTGCCCTGGAGCATGAGATCTGCTTTCTCATCTAAGCTGCCAACTGTCTAGCAACTCTGAGAAAAACAGCATTGTAGATGTCTCTGTTCATCCTCTGCTGTAAAAGCAGAGAGAAAAGCAAGTTTCACTAAGTGTTTTGAGAACTACAGATGAAGAGAAATCCAGGGGAGAACCACAGCTGCTATAAATGTTGTCTTTGAGACCCTGTGTGATAAGTAACAAGTGATTTAAACTTGTCCCATCTTCCACCAAGAGAAAAAAATGTTACTTGCCAACCTCTCAAGGTTTTTTTGAGATTTCATTGAATTAACATTCAGAGAGCCATGCGAGGCGTAAAGGACTGCAGGTATTACTTACAATAATCATTATAAAAGATATGTGGTGGATCAACAAGATAAAGAAAATTGCATTTTTCTATCTTCCCGATTCTTATATTGTCCTCTCCTTCATGCAAGGTTCTGTTAGATACAGGATCTGTAAAGCCAAGTAGCATTTCTTTAGAATTCATTCATTCCCAGATGTCAGCTAAGTCTCTTACATTTTCTGTTTCATGACAGCTTTAAATGTTGAAAATAACAGTTAAGTGCATTCAGCTGGGCAGATAACTATTAGTGCTATTGGTAGAGAACAAGTGTGATTTATGCTGATTAATGGTTTCGTTGGTTGTTAAGGGGGTTGTTTCAGTCCAGAAAGCAGAAATAAGTGAGAGTTGATTTAAAAAATCTTTGTAAAGGGTAGACATTTATTTACATGCCTTCGTAATCTGTTTCTGAATTTGAGAAATACATATATGAGTGTTTTAGCATTTGTTTTAGAAGTCTTTCTTAGCATCTTCACTGCATGACAGTTTGTCCACATTCTGTTATATAAATAACCTTGTGCACTGCTTCTGCTGTCCTTTCATTTGACTGTCAGTTCAACCTTAACATAAAGTACAATGGGTGATTTGTGACAATGGTTTTCAGCAGCATGAATCTGGGATAACAAGACAGGTGTGGAAGAGCTGTTGATGACGACAAGAGAAAGATAGTTTCATACTAATCCCTTCATCCGAACTAAACTTCTCCCCTCCCCTTTCCCTCCTCTTCATCAGTTCCTGGAATACTGTAAAATTTGCAAAATAAGTATTCTGGAAGGCACTGCCCAGGGAGGTGGTGGAGTCACCGACCCTGGGGGTGTTCAAGGAAAGGCTGGATGTTGTGTTGAGGGACATGGTTTAGTGGGAGCTATTGGGAATAGGTGAACGGTTGGACTGGGTGATCTTTTAGGCCTTTTCCAACCTTGGTGATTCTATGATTCTATGATTCTATGATAAGTAAGCTGTGGGGTGTCTAAACATCATAAAACAGCCTTATCATTTGCTTTATGGGTGTTACTACCTCATGGAATCACTATAAAGTTTAATATAAAGCTGATACATTTTCTTTATTGACTATTGTTGCCTCAGAAGGTTCTCTTTCCTTTTCCATTTTTTAACTCTTATTGCACCAAGAGTAGAAAAGCTCCTTAATGACTGTGGTTGTTTCACAGTACAGCCCACTAGCATCTTGACCCAAGGCTGTTTTGAACCTGTTTTCTAGGGCAAGCAGAGGGACTTTTGCAACAAAATCAAATTTCCTAACAAGTTGAAGTTAAATTCATTGTCGTATCATCCTGCTGAGTGCAACATCTGTTTCAAGTTTGCAAATTCTCTTTCTTATAGTCTTGATATGTCTCTGCATTAGGTGGTTATAACTCATTACCAGACACTTATCCAGTGTTTATACTGAGCTGTTACTGCTAGGTATTGGAGATCAGATGGTGGCAGAGCCTAATGTGGAGGCTTATAGGGTGAGTCTGATGTGTCCAAATAATATCAAAGTTGTCTCCAAGGCCAGATTGACTATAAGGTAAATGCAAAAGAAGTTCTGAATGCATAGATATGTAAAGAAGACCCTTAGATCTGCAGCACAGGTGTAAGTTGGTCATTGTGCACTTTTTAAGAATCCTCTAAAAAAAAAAAAATCTTCAATTGTTTCAGTAGAAAATAGAAAATCAGCATCAAAATTAACTAGGGAATCCAGAAAACAATTTGGGGGGCAGCTGCTTAAATAGGCACCTACTTCTGCCTGCAGCCAAAAATGTTCTGATCAATGCTGAAGTGTCTTGGTAAGGCATTGCTGTACAAATAACAAGTTACTATTGACCACTGTGTTCCCAGTTCCAATACAGTGAAGTACTCTGATGCATGAATGGCATATGAAAACTTCTGCACATCTTGCAAAGGCTGCTTTAAATGCTGAGTATTTGCTTAGGCCATTGTGAGAGTCAGGAAAAGATCACTTTTGTTTTACTATATACTAAATACATTATTGTCATTATTATAAAGGATGTGATGTGGTCCTATCAAAGACCAGTACATATTTTTGGTACTTCCAAAAGAGTGACTTAGTTCAAACAATCCTCTTTTTTCTGCCTCATCATCACACCGGTTATCATATTTTCTAAAGCATCAATTAACGGTGATGAGCAATGCATTTGATGTCACAGAATCACAGAAATATAGATGATCCTGAGTTGGAAGGGACCCATAAGGATTATCAAGTCCAGTTTCTGGCTCCACACAGGACTACCCAAAACCAAACCCTATGTTTGAGAACTGTTGCCTAGACACTCCTTGAACTCCAGCAGATTTGGTGCTGTGACCACTGCCCCAAGGAACCTGTTTCTGTGTCTGAGCACCCTATGCTGATGAGAAAAGCAGGCAGGATGTTTGTGTTAGTAATTTTTTTAGTCTGTTGATATGAAATACCTTCTCACTTGAAGGAATACATGGACTTAAATACTTCTATTCCAAATTCCTAACGTCTTTCATGACAGGCTGGCATTTGTGCCTGACCAAAAGATCGCTCTAATTACTGATAGAATTCTGAAAGGTCTTAGTTAATCTTGGATAGTGACATGAACAGAATGATGTACAGATGTAAACTTGTAATCAGTGTACTTTGTGTGTCTAGAGTCATGCTGTGTCATTCGCAGCTGCCCCTAAATCTGAATACATTTCTTTTCAAAGCATCCTCACTTTTAAGCTTAGCCTGAGACTGTTCTCAAAATGTGGTCAAAAATGCTCTGAAATACTTATCTTATTTTGTGAGAAGCCCATTAAAAGCTGTGGCTACAGAGTTTTTTTGTTTGGTTTGGTTTTTGTTTTTTTTTCCTAAAGTGATACAAGTGAATTGTTTTGTCAATGAGATGCCTACTATTACTTAAACTAAGATAATGAATAGGGTGCAGTATTACCACAACTTTGAGCATCTTAGCAAGTCCAAATGCAGGCAATTAATTGCTTTATATTTTCAGGGACAAGCACTTTTTTTTTTTTTTTTTTTTTTTTGACAGCTTTATTAACCAAAGTGGAATACTGCTTCCATCTCTCTTAACTCCAGAGATCAGGTAGCTTGCAGCAAGATTACCTGTGTTTGCAATTGTTCTTTGAACTCAGAGAAACTGCTTAGGCTGAGGGTCTTGTTTCAAATCTTGTGTATACTTAAATCCTTAATCTTAGTATTCCTGATCTTAATGTCATTATCTTGGTATCCGCAAACCCACAGCTATTTGGGCTTTAGTCTTTTTGTTGAAAAAAAACCTTATACGAAGACAGCTTTGAACTACAAATTTATGGAACATGTATTTTATTTAAAGGTACGTAACTGGTCAGTCAATCTTCATGAGAGGGACCTCATTTTAAAATAATTAAAAAATGAATTTGATGTTGCTCTGTAGAGCTAGTGTGATGATGGTATCCCAAATACCACAGTTCTCCACACAATTCATGAGAACTCTGTGTGTGTTCAGGTGTGTGCTAGCTGATTGATTCTGGAGTTCACATCTTTCAGACAGCACTTCTACTTACATTACATTCTAAGGAAGTATATGATTCATCTGAGATAGTTATACACAGTAGATGCATTTTAATTAGAATGCCATCTTCATGCTTTATGTGTTTCGTGTATCTGCCAAGAAGTACTGACTGCAGGGATTTCAAAATGAAATGTTAGGGGAGATGCTGAAAACACATTTCTCATCCATTTGTATCTCATGAATGCTACTAACCTTTCCATTTTGCTACAAAGAAAGTATGTTACTCATTTGCTTAAGGAAATAACATACAAACACAATGTTGCACAAGAGAGTACCAATATGTTTCTGTATTGCTACACACTTTAATCTTCAAATATTTTGTTACCTTGTGAGAAAAAGTGAAAGATAAGTTAAGCCAAGAAAGTGTCTCTGTGGATCTGTTTTTAATAACAATGCCTTCAGCATCACCATACAGCAAGCCCAAAGTTTTATGTAGTTTTCAAATGAGACAGTGTTGCCAGAAAAAAAGAGCCTTTGGTCCTTCCTCCGTCCTCCATCCCCCTTCTGCTTACTGCCTGCTGCTCCTTGCTGTCCCCAGCCATCCTCCACACAATGGTAAAAGCATTCATGTAGCTGTGTAAAGGAGTGAGCAATCATTCAGGTGGATGAGTTGTAAAGGCTTGGTCACAGGAATGGAGAAGACTTCCTCTCACATTCAGGGATGTGCTGCTCTGCCCATGGTGTGTAGGACTTCTTATGGCACAGGACATGACTTCTGAGCCCAACTCCCTATTGCTGAGGCAACCAGTCCAGGTTAACACTTCTCACAATTGGTTGAATTCCCTTCAGTGAGTCAGGTCCGTTGCCTCCACTTATCTACTAGAAAACTCCTCCAGAATTTCACTCGGCCGATGGTTAGAGTTTTTATTTACAGGTGGTTCGTACTCATTTTGCATACACTTCAGTGCTCTTCCTTATCCTATCCCTCTCTGATATTTACTCTGACCTATTTTTAGAGCACCATCATGTCCCCTCACTGCATTACATTCAATAGATGAAAGTAGCGTAGCTTTTTTTGTCATAAGACAGGCTCTCCATTCCCTCAAACATTCCTCTAACCACCTCTGCACCTGTTCCAGGCTGAATTTCTCTTTCTTGAGCCTGGATGATTGGAATGGCAGAGAGTGATCCAGAGGAGGTTTCTCCTTTGCTTCACACAATGATATTAATATTTGCCTTCAGCTTCACCTCATACATCTGAGGACTGTGCTTATTAGCACTTTTGCTGTTGCGTCGTGTTCTTTGCTCGGTTATTCTCTGGTTATTTAAATATATCCACCTTTTTCTCATTTGATGATCATCAGCTAACAAGCTCCCAAAGTACAGTGGAAACATCTGTTTCTAGAATCTGTCCCAGAACTACCTGTCCCACATAGTGTGACTTTGCCCTTTATGCTATTGCTGTTCAACCTATTTCTATTATTCCATTCAAAACCATAGTAGTTTCCTTTTATCTGACACAGGTTGTGATCCAGTGGGACTTTTCACATCTACCTAACCTGGGCAGGACTTCAAATGAAGAGCCTTCTATGAGCTGCTTGGTCACAGTGCTCACAGTGGAATAAATAGATTAGATAGATTACTTTGCAAATAGTTACCTGATGATTTTGAACAACATAGTCTGTGTTGTTCAACACAGTCAAGACACTGTGTACAAAATCCTTTGTTGTATTTGTTTTTCTGTATCTTCCTAGTGAAGTTTAGTTGGCATGCATGCTGGGGAAAAAAAGCTTCTTATCCTGAAGCCAGAATGTGCCATCACTGTGAGCATCTATTTCTATTAAACTCTCAACAGAGAATTAGGAAATCTGGCAAGAGGTACTTGAATTCATGTTTTCCTGCATTTACCAACAGAGCAATGTGCTCCTTTCAAAGAAAAATGTCCAAAGGGGTAAATTCTGATTTGAGTGCTAAAGAAAAATTAGAAAAACCTCTCATCAAATCAAAGGAGTATAGAAATGAGTTATTGGTTGTGTGTCCTGAGACTAACAATGACCTCTTTGCTTCCAGGAGACTGAAAAGTCTGATACTACTGGAGAAACTGAGGCACACACAGAACACAGTGCAGATGAAGGAGGCCATGAAGAGGCTCAGCCACCATCAGAAGATCAGCAGGTAATTTTTCCTTTTTCCCTTTGTGATTTGAGGGTTTTACCTGTGCTGAGCACATGAAAAAACACACCATGGCCCTCCTGCTATGCCTGAGAGTAGGGAAGACTGATTGCAGAATGGCCCTGCTTGTCTTTTGGATGCATTTTCTTCATCATGGTGATATGAAACCTAGATAATACTCCAGGGAACACAGCTCTACATGAATAAAATAAGTTGTTGTTATTTAATATTTTACATTTGCCACTAGTGACCGTGTGCTTTTTTTTTTTCTTAATGCTCATTTGGAGCCCGACTCTCTTTATGGAGGATAATTTAGAGCTGGACATCTGAGTACCATCCGTGTGGAAAAATTTGCTGCTATCGATGGCCAACATCTGCAGCGCTCGTAAATCTGTTTGTTAATGTTTGTAGTCATGTACCAGCACTGACTGCTGCCACAGCCAGTCATATCTGACAGCGTCTTCTCCAGGCCATGCAGGAACCCCTGGGCAGAGCAGAAATGCAGAGAGTTGTTATCTTTTCTACCTGCCTCATGGCAAGATATCAAAGTCACATGGGCACATCTCAAACTGCAATGGGAAAGGTTCATGAAAGAAAACATCTGTTTCCTTCAGTTCTCTAGCAAAATTGCTGCAAATCATGATACTCACGTTCTCCTGCAGATAGCTGATATCAGTAAAGTTGTGGTTGAAAGCACAGATGAATCCAGTGAAAAGCAGTGATTCTACTGTGTGCACATTTCCTCCTCAGTGAAATGTTTATATTACTCGGCAATGTCTAGAACCAATAGAGACTAAGCAGAAATGGGTCTGGTGTCTGGAGGTAGAGATGCAGATGCTTTTGCTGCTACTCTGCCAGTATGGCATTTAAGAACAGGTTTGTTCTGGTGCTGTACTATCAGGTGAGTCTCTTCTCAGAAAGTCCAGCATACTGCTGAATTGTAAGAAATGTTTCATTCCTTTCACTAAAAAATGAAACAAATGTTCTTTTGTTTTGTTTTGTGTTTTGTTCTGTGTGGTTTGGTTTTGTTTTGTGTTGTGCAGTGCTTATCCTGAAGAAGCGTCTCTGTTTGTACTTTCTCCATTCCCATTTTCAACAGTGACAAAACCATTAGGCTGGAATGGTGCACCCTTTTGCACAACATCATCCAAGTCTCAGGCACTGGAAGTCCCATTTAAAATTTTGCCTGCATGGCAGAGGAGGGGAAGAGTCTCCAGAGGGAACTGAAATTTCTCTTTAAACTGTATTCAAGTGCTTTTCATGTCTCTATGAATTCAGCCAGCACATAAATGCCATCAATACCCTTTTCTCTTTAGAGAAATGCCAGCTCTTAAGAGAAACCCAGCACAATGCTGCAGTGCATACCCTGGCTGGATTAGGTTACCTGCCGTTCTGGCTGATTGTCTACTGTAATGTTTTTCAAATGAGAACAGAATGCTGGAACATGTTTGCAAATGTGTCAAGCAGCTGTGTATGAGAGGTTTTGTAATGACATAGTGCAATGCTGCTACAAGCACCTTGCTCAATTTCTTACAGAATAGATCGGAGCTGTAAGTGGAAAGTATGTTTGTCCTCTCATTTTACAGGGAGGGAGGTGGAATAGGGTGTGAACACCAGGCAAGATGGTGCATTTGATCAGATCCCTCTTGGTTATGAGGGCACAAAACATGTTTAGTTTTCCAAATCTTACTCTTTCAACTGCACAATCTTGGCTGTGTTGAAATGTTCTTATGTGGTATATCATAAGTGGGGAGAAAAGTCTTCCAGAAATTATGCAGCTCTGATACCCACCTTCATCATGTCAGATGTATGCCAGCTCCTAGGGGAAGGAAACAGCAGTGTTCCTGTTTCTGTCCCACTCCTTGTTACAGAGGGTTCTCATGACTGCAGGCAGCAAGGTAGCTCCTGCCAGGGATGAACAAAACCCATTTTTCATCCTGGCCTCCCACTCACTCCCTCTGTCACGTAGGACAGATCACATCAATGACGTGGCATCTGTCTGCCTTTCCACAGATCGTTGTAATTATCACTGCTGTATGGATGGCATTAATCATTCTTTTGAAATTCTGATGTTTTCATTCACTACAGTGAGCATGCAGGGGACTAGTTTAGATGAGAAGGATAACTTTGAGACAATCATATTGCCTCAGAATTTTTTTTTTTTCATGTCTGTAGCTCATTGTTTTACTCTACAAAGAGAATAGCATTTTCTTACCCAGTCAGGGTTTTATGAATTTAAACAAGTTTAATGTTTATGAGACTGCTATTGGAATACCTCTGCTGTCTGTTAGGCCTTAAATGTTTATATTTTGTTATATTGATATTTTCAGTATTTCCATCTCTTCCACTCATTCTGCAGCCCAGCACACCTTGTTCAACTGCTTGACCACAGTGAATACGTGTTTTCAGCATGCTCTTCCAGCCCAGCAGCAGGAATGGTAACCAGTAGCCAGCATGGGTACATGTAGAGGCTGCATGTGTTCCATGCTGCTTCTGCTGCTCTTGCTGGGGGATATAAGAACCCAGAAGCTCCATCTTTTTGTCTCAGGCTGGTAGGACCCTGAGAAAGCCAGTGAGAGACCCCAGTCCTCTGAAAAATAAATTTCTTAGGTCAGCAGCTCCCTCCTAGAAGCAGCAGAGATAAGTGCACAGTGCAACAGATTGTTCTTCACTCATCTCATGTCAGACCTGTGTGCAGGTTTTCAGACTGCCTGGGTTCAGCAGCTCTGGCTCCTCATTCAGACATGGATCCAAGAGAGCCCAGAGCAGATTCTGGAATAGAAAGTCCCTTACACAGATTCTGCAGTAACAGGAGCAGCTCTCAGTCTGTGTTGCCAAAGGACAGGTACACTTCCATTCCTCTTGATTATAGTTTCGTTTTCACTTTAAACCTTTCCTTCCTTCCCCAGTCACTTCTTTCACACGTTCTTTCCTTCCCCGATCACTTTGTTAATTTATTTTTCCTAATAATTAGGACCTACTCCTAAACTTCTTTTCTTTCCTAATCCTCACAGTGATAGAGATGTTTGAGGAACCATTTTGCTTGGATATGGCGTCCCTTACCCTTGCTTGGTCTGTCCCTTTCTTTTTGAGTTTTTGGAAGAAAGGACTGTGACCTCCTATGCACTTATTTTTCTTTATTTTTACTGTCTGATATTAACTTTAGATTTTAGCTTGGGGAAGTTGAATCATTTTAAGAGTCCCAGTTAAATCAGTTTGCAGTACAGATCAGGCTCACTTCAGGGCAGAATTATTTTAGCAACATGTTCAAAAATCATATTAAAATGCAAGTCTGTATCCTGTCTCTGCAGTTCCCCAGGCCACATATAAACCCTGGCACTCCAGATCACTTCCTTATCTCAACTCATTCTACGTAATGTCATAGCTGCTCATGCCTTCTGTGTGCTACTGCTGAATTGGCCTTTCCTCTTTGATTTTTTGTGTAAAGTTTGGCTTTCTCTCCAACAATTGGCTTGGTATCTGACATTAAATTCTATTCACTGTTTTTTCTCTTCTTATTTTCTCTCTTTTATTCCTCTTCTCTTCATCACTTTGGCTCAATCTACAGTCTAAAGCCAGTTTGTAGTATTTCGTATTCCCCGGTAATGTTGAGCCAAGGCATCTGTTCCAGCCTACAACAGTTAGTAGAACTTCAAATCAAATTCTGAGTGATGATATATAACACATATAGAACACTGCATAATTCTGATTTAACTTTGATATTGAAGACCAGCTAACTACCACCCCTCCCCCACTAAGGCAAAAGCAAACAAAACCTAAGCTCTAATGATTTGTTTGCAAATGAAGCAGATTTGATTGGAAGTAACTGAGAAAAAGAGAGCTGTGTTTTATGCTTTTATATTTCCTTTTCACAATAAATGCTTAGCTCAAATGTGCTTTGTGAGCTGGAGGACATTATCCTGAAGTAAATCCACTGAATTCCACATAATTTCCCTGCATTCAGTGCTTAATTTCTGCTGAGCTTTCTCTATATGACCTCTGATGTTCTTTTTTTGATCATTTTTTAAATTTTTTTTTTGTGTGTGTGTCTTTCATACAGGAAAACAAGGAAGGAGATGCAGCGGCAGGGGTATAGTATATTCTTTAGACATTTTGCTTTCATCTTTCATTTGTGTGCATTTAATTCCTTTTTGGTCTCTCTAACACTCAAAAGATAGCAAATTCTTGTTCATGAAACAGAATATAGCAGTATTAAATTCTGCTAGAGGAAATTGTTGATCACATCATAGTCATGTTTTTGGAGAGCATAAATAGGTAGTTAATTGTTAAAAGCTGTCAATGAAAGATACACTTTCCTGGATTCTTCAATAAAATTTGCCAAGAGATAGGTCTTTGAAAATCTGTGACTGACGCTATGCTGATTACAGTCATGCTGATGATTTAGGCAGTTCAGCCTACAAAGGGTATATTTTCCTTGCTTCCTTCTAGGGTTTGTAAGGCCCAGGTGCAAATTCTTACATGCTTCTCTGCTTTACACAGCATTGCAAGTTTATGCCTTCAATATTTCTTCACTGTACTCAGTGAAATTAATTATTACTTTAGGCTATTTTCCACTGCAAACCTGCAATTAATTGGGGGGCACATCTAATCTTCCCACTTCCGAACTGCAATACAAGCATATATATATACATGGGTACATACACACATGCCTGCTGCCAGGGTTGTTGGTATGAAAGCTAAAATGGAATTCCTAAGCCCATGGGCAGAGTATTGGTGCTTCTGGTGCTTCTGGTGAGGCTTGTGAGGGCTGTGAAGGCTTGCTAGAGTGTTCTGACACTATTAGCTCTTACTACAAGCAATAAAAAAATATATATCTTTTGTAAACTGTAATTGACTTAAATTTGACACTGAAGTTGTTGGAATGGATCTAGAGAAGGACCATGAAGATGATTGAGGGCTGGAGCATCTCTCCTATGAAGACAGGCTGAGGGAGCTGGGCTTGTTTAGCTTGGAGAAGAGAGGGACATCTCTGGGAAGATGTCATTGTGACCTTTGTTTATAAGGTGACTCATTGTTTACAAGTGAGCAGGACGGAAATCAACTTTTTACACAGTCTGGTAGTGATAGGACAAAGGAAAATGGTTTTAAACTGAAGGGGGGAAGATTTAGATTAGACATCAGGGAAATTTTTCACTGAGATGCTAGTGAGGTGCTGGCACAGGTTGCCCAGAGAAGCTGTGGTGCCCTATTCCTGGAGGCATTCAAGACAGTGTTAGATGGGACCCTTAGCAGCCTGAACTGGGGAGTGGAACTGCGTGAGCTTTGAGGTCCCTTCCAACTCAAGCCATTCTATGACTCTACCTAAACAACGTTGGTTGTCTGAGGGCTTTCCTGGCTCAGTTTGGTACCGAGAAGAATAACCTGACATGCCAAAGAGTTGTGTCTAGCAGATGTTCCAGATATTAACAGATATTTGCAGTGCTGGGCACATAGGGGATGGTCCAATATATGTGCCTTGGCTCACGTGTAGATTATATTTATTGGTTGTGCTCATACATACTCACATTTTGCTCCAGAATTTCATGCACATGCTACATATTTTCTCAAACTCATTAATGTTGTTTTTAGAACTGATTAACACAAGACTCTCCCCCTTAGAGCACACGCAGTCACCCTTGGGGGTCTTTTCAGTGGTAATCTGAGGGTTGGGGAAGGAAGGCTGATAGTCTTCATTGCTCCTAAGCTTTTGTCCTCAGTCTTCAGGAGCACACTCAGTTAGGTGTTTGCTTCCTTTTTAAATGAGATTTCTCTAGTTTGTCTTGATAGGGCCCAGCAGTCTTCAGTTTGACTTCATTCTCCTTCCTTGTCTTTAATGTAATGCATATGGTTCTTCCAGATACTGCTGCTTGCATTATTCAAAGTCCTCACTCTACCAAGTTTCAAAAAGAGTGATAACCAAGGACACTTCTTCTACAGAAAGAATCTGAGAGATAAAATATTTTGTTGGAAGGAGAGCTTCAGCTGACTTATTTTATATTCCCATTTTTTGTAAGGATGATCCCTTAGTGCAATAATTTCATCTAAAAACAACTATCCACTAACAGAAATCTGACCGCAGAAGTTCTATTTCTCAGAAGAAAGCAGAAGCCCATTTTAAATAGGTTGACTCAGTTACTTGGATATGATTCCTATATGGACTGTGAGAGAAAAAGCAAACTTCCATCCTTATATGGAACATCCTTACCAGCAGTCCTGCCTGAAAACTAATTTTGAAATCTCTAATTTGCTTATAGCTCCAGGATGAAATTCCTTTAAGTTTTGTAGTTCAGATATTGTGTAAAATATGACATTTTTTGAGATAAAACTTGGTTACTTTGAAGGTGAGGTTGCTCTGAGCCTGAGTTTACTGGAAGAGAAGGAGTAGAGAAGCCTACAGTGCTATTTCTGGTTGTTTTTAAGAGCACGGTTATACTTCTACGCTTCATTTACTAGCTCTTAAAAGACAATAAACACAGATTGCTATCTGTGTTACATAAATGCTACCTTTCAAATAGCAGTTTATTTGGTTGACTGGAGGAAAGAACTATTGCCTGTAAATTGTGCATTTTCTCCTTTGTGAAAAAAAAAAAAAAAAAAAGGAAATGAAAAAAGAGAAAAAATTTAGGAAAAGAAATAAAGCCTTTTTTATCTGACTCCAAATGATTTTTTTTCTATTATTATTTGTGAGTCTTTTTCCTCTGCCATGAATACTCGCTTGTTTACTTGAAGAAAACTTCCAATTCAAAATATTAAATTTTGCCATGTTTAAATGTACTCTATCTTCTCATTTTGATTCAGAATGGCTATTTACATCTTATCTGTGGACTATGCTCTAACCTATCTCAGAAAATAATTCTCATATTCCTATCCTTGCCCATTAACGCCACAAAGCTTAGAGCCATGGACTATTAGGAATAAAAAATCTGTATATCACTCTTCCATTCTTCTAAAGCTTTGGTAAGGTTACTTTTGCAGTTACAAAAGCATTTCAAGACTCTTTATTTTTCCTTCACCTATTATATTCTAAACTACAAATGTTTTCTATAAAAAGGAAGAAGAAAAACATGAAGAGGGAGAAGAAAAGGAAGAAGAAGAAAAACATGAAGAGGGAGAAGAAAAGGAAGAAGAAGGAAAGCAAGAAGAGGGAGAAGAAAAGGAAGAGGTAGAGGAACAAGAAGAGTCTTAGTACACTTCCTTATGACACATTCTCTCTTGAAAGGTTTTCAGGTAAGTATAAGATACCCAGCATAGTTTCTAAATGTTCCTAAAGAAGCATTGACTTGAAATTTTTGTGCATGTTGTTATATGCAATGCCTTCAAAACAAGAATGGAAAGAACTAATCAAACCCATACATATGCTCTATTTGCCCAACTGATGGGCCAAATGTACATTTAACTGTTAGACTCACTGCAGCTTCTCTTCTACCTTTCTGATCTCACTGAAAATTTTAAGGGCTTCATGTCTCAAATTGGTCAACGTGTTCAAAACAAAGGGGAAGGATGGAGGGCCTGACCAGAAGTATAATACACTACAGTCTATTACTCTGATTGCTTAGAAACTTGGACAAAAGTGATTTTTGAAACTCAAAACAGTGATCGTCCCAGAGGCAGAATTAAGAGCATGAAGCACTGGTCAAGTTTTGTCAGAACGCGTTTTTAAATTTAATTTTTAGTTTTCCTTCTTCCTCCTACTGTCCCATCTCTTGTGCACAGAAATAAAGATTGAGCAGTCACTTACTAGGAAGAAACTATTTGTCTGCAACAGGCTGGAATTTCCAAAAGATTTTCCCTCGGATGATGGGATTCTCTCCCAACAGCAGATGCAGAATATTGTGTGTTCTTTCTAACACTGATAGGATTCTCAGCTAATTCTACTTCTGAGATCACTGCCATAGGTTTCAGCATATGTACTGAAACCTGGTGCCTCAACGGGACAGAAAAGCTATCAGCCCTTCAACACTAGCTCTCCCAAATCTGAGTTTCTCTGCTTCATGGAATTTAATTCAGCTTGTGTTGTTCAGTGTTCAGATGTAAAGTCACGGAAGGAGTACTAAACTCTGCCCTATTTTTCCTTATTTTTGTTCAGGAAGCACAAGCTGGAGCAGCCCTGCCAAAGGAAAAGCCTCCCTCTTAAGCAAACCGTCACTACCTTTCATGCCTGTGTACATGTGATCGTATAAATACAGAGCAACAAAGATACCACTGTATCCTACTTGTAGCCTTTGTATATATATTTGGTATTACAATTGCATGTTAAAGTGGATCTTCTTATACCTGATTGCTGATATTTCAGTTGATTGTTATGTGTTGGAATAGTATTGTCCAGTCATATCTTAGATTGCAAGTTCCCCAGAGCAGGAACCATGTCTTTCTCCATGTTTATGTACTGTCAAGCACACTGCTACCACTCATCAGATAACTGCACTCACACAAGTGGAGTTGTATTCGGAGAAAAAGAAATTCACAGCTGAAAACTACAAAAAGGCTTCCTGTATGCAACTTATGTGAGTCACTTCTCCCTCAGCTGGCTTTTGAAAGCGATTGAGATTTCCATTGTACAGCAGTTTAAATAAATGCATTTTCTGTCACATCCATTCTTTGTCTGTAAAAGTATTAATTAACCCTAGCTAGCAGCACTAGCATCTGTAAAAGTAAGTTTTCTTCATCATGATGGTTATAATTTATGTAAAGGTTTCCCCCTTGCCTCCTGCTAATGTTTCTGGTGCTGTGTATACATTCACCTGTGTCCCAAGGGATGTACAAGATACATGAGCATATTCCTTTCTCATGAGAGGCAGAAGCAGATCAGACGTGATCAGATACCGAACAACAAAGAGAAAATGAGGTATTCTTCTTCCCCTCTTAACAAGTAGTACCGTGGTTAACACTATTATGTAGGATAAGAATAATGATGTTGTTAATTGCATACCCACCTGCCTCTACCATTGGCAGCCTGCCTGCAGGAGACTCCAACCACAAGGTTAAGTGCTCTTCTTTGAAGGAAAGAGATGTCCTGGCCCCTTCAACAGAGACTATGTTGATTTTCATGGATAAATCTGTATTCTCTGGCATGTGGAGGCAGAGAAAATTAATTCATATTTGTGCTCTGTGAGATGTTTACTGAGAAGGATGAAGCTTAAATTTCATCCCCTTGTGCAATTACTTGCTAGGAGAGTTATAATAACTGTTTATAGAAGAGAAGATAAAAAATACTTATTGCCAAAGTAGTCCATAGCTACACAACAAAAGGAGCTGTAACTTTGTGATGAACTCTGATCAAGGAGCTGGCTTTTTGAATGGAAATCTCCTGTACTGTGAGTGGGTGCATGAGCAACAGCTGAACAATAGGTCAATAGGCAACTTCAGGAAAAAGGAAGCTCATAAGCAGATATGACCACCTGAAATGTGTCCACTGATATCTCCAATCCAGTGAATTTTAGCTGCTGAGGATTATAAGCAGAAAAAGTGGCATACAGTGGATGGATTCACATGCTGCTCCTAATTAGCATTGCCTATTTCCATTTCCAAAGACTAATTACTGGGTTAGGTGAGCTATTGACCTGATCCAGTTCTTATTTGCCTGTAGGTGAAAACTCCTCCCTGGGATAATGCTCCCCATCTCACTGGCAGCCAAATTGAGGTGCTGGGAATTGCTGCAGTAGTTTTGAGTGAAAGGACACCATACTTTGGGGAACGTGCAGTGAGACTGTGTTGACCATTTCTGGTAGGCCTCAGTGTATCTCCAGGTTGCCTGAGCTTCATGCAGTTGATGGCCCATGCGCTCCAGTTTTCCTCTGCCCAGGCATCTCAGTGCACCAGGCGGGCCCCAAGGCTTCAGACTTGAAACAAACCCACCAAATCTCACGTATTCAGGAATTACTTGTTAAGGCAGAAATATGGCAACCATCTCCTTGAGGAGAGAATAATCTGACAAGCTGGTCAGGGAATGTGAGGAATGCTAAGCCTCACATGCAGGAGTGACGCACTGACCTGCCCTCAGCTGGTGGCACAGGACTCTCAGTGCCTGGTGACAAAGCCAATGGGACAGCATACAGTTGCACTCAGTGAACGGACGTTTGGTGCTTTCTTTGGGATAATACTTGTTGGCGTCTACTGATCACCTTTTCTTCCAGACTAAAGGAGGCCGTGAGTATGCAAAGGACAAACTAGCTGAAAGCCAGCTGCTGCTCCATAGGAATGCCCTGTGTTTTCAACCATAACACTAATTCTGCTTGCAAAAGCTTAACACTTTCCGCAGTAATTCATTGCTACTAGGAAAATAAATAAGCTTTTCTAACTCCGGCAGGATGAAAAGCAGTAGCACAAATACGTCAGCTAATTAATTAGATGCATTTGAAAGCATACTGTCTGTATTATTATATCGTTGATTTTTCACTGAGAGAAAACAACCAGAGTTGGCTAACTGAGACTGCAGGTGCACTGCGTTTCACTGTGGATGAAAAATCATTTCTTGTTCACCACAAGGCTTAGTTAAAGCCTTAGTAAAATAAAGGAGCAAGCTGCTTTTGGTGGCACTTTGGTATGTAAAGTATTTTTCTTGATGACTGATGTTAGAAACTCCTAATGTGCCAAAACAAACTAAAATTAGGAAGGCTTCACATTGTGTTTTCCTACAGATCCATATATGTCTGAGGGTGGTGGCTGGTTGCACTTAAAAAAAAAGATGGTCAAATTTAACAGGCTGCTGAAATGTAAAAGAGGGACATGGCAAAATACCTAAGTCGATAGAGTGAGTCAATGGCAGTTTTCCAGGAAAATAAGTATTAGGGCTACAACCTGTTGCTAGAAATGGAGAGGGGTAGGTATCAGGTCCAGTAGGCAGTTCATTGGAGAGAACTGAAATTATTCAGCAGTTTTGCCAATATGGCACTAGCCCTTGGCATTTGTTTTTGGTGATCTTTTTAGCCACCGTGTCTGTTCACCTGCCTTCCAGCTAATAAGACTTGCTAATCATTTCCTGTGTACTGCGAGATCATCAGTGCAAAAGGAGGTAAGCCTACTTTTCTGCATTCTTTGACAACCTCAGGAGGCCAGAGATAATCTTGACAAACAATCTGGGAAGATGAAAATTCGACATATTAATTTCTTCAGAAGACAGATTGAAAATATACGGTTTGATGTCAAATATCTTGAAGAATGTGGGCTGTTCCTGCAGTTGCAAAGTCATTGTCATGCACACAGAAACAGCAATGCTCAGCTGAGACTCTCAGCCTTAGTGAGCTGCTGTCTCCATTTTGCTCATGAGGAAATAAGGTGCAGAGGCTGCATGAAGTGTTTAATGCCCACAGGTCGAGGATAATCGATTCTGAATCAGGTGTGGATTACGTGGGATGTATCCCACTGCTTCAGAACACAGCATCCATGATTTTGCATGCAGTTTGGACATCTGTCATTAGAAAATGGAGAGAGCCTTGGGGTTGTTAACTCAGAGGACTACAGGTCCCTTGCACCTGCTCTATGGTTGCCACAAATTCACTGAGGAAAGGTTTCATCCTCTAATAAGGACGCTTTGCAAAGAATACAGTTGTTGTGTAAACAGGTGTATGAGAAGTTGAATTTTTATATCAGCCTGTCCAAACTCATTTTTGACCACAGCCTATTCAGTTAAGTTCCTTGTGCTTTGCTTTCTCCATGAAAGATAAGAAAAAGAAAAAGAATAATCTTGTAGAAAATTTATGAGAATAAAATGAAAGCATCAGTACATTGATCAGAAAATGGAAGTATAGCTTCCATTTTATAATATATAATATTATATATTATATAATTAAATCCATATTATATAATGGAGCAATGACATTGGTGGACAAAGGAAAGGAAACTGACATCATCTACCTGGACTTGTGGCATGGCCTTTGACATGGTCCTGCACCACATCCTTATTTCTCAACTGGAGAGATATGGACTTGAAGGCTGGACAATCTGATGGATGAGGAATTGGTTGGATGGCCACAGCCAGAGGGCTGTGGTCAGTGGTTTTATATTGGTGCAGATGGAGGCTGGTAACAAGCAGTGTCCCCCAGGGTCCAGCTTGGGACCAGTACTCTCAAACATCTTTATCAATGACATATATAATCGGATCAAGTTTGCTGCTGACACCAAGCTGAGTGGTGCAGGTGAATACAGCAGAAGGAAGGGCATCCAGAGGGACCTTGATAAACTCAAAAGGTGGACCCATGTGAACCTAGTGAGGTTCAACAAAGCCAAGTGTGAGGAATTGCACTGGGATTGGGGCAATCCCAAGTATACGTACAAGGAGAAGAAATTCTTGAGAACAACTATGCAGAGAAGGACTTGGGGATCCTGGTGGACAAAAAGCTGGACATGAGCCAGCAGTGTGTGGGCTGCATCGCAAGAGGGATGGCCAGCAGGGAGGGAGAAATGGCCCAGGCTGAGATCTTAAGGCCTGTTCTCCTTGGACTAGGAGGACTTCATCAGGACAAATGCCTTTTTCCTGTTAAATCCAATTCTCAGCTTACTGGGGAAGCATTTTATTTCTTTTTTTACCTTGAAGCTTTACAATATTGCAGCAGTAACCCCCCAGCACCTGCAAGCCCTTGGTAGGACTGAGCAGAGCAGCACTGGTGCCATGAGAATGCCTGCTGTTTCTGGCTTTAGCCTTCAGAGCCACCACCTTGTTAAAGTTAGCAGCCCCAAGGCACACACCAAGCATATGAGTGGCCTTCTTACTTGTTGCTGGGTCTGTATTTCCCTCCCCTCCACTACAGGGATTTTTTTTTTCATTGTGAATTACCTACACAACAAGCTCCAAACAAACAAAGCAGACTTGCCTCTTCCAGCATCCTACTCTAGACCTAGCTGAGAAGCAACTGCTGGCCATTCTACATGAGTGATGCCAGCAGTCAGAAATGGAGCACAGGGTGTTAGAAGATTCTTGGCTTTTTGTGTGCTGTAGTACTTTTCCATAAGAGTTGCAAGATTGCTGGATTTTAATGATGCAGTACACTGCATTAATGTTAAGTACAGACAACTTAAGTGGGTCTGGTACTGGCGTCCATGTGCTCCTAATTGGATTATGATGAAAGCTAGAGGCAGTGATGAAAAATGATGCCCAGCCTTTGGCCAGCCTGGAACTGGTTTCAGTGAAGCACCAGTGTGTTCTGTTGCAGATGCCTGCATCAGCTGCAGGAAATGGCTCCAACAAGAGTGGGGGTCCCAGGCAGCCAAAATCTGCTGCCCAGGAGCAGAGGGGGTGGACAAGAAGAGGCTGAGGTGGCAGCACTCTGCAGGGATCAGTTTTGGGAACTGTGCCTATCGGATGCCTGGCACAGGCTGATGAAGCTCAGCATGGGCAAGGAGCTGGGAGTGCTGCCTGTGCAGAAAACAGGACAATGGGCCAGGAAATGGCCCTGGAAGGATGCAAGTGAGCAGAAATTTGACGGTGTAAAGAACCAACATCACATGCTTTGAAGACAAACAGGAGTTTCTACTTGAGTCTGTCCTCCTGGGACACTTGTATGAGCCTGTGTGCATGGGTTCGTTGTGAAGCCTGAGGAGCTGTAACACGATGCAGCAGTAGCAAGGAGACATGTGATGAGAGAATGTGTTCAGGAGCTATTTTCAGAAGTGCAGTGCATACCAAGTAATGTTGAATGAGGCTGCAGCAGGATTTCATTTGGGTACTGAGTGGTGGCCGAGCCCCTGGCCCAAAAGGATGAAATCACACTGAAAGATCAGGGGAAAGCTCCTCCAGATACCTGGGGCTTGCATTGCCCAGTTTACATGATGATGGAGTGGTGGTTCAGTCCAGCAACATGGTGGACGTTCAGAGTTGTTTTGGGCCAGGAATAAAGGATGGGTCTGGCGAAGAAATTTAATGCACGGGAAAGGGAAAATACAGATGATCAGACATGTAAATGGAGCATAATGCGTACCACAATTACCATATGTAATGCGTACCATATGCATATAATATGCGTACCATAATTACGTACCACAAGGAACTGCATGAGAAATAAAGCAAGGAGTGGTATGATTGGCTTATGGCTATGTGTACTGAACACACAAGGACAGACTGCCTAAGGTGATGAAAAACAGCATGAATATTTCCAGAACTTGGAAATACCCCTCACCTGAAAGTCCCTCACTACAAGAAAGACACTGAGGACCTGGAGCGTGTCCAGGGAAGAGCATCAAAGCTGTGAGGGGCCTGAAGCACAAGTCTGATGGGGAGCAGCTGAGTGAGCTGGGGTTCTTCAGTCTGGAGAAGAGGAGGCTCAGGGGAGGCCTTATCACTCTCTACAAGCTCCTGAAAGGAGGCTGTGGTGATGTGGGGGTTGGCCTCTTCTCCCAGGTAGCAGTGATAGGATGAGAGGGAATGGCATGTTGCATGAGGGGGAGTTGGATATTAGGAAATGTTTTTTCTCAGAAAGAGCAGTGATGCAGTAGCACAGGCTGCCCAGGGACGTGGTGAAGTCACCATCCCTGATGATGTTCAAGAACCAAGTGGATGTTGCACATAGTCAGTGGGTATGGTGGGGGATGGCTGACAGTTGGACTAGGTGATCTTAGAGGTCTTTTCCAACCTTACTGATTCTGTGATTCGATGTTTCTATGAAAGGAAGAAGCAGCTAGTGAGACACAAGCATGAGCAATGGGATGTCTCCTTTATGCTGCTGTATAGCTTTTTCCTGTAGTGGGAGAGCCAATGCTCGGCCGAACATTGCAAGGTAGCAGGGAGCTCCCTTTGAGCACATGGATTTCATGAGTGGCAATCTGCTACCTGTCAGTAGTGCTGCCTTTGTACTACAGGTGCTTGAGAATGCGAGTTTAACCAAACTGAGCGTCCTCAGCAGTGTGCTCTGCTCCACCACTGCTGGCAATAAGTTTGCTCCCTTTTAGTGCTCTCAGTCTGACTGTCGCTTTCTCAATGTCAGCATCAACATCTTCTCCCAAGAGACTCATGCTAAAACCACAGATACCTTGGTGCACAGTACCCTGAAGGCATGCTTCAGAGCCTTGTCATTAGTGTTCAAACAGCTCGAGGGCCTGGCAGACACTTGATCTCCATCAGTGTCAGTGAGTGGGCTTCAGAAACATGCATAATAATAACACTAGGCAAGGTGCTGGAGCCCGGTTAGGGTACAGAGGGGCCTGCCTTGTGTCTGCAAGGTGTCTAACACCCATGCTCAAGGTGAAGATCAGCAGCTCTTAAAAGACACACCTCAGGCTGCATGTTGTGATTCCAACGCCTGATGTAAGAGAAGCAGAGCATTTGTTCTTGCACCATCACTTAGAGATCAATTTCTTACCTCCAAAGCCAATGGTCTGCTCACTGTTGCTGTATCCAGAATCTGTGAGTACTTGGGGCTGCCTGGAGCCCTTGTTTTGCTTGTCTTATTTTGTGGTTTATGGTGGTGTTGTGAAAGCTTATTGACTCATGTGGGGATATTTTGTTGGTGCCAAAGGAAATAAGGAAGTAGACGGTGGAGGGATGTTTGTTGCTTTGTTCAGAGTAGCAATGGAGGGTGTAACAACTGCCTTGCAAAGTGGGGTGAAAAGTGGCAGGTGACGTTAAGAAAGTAATTGCATGTTAATGTACTAAGAGCATTGCAGAGGGTATGGCTTAACATTCAAAAGATAGCAGAAAAGTGCAGTGTATCACTATTTAAAGTTGCTGAGCTATCTACATTTAAGTATTCATCCATTAAAAGTCTTCTTAGACATCTATGAATGTGTATTAGTTTTTTACTTTCAATTCTTTAACCGCAAGTGTCTTTTCCTACAGTATCCAGTAGCATGGCTTCACAGTTGCCTCCAGAAGTACAAATGCAACACCATGCACGTATTGCTTTGGGGTTGGATGGAAATAAAAGCATTCCAGTGCAGTGCTTTGAGTGGAAACCTTAAGATACCACTGTCTCTGATCTTGTGGTTTGATACTGCAAGCCCCATACTGCTGCTTAAGATTTTTGTTTCTCTCAGTGGTCCCACAGCCAGAATTATGAAGTTTCTCCATCTGAGCAGCCTCACACTGACAACCTTCCTCTGGGCAGGAGCTGTTTTGTGCTGCAGAAGGCTCTAGTTAAGCGGGCAATACAAGAACTGGCACATGGGGAGTGGGAAAATGCGAGTTAGACATGCTGAATTACCCTGAATATTTGAAATATCCTTACCAGAAGGAGCTTATGTCTTTGGGAGCTGTGGGTGGATGAATGCCCTTGGCAGGCAGAGCTGGGAGCCAGCACCTGTGTGTTAATGGATGGAGCGAGATGTTAAGGGGCTCTGTTTCACAGTTGTTAACAAGAGGACTGCTTCCAGATGAAGAGCTTTTTTCCTTCTTAATTACAATTCCATTTCCTGAATCAAGGAGAAAGAGCAGAGAGTGGATTAAGTGGGCACGAGAACACAAAGCCAGGTCCATTTACTGCTGCTCTGTGTTTCATGACACTGTGCTACAGGCTGACAGCTCTTCTTTTCCTGACTGAACAATCCCAGTTCCCACAGCTCAGTTCCCTCCCCATCAGACTTGTGCTTCAGACCCCTTCATAGCCCTTCCTCGGAAACGCTTCAGGGCCTCCGTGCCCTTCTTTTAATGAGAGGCCCAAAACTGAACACAGTACTTAAAGTGTGCCCTCACCAAGGCTGAGTCCACACCTAATCCATCTGTTGTTTTAGATACAGACTGTTGACAAAGTCTGAGACTAGGATTGGGTCCAGCTGCACTCGGGCTCCTCTAAGCAGGAGTTTAGGAAGCAAGGGATTCCTTCTGATCCACAGGACCCAACAGGAGGTCTTCCCAAGTCACCTGACTTACCCCAAACTTCATGCAGTAAACAACAATTCATGTCATCAAATTCTGTTACATTGCAAAACCTCTTTTCAATCACAATGCCAGTGAACAGTCCTGCTGCTTTCCTCTCCCAAGTGAGTCATTTTCATCTGTGACATTCTTCTCATCAGAAGCAGGTGCTCTTAATTGACAACCCAGCACATAAAAATGACAGAAGTATCTGCCACACCTCAAGAGGAGGAAGGAGCACTCCACTGCCTTGTAAAGGACAGACACAGTGCACCCATTGTCTTCTTCATGTTCTGTAAGAGACTATCTAGCAAAAAAGAGGAAAAGTTACAAGCTGTTGATGTAGGAAGCTTAAGGTGTGAGTTCATAGATTCATAAAGGTTGGAAAGACCAAGAAGATTATCAAGTCCAACATCAGCCCGTGCCTGTGACTGCTATAGACCACGTCCCTCAGTGCCACATCCACACGGCTCTTGAACACCTCCAGGGACGGTGACTCCACCATCTCCCTGGGCAGCCTGTGCCCTGCCTCACTGCTCTTGCTGAGAAGTTTTTCCTAACATCCAACCAGAACCTCTCCTGGTGCAATTTGAGGTCATTTGTCCTCTCCTTTCTGTTGGATTATTGGGAATCATAGGGAAGATGGATACCTATCGATCTAGCAATAGTTGTCTTCATTCATCTGGAAAATAAAAACAACGTAAAAAAATGGTTTTTTTACCTAATTTTTTTAGGTAGAAATATCTAAATCTCTGTGAATAATACCTCTCCTGGGTAACAGAAAGGGTCAGAGTGCAGCAGAGCAGACCTGCAGATGGTTGGATGAGAGCAGTGCTGATTAACAAGGGTTCCCTGAAAAAAAAGTAGGTGAAAGTTAGAATTTGATTTCAGTTGGTAATGTGGCAGTGCTTTGTACACCCAGTCCAGGATTTGAAAGAAATAAACATTCACCGAATGGCCTTTTTTCCTTTGGAGGTAAACATCTTTCACTTCTCAAAATCCTGCTTTAAACTACATGTGAACATTTCGAAGTGGGATGATGTCAAAAATGACTTTGTTCGTGTTGAGAATTTAGGAGAACTTGTGTCCGGATTTCAATCTCTTTGAAGGTAATATTGTACCAGATTTCCATTGCATCCCATTTTATACCATTGCCAGGTCTGACAGCACGTTAAGTTGTTGCCTTCAACTGAATTTGGAGCTCTTTGTTCCAGGTATATGCTGTAGGAGCTATTTCTGCTGACACTGCAGTGCCCCACTGCTTTTTCCAAAGCAGCCCTGGTCTTGAATTAAAACAGCCTCTAACAAAACACCTGATCTATGGGCGAGCTTCAAGCTCATTGAACAACACCACATACTATGGCTGGCTCTAAGCAATACTCAGTTCCCAAGCTGTTCTTGTTTCTTTAAAAAGCAGAAGAGAGACAAAGAAAAGAATATAGTTCCTTCCTCCCCTTTCTTCTCTTCTCCTCTCCTCCCTTCCTCCCCTCCTCCTCCTCCCCCCTTCCTCCCTTCTTCCCCCCCCATTCCTCCCTTCCTCCCTTCCTTAAATTTGAAAGCTTTGGTGTTCTTGGTTTTAATCCAAATGAACCATTTTGTTGACAGCCCTCAGCCAGATCAAAAATATGTTATTTGGAATCCTTCCCGTTGCCACTTGCTCCCTTGCCAGCCCAGCACAGGAAGATGCTGATAATAAATAAACCAAAAAGCACATTACACTCAGTAGCGCAGAGGGACCCATTAGTCAGAACCACAGATGAAGGGCTGGTTTTCTGGCACTGCAGTTAAGTTCTACCAAACCCTTCATCTCGAGCTGTGTAACGGTGCTCAGATCAATCAGTGAAGAGCAAATGCTTGCAGGTGGATGGGTTGGTGGGGGGGAGCAGTGGTGATGCTAAACCTGCTTTTCAATCGTTGTTTCCGAGATCACATCTTTGCCTGGCCTGCTGGCAAGTGCACAATTAACAAGGTGTCATAAGGGGAGAAGGAGAAAGACTGAAGTTAGATCAAGCCCATGTACATACCTGCCTAGAGATATGCATTTTTCCTTAGGGTGGGTGTGCCTTTTGAAAAACTGTTTTCTTGTGCAAGCATGCTGTGTTCCTCCTCACAGGACTGCACTCCTTTGCTTTGTCCTCTCTGATACCTTTTGACAGTGACTGCGTCATATGTGAGATGCAACTGGTCCCAGAGACGTGGCATTTTGGTTTCTGTTTCTGAGGCTGCTCTGTAACTGCTGGGCTGCTGCATGGAAGGTGTCTGCCAGCACCTCTTCAAGGCCAGGAGCCCCACTGTGCCATTCAGCCTGTGCTTCCTGTGCACTGTCAATATGCCTACGCCTGCTTCCTGATAATGCTGCTCAAGGGGCACATATCCTGCAGGGATCTGCATTCGGTTGACCTCCTGGATGTCTGCAAGGCTGTGACAAAAGGGAATACCTCCCTGCCAAGGATGAGACCAAAGGCAGGTGGTGGGCGCACAGAAATCCATATTGTGACTGAGCCATAACTTCTGGTGCAGAACAAAAGCAAACCCCTTACATGTGCCCCAGGTCAGGTGATGTGCCTGTGAACAGAAATTCCTTCCCACAGGAAAATCAAGGCATATGAGCAAAGTACATACTACTCCATGTACTTCCCATCAATCATGAAGTGAGGAGTGGTGAAAAAAATGATTCCCTTATTCCTGACCTGGAGCCAAAGACCAGGAACATGGGGTTTGTTTATCATCCCTGTTGTAAACTGGTGCTCAGCCTGCTGTGAGCCAGCTCTGGAAAAGGGTTCATCAGGGGACTCAGAGGATTGCAGGCTCCTGGAGCTGTGTGGCACCCCTGGATGTGTCTCTGGAAAAGCCCAGAAGGGAAGAAAAACACAGCCCAGGACCTTATGGCTAATAAGCCATAGAATCACAGAACCATAGAAAGATTTGGGTTGGAAGGGACCTCAAAATTCACACTGCACCAAACCCTGCCGTGGGCAGGGCTGCCCCCCACCAGCTCAGGCTGCCCAGGGCCCCATGCAAGCTGGCCTTGAGCACCTCCAGGGATGGGGCACCACAGCTTCTCTGGGCAGCTGTGCCAGCGCCTCACCGCCCTCCTAGGAAATATTCTTTTTCCTAATATCTAATCTAAATCTCCCCTTTTAGTTTAGATTTGTTACTTCTTGTTCTGTCACGAAGAAGCTGATTCTCTGTACCACATCCAGGACCTTGCAGCCTCCTGTTCTGCTGTATGCTCACCAGATACAGTCCTTGTCTACTATAAATGAAGACAGCAGAGAAAAAAAAAAAAAAATTGGGCAGCTTATTCAAAAGAAAATCAAGAGGCATCTTAATTGCAGCCTATATCTGCTTACTGAGAGATAAAAAGCAGGATGAAGTCCTCAGCCAACAAAACATAGCAAGAAACAGGGCAAAAAAAGCTTTGGATGGATAGCTGCTTATCAGTAGGAGGAAAAGGTCTTTGTGTTAGTGAGACTTTAAATCATGCTGGAATTCTTGTCAGGGCTGTATCTCTGAATGAGGCACAAGCTGAGTGCAGGCACCAGCTGTGAGTGATGTCCATGGTCAGATTCCACCCAAGGACACATGAGCAAAAGGCACAGCTTTGATTGTCCTCAGCTGGTGAGCTGCTTTGGGTTCTGTCAGCAGTTGGTCGTGGAGCAGACAGAACAAAGAAAGGGGTGATGGTAGATTAAATGGGAGATCTCATACAGAGTGAAAGTAAAGGTTCAAGTCCATACATCTGCACTGCCTCTGAACAAGGACTGCTGCACATGTAAAAGGCCAAGTCTAGAAGGCATTGGAGTTAGATTTTGACTCTCAAAAGTTCTTTGCAAGAAGCTATGAGACATCATGACATACTGAAATTATTAGACAGCAATAGTTTTGCTTAGCTAGCAAAAATTGTTAGCAATAAGTATTAAGAGAAATTAGAACCTTTAACCTTTGTACCTCTGAATATGTCTCTGTTCACATAGCTTGCTTTCTTACACATAGTGTGTGGATGCTAGTATGAGGCATGCATAAGCAAAACAAATATTAAGAACAATATATCCATTGTGAAGATAAATTAAAGCAGCTTTCAAAGGGGCTACTGGCTTACTGAAGCAGTTCAATTTTTTGCCTTTTCACAGTAAATAGTTTTTTCTCCTCTCACAGCTTACATTTACTACAGAATGTAGAGCGTGAATGGCTATCAGCAACTTCAGATTTTTCCCTCCAAAGGAAATTTTTATGAGAACACGCTTGTCAGAGAGTTTCATGTCTGATTGTTTTGTCTCTTGGCTGTTTGTTAAGTAGCTTCTTCTTGTGCCGTGGTGTGCTGCAGCTGAGGTTCTCTGGCCCAATCAGCTGTGTAAAACAAAGGAAGCAACTGAATAAGTATAACCTTCTGGGTCATACTAATGGTGTGCATCTGTTTTTTGAACGGGAGTCTTTCTTTCTGCAAACTCCCTTTAATACGCACTTCACAGACTGGGAGAACTCCTTGACAGCAGCTCTGCAGAGAAGGACTTGGGGGGTTCTGGTGGGTGAGAAGCTGGACACGAGCCAGCAGTGTGCACTTGCAGCTCAGAAGTCCAACTGTGTTCTGGGCTGCATCAACAAGAAGGGTGGGCAGCAGGGAGAGGGAGGGGATTGCTTGTCTCTGCTCTGCCCTCATGAGGCCCCACGTGGCGTCCAGGCCTGGGCCCTCAGCACAAGAAGAAGTAGAGCTGTTGGAGAGGGTCCAGAGGAGGGCACAGAGATGCTCAGGAGGCTGGAGCTCACTCTGCTGAGAAGACAGGCTAAGGCAGCTGGGTTTGTTTAGTCTGGAGAAGAGAAGGATGCAGGGAGATTTCATCGTGGCCTTCCCATTGCTTGAAGGGAGTGTATAAACAGGAGGGAAACTGACTTTTTCCATGGTCTGATTGTGATAAGACAAGGGGGAATGGCTTTAAAGTAAAAGGGGGAAAATTAGGTTAGATCTCAGGAGGAAATTCCTTACTCAGAGGGTAGTGATGCGCTGGCACAGCTGCCCAGAGAGTTCCGTGGATTCTATGAAAAAAATGTTTGTTTTCATTGGTCTCCAGTGGATGAATAGCACAGAATCTGCAGTGTTGACCCCAGCCCTGCCAAGGGAGCACACAGTTGCGTCTCTCTCTGACTCCATCACTGTCCTTACCTTCATTCTGTGCCACCATAGGAGCAGCCTGGTAAGCTGCAGAAGTGGAAACTAGACCTAAAAAGCATTTTAACACTATACAAATAGGCTCTTTTGGTACTACCCTTCCTCACATGACATGACAGCTTTTAATGTCTATAACATAAATGTTGCCCCCGAAATCGCAACAAAATTCCTCCTCCTAACTGAAATAAATCTGCATGTAGATTCAATGTAATGAAATGCTGGAAGCTTCTACAAGACAGGTGGATACAACTTCCTGTGAAGTGGACAGCCTTGACACTCCCAGTGCAACCAGGTGGTAACACCACTGTGATGCCCAGCACCTACCCAGGTGTGCAGCCTGCAGATCCCCCACCTGCAGCTCTTTTCAGCACAGCTCAAGGACATAGCTCTTCCACCTTCACCCGTTTTATCAGCATAGCCCAGGGATGTAGCTCCTATTCACATTATTGGTAACGTTAAAAGAACCCAGCACCACAGGAAAGCACAGTGAACCTAACCCCACTCCAAACAACAGCATTTTTGGTGAATGACTGCAGCTCAGCCTCCTCTCTGCCTGCCTTACAACTCAGTGATTTCCCATGTGATTATATATGTTGTCACTTATGAGGGCCACTTCCAATCCACAGCACCTGTTGGAGGAGGTGATAATATCAAGCCAAGTTCTTTGAGCCCCAGTGTCCAGCTATGAGCTGCACACAGGTGAATCTGATTTGGCAGCAGAAATGCTCCATTTTCAAACACAGTGTCCCTCCCTGTGTGCCCCACTTCCTCCTTTGCAGCTGAGCTGTATCTGTGCTTTTTTTCTTTTTCACTTTATCTACGCTCTGATGACTAAGGGAACAGAAAGATTATAGTTTATGTGCATAATTCTCATTTGATGTGACAGGTTAAAGCTATGTGCTTTTAGAGGAAGCTTAGGATTATTTTAGTTCAATTACAATGCCGCTATGGTCCCTGATTCTTTGAGGACTGACTTTATGGAGATAGACGTTGACTTAAATTTCCTGCTAGTGAAATATAAGCACATGTTTATCTGCTTAAATGCTCCGCTGGTATAGGGGTGGACCTGCACATCAAGTGCAATACTGAGCCAGAAGCACAGAGCTGTACATTCTTTTCCTCTTTTTTTTTTTTTTCTTTCTCTTTTTTTTTTTTTCCTAGCACAAAAGTTATGGTTCATAGAATTATCATTTCCTCCACTCCCCCAGTGACAAATATTGGCACCATAACTCATAATTTCTTTACACAGAGGGTGGTGAGGTGCTGGCACAGCTGCCCAGAGAAGCTGTGGTGCCCCATCCCTGGAGGCACTCAAGGCCAGGTTGGATGGGGACCCTGGGCAGCCTGAGCTGGTGGGGGGCAGCCCTGCCCAAGGCAGGAGCTGGGGCAGCGTGGGCTGTGAGGTCCCTTCCAACCCAAGCTGTTCAGTGATTCTGTGATTCATGGACACCAGCCCTCCAGCGTGCAGCCCTGCGTCGGACTGTGTCTCCCTGCTCTTCTTTACAGCACTGAGCAGGGAAGAAGTTTGACAGAGACCTGCAGTGTGCACCCTAGCAGCACGGCCCTGAGGTGCCCACCCTGCCCCTGCCCACTGTGAGCACAGACAGGCTGTGCTGAAGCTTTTGTGGTTCCCTTTTGGAAGCTGGTGGGTCACGCTGTGGAAAGTGCCAAAAGTCAAGGAGAGTTTTCTGAGAACAAAATGAGAAGTAAAGGAAATTGAGGATACCTGGATTTGGTGGTTTTTGTTGTGTTTTGTTTTGTTTTGTTTTGTTTTGTTTTAGGGCAGTGTCCTATGCTTTTGAAGCAAATTTGAAAGCGATTCCTCATCTCTCACCTGTGTTTCCCTGCAAAGGAGAAGAAGCGGAGAGCTTTTTGTGCATCTCCTCTGTTATGTTTCTGTATCTGTACCATTGGAGTGGAGGGGGAGGAGGAGGAGATCTGCCAGCAGCATACTGTGATTGATTTCTCCCTTGTTTTTGTGCTTCACTGAGGCAACCTGCTTCATAAATGACACCGACAAATCAAAGGGGGGTATTTGTGCTGGAAGTCCAAACTCCCTGAGCTGTTAACAGGAGCACAGCTATTAACTGGGGTGCTTTATCTATAACACCCTTCTGGAAGTACATGTTCCTAAGAGCTTGCAGCCCTTAGGAGTGAAAACTATTTACATTTGCTTCAATTACTGCTGTCATGTGAAACTTCCAGTTATGGACTACCACCGCCTGGGGGTGTGTGCCCATACAGAGCTGGCAGTCCCCATCTCTCCCACTCACCAGGGGCACGAGGAGTGGGGTGAGATGGAGCACAGAGGACAGTGATGGGGAAGGGGAGCTGGGACAGATGCGGTGTGCCCCTTGCTCCTTGCACAGAGGTTGTTCCTCCTCGTAGAGAGAAACTCACACAGCGGAGCGTTCACCAAGCAGCATCGCCTTTAACCGAGTGCGCAGAGCCTAACTTCCCAGCACCGCAAAGGTTCGGCTCCGCTCTGCAGGATGAGCAGCTCCGTTAGCAGGGCTGAAGGAATGTCGTCTCCTCCTCAGAAGCAACGTAAAGCCCTCTGCTAGGACAGTTCCTAACTTTCCTTTCCCCACCGGCTCCCACTGCAGTGCCAACAAGAGGCTGTTACGGATAGGAGGGACGGACGGAGAGAGGGAGGAGGAGGAGGAGGAGAAGAGGGAGGGAATGAGACAGGCAGAGAGCTCGAGTTACCGCAGCCGCATCAGTGCCGTCCCCGGGCTCGCCCGCAGCCCACGCGGTGCCGGAGGCGGCCACGTACGATGGGATAGTGGAACTGCTCGGGGAAGGGCCGGGACACCGCAGGCAGCGCCGTCCCCCGCATTCACCGCAGCACGGCCCTACGAGCCCGAGGATGTGCCACGAGCGTGTGAGGGAAGGAGCGCGGCTCACTCGGTGCAGGTACGGCCATGTCCGGGGATCTCGTTTGTGCACTGAAGATGGGGATCCCCGAACCTGGTGGGCTTTTGGTTGGGAGAACAACAGAAAAAAGGGCGGTGGGCACGGACCTGATGGCTTTGAAGCGTCGAGTCAAAGTGCAAAACGAGCTACCTGTGATGTCCCCAGCTGACGGCGAGTTCATCTGAAGGCTCGAGATTGAAGCATCCATCCTGCAGTAAAACGAGCAGGAGGTGCGCCCTGGCACAAGGGGTACCTGGGCTGGTGGGACAGCTGTAAGAGATCTCACATACCGGGCCATTTAGGCTGTGGTTTAGTACATTTTAGCACATTCTGGCTGCCCGTGAACCTGCCCCCAGCTGCAGAGCTTGAGTTGAGTTTGGGAGGACGGGGAGCAAGGTTTGGCTGTCCCATGCTTTTGTTGAGAGCTGGGAGAAAATTCTTAAAAATAAGGGGATCCACGAGGTAGAGACAAATAATTAAAGGAAGCAGCCACTGGGCGTGATGCCGCAAATACGTACGGTCAGCAGTTGAAAGCCAAATATTTATTTACGGAGGATTTCCTGCCATGAACACCTCGCGGCAGGGTTTAGTCCCTCTGCTCTGTGCTTTCATCCCACCAGCCAAAAGGGGGAGCTGGGTGCTGAACCCCTGGGTTGGTTTTTGGAGACTGCTGGAGCAAGGAGAGGGCATGAGCTGCTGCTCCTGAGCTGCTTATGCCTTGGGCAGGAACCGTAGTGTGGTGAGAGCTACAGGGTGATGGGAACTGTTGGGGGGAACTATATGTTGCCCTAAATTGTTAACTTCCAAAATACTGGCTTGCCTTTTTGGTAGACATGTAAATGCAAATGTTATGCTGATAAGGGAAAAATGAAGCTCCAAACACTAAACTAACAATGATGCCAAGAAGGAGCATGAAAGGAATGGGCAGAGAAAGGCACAAGCACTAGGCTCACCTACTTTGTGCAAGTGCTGCTTCTAGTAAAAATAGGAGAAAGAAACCCACATCTCAAGTGCAATGTCCTGACAAGTCCTCATCCCACAGTGGCAGTGGCTGGGCGGCGAAGCACTCTGTGAAAAATTTCAGTGACACTGGAATGCCTTTGTTGGTAATTTTTCTTGGTTTGGACATTTTTTTTACAGTCTGCATAATTACCTCTTCTCCACATTGCTCTTCTCCTTCCTTCTCCCTGTATCTTGAGATTGCTTCTGAGGGAGAAGAGCAAGCTTTGTCCTGCCTCAAATATCATTTTCAGTTTTATTTTGCTTTTTCATTGTGATGAAAAACCCAGCTGTAGGACTGCTTATAAATAAGGGTGCAAGAAAGGTGAAAAAAACATCTGAACAACACTCTGAGACACAGAATTTGATTTTGGGTGGAGCTATGTGGAGCCAGGAGAAGGACTCAGTGGCCCTTATGGGTGCCTTCCAACTCAGGATGTTCTGTGATTCTATGACTCTAAGTAATTTCTTTGGGGGTGGCACAAACTCATCTGCATAATTTTTGAAGCACAGTGCTCCTGCAGATAAGTAAACAGGGCTTTTGGAGCCATAGCAGTAACAGTAAGAGCTGAAGGAAGAAGGAAGAATTGTCCTCGTTGCTTTATTTTGCTGTGAGGGTAAGAGGGTGGCTCTGAGTTTGGTTTTACTGTTCAGGACCCTGAATGACATTGGATTGTACTGGGAGAGGCCGCACAATGGGTGCATCCAATAGTGAACATACCTTTGGTATGATCAGCAAAGAAAACAGTAATTGCATTATGCTCACCAATTCATGAGGTGTTGGGAAAAAAATAAAATTAAAAACGCTCATTAGCATCAGAGGTAAACTGAAGATTGGGGGATTGTAGGAAGAGAGTCCACTGGTATTGAAGAGAATTCCAGAAAGCAACATTTGGTATAAGGGAGGTGAAGGGAGCACAGAGACAGAAAGCAAAGGTTTTTAGACTGATAGTTGGAAAAAAGGACTGCTAAGAAAAGTGAAGGTTGTGTGAGGGCAAGGAGGCAGCAGAACGAAGGAGCCACCATCTGCCCCTGTCATGAGGCAGGACCTTGGCTAGGTGCTTGCTAGGACTGCACATTTAATAAGGCTGTCCCAATATCCTCCTGAAGGGGAAAAGCACTGGCCTCAGGTGACAGATTGGGTTAATTTTCTTCCTAGAGGCTCGTATGATGCCATGTTTGGGATTTTTGATGAAAATAGTTATGATCATACACTGATCACTGTTGTAGTTGTTGCTGCGCAGTGCCTATGCAGAGCCAAGGATATTTCAGCTCCTCACACTACTTGCCAGGGAGGAGCTGAGGGCACACCAGGAGCTGGGAGGGGACAGAACCAGGACAGCTGACCCTGACTGGCCAAAGGGATGTCTTGTGCCATGGCTTGTCATGCTCAGCAATAAAAGCTGGGGTTAGAGGGGAGAAAGGGATAATTAAGCTCTGTTATGTTGCCTTATATGGTACTAAAACCATCATTCAGAGAAGGAAGTGGTGTGAACTGTTCTTTGAAAGATAGGAAGAGATAAAGGACTGCAGATGCCTATTCTAAAACTGCCTGTGCTGCAGCACAACCATAGGAGATCTAGAGCAAGCTAGTGTAATTTTTCAGAGATATTCCTCCATTATTGAACTTTGGTCATGGATTTTCTTTGATTTTTACAAGAAAATTTTCTCTGCTTATTACTGCATATTACAACTGTAATAAGTGTTGAGGCTGTGTTGATTGTGCTGCTTAAAGATACAATTGTATGCACATATCTGAATGCAGATTCCATATGTCTAGGATTTCCTCAGTATGAGCATTAATCTAGAATTTAACGTAACTTTCAAATCTATTTTTTTTGTCAAGAACTATTAAATTCTTCAAAGCTGGACTAGTTTCTTCTGTTCAGTTTTAAAGAAAAAAAAAAAGAGGTGTTTATTATTAAAATCCAAAGAAATAAATAAAACCAGTGCTATCCTCTCTGGACAGCTGATTCCAGCACCTCACCACTCTCTGTAAAGAATTTCCTCCTAACATTTATCTATCTTCTCTTTTAGTTTAAAAACATTTCCCCTTACGCCATCACTATCAGACTGTGTAAAAAGTTGGTCTTCCTATCTATACACTCTTCTTAAGTACTGGAGGGACACAACGGGGTCCCCCAGGAGCCTTCTGCAAGATAAACAAGCCCAGACCACTTGACCTTTTTACACAGGAAAGGCGCTCCAGCCCTCTGAACATGCTCTTGTCTTTCTGCGGACCCACTCCAACATCTCCACTCCTTGCACTGATGGCCCCAGGCCTGGATGCAGTACTCCGGGTTGAGCCTCACAAGGGCAGAGCAGAGGGAGACAATCCCTTCCCTCTCCCTACTGCCCACCCCTCCTGTGATGCAGCCCAGGGTACAGTTGGCCTTCTGAGCTGCAAAAGCACCCATCCAGCTTTTCACCCGCAGAAGCCTCGAGTCCTTCTCTACAGGGCTGCTCTCAAGATCTTCTCTCAGTCTGTACACGTATCTGGGATTGCCTCAATCCAAATGTGGTGCCTTGCACTCGGACTTGTTGAACTTCATTAGGTTCACGTGGGCCCGCTTTTCAAAATTGTCTGGGTCCTTGTGTCCTATCAACTTAACCACTCAGCTTAGAGTCAGCCATAGTGTAGTGTAGCTGATAATTTACAGAACAGGGGGATGTTTTGGATGGGCAAGGTTGGGGACGTTGGTGACTCTCCGAGGGCCTTGGCAGCACAGCTTCCCACCCCGGGTCCTTTTTCAGGAAGGATGCCCAGCTGAAACCTCACCGCAGCAGCTCAGGAGGCCTGGGCTCTCCTCCTGGTTGTGCAGCAGGTCTTTTCTGTGGCTGCTAGTGAATTCACTAATCACTGCCCAGTACCATTTCCTTGTTCATAAATTGCTTTTGTCTTTCTGGAGGTCCTGAGGTTTATCTTAAACATTAACATCTTCCCTTCTCAGGCCCCTCTCCCCATATATGACCCAAAATGGAGGCCCAGGGTCTGCTGGGGAGCAGCCCTGAGGTTGATGTGCTTTTGAAACACGAAGTACACAGCTATCTGCTTCCTTGTCCCTCAAGCTGTTTAACCTGCAGTGCCATCTGCCCCGCATGGAAAAGCCAATATTTTCTTTAAATGTTTTTCCGTTTAAAAATAATAGAGAAAAGCATTCCTTGGAGGGGTGGGACAGAGTCCACAAGTCTTGTTCACGTGGCCTGTATCTTGTCCTGGTGACAATCCCAGAATAATGGGAGTAAAATATTGCTGCATGTGAAAACAAATAAAAAAACGCACCCATTCAACTAACCAACATCCTCAGTATTAAATAAAGTGCCTAGCAAGTCAATACTTCCTTGACAGAAACTGGCACGTATGAAGCAGTAGAACAATATCTTGCTTAGACTTGCTAATCAACTGACAAAAGGAGAGAATCCTGACATTGGTGAGAGGTATCAGGGAGGAAAAGCTTTCATACGATCCAACAGAAAGACCAGAAAACAACACTTTCTCCCTGTTCTTTATCCAGTTTCCCATCCTCCTTGCCTTCCAGTCTTGACATTCACTTTGGATGAGGACGTTGTTAATACGTGCTGCTGTGCATGGTATCCTCTGAATTGAAAAGAGACATTCTAAAGTGCTGCGAAGATGAAGTGCTGCTATCCACGCTGAGTTCCTGTGGTTGAGATGGCGTCGTGGCCTGACTCACCTATCATAGGTGGCCCTGTGTATGTGGGCACCAAGCAAAGAGGCAGGACTCAGCCAGCACTTCAAGGGAGCACGGTAGGGCCAGGTGTCCGAGGACAATGTTTTATTTTGAACAGAAGTCAGTTGGGCTGGATGACAATGATCAAAGAGAGAAACCTGGCTGCCCAGCAGGGGGACAATTTTTCCTTCCCTAGCAGTATTGACCCAGCTACTGCTGAGCCCTCTGTTTTTGCAGTTTTCACCTTTGAGAGATTGAAGGTGATCCCTGCTCTCCTAAAATGCTTGTGCTTAGGAACATTATTTTCTGATATGTTAAATTATCTAAGTATATTCAGTCCCTCTCTGTGTCCTGCCAAGCTTCTGTGAATGCAGTTTAAAGGCTTTGTTCCAAGGGAAATAAAAAATTAACAAGGATTAGTAGTGGTTACGCCAGGGCACATACTACTTTTGGCTCTTAAGAAAGGCAGTTTGAAATACCTCTGCTGTCTTTAGCTATGCGGTGCCTGAGGCTTCTACTCCCCTTTGCATGTTTAAATCACACCCGTGCTTTTGGGTGTGCAAGTGGTGATAGTAACTGCTTGCCTCTCTCTTGTACAAAGTGGCAACTCCTGCTGATAGCCAGATGTGCTTTGGACATGTTGTGCTTTGGTTCCTTCGCTGTTCAACATGTGCGACATGAACGAGAATCTAACACTTCATCATTCACCAAACTCAGCAGTGTGACTGTAACTTCGACCCAGAAAAATTAAGCAAACTTTATTTCTTTAAATTTTTGTTTTTAATCTTTTTCTCATGGGGACTCTAGACCTACTTACCTTCTCTGCTGCAAGACAATACGCTTTCCTGAAGCTTTTCCTGATCCCTATGCTGTGTAACCTTGATCTCTTGGTACTGTTTAAATAATTATACTCATTAACAGATCTAAAGAAGGTGTTATTAACTTTGATGGAATAACTAGGCTCAGTCAGATGAGTTAACGTGACCCATTCACAGTGCAACATAAAGAAGTTTAACAAAGGTCAGTGTTGTAAGCAGAGTCTCTAGCAAATTTGCCCACCATGGCAAACTGTCATGGTGCTTGGGAGGCCTCCTGGCACAGCAAAGATGGCAAATAAATTTTCTCATTCTCCTTGTTTTCTGAAAGGAATGAAACTTAAGGAGGTTGTCTTGGTGAGTTCTGGCAAGCTTGAAGGTTTCCTTTTGCTACTTTCTAGATCACTCTGACAAGAAGCAGCTTCTGGTGCTCCAACAAAGGGCTGATCCTTCAGCCTATGAGGACTGTGGTTTGTCTAACGTGATACAGACCTATGTTATTGTAAGATCAATAAGTACACAGACGTTGTAAAGTATTTGATGATCAGTAAGTATGCAGAGCAATTAGGCTTAGTAAGATTATCATGTTGGAAAAGATAATCAAAGATAAGTGGAAAGTACTCACACGGCTTGCAAACAACTCCCCAAGGAGGAATCTCTAGAGAGAGATCCTTCCTTAGTGGCTGTCAGCCCTTAAATGGGATCTAGGAGAGGTAGAGCCAGGCTCCAGCCCTTCCGATCACACAGTTGAATTGCCTTCACCTGTGCTCCTGCAGCTGACTCAGTGCTTGCCTCAGGTGGTCAGTCAGAGGTTCAGACTGTGACCCAACAGTTCCATTACAGTTATCTTCTTCTTTTCTTCCTTGTTCATTTTAGGCATGTGTCAAGAGACAGTGCAACTGCAGGCTGCTGTGACTCCCATTGCTCTGGTCTCAGGCTTTAGTACAAACTTCGTTGGATCTACACAGAGCATTAACACACTCTGCTGGGCAGGTTAAACAAACCACTCTCTAGAATATGAAACAGGTAATTTTTCTGCAATGCCCTACATTAAATACTTGGCAGTTGAAGTGACAGGAAATAGAAAAAGCTTTGAGATAATTGTAAACCACAATTTATGACTCAAATCAAAGAGAAAACTCAGACCTGTGTTGTGATTTAACCCGGCAGGCAGCTCAGCACCACACAGCCATTTGCTCACTCCACTCACAGTAGGATAGAGGAGAGAATCAGCAAAAACATAAAATTTGTAGTTGAGATAATGACAGTTTAATAGGACTGAGAAGGAAAATAATAATGATGATGATGATGATAGAAGAATATTAAAGGTGAGTGATGCACAGTGCAATTGCTCGCTACCTACTGACAGGTGCCCAGCCAGTCCCCAGGCAGTACCTCCTCCCCACACCTAACCCCCACTTTTATTGTTTAGCATGACATCCCTTCTGCCAGTTTAGGTCAGTTGTCCTTGTTCTGTCCCATTCCAGCTCCCTGTGCACCCTCAGCTCCTTGTTGGTAGGTCAGCGTGAGGAGTTGAAATGTCCTTGGCTCTGTGTAGGTGCTGCTCAGCAACAACTACAACAGTGGTGGGTTATCACCTTTGTTCTCATCCTAAATCCAAAACACAGCATCGGACTGCTACTAGAAAGAAAATTAACTCTCCCAGCCAAGACCATTTCAGTATCCATGCCATCTATGTCATGATCAGATCTCATACTCTCCCATTATCATTCTCTTAGTCTATGGGCTATCTCTCTAAAATGTCCATAGAGTTTATTTAGTCTATAAATTTGAGCTCCCTCCATTACCATGGTCCTTCTGGGCAGGAGATGAGGTGTGTGATGTTGAATTGTTGCATGCTGAAGCCAGTTCTCGTTCCCATTACCACAGTTCTTTGATTGGTTACATAAAAATTGTTTTTTCATTAATTTGGGTGATTCTTGTTGATGAGGCATATAACAAGCACAGAAGTGATGATATACAGTACTGTATAGCAGTTGACATTATGTAATTCAGATTATTGGCTGTTTTCACCCATCATCAAATTTCTTTGAGGTACACACTGGACTTCACCATCCTTTTGCATTACTCATCAAATACACCTATGTCCTTGAGAAAAAGCAATCTCACAAATGGGTTTGCCTTTGCCTGAGGCAGGAGTAATCCAGACTGTCTTGCCCAGAACGTCTTCCACATGTACCACTGGGATTTTTTCTCTTCTGCAGTATGTAGATATTTTAATTGGGCACAGCCAGCTCTACTGACAGATCCCTAAGTGTTATCTAACCAGATAGTTTTTTTGGTAAATGTATACCCCAGTGCTTGAATGTCCCAGCACCCATTGCTCTTAGTGTAGTCTTAAACAGTCTTACCCAGGTTTTTATGAGGTTGTTTTGGAAATGATCTCACTGTTTGACTCAGTTCTTTCTAGGGTGCCATGCCACCACAGGCCTTGCTTTTCAAGGCCCAGGATAGTATTCGGGCAGTGGCAGGGGGGCATGGGATCTGTTTCCAACTGTTTGGTGGCTTTCACCATTGCAAGCACATTGTGCTTGCCGTGGTGAATTTGTGGGAGTGTGGTGTAACCCACCTGCTAGGTTTCCCCATATTTGTATTTCAGCTGCTGTCCTCTGAGCCAAAGAGACTTTATCTTCTTGGCTTGATTAATCACGGCACATATTTTACATTCTTGGATAGCCTGTGCAATAGTGTCTACAGTCAAGTCCATCCCTCAGTTCTGAGCCCATCTATATGTTGATGGCCTTTCTTGATGGCCTGAGGTTTCATGGGCCCACTGAACTGGAAATTATTATGTTGCCAGTCCAGATTTACCTTTAATCCTAGTGGCCCAATCCACCTGCTGTTTGTTTTGATTTTCCTCAGTGGCTCAGCTTTGTGGTACATGGGCATCCATGGGATTTACTTTTACAACTACATTCTCTACCCAGACAGCAATGTCTTTCCACACTGCAGTGGCCTAAACCGGTTTGCCTCTGTGCTGCCAGTTCTTTTGCTTCCATTGCTGTTACCACCCCCAGAGGGCATCTGTCACTATCCATGAGTCAGGTAGAAATCATGGGTTGAGATAAAGACAGTTTAATAGGACAAAAAAGGATGGGAAAATAGTAATAATAAAAAATATGAAAGCAAACAAAATAAAGTGATGTATAATGCAGTTGCTCACCACCTGCTGACAGATACCTAGCCAGCCCCTACTAGGGGAAGAATATTAACTCAGACAAAACCAGGGCAAGCGTTCTGCCAAAGGATTTTCTATAAAACATTAAGAGATTTTGATGCTAAAATAGTGGGTGCTCTTCAAAATAATCAAGAGAAAAGAGGTTGATTACTATTAAGTCTACACTGTTTTCTGGACCACCTTCTGTAGACTGTAACATCTCCAGGACTCTTCCATGAAGATAAGTATGTAGAAGCTGGAAATCTTGAATCGTAGGCTGTACTATTTGTTAGATGCAGACCAAGGAGAAAAAATACAGGGAAAATCAGATAATTTAGAAACTGTAGCCCTTGTCACACCTAACCTGTGCTGTAGAACAAGATGCTTTAGACTGGATGGTGATGGTTCTGCAAAATGCAGTCATGGACATGTTTTGCTAGTTAAACATGACAGAAGCAGTTGTTCGCCAACCCTTCTTTATAGAATAGCAATCTTCCTAGTAAATACAGGAGGAAGAGCATCCCATCCACCCTACGTTGGATGGGGCCCTGGTCAGCCTGAGCTGGTGGGGGAAAGCCCTGCTCATAGCAGGGCTTGGGGCTGGGTGAGCTTTGAGGTTCCTTCCAACCTAAGCCATTCTATGAATTTGGTGATGTGCAGGACAGGGACAGTGGGAAAAACTGCAACACAGGAAGTTTTTCATACATACACAAGGAAGAACTTCTTTACTGTGAGGGTGACAGAGCACTGGAAGAACATGCTCAGAGAAGTTGGGGATTCTCCTTCTCTGGAAGTGTTCAGGAAGCATCTGGATGCTTTCCTGAGTGACTTGCTGTCGGGAACCTGCTTTAGCAGAGGGGTTGGAGTATTTCTGAAGAAATTTCAATGGGCGTCCATTAAGGGAATGGCTTGTGTGAAGGGTTTCTGGATGTACATATGCTGGGAGTCTTGCTACAGAGCAATGGCAGATCCTTGAGCAGCATCATGAAAGCTGGTAACAGGAGCTAACCCATTCTGAGGCTGTTTCCTTGTTCTTAGAACATCATATGTAGAAATGTGTTTATATGTGCATGTTTTTTATTATAGCTAAACTCTCACGCAAGTTTACATGTATATTCATTTAAAACAGTTACTGAGATGATCGTAAGACTACTGTATGCTATGCATAGTTGAAAAAATACAGATCTGAGAAGTATTCAATGTAAAGATAATTTAAATGCAAATATCAGAGGAAACATGAATTTGGTAGGTATTTTCAAAAATGCTTATTGAATCTTTAAAAAAACATACATTTCACTGTGGAAGGAATTTCAGCAAATTAGGACTCCAATTCTACTCATCTTGTTTTTGTGGGTACTTATCAAAATTACTGGGATCATTCCTGTTGATAAGTAGAGTTGAACTTACTGACTGAATGTTAAAATGCATTTAAGTCTTTAACACATAACCTATTCATTGAGTAAAAAGGAAAGAAGTTGGAGGCCTCTGTCTGCATTTGAGAGGAAAGCACTGGTGTGGATTGGAGAGTCCAGGCAGAACATTCCTGGTCAGAAGACAGAGATCAGATTTTCATGAAATCTACAACTCTGAGGCTTCCCAGCTCCATTTGATTTGTTTTGTTTTGTTGGTTGTTGTTTTTGTTGTTGTTTGTTTGTTTGTTTGTTTATGGGAAACCAAATAAAATTTGCTGTTATAAAGTGGGAGAAGAGGAATGGAATGCTTTCCTCCCAGTAAAAATTCTCTCACTCTAGTTCTCAGAAAGAGGAGCTGGTGAGCCATTTGGTCATGTACTTAGTTACTCAACCATTGGAATTTTCTCAGTTCATTTATGGAGGCATGTAACTTTCATTATTTTTCTCTCTCTTACAATTTGTACTAGGCTTGCAACCATGTATGCAGCACATTGATATGTTACAAAGATGAATGAGCTGTTATTCTTTGGGTTTCCTTCCTCTAAAAGACAGAGAAGTGCAGACCACTCCCTTTTCATGTCAACATGCCTTAGTGAGTCACTTACAGTCTGCAAAAAGAGAAATGTCCCAGTAACCTGACCCACTGCTTTGTCTTCTTTTTCCAAGCAGCTGGCCCAGTGTCAAACATACCACTCATAGCCCCTCCAGCAGCAAGATCAGGAGCGACTTCTGGATCTGTGCAAGAGACCAACACGATGAAGAGATGAAGACTGGAGGAACATGGTTGGTTATGCCTGCTAATTGGTCAAGGCTTGCTGTCTTCAGGACCCAGACATTTTTCAAATAAATGGAGAAATATGGTATTTAAAACTTGTATTACTGTTATTTTCTCTCACCTGGCATGAGTGTCACTGCTGATGGGTCAAAGGCATGCTGGTAACATGCTTAGTGGGGAAATGCTGATGGTTGGTGGGTGGTTGGAGTAGATGATATTGGAGGTCTTCTCCAATCTTGGTGATCCCATGATTCTACGCTGAAAGTAATAAGGAAGTGTGAAGCATCAGCCAGGGTGACCTGGTATCAGTGAGCCCTCTTGTGTGAATAATTGAGGATATACTGTCTTGGGGGCAGACTCAAGGAAGAACAAGTGAGAATTTGGCTGCCAGCAGCATATCTTGTAGGAACTATCCTCAGAAAAATGTGTTTGGGCAAATGCCCTGAGACAGGTAGCTTTCAAAAGGGATGACCTAGCTTTAAAACCCTACGCAGTGAATTTTGTATGCAGCACTGAAAGGAAATAAAATATTTAAAATATGCCATTCTTTCTTGTTTATTTCAGATGGATTTCAGAAAAATCAAGGTGCTTGTTTGCCTTGTGGGGCTCAGCTGTGGCAGCTTATATTATTTTTACATGAATTTGACCGGACTGTCTGTATTCTATGGCAAAAAACAAAATAGTACACTACAAACATTTAGGAAAATTGAAGAAAACTTCTTGCAGCTCCCAGATATAGATTGCCGTAAGGACCCACCTTTCCTTGTACTACTTGTGGCATCCTCATGTCAAGACATCAATGCCAGGATGGTCATCCGGCAAACCTGGGGGAAGGAGAGAACGGTGGCTGGCAAGCATCTAGTGACATATTTCCTCTTGGGAACCCCTGTGAATCTTAGGCAGCAGGCTGACATCAGTGCTGAAAGCCAAAAATACAAAGACATTATTCAAAAGGATTTTATGGACACATACTACAATTTGACTTTAAAGACCATGATGGGAATTGAATGGGTTCACCTGTTTTGTAACCAGTCCAGCTTTGTGATGAAAACTGACACAGATGTGTTTGTCAATGTTTTTTACCTCACTGAGCTGCTTCTAAAGAAAAAGAGGAAAACAGGGCTTTACACAGGCTTTCTGAAACTGCATGAGAAACCCATAAGGAAAAAAAAGAGCAAGTGGAGTGTGAGGATAGAAGAATACTCGGGTAACACCTACCCACCATTTTGTTCAGGGACTGGCTATGTTTTATCCACCGATGTTGCTAGTCAGATCTATCATGTTTCGGGGAGCATTTCATTCATCAAACTGGAGGATGTGTTCGTAGGACTGTGCCTTGACAAATTAAAAATTCGGCCTGAGGAGCTTCATTCAGAACAGACATTTTTTCCAGAAAAGATTCCGTTCTCTGTTTCTCGTTTTAAGAAAATCGTGACTTGCCATGAAGTAAGCTTATCCGAACAGCAGAGCTACTGGAATCACTTAGTGACAGAAGAACATGCGAGAGTGCTCTAGCACCTTCCCTGATTGAATTAACAAACTGAAATGCTTTGAATTTACAGGGCCCCACCAAAACTCACAATTAATTCTAGATCCATTACGTTGAAGACATGTCTTACGGTTTTAGTCCCCATTTCTGCCTCAGAGCATTGTAACATCTTTCTCTCCCATTCATTTCTACCTCTTGCCATCCCTTCTCTACATAAGCAACTTCTGTTTGTTTGGTTTTTTTTTTTCCTTTTTCTGGAAGACAGGGGGCCACAAAGGTGCCTTCTCCATGGACTAGCTCTCAAAATCATGCTGCTACTGGACAGGGAATATTTCTGCGGTGCAAAAACAAACAAAAAACAACAAGGTACTTTCATTTAGAGAAAATAATTGCACCCTCTTTCTGATCTCTCTTAAGAGATTACTGCATGTGTTTCCATCTGGACAGGCATTTAAGAAAAGTTGCTTGTAGCTGTCAAGATGTTCCCCTCCTGGCTTAGGGAACTGTAGCCATGCACTTGCAGAACTGTGTAGTGGCAGAGATATCCTATTCAGCCTACACAGATTTTCTTTCTGAAGTGGAAGAATTTGCCCATGAAGATCTTTCGGGACAACTTTAGGTGTAGGAAGTCACTTTATTAATGTGTAAGACTACTGCGCTATTTCCTTATGCGTGCCTCTCAATGGAAATGATTGTGTGATAGAGCTGGATCTATATCACAGGATCAACCACAGACTGTTTGAGGCTGGCAGTGAACTTTGGAGGTCGTCTGGCCCAACCCTAGCTTCAGCAGGGACTTTCAGGGTTGGGTGCTGTATGGGAACTACTGAGTCACGGCCTGAACATCTCATTGATCACCTGAGACGAGCAATGAGTCAGCCGGAGGAGCACAGGTGAATTGCCTTCACCTGTGCTGCCAGAAGGGGTGGAGCTGGCTGCACCTCTCCTAGACCTATTTAAGAGCTGGTTACCAGTGGGGAAGGATCTCTTCTGGAGATCTGCTCTGCTGAAGTTTTGTAAGTGAGCCTAGGATAGGGGTAAGCTTTCTATTTATTCTCCTTTTGTTATCATAATCTGCTTTTGCTAAGCTCTCTTTGTTTATTTCATAGTTATAACATTCAAATATTCATTAATTATACAGGTGCTAGGCAGCTTCTGAAGATCTCCAAAAAGGAGACTCCACAGCCTCTCTGGGCAACCTGTGCCAGTGCTCTGTCACCTATACATCGTAGAATATCCCTTACTGTAGGGAGATAAACAGCCATGCATGATTAGCAAGAAAAACTCAGAACATCTTTAGGATATTTTAAGGTTTCATAAATAAGGAGTTGAACCCTTACAGCAGATATGGTGGAAAATATATTTGGGTTCTGGGAAGGGAATAGGAGTTCATAAAATCATGCCTTATGCAGTACTCCTATTTCATTGAATTGCACACAAAGATCAGTTTTACCATCAAAGAAGTAATAAAAATGTGAAGTTGGAATGCAAGTCTTATGAGGAGCAACTGAGGGAACTGAGATTATTCAGTAGTGAGAAGAAAAGGCTCAGGGGACACTTTATCACTCCCTACGACAACCTGGAAGGAGGCTGTGGAGAGATTGGCCTCTTTTCCTAGTTAGTAACAGTGATAGGATGAGAGAGAATAGCCTCAAGTTGCATGGGAGGGTGTTCAGGTTAAATATTATGGAAAACTAATGCTCAGAAAGAGAGGTGAGACACTGGCTCAAATAAAGTTAGGGGACTAATGCGTAATTAGGATGGGTGAAAAAGCCTTCCTGAGACTTTTTGAGGAAATCATATGGAAAGATCCAGCAACAAAAATAGCAAGGAGTGATTAGATGTTTTGGTCTTTCAGGGTTTCCATGACATATTTTCTAATAGAATTTCTGAATTAGGATTATTGTGATACAACAATCTGTTAGTTTGGTTTTGTTTATTTTTCTTATTTCTGTTCTTTTTATTTATCTTAGTGACAACTGTGTAAGTGTCCTTTTTCACTTCCCTGTGCCTGAAGAGCAGGATGAATATTTTCAGCAGGAACAAGCCCCATCCTGATAGATGTTGAGAGTGCATTTTCTTCTGACATAAAGTAAATGAAAGTCATGCACTGTTTTTTGGCAGCAAAAAAAATTTTTTTTTAGAAGAATAACCTACTCTGTTTTAAGTTGCTCATTCAGAAAATAGCTACATGTATGGTATGGCAAGTACTCTGGAGTACTGCATCCAGTTCTGGGCTCCCCAGTACAAAAAAGACAAGGATCTCTTGGAAAGAGTCCAGCGGAGGGCCACAAAGATGGTGAAGGGCCTGGAGCATCTCTGCTATGAGGAAAGGCTGAGTGAGCTGGGTCTGTTCAGCCTTGAGAAAAGAAGACTAAGAGGGGACCTGATCCAGGTCTATAAATATCTAAGGTGTGGGGGGCAGAGTGGTGCGGCCGGACTCTTCTCAGCAGTGTGTGGAGACAGGACAAGGGGAAACGGCCGGAAACTGCAGCATAGGAAGTTCTGCACAAATGTGCGCAAGAACTTCTTTGCAGTGAGGTGACGGAGCGCTGGAACAGGCTGCCCAGAGAGGTGGTGGAGTCTCCTTCTCTGGAGATGTTCAAGACCTGCCTGGATGCCTACCTGTGCGACCTGCTGTAGGGAACCTGCTTTGGCAGGGGGGTTGGACTCGATGATCTCTGGAGGTCCCTTCCAACCCCTACAATTCTGTGATTCTGTGATCAGCAGGGACATGGCTAACCAGGTGGTTGGGTAGGTAGCAAAGGAGATGTTTGCCTTCCCCTAGCACATACATCCAGGCTGAACCAATAGCACTTCCAGCTTGGAGGTATATCTACTCTTGGACTCAAAACCCTGTTATGGCATGTTTGCTTTTGTTCCAGCCCTCAGTAGGTGCAAAGGCTTAGACTGAACAAGCCTAACAGCAGCATTTAAGTCATTATTATTTCCATGTAAATTGTAGAAATGTCATTTTTCTTTGCTGTTCATTGTTTGTCATTATTGTACCCAAGGTGCAAGCTTGCTATTGTGCTACTGGAATTACTGCATTCAGTTCTGAGGCTCCCAGCATAAGAAGGACATGGAGCTGTGCAGTGTGGTCCAGGGCACAGGCACAAGGATGTTCCTCTCCTCTGAAGTAAGGTTGATGGAGCTGGGCTTGTTCAAACTGGAGAAGAGAAGGCTCCAGAGAAACCTTATAGTGGTGTTCCAGTACCTAAAGGGGGCCTACATGGTCTGCAGCTGAGGATAGACGCTCTATTAGGGAGTGTAGTGATAGGACAAGGTATAACAGTTTTAATGCGAAAGAGGGGAGATTTATAATAGGTTTAAGGAAGAAATTACTTGCTGAGAGGGTGATGAGGCACTGGAACAGGCTGTCTAGAGAAGCTGTGGATGTCCCATCCCTAGAGGTGAGTGAATGGCCTCAACTTGTGCCAGGGGAGGTGCAGATTGGTTATTAGGAAAAAAGAGGAGTGGTGAGGCATTGGAACAAGCTGCCCAGGGAGGTAGTGAAGTCACTGTCCCTGGAGGTGTTCAAGAAATGTAAAGATGTGGCACTGAGGGACATGGTTTAGTGGGCAATACTAGTGGTAGATAGTTGGACTAGATGATCTTAGAGGTCTTTTCCAACCTTAATGATTCTGTTATTCTAAAGCAAATTTAAGGAAAAGTATTGAGTACAAATGAATGCTTTCATGTCTCTCTCAGTTCCCAGGCTTGTAGAGTAGACAGTGCAGCTTAATGTTTACCCTGGCCTCTTCTGGTACTCAAGAGAAATACTCCTAGAGCTCCTTGTGCATCTCTCATCCCTTCTGTTCACTGCAGCATGTGCTTCACTTCCACCTCTGTGCTTGGCACCAGCTGTCAGGACCAGTCCAACCAAACTATCCCACAGAGCCTTTGGCTAGGCAGATGAGTTGGCTTATTATCTTCCACTTGGTGTTGTGATTCAAGAGGCACATGGCTCCTGGGATGGTGCTGCTGCTGGTCTTCTGTCATGCTGAGCTTGTGGCCAAAGGATAAAGTCTCCTATTAGGAGACCGCTTTGTGGGATGTCTGCTGTTGAGCAGCATTAAAATACATCTTACTTGAACAAACTGTGGCCTTGTATCATTGCAGAAATGTTACCTATGACGGCAGGCTCTGCTAGCTTTCTTGTCTACAGGTTTTATTTTAGTTCAGGAATGTTGCTAACTAATTAGGGAAGATGATGCTACTCTGTGTTAATCACATTTGCAGAAGCTATCCCTATATTTTCAGGGCTAAATTCATCCTTACTGTGCCATTTGTTGTTAGGTCCTCAGGTGTGTTTAAACAAAACACTCCTTTCTGGATGTTGTTTCCAGGGAGCATATTTGAAATTTCTATGAAACCTCTGCAGGATGCCTACAAATTACTGCATTTGTAATATTTTGTCCCCTCCAAATATATGTTGTTACACATTTAATGGCCTAACTGAAACATTTCCCTTGCCACTACTAAGTCTGCAATAAGGAGAAAATCAGTATAGAATGAAATGTGATGGATTTAGGTAGCTTGTTCCCATTCTCATTGCAAATTAGTTTCCGAAGTGGACACTTCAGGTTGCTGCACATTAATTTTCTCAACATATGATTTTCTGTTAGCTCACATAAATTAGAAATTGATTTCATAATCCTTCCCATTCAGTATGTTGCTTTGAATAAGAATGTAATAAATAAATAAATAATTGTACAGTATGATTCTGCTGTAAAAGATGATTTAAGAAAACTAACCGGTTGCACGTAAGGCAAATTTATCTGTTTATTCAAATGCAGCCACTGAGCTTGTCAGTTTATATGTATCAGATAAATGAAACTAGCTTTTGCTGCTTAGGCCATGGATCATGGCTTTTAATACAAGCAAAACTCTTTAGTAGCCTTTTGCCAAATTATGTGTATTTTCCAATGAAAGGCCACCAGAGAAAGATTGGAAATATAACTAAGCAAACAAAATACTGCATTGTACATCTACTTATCTCTTTTTAGGTTTTTATAGGTTAATACAAGAACTGAGATAAATTGTTAGCAGTTTATCTGCACAAATCTAGAATTTTTATGTTTCTTGGGAAGGAAGGTCATTAACTTTTTTTATGAATAGATTTAGAAAGTTACTCTGAAAAGTTACTCCAGCACTTCTCACTGAGTAACAAGGACTGCAGGAATCAACAGAGCTGTCAATGTCTTAGAGAGGTTAAATGTGTTTCGGTGTACATACAGTATATTTCCAACACGAGATGAGTTTTGGAACACAGAAAAATAAGTACATTTTTTTGCAATTCTAAGCATCAGTTAACCTGATCTCAACTTAGGTTAGGATTTTCCAATGTGTCCATGAAACATACCTGATTCAGCACTACTGAGGAGGCATTTGCCCTTCTTTTTTTTGAGAATTTGAGAAAGACTTTTGCAATCAAACATTTGCCTTAGTAAAAGCTGAATGGGATACAAGGGCTAACTGTCTATCATGGATCTGGCAAGGACATTATCTTTCTTGGATGTGTCCAGGATACTGGGTAATGTTAAGAAAATACCATGTGATAATGTTTGCATTATTTGCATAGAACCTAAGAATGTTGATCTAACCAATGTATGGTATTTTAGTAAACTATTTTGTTACCAGAAATCTGTGTGTTAACTTTTTTTTTGTGAATGTATTATCATTTTGGTAAGTAATTAAGTTAGGAGGCTTGTTCTTTTTTTCAGTCATAAAGGATTTTCTCCCCTAAAATACTTATTTTGTACTTCCTAAAGTAGGAGTTGTTGGTTCTTCTTCCTAAGGCAAGCACAAAACTCCCACGAACGACAAAGTGACTGAGAATGGGAGTACTTTCCCAAGAATTAAGCATGCAGTCATGCCACACAACTGTCTTGTCATTAATGATCTGCACAGGGTGCACCTCTAAGTCATCTGCAAACAAAACCTTATAAGCCAGCAATGATTTGAAAATGGATTTTTGTTTTCAAAATGACAAGAGTGTCAAGTGCACGATTATTAAAACCATAGCAAAGACATGTATATGCAAGGCCACGTATATGCAAGGCATAGGACATCCAGCCCCAGAAAACAGGCCTGTATTTTGCACAGATTCTGGCTGAGAAAACATTTTTTTTTTTTTTTCAAATTGTGATAGGAGTGCAAGGCTATCCTTTAAAAAAGTTTGTTCAAGTATATTTTCTCTGGAAAATATAATTAGACAGTTTCTTTGGTTGAGAGATCTTTTTGCCTCACGTTTCACAAACTCAAAAGTCCATTATTTATGTAGAAAAAAATCCAAGTCCCATCTCTGGATCTCTGCAACTGAACCATTTTCTGATATCCCTTGCATCTGGCCACTGATCCATCCTGACCTTGTTTAACATATGGCTCTGGGTGCAGGGTGAGAGGCACGTGTAATCAGCTTCCTATTCTTCTGTTGCCAAAAGCACTTAGGAATCAGAGCCACCATTACACTTACAAAATGTTGGTGTACAGCTGTAGGCGCAGAATGTCATAAATTAGTTATGTGGTGTGATTTACACCTCCAGCTTGTAGATCTTCCAGGCAGCTACATTCCCTTCATGTTTAATTAAATCGTTATTGCTGCAACAGTGATTGTAAGTAAATGTTTGACTCTGGTGCATAAAGGGACCTGAAGGCTTTACATGTGCTTCTGTTAACGAAGGTGCAATGAGGGAATTAAAGAGAGAACAGAGCCTGGAGGCAAGAGTAGGAGTGAGCTGCTGTGTGTGTGAGCAGTGAGCTCGCTCCTGCTGGGGCGAGGAGACAGCCAGTAGTACTTGGTGCTGGTGGGGAGAGCTTAGTGCTGGGGTGAGGATGTGTGAAGGCACCAAAGGCTGTGCTCTCCTGGTCTCTCAATAGTTAAACACTGGCACAGGCTGCCTGGAGAGGTGATGGAAGCCCCATCCCTGGAGACACTCAAGGCTGGATGGGCTCTGAGCCTGATGTACCTGTAGGTGTCCCTGTTCACTGCAGGGGAGTTGGACCAGATGGCATTTAAGGGTCCCTTCCAACTCAAATGACTCTGTGATTTTGAAGGTCTTGTCCTCTTATTCTTAGGCTAAGGCCTGCATGCTTTGCAGGTATGTCATGGAATGGAACACTGATTTGGAATACAAATGAAAAACCATGAAACCACGACAAGCTACAGCTTGAGGGGGAGGATGTTTGCTGCCAGGGACCACTGTAACAGAGTGGTATTGCCTTCTTCAGCTTTGCTGAAGAAAATTGTATATGGGGTATGGGAGAAGAGAGATTGGAAATTTCAGCCTAAAAATATGTAAATCTTCTCAATATTCTTAAAGTTTTTCAGCACTCACAGGTTTCTTGACCTTCTGGGAGGTCTTATTTTGCATATGAATTAGTGTTTGATGTCATAATAAATTTTACTGTAGGTAAGAGAAATCCAAAAGATAGCAGTGAACACAAACATAAAGAGAAGCTGAATGTATGGAACTATCTCTGCCAGGGATTTATGTTCTCTTACTGCAAAAGAACAGCTTTCAGTCAGATGTTGTATCACAAATACAGCACATAAGAGACATGATTTCAAAGAAAATAAAATGTCCATCCTTTTTGCTTTGTGATCTTAACTGATTGCCTAAAGGGAGCAGTTTGATGTCAGTCATAAGGCTGTATTTCATGAAAATGCAAACAAGACACAGCTCTTCCAGCGTAGTGCTGACTTTTATGGTGATAATCTACTCTCTCATCATTACAGTGTCAGTTTGGATCACGCCTGTAGGTCACTTAGGGAATATTCATTAATATTCTATTTTCAGAAGTGTAAGTGTTAACGCTTCTTATAACTGGCAACCTTGTAAAATTATCAGAAAAGAAAGAGAAAGGGTATAACTTCATACTCCCCTGGCAGTTTTCCTGGATGTCTCGTGGGATTTGTAGCCTTGGGCTAAGCACTTGTTCATGTGTATTGCAGAAGAAGTTTGTGCACCATTCAAGCTTCATGTCACTGATTGAAGGCAGCTCTGGATAGAGCTGCACTTTACCTAATCTCCTTGAAGACTCTGATTTTCCATAGGGAGGCATTCTGAAATCATGACCCTAAGCAATAATGAAAAGCAATAATGAAAAATGTAACAGTGAGTATTGTAAGTGTACAAAATGATGCTTACATTTTCTTGGCATGCTATCATGCGTTACAAAGTTCCTTAGAACAGGCTGAATGATAATCAGGGCAATTAAGCTAACAATTTGGATCAGAGACAAGGCATTTCTAAAGCTGAAGTAAATGTTGCTAGGAGAACTGATCTATTAGAGTGCACTAAAAATGTCCTTCTCAGATTTACACTCCTCCTATCAGAACTAAAGCTGCATCTTCTTTCATTCTGTGAATAACTTACTTACTTATTGTTGCCTGGATTCCATGCTGAATGTTTTCAACTGTTTCAACATTTCCTGAATTAAGACATTTTCATTTTACCAACTGCAACTCACCACAGATTTCAATACTGGAGAGAAGGAATGCACCTGCTGAAGTGGAAGCAAGGAGTAGTTCAGGAGACCTGGCAGGAAAGTGCTGGAGAACAACAGTCATATAAGTAATACGTAGAGGAAACGATGTGGTCCTGTTGCTTCTGGAGCTTTTCCTCTAGTGCATTTGGGTTCCAATTAAGGAAAATAGTGAATCAAAGCCTAATTTGGTCACTATAGCTAACGCTGATGTAAAACTGTTGTGAATGAGAAGCATGCCTTTCAATGGCAGATGGTCAAGTATTTTGAAAAAAATACTTGTATTTTTTCAAAAAGTATTTTGAAAAACAGTAGAGAAAAGGAATAAGAGTGTAGAGAAAGAAACAAAAATGAGGCAGATTTAAAACAGCCAAGCTTAGCATCTCCTTGGCCTGATATGCTACTAAAGAGAAGGGTCACATACTCATGTAGGTAAGAGGCAGCTAATTCAGTCTGTAGGTCAGCTTGTCTCCTACCTCAGCCTTTTCTAAAGGTTTCAGCTCTTAAACTATTCTCCGTTTGAGGAAAGAACATTTGTTTTTTAATGTGCAGCTATTTCTAAGAATCTTTCTAATGTTCAAAACACTTTTCAAGCCAATTTTCGTGGGAAAATGAAAAATTTTAGTTTCTAGCACTGATCTCAAATTAGCTTTGGTGTTGTATCTCTAAGTGCTTCTTCCTTATTTCAATGCTTCTGATCATACTTTCTTTGACTCAACTAAGTAAGCTAAAGTACAGCCTGGAAGTGCATGGACTGGTGATTTCTTCTGCAGCATTCTTGTTTGTTAAAAGTTCTCACAAATGAAGGTGGCTAAATGCTTTTCAGTTTCCATCATTGCAATTTGTTCAATTCTCCTGTGAGGAATAAAAAAAGTGTTTATGGCCACGGTGACAATGACAGAAGCCTTCAGTAAGCAACACTTTAAAAGTCCATTTTGCTCAAAGTGTGGGTTGGCACAGCAGGTTGTGTAGACATATGTTTCAGACTAATGCAACTGAGAACAAAAAATTTTGGAGGATTGCTCCAGCAGCTTACATGTTTGAGTAGCTGCAGAAGAAATGACATGGTGTACAAAATGACTTTGGAAGAGTTGGAAGAAAATGGGCAAAAATCCTCCCACTCAAAGGGAGAATTGGAAAGAAGTGTCTAGAGAAACTAGAGTGGGAGGTAGGAATCTGCATGGTACACAGGCTGATGATTCACAAAATGATTTTCCATTTGCAACAGGCTAGCAAACTTAGGACGTGATCCTTCAAATATTCATGAGCATGGGTAGTCTTGTACATGCACACTGTTCTCGGTGGCTGGGGTTTTGTACCTTTTACCATGCTGTGTTATGTCTTATCCCACACACATCCTAACCAATGCCAGTGACTGCATCACGATTCTGTGGTTCATTAGAAAAATCAAAGTGAAAAAAGAACTAACAAGGTCAGTGAGAAATAAATAATAAAATATTAATACATGTGTTGGTTGCCTAAGCAGCCCTGGGGAAAACAAAGGACATTTGAATCCAGTCACTGTGCAGCAGATGCACCCAAGAGGATTGCAGTTGATAAGTCCAAGCCAGCAGTGTGTGGGTAGAGGTGACAGGTGCTTCCCTGACAACTCCCACTTGTGTCCGATCCAGAATGAGACATGCACATTGTGGATGCTTCAGGCCACTACTGTGGGCTTCAACAAGTATTGTTTGCACTGAGGAGGCAGGGAAGAAATGCCTGCAATTGGGGCCAGCATGCTACATGAGGAAACGGTAAAAGCAGTAATGTACTGAGCGGAATACTTTATAGAATCATAGAATCATAGAATCACCAAGGTTGGAAAAGACCTAAAAGATCACCCAGTCCAACCATTCACCTATTCCAAATAGCTCCCACTAAACCATGTCCCTCAACACAACATCCAGCCTTTCCTTGAACACCCCCAGGGTCGGTGACTCCACCACCTCCCTGGGCATCCATTCCAGTGCCTGACCACCCTTTCTGAAAAGCAATACTTCCTAATGTCCAGCCTGAATCTCCCCTGCCGTAGCTTGAAACCATTCCCTCTGCTCCTATCACTAATGACATGAGAGAAGAGGCGGACCCCCAGCTCACTACAACCTCCCTTCAGGAAGTTATAGAGAGCAATGAGGTCTCCCCTGAGCCTCCTCTTCTCCAGGGTGAACATTCCCAGCTCCTTCAGCCTCTCCTCATACGGCCTGTGTTCCAGACCCCTCACCAGCTTTGTTGCCCTCCTTTGAACACGTTCCAGGGCCTCAATATCTTTCTTGCAGTGAGTTATAAGGAGCCTTATCTCTTGTATAGGTAGAGGTGACCCAGTGAAACTGTGAACCTGGGATGCTGCTTGCCTCGAGTGTTCTGCTAGTCTATTCTGGGCAGTTGTAGTCAGGTTAGTTTCTCATAAGGTGGGAAATGTGAATTTTAAGACCACTTTAACCTGAGAAACTTCAGACTCAGAATCCCAACCTTCCAGGTGAGCTCCTCACCAAGGAGGAGCATCAGCTGGGCCTTTGGATGCAAAAACCTCCTCCCAAACCAGCAGTGTACCCAGCATGTGGCAGCTGACCGTTTTGAGAAACCTTGCAGTGCTCCAAGACCTTCAAAGGCTGTTTCTCTCACTCCCTGTACTCCATCTCTTCCAAAATGACTGCCACCTCCTCTGTGTGGGTCCTAGTAGCACTGATGCTCATATAAGTTCAGATCAACTCAGATTCTGTGTAAGAATACAGATTTATATGTGTTGCCTCCAACAGTCTGCCTGGTTTGAGAATGATAGACCTCAATGGAGATGTATGCTCAAGCATCTGCTTGGTGCCAGTGTAACTGCGCAACTTTAGGTGCTCAGACACATCGTCTGGTAGATACGAACATTTAAAGCATTCATAAACTGGGAGTCAATGTTCATCTCCTGTCAAAAATGAGCCAGAGTGCAGCAAAACACAATTTGCTCCTTTTGATCTGTTTTCCGAGGCCAAATCAGTTAGAAACTCTCCAATTAAGAAAACTCTAAGGACCCTATGTTGGATATAGCTAATGTAGTGACGAGTATGTATTGCCATTTATAGACCTCAGGACCACTTGGGTTTTTGAAATCACTTATTTGCCAAATTTCTACCTCTTTCAATGTTTTTACTAGTTTGTGAAAATCATAATGGGTGTTGTATGCATCTTTATATATGTACATGCTTAAGGATATGGCCAATCTACAGAATATCACAGATTGCAGTGTGGTAATGAGACAGCTGATCAGCCTGTGATTAAATGTTGCAGCAAAAGTTGCAGCACAGATGTAGCAACATGCCATCTGAGGGACCTTAATAAGCTTGAGGATTGAGCCAAGACAAAAACATCTTGAAATCTAAAGGGATGAAGCACCAAAATCTGCAACAACCCTGAAGTATAGGCTGCAGTTATATCACCTAAGTGACAGTGGGTAGGAAACTTGCTGGAGACCTGAGGGAACTGAATACCAGGGTGAATACAAGCCAACAATACCCTCTCATTGCAAATATGGCAAACCATGTACTAGATCACGTTCAGAGATGAGTTTCCAGCACGTTCAAAGAAACTGTTATGCTCCTCTACTATGCACATCTGAAAACCTCTGTGTGGTTTTGTGCCCCTCAGTTCAGGTAGGTTGGGAGAACCTACACAGGGTCCAGGGGCAGGAGATCAAGTGGCCAAGGCTCTAGAGTACAGCACTTGTGAGGATATGCTAAGAGAGCAGGCTTTAGTCTGGTACAGAAGAGGCTAATGGGTGATCTATTAGCAGCTTAAATCTACCCAAAGAGCAATTACAAAGATGACAAAGCCTATCTCTTCTCTGTAGTGCCAAATGGTGGTTTTGTACAAGTTCTAAATGCAGCTATTATTCTTTCTGAAGCTTTTTATCAAGAATTGTCTTTATTAATCCAAACCAAAAACCAGTCAATCCATTTTAACCACTTTTTCCACTTGGGTGACCTGGGATGGAATCCACTTGTTAGATGCTTTCTCTTTTCTTCCTCTATTTTTATTTGGATGGAAATCAAAGTATTCATAGAAGTTATCTAAAAGTACAGTTTTGAAAGTGGGGATGAAAGTGTTCAGACACTCATCTGAACACAAGTGTGACATTTCAGATTTTTAAAAAAGAGATACATGGAAAAGCAAAGAAATAAAATGAAAAAATATAATTGCTTAGGAAATTATAGGAAGTCTGATTGTTTTGCTGTTGTTTTAACTAGTCAGGGTGATATTACTTTTAGTAAAGTTTCTGAAATGCAGTTTCGGAAATCAATCAAAACTCACCAAACAGAATGTTTCCTTTCCCTTTGCTGATTTGAATCTTCTGTCAGTTTGGCATTATTTTTTACTGACTAGAAATGTTACTGTGATTAGTGGGATATATAGTTCATGAAAATCATATGTCTCTTCTTTATGATTTAGGCTTCCTGGCAGATTGACTCATTAGCAATACTTCCTGATGTGTCACAGCAGCTCAACTTACTGGCCTGGAGGATGCAGTCAAGGTCTCAGAGGAAAGAAAGCTGTAGTAATAGCAAGAGCATCTCTCATAAGACTGCACTGCAGCTTTGGTGACCATAAGTGACTATAGATGTTTCAGAAAAAGGTTTGACATAACCCCACAAAGAAAACAAAATATTTCAGAATGGATATGCCAGAAAAAAGTGTGATTTAATCCTGCAAAGAAAAACAAAATTCAGAATCAGAGATCCTTATGGGTGCCTTCCAACTCAGGATATTCTGTGGTTCTATGAAACTTGCACGGGGCCCATTTTGTCAGTGCTGAGGGTAGCACCAGGCCTGACCCTCCTTCAGCAACTGCCTGGATTCCCCTCATGGCCCAAATGCCCATCTCAGCTTCTGGGACCATCATTCCCTACCCTAGCAATGCTGCAGGCTGTCTCATAAGTGTCCCTTGCCTAACCTCTGCACCAGTCCTCTTGGCACCATGTCGTGGCACTGTCATCTGCCATACCACCAGCCCCATCTCCCAGACCAGAACCCCTGGATTCACACTGGTTCTTCAGGAGCTGTGATGGCCTTTCTGCCCCTGGCTCTGGGGAACATGAACAAGAGCACAGCTGCTGTGGGGCACCTCAGCTCTCCCAGGCCCATGGGAGTTCTATTGGGTCGCTTCTGCTCCCCACTGTGTTGCCTGCAGTGCTGCGACAGACGAGTGTGCTCCGATGCTAACACACAATCTCATGGCTACAGAATATGATAAATAAATGTTGTTACAACCTGCACAGATGGCACGGCAGCAGCCCTCTGCTGGGACATCAGGTGTCGTTGCCAATCCAGCTTTTCAGGTCAGGACAGCACGTAACTCACTGCCGCCGGCCCGTCATCAGCATTACGTGCTTCCTCCTGCAGGACTGGTTAAATATTAACACCACAATATGCATATCGGGGCGGGCATGAGGGAAGACGCAGCCCTCACCTTATCTACCGTGGGGACAATGTCACACCAAAGCCCAGCAACGCAATCACGGGATCACACGGGCACTCACCCCACTGCACGGAGCAGGGAGAGGCGGCAGCTGGGCCTGGGGAAAGCTTCTTCCAGGAGGGAAGGTGAGGCTCACCGAGTGCTGCTTGTGTGTGACAGAGAGTGGGTGGAAAAACGCATTTAGGCACCCAGGGGAGGCGATCCTTGCTATCCTGCAGAGCTACGTTGCCTGGCAGAGGAAGTGCTGGGAGAAACACAGCTCCCTGTGTTTCCTCCTCTCCCTGGCTCCTGCTTCAGCTGGGAGGCCATTGGCTGTCGTGCATTTATGGCGATATTGTCCTCTTCATCAGGTGTGGGTGCAGACAGAATTGGACTTGGGTCAAGAGCAGGGGCTGGGAGCAGAGCCTGCAGCTGCCCCACACAGCCAGCAATGCCAACTGTTTGTTTATGAGTGAGATTACAACCACGTCTGCTTGCTTTAGGGACGTGCTGGGTCCTGGGGTGCTCTCTGTACCTGCAGATCCCTCCCGGGATGTTAACTTCCTGGAAAAGGACACATTACTGACATCTGTGTTTGCTTCCTGGTGCTATGTTCAGTTTCAGTTAAGGCCACATATAAAGCTAATGCTGACAGCTACCAGGTGTGTATGTGCGTGCTACAGGCTGAAGCAGAGAGGGAAGGGAGAAGGCTCTTCAGCCCTCCCCTCAGCTACCTGCGCCAGCCTTCGAGTGAGCACGTAGTCAAGGAAACACAAATCTTTCAGAATACCTCAGGCGTGCCCAAATCAACCTACAAACTACCCCCCTCCCAACACACGGTTGGAGAAATCGTCACATAGACTCAGCTTAAAACGTTGATTAATTGACAGGGCTGCCCTTTTCAGTTTGTCAAGCAAATTGAAAGCTTGCAAAATGGGGAAAAGCAGAGCAAACTGCCAGCTGATCTCATCACAGCTGCTGCGCTCAGCTCCACAAGATCCCTCCTGTTCAAGGCACTGATTGGTGAGTGGAGCTGCAGGATAATAGCTTGGCACCACAATCAAGCACACCTGGCTAGAGAACAAGAAGGGTTTTGTTGGAGATGTGGAGGCCATGGCTGCATGCCAGCATCTCCTGTGAGAATCCTCCCTGCTCCAAGTGCTGCTGCAGATCTCCCTTTGCTGTCCTTCCGTGTCTGCTTTTACAAAAGTACTGCTGAAAATTAAGGCAGGGTTGTCGTGTAGAATGGTGAAATCAGATGCTTGCTCGAGTCTAGCAAAACAGCTGGGCCAGGACTCCTGAGGTTTGGCCCTTGGTGCAGTTTTGGTTTAAGCAAGAGTGTGACTAAAAAGTACGCTTCTCACAGGAAACTCAGGGTATTTGTATGGTGATACTAATATTTATGCAGGGCCACAAAGAACACTTCTGAAACCAAAAGTAATTTCCTGACGAGAAATAAGGGCTCGCCACAAGACCACAGCGTCTGGGCTGCATCCCTCTCGTGAAGAAAAACTCAAATTTCCCAGATGAGAAGTTTGTAAACCGAGCAGTGCAGCTCCCATGTGTTTTGAGAGGGACGAGAGCAATCATAGAATGGCTGGGGTTGGAAGAGATGTCAAAGATCATCAAGTTCCAACCGCTCTGCAGCAGGCAAGGTTGCCAATTGCTAGATCATCTCACACAAGTGAATCACAAAAGCTGGAAAAACAGAAAATGTAGAATTAAGGTGATGGCTTTGACCCCAAGTTCTGTACCCTATCTCTTTCCACCTCTGTGGAAAGGTGATCATGCTGATGGGGAATGTGATTGTTTAGTCTGGAGAACAGGAGGCTCAGCGAAAGCCTTACCACTATCTACAACGATCTGAAAGGAGGGGCTAGGATATTTAGAAACATTTCTTCTCAGCAAAAGCGGTGAGGCAGTGGCAATGGCAGAGGCTGCCCAGGGAGGTGGTGGAGTCACCATCTCTGCAGGTGTTCAAGAGCCATGTGGATGTGGCACTGAGGGACGTTTGCAGTGGGCATGGTGAAGATGGGCTGGTGGTTGGACTGGGTCATCTCAGATGTCTTTTCCAACATCAATAATTCTGTGATTCTATGGTTTATTTTAGAGCATAAGAGGATCTCTTAGATTTAGAGAAATAGTGCTCAGCTGGTACCTGGGAGGAGGTTTGGTATTTCCCCGGACTGGCTCTGGATGAGGTGGCTAGGGGTGGGCAGGATTGCAGTGGTGATGCTGGTGCTAGGCTGCACCCATGAATTTATGAATAGGAATCCCAATTTGGGGCTAACATACATGGAAAAACAATGAAACATTTTTGGGGATGTAACAATGCACTGGGGTGTGTTCCCATTTTCCCTCCTGAAGGCTGTCCTTATCTGTTTCTTGGAGGAAAACAGTTCCTGACATACCAATCACCTCTGCAGCCCCAAAGACCAGTTAGGGCCTCACGTGAGGCTTTGTCTGACAAGCAAGTGGTGGAGCACAGTACTCATTACTCGGCCAGGACACTGCTAGTGGCACAGGCAGGGCACCCTCCATATGCATGTGATTACAGGCAGCTAAAAGAATTGTTTTTCCCAGCCACTCATGATTAATAGTGCAGATAGGGCTTCCCTGACCCAATAGATCCTAAAGCAGTAGTGTTACAATAGACAAGACGGACTGAGGGCTGCAAGGTCTGGAGGGGAAGTTTTCTCTGGTGAAGAAAAGTCTGTGTACTGAAAGCTCAGCTACTTCTTTTCAGACAGTGGTTCTAAGACTGGGTACTGCTTTTCCTTCAACCCTTGCCTGATTTAATCATCACTCTTTGTTTGCGTTACAGGTTACATAAGGTTACGCTTAATCACAGGACGCAAAGCAGCAACTCATTACCAAGTTTCTCCGTAAGTTCTGTCCTTCAGCTTCTTCTCAAGCATTCAGTGGCTGCTGTGGCTTCCTGCCTTAGGGACCAGGAGAGCATGCTCCAATGGAGAGGTTCCAGAAGTTTGTTTTACTTCCTTTCATCTTAGCTGCCTCGCTCCCAGGTAGGACATGTTCATAAACTAGGCGATGAGCCACTGTGGACAAAATGTGTGAGTTAATTTTAAAGTTATGTAAATGGCAGTTACCAGCAATATCAGGCTGAAGAGTAAATCCAGCAAGGGAATTATTCAAAGTGTTTAAAATGGATAAGTTTTCATTTCAAATCTGAATGATCTAATAGCTTAGAGTGATCTTCAGTGTGGAGGATGAGCAGTTGAGGGGTGGGGAGGAGGCTGCCCTCTCACTGCCACTGAGCAGGGATTTCCCCATTTCACTGCATCTACTCCTTACCCTAATCCTTACCCCCATCTATTCAGGTGTGCTCTTGAGGGTGTAGCCACAAAGAGCTCAGTAACAGCTTATTTTGCTTCCAGAAATATGTATAAATTATGACTTTTTTAGTTTGCCTTCAATTTACATTTTGCATGCCTGATTCTCAAAGTGAATACAAATAGAATGCAGAACCTTAACGAAAATGACAATGAGGTGACTAGTTGGGTATCAGAAATGATGCTGATTTGTTTATTGTCATTTAGTTGGGGTTCTAAGAGGCACTGAAAGGATGATCTGCAGTGGGATGAGAAGGAAGGTATATTGGCTTAATAACCAATAAAAGGAAACACAGTACAGCAAAACACAGTGAGTTTATTGAGCAGAGTGCTGTTCCCAGTAGAGTTATACAGGGATATGTGGTGTTCAACAAACTGCTAAACAACTCATGAAGAGCAGTGTGAGCTGTCAGGTGGCAGACTGTGCAGGTGGTGTGGAATTACTTAGGATAGCCAAAGGCATGAAAAGACTATGAAGGTTTGCCAGAAAATGTCACGATGCCAAGTGAATCAGTAATAAAAAGCAGAAAATATTCAGTGCTAAGCATCATTTAACTGAAGATGAAGAGTAGATATCTTTGGGAAGAGAATAAGTTGCTGAGAAAGAGAGGGAATTTCAGCACTTAGTGTCTTCAACTGGGGAAATGTGATGGCATTATATAAATCCACACAAGGCTTATGTCTCAAATACTGAATGTTGAGCTATCCCTTCCATTTCAAAGAGGACAAACAATGTCTGAGTTATTAATTGTGGCAGAGGTGATATGAGGAATGAGAAGAAGATTCTGGCATTTTTTTTTCTGCCTGTAGGAAAAAAAATAGTAAAGACATTTTAGAGTATTTATATGGAGGTGAAGAGTGGAATGGCTATTTGGAGTTTTAGTAAGTTTTACTTGTGGCCACTAGTTCTATTAGAAAGTGGATGTAAATCAAACCGAAGTGTGTGCTTTTCTTGACAGGATGTCATCAAGTAGTAAAACTCATGGCCACTGCACATGGGGGATACCAAATTATAAATAGACTGGAAAAAAAGCTATATGCAGACATAATACAGGTGCACGTGCAACTGTTGGTTCAGGCACTCCTCAAGTGTCATATTTTGACACACTGAGATGTTATAGTAAGGAAGCCTCAATTTTACTTGTTTTCTTTCTTGTATTGTCTTCTCACATTCAGAACAGGAGTTTTGTGAGTTTTAGTGGGTGTCTATTTCACTGATGCTTTTATTCAAGCACAATTGCGATGTTTTACTGCCCCAGCTTCAAGCTGTGCTGGGGCAGCAGGCATTGCTCACACTGTGTTATGCAGCCAAAGGGCCACAGCCCACAGTGGGCAGAAAAAGTGTATTGTGGAGAGAAAAAAGTACTATTCTTGGAAGAAGTGTCACTGCACATGGGCTACCAAGACAGCTGCATGGCAATTTGAGTATTGCCCTGGGTGGGCACTGTGCACCTTTTGGCAGACAAAATATGAGAAAATGCAACTGGGGGATGTGCAGGACTTTGTGGCAAAAATGTCACTGAGTACCTGTAGACTGGCGTTGCTTGACTGAAATGTCATATATAAGCATTTTAGAGTATTATTAAATCAGAAAATAAGCTTGTCCTTCTCTGCAGGCTTTAAGAAGCTCTAACTTAATTTGGTTTTCAAAAAGCTCAGATTCATGGCTGCTGGTTTGTGAAATAAAGTTGAGATGCTCTGAAGAAAAACCTACTAAATCCAAAACCATTTATTGCAGAGCTAGGCAAAGCTGTGAGGTAAGGGAGGCAGAAAACAAGGTGCAATGAGCACAGGACTAAAGAAGGAAAGAAAAAGGAATTTTAAACAAACTGGAAGGAGAAGAGTAGAAAAATAAATAGCAAAGTAGGAAAGGACACAGATGGCACAAAAACTGAAGGATAAAATACAGAGTTTTGGGAGGTTGGTAACAGCACTGAGGAGGAGAATATTTTTGAAATATCATAGTGATGATGGGGGGAAAAAAAGAGTTACGGCAAAAGGATGAATCCATCCTGTCTTTAGTTGTGTTGTGTCTAAATAGATCATTTACACGAGGAGGAAAAAGCAAGTCAGTAGAGGAGGGGAGGGAAAGAAGAAAGGTAACCATGTCTTAATGCCCTGAAATGCTGCTGAAACCTTCAGAATGACAAAGCAATTCTATAGAGTTACTTCAGGTGGGAAAGGAAAAATACCAGGGACAAAAGCAAAGGTGGTTCCTTGGAAAATGAAGTTGCTAGGTTTCAGCTATGGCCCTGAGAACTGAAGAGGCAATTCTGTGTCTTCAAAACTCATGGTGATGTGACAACGAAACTGTGTGACAGGGGAGTGAATAAGGAGTTCCTGAGGGTGTTGATGTGCATTTGTGTGCTGCTGGGAAGGACAGCAACTGAAATATTGTGAACAGTTATCATATAAAGGAGACTTTCACCACTGGTGACTTCTTTATAAACATATAATAATGTGACCCAGAGGAGGTGTCCCAGCTCAGCTCTGCTCTTCAAAGCTCAAGTGGTAATGCAGCATCATGAAGGCAGTCTGACACTTCCCTCGGTGAGGGAAGTTATCGGTGAGGCCGTTTGTCTGTCTGGATTTCTTACTGGTTGTATATGAGGAAGCAGAAGTTAAACCAGCTGTTAAGCACTGAACACATATTTCCTGTAAAGTGTGATGGCAGTCCCGCCTGAAGCTTTAATTTGGCTGAAAGCAACCATCTGCAAGTTATTTTTTAAGCACTATGTAAATGAAACCAGCAGGTTTTTTCTTACTAGTGTAAGAAACAAAGCCCAGTAAAAGAATGAAGAACACCAGCTTAAAGCACTGGTAATTCAGTTTTGTTCCCGTTTCTGTTGTGAACGTCCTCTTTGACCTTACAGAAGTGACTTTATCAGTGTTTGTGTATGGGTCGAACAGTGGAACCAATTGTTGATTTGGGACCCTGTGTGCTACTGCAAGATTAAAAAAGGAATAGGCAAAAAGATAAAGAGGTGAGTTTATAATCACCAAAAATATTTTGGCAACTGATAGAAGGCTTATAAAACTCCTTAGGTCCAAATGGAGGCAAGGTCGAGCAATTTCCCATTCCTTGATTCTCCTGCCAACCATAAAATCCCCATCCAAGTCTTCTGGGCCTCTTTTCTAGATCTCAAAAATCAGTAAAAGAGCATCTATTACACAGCAGATCCTGGCTGGTGGAAGAAGATGTAGATTCCACCATATCTGTGGACAAATAAAACACGATTATGTTAGATAAATCAAAGGATAACACATACCTACCATATACACCTACTATATTCTCCCGATGAGATGAAAACAATATTAACCCTGTACTGTTAGAGCAAATGATCACCAATTTTTCATGTTTGGCAATAGATTTCAAGCCTGTTGTGATACTCACAGACGTGATCTCATATCAGTGTACTGGAAGTCACATCATTTATTCAGAGCTGCGGCAAACCACTATGCTCCTTAAGAGAGAGAAGTGTTTGCACAGGCTAAGAAATAAAACACAAATGCACAGATGAGAGTTAGCATTAAGAGGAACAGTATGAATAAGTACTGCACTCCTTCATGAGCAACTTAATGAATTTTAGTGTTAACTCTGAGGAAGTTTGCAGTCAGCTGAGTCCATCATCATGGTAGAAGTTTTTGTCTGCCTAAGCCAACTAGGAAAAATGCACACACAGTGAAAATCAGAAATCTCAACACATCCATGTGTTATAGACTATAGCTGTAAAAGGACTAGTATTGTCAAGGCTGGTTACAGTATGAGGGGAAAAAAATAATTCAAACGTGTTTGGGCTCAGGACAGCGTCTTCAAGGTCAGCAATATCTGTTTGAACAGGAGTCACAGCACTTGGATGCTGAGTACCAGGGAAAAGGAACATACTATATGGCAAATGGTCTCACTGGAATGCACTTCATCAGTACGTGTTCATTAGAAATCTTGTAGCTCTGTAAATAATACCATCCACAGACACATGGACAATCTCTTACATTCAGAAAGTGACAAAGAGAGGAGAGACGAGAGCTTTTAGTCACTTTATTGTGTTAAATGTTATATGGGTGGATAGTGATAAGACAAGGGGGAATGGTATTAAACTGAGATGGGAGGTTTAGGTTAGATATTAGGAGGAAGTTTTTCCCTCTGAGGGTGGTGACGCACTGGAACAAGTTGTGGATGCCCCATCCCTGAGAGGCATTCAAGGCCAGGCTGGATGTGGCTCTGGGCAGCCTGATCTGATGGTTGGCGACCCTACACACAGTAGGGGGGTTGAAACTAGATGATCTTTGAGGTCTTTTTCAACCCAGGCCAGTCTATGATTTATAAAGTAATGTATTAAGGCATGCCTTTAGATTGGATTGCTGAGTTGGTCTTCAAGGTGTTTCTTGTTTTAAAACATTTCAGTTCACCTTTACAAGACTGAAACTTTGAGGAAATGTTACTGGAAAAATTGTTCTACTAAGTTGAACAAAAATATGCTTTATCGTATCTTATCTGGCTTTATTAGCTATCAGTAGAAGTGACCCTTTTTATTTAATGTTTTCTTGCTCATACACAGATATGCTCTGAAAAATGGTAGAGGTAACATAAGGAAGGTGGAAAATATCTGTAAAGTTTTTTTATAAACATGAGAGAACTCAGTGTCAAGCACACAAAGATCCAGCTAGGTTGTTAAAAACCTGCAGAACAAAGGCTGAAAGTACTCTGTCCACCCACTGCGTGTGTTTGAAGAAAGAGAGGAGCTATTTATATTAAAGAACAATTCTTGGCACAAAACTGCGTAGATATAAACTACCTGGGATTAAGTGGGAGCTGGGAATTAAAAAATGGTGTTGATGTAGGGACAATGGGATTACAGGCCATGTGCCAGGAGAGCCTGCTCAGAGGTTCTGCTTGTGAAGTTGTAACTGAGATAGGGCTCCTGTAAGGTTCATGCAAGTACTAAACCTCCCTTTCATGTGAAACAATACAGCATATACTTCCCTTCTCATGCCAGCTAATGACCAAATGAAAAATGAATTTTTCAGTAATTTGTAAATGAATCCATTAATAATTAAACTACATAAAATGAACCAAACCTGAGTTGAACAAAACCTGTAAAAATTACATCATTGTCCTGAATACAGTTAGCACTGGAGTAGCAGTCATTTCATATTTTCTGTCTCCTGGAAAATAATTGTACACTTATACTCAGGCTGAATTTGCAGACATGGAGTTTTAATTACACTGCTATGGACCATAGCATCTAAATGCTGTAATTATGCAGAGCTACAGCTTGAATCATTAGGATAACACTGGCAATACTGCTGCTTTCTCAGGATGAATGTTTGGCAGAAAGTGATAAAACTTGGCACTGAGGAATGTCTCACTGGCTGGACTGCAGAAAGCTTGTAGAATCTCAGTCCTTAAAAGTGATGCCTAGTGATAGAGGAGCCTGCAATGTGAGTCTTCCTTCCCCTCTTCCCTTTACCTGCAAACAGCATGGCTGTGGGTGTCAATAACTTATTGAAGCAGTGACAGTGCCTTAGTAAAACTAATGACAGTATACATTTTGGGTTCTGCTCTACAAGAAAGATATTAATTAAACCTGAGTGAGTTCAGTAGGAGGTCATTAAAGTGGTCATGGGCTGGATGGAGCACTTGCCCTTTGAGAAGCAGCTGACAGAGCAAGGCCTGTTTAGCTTGGGGAAGAGAGAGCTGTGGGGGAACTTAGAGTAGCCTGCATGCAGTGGAGCAGTTTGCTTGGAAAAACTGTGTGGTCTCTGTCATCTTTAGAGGTTTTTCTCCAGACCTGACTGGATAAATCTGTGAGCAACATATTCTAACCTTGGAGATGACCCTGCTTTGAGACAGAGGTTGGACTGAAGTCAGAGGTCCCTTTCAACCTGAATTACTGGATGACTATTTTGTCATCTACTCCTTGAAAGCCATGGGTAGTAGCCTTTTTTCTACTGCACATGAACATAGCATGTTCTGGAGAATCATAGAATCATCACAGTTGGAAAAGACCTGCAGATCATCCAGTCCAACTGTCCACCTATCACAACAGAACCTCGCCAAAACCCATAGGGATTCACACAAGAACAAAGACCCAGAGAAGCAGGTTCCCAGTTTTACACAGAAGTATTCTACTGAGTCCTGTTCCCTAAGAACAACCCAGATTATTTCCTGAGTATCTTAATGTTTGAAGATTTGTCCCTCAGGAAATACAATATTCTCCCCCTGATTAATATTTTAAGATTTGTCTGTTTCCACTGAATATTTCTGGGATGAAAGTCACAGCTGCTGCATTGAAAAGAGGCTCTCTATCTTTGTCCTTCACTTTCTACTTAGGAGAAGCAAGTGCTTCTGCCTTCTCTTGCACAGAAGATCTACCACCTGCCTAGGCAACAGCTGCAGGCAGATTCCTCTGAGGGCAATATGAGATTCTCAGCCTGTAGACAAAGACAAGAAAACAAAATGCCACAATTAGAAGTGAGCTTTTGGTTCTGTAGAATAGTAGCTAAGCCTTATGGTACTTCTAAGGAGAAAAACTCATGAAGTCAAGTTCTGGTTAGTAGAAAACCTGAAATGGTGGGTAATGTATGGGGTGCTTGCAAGAGGAATAAGAGAAGAGGTAGGTGAATAGGGGAAGGTATATGGAAAGATACAAAAAATCAGTGGCAATCTCAGTTATGGAAAGAAAACTATACACAGTCCTTTATTCATTTAAAATTGAGATATCTCGTGTATTTTCCTATCTAAAAGGAAACTTTTCCTTCTGCAAAGGAAAAGTTGTCTACTACTGCTAGACACTATAGAAAACAAGGTAAGAATACTTCTGAAAGCATCAGGTACTATTGGCTGTCAGAGAGGAGGGAAATGCCAGCTCAGAATTGTCACCAGCTTTTCCCAAAAATGCTTAATACCCTAGTGCTCCTTGTAAGCCAGGACTGTGGTTTTTCAGCTTTCAAATGCTGACTTCAAGTCAGATGTCTTTGTTGGTGATAATTATAAAATCATAGAATCCTTAGAGTTGGAAGGGGCCTTTAAAGACCATCTAGTCCAACTCCCCTGTAATGAACAGGATATCCATAGCTAGATCAGGTTGCTCAGAGCATAGACTAGCCTGATCTTGAATATTTCAGGAATGAGACTTCCACCACAACTCTGGACAACCTGTTCCAGTGCCTTACCACTCTCACTGTGAAATACTTTCATATTTACAGGTTGTTTTCTTTTTCCTTCCAGGTCTTAGCTTTTGTTATTCTATTCTGGATGGCCCTACTAATGCTACAGTCCTTGCTGGTTCAGAAGCCCGGTTTAATTGCACAGTGGCAAGTGGATGGGCAATTCTCATTTGGTTGTTGAATGCAAATCCTGTCCTCACTGTCATAAATTCTCACGGACCTATTGAAACATCAGATCGCTTCACCTCTCGTAGCTATAACAACAGTCAAAGTTTCACCTCAGAGCTGATCGTCCACAACACCCAGCTAAATGACTCTGGAAAAATTGAGTGCAGCATCCAGAAGCCTGGTGATAGCAGCTTTGCCTTTCTTTCTGTGCAAGGTGTGTATAGCCACCAGTAGAAAGCTATTTTATTATCTCACGTTTAAAGAAATCCTCTGATTGATTGTGCAAATTACCCTGTGAAGGAATATGTGCTCTCATTTACTATAATTTGTCTCCACGGAGGACCTTGTGTTAATTTTAGTCAAAGTAGGTTTCAGTCACAAAGTGCCATCAAAAAGACTTGAACTGCCCTTGTTTTTCCTGTTATATCTCTTATTCTTCATTGGACTACATTAAGTGCCAGAAGTCTGTCAGTCAAAATGGATCTTTTGCCTAGAAACATTATGGATTACCTTTACTCCTCTCTTTCTTTGTACCTGGGCCTTCTGCTATCTTTAGGACAGATTTCTCTCCTGCTGTCTGATTTAGGAATCAATCTGTAGCCCACTTTTTGAGTTTGATTTAATGATGTGCAGAAGTAAAGTCTTTGAGACACAAGGTGATACTTTTAAAGTGATGGCTGTCACAAACTACCATTTCCAAAGAAGAAAATGCTCCTGCATTATCAAGTCCCTGAGTATGAGATTTTTTTGTTCTCTTCAAAGCATCAGTAGTTACAGAATGCGGCCAATAAAGCAGTATCTAATGATCAGACACTGTCCATTTCAGAGTTGCTTCATGTGATGGGAATATCTCACCTGTAAACGTTTCTTGGTAAGGTTTCCAAAGCCATACTTAAAGATTATGGAGAAACTCTCTTATTTGATTGTGTTGTCCTTCAGCTAGAAAAATAATGCCTAAAAAGTGTAATTTCCTGTTTTTTAATCAAAAGATATTGAAAGTTAAGAGTAGTGCTTTAAGCATACTGAACAATGTGCCAATTTAGATGCAACATCTGGTTCTTTATATAATGAACATCTTATGTCAGTGTTAATCATCTGTTTTAAAATTCATGTCTCAACGTATAGCTAATTTGGGTTGACAAAATAAGATTAAAAACTACTGGGTAGAAGGCAATGTGGCTAAATATTGTGAAAGAACAAAACTTCTTTTCCCTCCTACAGTTAATGGATCTTTACTCATGAAAAACAGCACCTTAATAGTTAAAGAGAACACAACAGTTGAAGTTGTTTGTGAAGCCATAGGATGGGCTCCAGCTCCAGAAATTACCTGGATGACAAATGACTCTCTCGTTGATAAGTCGAGGTATGTTACCCACCAAAGTCAAGGATCTAACAGCCTCCACAACGCCCTGAGCGTCCTGACTTTGACTCCAGTGAATACTGAGATTTTGACATGTTTAGCTGATATAGAAGCACTCCCAAGCCCTCAGAATGCAACCATAGCTGTTATTGTTGGCAACTCTACTCTAGGTAAGTGAATGCTTTTTTGTACTTTGTTCTATTTTCTCAGAACTGTGCTTTACATTTTGTATTGCTTTGAAAAGGCTTTCATTTGTAACTAAAATACTGTTAGATATGCAAAGGTGATAGAATTAAGGACTTGATAGTTACATCTGATACGTAAGTACAGGAAACATCACTTTTGTGAAAGAACTGGTACAAGTCTAATGAACCACAATGTACACTTAGATCAAAGAGTCATTGGGCCTGTAACCCTTCTCCTATTATGGTCTCTTTCATGTTTTAGAGGAACATGAAAATTCCACTACAACAACATATGTAAAACTCTTGGAACAGTGCATCAGTTGCTTTTAGTTGACTTTTCTTTAGGGAAATTCAAGGTTGCATATTAAACTAAGCAAGAGTGTTGAGCAAATCTTTCAAGAACTACTAGCGAACATTTGATAACCCTAAATATTGTTGCTAATGTTGTCAGCATTTTTTTGGTAATGCTGTTCATCTTTGACCTCATTGATGACCCTTGAAAATGTATTCCAGAATTTTACATGCTCATAATATTAGGACGTTCGTAAAAAAAAGTTTTGTCTGATTTGCCCTGACAATGTGAAACAAAGTTAGTGTTACATTCCCATTGAAGATCTAAATTCATGGTTTTGAGGAATCCTATGTAAAATGCTTTTCCATAACACAGCAAGAACAACTAAGACACAGCATCTCTTTACAATTTAGCAATAGTTTAATGCAGATGGGGAGACAATCGCAGATCGTCCTTGGGAGCATTTCTGTATAGGGACTGGGCAAGCATCTCAACTATAAAGCAGAGGACTCTCAAGACAAGCTGAGTCTGAGGAGCTAATAGCATGGCAGGTAGTCAGGGTTATTCAGTATAGCTACACTGCTGAGATAGTGACACAATCCACCACACAATGACATCCCTTTTATTAGTCTTAGTCCATGGGAAATGCATGGGTTATTTGGAGTATTTTCTTCTTCACAGTGAATCTATGTAACCCCATCTGCCTTCTGTGTGTAGAGTAGGGCCTCAAATCTGCGTTTCTCTTCATGATGTGGTGAGCACTATGAACTTCTATGATCACATTGACAGCTTCTCTTGATGAACTGATTATTCTAGGTGAATATACCATACCCAAAACATTCTCATAGAGTTTTGATGAAGGGTATAATATAGAAGTTTTTACATATAAACAACTGAAAAGGTTGAGTAATTTTGCCTTTAATGTATGAATCATTACTTGCTCTGTAATGCAATTGAAAAAGTTCATTTCAACATTATTAATGTGATTATTTTGTAGTCAGATTGTTCCTAATGACTAAGCAAAATAGAACTACCCTGAGGAAATCAATAAATTCCTTTGCCTACTTGTTTGTGAAGTACTGAGGTATACACCCTCGGTTTCCATAGCTACTCATTGTAAATCAGAAGACGAGAAAAACAGATGTCATGAAGCACAATTAGTGTATAATTAGTGATTGTATAGGGCCATCTTTCATTGCTTTTTGGAAAAATTATTTTGCAGCATCAGGCACTCAACATCTGTCAGCATTTGAGCATATGAGGTCTACAGATTATTAGAATGAAATAGACCTGACATTTATGACAGAGGACGATATGTAACGTACATCACACATGAAATTTCAAACCTTGTTTGGTTTTTCATAAACAGACTCAACCTTGGCTATTTGTCAGGAATAAGACATTGTCAGGAATAAGAAGACTTAAGGTGTATGAAGCTCTTGGATTATACAGTTCAGCCTTCACTTAAAAGCTTGAGGAATCTAATTCCTCCAAGTTCTTGATGAGCAGTACTTGTTCATTCATGAAACGGCATCCCAAAGCCCTCTGAGCCCCCTTCAGCCAGCCATCACCTCACCAGTATTCTTCCTACACGTCTAGATCACTCCTCATCTCAAAACTCTTCATATGGCTAACAAATTGACGCCATCAGTTACTCATCCTGATAGGTACCTCACTCCCAGCAAAATTTGGCTGAGTTCCAGATTTGGGAATTTCTAGGAAGTTATTGCAACAGGTGTATTCACAAAGCTGTTCTTGAAAATGAGGCTCTTGGCAAAGTCCCTTAGCTGGTCCCAAGTTCTTTGTGGCCTCAGTGTTGACTCCACGTGGTCTTTGGACTGCAGAAATGGAGAGTGGGGATATGCCAGGTGCCTGATCTTCCTTTGTTTTTTCTTAGCCAGAAAATTCCGACGTGTTCAAGAAGTGATGTCCAGCTTTGTTCAGTCTCTAGTTTCTCCCTTGGCATCAGCATGTGCCAGAGAAAATTCCTTTTCTTAAAGTACTTTACACAAGGCTGCTTTAAGAAGAGTACTTGAAGGGAGCTTATAAGTAAGAAGGGGGACTGACTAACAGCAATAGGACATGGCAGAATGGCTTTAAATGACAAGGGGGGGGAGATTTAAGCTTAGATGTTAGGAAGAAATTCTTTCCTCAGAGGGTGGCGAGGTGTTGGCACAGCTGCCCAAAGAAGCTGTGGTGTCCCATCCTTGGAGATGCTTGCGGCCAGTTTGGATGGGGCCCTGTAGAATGAGGAAGTGGCTTTCTTCACACTGTACACCTAATGTAATTTGATGTGGATTTAGTCCTACTTTCATACTGTACTGGCAGCCCTTGTGTTCATATCTGCTGGTCTCAGTTCCAGTTTCTTGCCTCTATAGCTAAGTAGTTATGTCTTTCATATTTTAGTCATAGTGAAATCCCTGTGGCTTGCTTTATGAAACAAAACAGAGCACAATGCATACATTTTTTGCAGTATTTCTGGACAGAAATATTGTGAACAAGTTCCTCACCAATTGTATTCACAATTGATTACAGTCTGCAGATTTAACTACTAGTCTGCAGGTTGCTCAATGTTTGTTTTCTCTAATTGTCAGATGAATTTCAAAACATGCTGATTGTGCATCAAGCTATTTGTTCCAGACTTCTACGATCCTAATCAAAATGGCCCAAAATTTTGAGAATTCAGACTAACAAAGGCCCAAGCTTTGTAGGAGACTCTGGTCCTGTGTCTCTGCAATCTGAAGCCAAAAAAAAAAAAAAAAAAAACAACCCAGGTGCTCCAGGCAAATTTGTAGATAGAATTCATTTGCTTCTTTATTCTTGCCATAAGTAAAGCAGCACGTACTTTGGGTCACGCATCTGGGGAAACTCTATTACACTGTATGGTTGCCTGCAGTCTGCATTGCTGTGGTATCTTTCCCAGATGCCATCAGCTACATACGGCCATATGATTATTAACTGGGACTTCTAATGAGGAGTGACAATTGTAAACCCCATCTGCTGGGGCACTGTCAAGTTTGGATATATTTCTCATGTGTCATTTGGATCAAAAGCTTGTTTCTAAACAACTGTCAAAGCAATTTGGTGGCTGCTTTTCAAAGGGTACACAAATTAGGGGTGCTTCTAGCATGTTTGGTCAAAACCAAATGGTACAGTGATGTGACAGTCAGACCTGACAGCTTCCTTGTGCATCCAGCTGTGTGAGGAATGTGAGGTATTCTTAACATATTGTGATGTAGGAGTTTTGTTGGTAGAACTGGTTGCTGTGAATGCATTTCCTAAGACATTGAATTATCCTGATATCACCCCATCTATCACTGTGCATTACAGTGAATAAAAAAAAAGAGAGAGAGAGAAAAAAGGAAAGAAAAAAATGAAAAAAAGGAATAATTTATTGTTATGAAAATGCCAGTAGTAAAGATGGTTTGGTAGCTTCAGTGTTCTGAATTGTCCTTCTCTTTACCTTTTTAAGTGTTCAGTGCACTTTAAGTGGATAAATGATGAGCTACAAAGTATGTTGAAAATTTAAACACCTGCTGAAATTAGTGGGAGAAATCCCAAGATGGGATTTATTGTAAAATCTCATCTACAGGCTGGAGATCTCCATCAGTGCTAGAAACCTAAAACTGTCACTGTGGTCAGTGGTGAGAAATGGAAGCTTCTTCAGAACAGATCATTTTATCCGGAGGGATACATACACATTTGGCCAGATGTGTTGTAGCCTAAAATAGCTCGTTTCTCTACACTGACAAGTGCAGCTAGGTAAGGTGTTTAATACCTGTCAGAATTGAATATTTATACCTTCTCCTAACCCCAAATATCTTCAAAGGATGATGGGGGACTCAACGTAACTACAGAATAAAGTTTTGTTTGGAATATTAGAGATGTGTATATTTCAGAAAGAGGAATAGCTGTTGGAAAAATTACAAATGTGATAAAGAATTTTCTTTTGGAACCATTCTAAATTCTTGGAGACAACCCATAAATACAGAGATCATGGCTTGGATAACACAGCTTCCTTGCTAGATAGTACCTTGGTGAGGCACAGGCTGCCCAGGGAGGTGGTGGAGTCACCACCTCCCTGGAAGTGTTCAAGAGCCATGTGGATGTGGCACTGAGGGACGTGGGCAGTGGGCAAGGTGGGGTGGGCTGATGGTTGGACTGGATGATCTTAGTGGTCTTTCCAACCATAATGATTCTATGAGCTTATGATTCTAATCGATAAGCAGTTAATAGTTTCTCGCAGAAAAAGTCAATATTATGAAAACAATGTTTTGAGTCTCTGATAATACAATTTATCCATTTAATTTAACAGACGGCAATTACAGTGAAGACAGCACAAGCACGTGGGTTATTGCACTAGCAGTTGTGTTTTCAATTGTTGGTTTTATTCTTCTGATAATTCTTATTTGGGTTGTCGTGCGCTGTTGCTGCCTAAAGAAAGGTAAGTGGAACTTCATAATTGGCCTATACATTAAAAAACAGAAAAACAAAAAACAAAACAAACTAGATATAAACTACTTATGGAGTGCAGAGATGTGTAAGCAGATGGGTGAGCAGAGTGATCACGCTCTTAACCATGACCTGGTTAAGATGATCCTTACCTTCCCCTTGTTTCTCCTATAACTTGTTCCAAACTATGAGGGCTGCTCCAAAAGCAATGCCTCCTGTTTCATTATGTTGGCCCACAACATCAGAGGTTGATGTTGGTGGGATGGCAGTAGTGGTTGAGTGTTCCTATCAGTATTCCATTCGATTTTGTTGCTGGAGACAGCAGCAGAGGGGCAGTCTGACACAATGGCATCTGGCACAGAAGTGTGTGTGAAGCAAAGGTGCGTCACTGAGTTTATCTGTGTGGAAAAAATGACACCTACTGACATTCCTCAATGCTTGTTGAACGTTAATGGAGACCAAACAGTGGCTGTGAGCACAGTGAGGCAGTAGGGGGTGCATTTCAGTGGCAGTACCTCCCCACTGCTGATGCAGATGTTTACAAGCATGCATGCAGATTCTTGTTCATTGCTGGCAAAAGCAGAGCTAATGGTGGTGGCTGTGTTGACAAATAGTGTTTTGTAGCTGAGAATTTGCTCTACCAAAGAGTGTTTGCATGCTCTTGACACTCTGTATCTATTGTAGTTTCCACGGAAATAACTAGGAGGCATTACTTTTGGAGTGACCTGTATCATCAGTGACACACATTAACCTTCACATTACCCAGAAGGGCATTTCAGGAGTATATTAACCTTCAGTGGTGCGTAGTTCCTACAATGAGGTTATTTGCTGAAGCATATTGGCAGTTCCTAGTTTTCTTATGGTGTGAGCCACTCTGCAGGGATATTGCAGTTCTGCACATAAGGAGAAGAGATTCTCCTAAGGGCAGCTCTCTACAGGTCATACTTTATTTCCCAGCATTTTAATGGTTTTTTTTTTACCCCCCTCAGGATCCACATATGAAAATGAAGTGAGGTAAGATGAACACGTCGGGATAATTTTTTTCCTTTTTACAGGGCTCTTTCAGGCTTCTGCAGTGTGGTCATAGGGATGTGCCAGTTTCGGTGCCCCACTGCAGGGGGAGGGTGCAAATCAAACGCTCACTTACAGGAGAAACCTTCGGGTGCTGGGTGTTTGCAAGCGCTTCCACAGGAGGTCACTGCGAGCCCGTGGCTCCGCGGGGAGCGAATCGTGGCTCTGTCGAGGTTCCTTAGTGCCAAACTATATATAAAGTAAAATAAAGAAAAAACTAAAAAAACACAAATAGCTGAGTATCAACACTTGATCTTTTGTGAAGGTCTGTCGGCATTTTTAAATTTTTTTAGGGGGAAGAAATGGAGAAATTAAAAGCAAAAAACAGCACTGTTTTCTCTCTTGAGGAAATGATGCTAATTATGCCGTACTGGTAAACTTCCTTGAGATTTCTTTGTTTATGATACTGAATTAATCATTTTTACCAAGTCTACCTATATAAATAGTGCAGGACTACATCAGTAGGGAACAGGAGGTCTAAAGGAAGCACAACCTGCATAACAGTCCTGGTATGAATAAAACACTAGAAAACATTTTTGCTTGGATTCTGACTTGATTCTGCCAAAAGCCCTTTGCAGGGATCAGCACTGCTGCAACAAAATTGATTATATATTCAGAGAGGTTTCTGCTTAGTGTGGGGATGGTACAGCCATGTGAATGTCCTTCCCAGAACCCCACCTTGCTGGCAGTGCCCTCGAAGGGTCTGCATGCTGCCTTCCTGAGCAGATGCAGAATGAGGTTTAGTGTTCAATTTTCCCTATTTCTTTGCATCTGATCTGGTGCAAGTGGGGTTATGTCTTCATGAAATAATCTTAGTATAGTAAAACTCCAGTTTTGCAATTAACTTTAAGCATGGGTTGTCATTCCAGGTCCCTAAAAGTTGCCGACAGTCTGAAAGTTAAGCAAAAGCTTAGTTAAATGCTTAAGCACTGGGATGAATCCAGGCTCATCAGCTTAGTTAGGAAAAGTCAGTGCTGACAGTTCTGCAAAATTTTGGTATGTGCGAGCAGTGCCACTGAATTCATACAAACCTCTTAGAATCTCTTTCAGATTTTTTTTTTCTTAGAGGGGAGCCTATGTGCAGTAAAAAGAACGACAGTTGTCCAGATGTTGGCAGCTATGTTGGGGTATTAACAAAGAAGGAGTCAGAGCAGAGATGTGCTGTTTCACTTCCCCCAGTGTTTATTTTTAACTTGGCTGTTTACCTTTCAGTATCTCCCACACATCTGTAATTTCTTTCACTTGGCTACAGCACAATCTGTTGAGACAAAGAGATCAGATAAGAGATCAGATGAAGACTATCATGTAACATATGAAAGTGGTATTACTAAACAATTGCTCCTCCCTAGCAACCGTGGCAAGCTTCTTAGACGCACTTAACAGGTTTATCCCGTGAAAAAACCATGTAGTCATAGCTGGCTCATCAGGTGTACCTCAGTAACATTCATCTGAAGCTCTACGGATCTGTGAAGTTATTTATCCTAATTGAACATAAAAAAAACTAGAGGGAGCAGTTTCCACAAATACTGTTGAGAGTATTTCCCCTTTTCTATACAAATCCCTGGATTATTATAGTCCCATTACCAATTTATGCCTGTCATGCCAAAAACAAAGATAGACCTGTAAGCTTTGAGTAGAAATTCTCTTCTTCCTCGCCACGTTGCCATGCAGATCATCATTCTGCAAGTTCACAGCTGTGTAACTTTAACAAAGGAAGTTCTATCATCTTCACTGTGACTCTGTGCATGCACACAGTAAATTAGCTTTGTAGTGTACAGATGAATCACTTGGGAACTAACTGCATTGATGTGAACTAACATGCTTTCTTTTTGCAATAGTTCAATAGTTCAATCAAAAAATGGTCAGTTGCTATAGGTGATCCAGCTGGTATTCCCTTATTGTGCCACTGACTACTCTGTAATTCCAGATTAGAGATCAAAATTAATTTCCTGTGGTGTAAGAGTCTTCACTGCCTATGAAGATCACTCAGCTTATTTTTGTTCTTGCTTTAAACAGAACTTCACAGGTAATATTTACATAGGATGAGATTTGCAATAGTTGAATAACTGGAAGCCCCAGCTATATTTTGCAAATATAGTTTTCAGAAGTAGAGCATAAAATATTTTCTCTGCCTTCTATCCAAGAGTTCTTATAATGAAGTTCCAGTGATGTTCTTGTTTGTTTGTTTGTTTTTTCCCTAGGAAAATTTCAATTAAGAAGAAAACAGATGACCATTTGGGAAACAGACAAAGGAGCGGTAGTGAAAATCAGGGATACATTCCAGAGGAACCACGTTACACAAGACAAATCCCAAGTGAGTGAATTGCTTATGCCTCTCAACAAAGGCATTTTGGGCAACAAGTCATGCAATTAAATTATAAGATTTCACAGCACCTCATTAAGGATTTGTGAGACACATGAGTGGTTATTGAGGGGGACTGAGAACTAGCTGAGTGGCAGAGCTAGAGTGTTGTGATTACAGGCACAGAGTCTAATGGAGGCCTGTAACTAGCAGTGCTTCCCAGGGGTTGGTACTAAGTCTGGTCTTGTTTGATATCATCATCAGTGATGTGGACAAAGGGGTTGAGGTCACCCTCAGCGAGTTTGCTGATGATACAGAGCAGGAAGGAGTGGTTGGTATGCTGGAAGGCTGTACTGCCATTCAGCAAGACCAAGACAGACTGGAGAGTTGGACAGAGAGGAACCTGATGAACTTCAACATGAGCAAGTATAGGGGCCTGCGCCTGGGAAGTCATACACCACATGCATCAGGAACAGATCAGGGGGAATGAGCTATGAGGAGAAGAACCTGAGTGTCCTAGTGGGCAACAGGTTGGCCATGAGCCAGCAGTGTGCAACGGCCAAGAAGGATAATTGAATTCTGGGGTGCATTAAAAAAATGGCCAGCAGGTTGAGGGTGGTGGTCCTCCCTCTCTACTCTGCCCTAGGGAGGCCACATCTGGAGTACTGTGTCCAGTTCCTGGTTCCACAGTTCAAGTGAGTGAGAGATTTCCTAGAGAGTCTAGCGGAGAGTGACAGAGATGATGAGAGATCTGGAGTGTCTCCTGCATGAGGAGATGCTGGGCTGTTCAGTTTGGAGAAGAGAAGGCTGAGAGAGGATCTTATCGTTGCTTATAAATATCTGAAGTGCAGGAATCAAGTTGATGGGGGCAGGCACTTTTCAGTGGCATCCAACCACACAAGGGGCAACAGGCACAAACTGCAACATAGAAAGTTCCACACAAACATGAGGAAAAACTTGTTTACTTTGAGAGTGACAGAGCACAGGAAAAGGCTGCCCAGAAAGGTTGTGGAGTCTCCTGCTCTGGAGATATCCTGTACCTGCATGGACACTAACCTAGGGAACCTACTTGAGCAGTGGGGTTGGACTAGGTGATCTCCAGAGGTCCCTTCTAACCCCTGTGATTCTGTAATTGTGTGATTATGTAATAATCAATGTAAACAACACTTTGCACATTTGAAAGAAAAACAAAACACAGAATAAAAACAAAATAAAGACGAGAGAAATAAAAAAAAAATTCACAGGGAACACAGCAGACATGACATAGTTTTGATGTTCTTTTTCTTCAGTTACTTCTAGGACTTGTGCTGCATTTCTAAGTAAATCTGATCCTTTGAAGGTTTTAATTCATCTATAGGTTTGGGGTTTTTGTTTTTGTTTTTTAAGGTTTTTTGTCCATATCTTTTTTGTTATCTATGTAGCTGAACAATGGCCATATTTTTATTCATTCAATAAATTATTGCAATACCAATTTATGTAACATTGTAGTTAAAAATATTCCCTTTGGTAATGATATTTCAGGATAGCATACCAATATCCTCAATATGCTCTCAGTGTTCACATTTGGGGGATTATACAGCCATGGATGAGAGAAAATGTATCCATTAGTTTTTGAGTATCCTTACAGGCTGTCTCCTGCAGGTTTTCCATGTGATAGAGAATGGAGGTCTTTACGTTCATCTTTCCTCCCAGTCTTTTCCTAAGGAGTCTTCATCCCAAGTAATTCCATGAAAAAGAGAGACAATGAAGCCTGACTTCCAGTCTCACCTGTTGACATGAAAGCCCTTGAACATGACAAACGTCTTGAGACCACCCAATAAGTTCAAATGCTACTGAGTTACTGACATGGGTGCAGATGCACAGTCACCGTGAACATGAACTTATTCTTATAATCTTATTCATGTCCCTAAGAAAGCAGACTTAGAGTTACGTTTCACAGCGATGGCTCTTACAAATTTTATTAGTGTGTGGCCTCTTTGAAATGGTTACTGCACAGTGATTGCAGAGCAGCGACAGGGTAGAACAACAACAGCTACAGGAACAGAGGTTGGAAAAAGTCCAGTTTTTAAACTCCGTATTTTCCATAAGAAAGCATGGTTGAGCAACCATCCTTTACCGTCCTTTTCCTCACATTGCTGACTTCGTTAGTAAAAATATGCTAGTGAATTATGATTCTACTGGTAGATGACTGAGGCATTGTAAATTCTGGTCCTTAAGCACAAAGTCTTTTCAAAATCAAAAATAAAACTCCACCAAATCTTTACCCAGCATTTGCATTTAGAACCACATAATTATCAAAACATTTAATCAGACATTTAATGACAAAATTACCATGTAGAATCTATAATCCAGGCATACACCTTTGTCTCTCTAACAAATACATTATGAAGAAATAAGTACAGTGGAAAGATTTCAAGAGCACATGGTATTGTTAAATGCAGAAGTTACAAGATAAGTAAATACAAGGAAAATTAAATCAAAACTAGTCAAATTGATTCTGCTGTTTGTGGTTTGTACCATGATGGATGTTGATAACAGTAATCTTGTATATTTTTATTACAGCAGTTGTTTCTCTTCCTCCAATGTCTACAAAGTTCACTGTCCCTCGTCCAGATTTAAGTACCAGCTCTGCACCAAAGGTAATTGTTGTGCTGGTATCTTGATTTTTTTTTATATTTTATTTTTTTCATACAGTGGGTATTGTACTGTATGCAAACATGGATTTGGGGTGGAAGTAGATGTTTAAAAGTCAATTAAAATTTTAATTAGATAAGTAGAATGATCCCGTAAACATTCATGACTCTTGCTTATAACCACACATGCCTCTGGTGTTAGTCTTGCATTTAGATAGATTTACTGGGGATTGGGAGGTCGGGAAGAAACAGACACCCCTGATATTTGAAAGAAATTTCTAATAAAAAATTAAAAGCTTTAGTTGCCATCTTTTCAGTTCAGATCCCTGCCATGGTTTTCTTCCCACCTCCCATGCTAGAGTTAGAGTTGCAGTCTGCTCCTCCTCAGATGTCTGCTTTTTGCTTTGCTTTGCTTCTCATATTTTTCTTCCTCCAAACACCAGCAAGGCCTTTCTCCCAGCACAGTGGGTAACCCTGAGTAGGGTGAACTTGCCACAGGAAAAGATAATTGTCTTCTCATCACTCCCAAGATCAAATGGTCGTTTCCTCTCTCAACATCCCGTTTATACCACTAATTAAATCTTTCAGATGTGCCAGGCAGAAAAGCTCTGGCTCAGCTCTTCAGAATTAACCTCTACATATACAGTATGTTAACCCATTATAATGCAAAGATGTTTTCTATTTCTGGATGTATGAAGATGCTGCACAGTTGCTAGACATGTGCTGTCACAAAAGTAGACGCCTGCAGTTTTTTTTTTCCCAGGTGCCAGACCTGAGGAAGTGTGGATATGAGATGGAGGCACAGATGAATGTGAGGCTTGATGTTCCTTTGTAAACAAAATCCAGTGCAGATTTTTCACTGAGAGGGCAGTGAGGCACTGGAACCGACTGCCCAGAGAAGTTGTGGATGCCCATTCCTTAGAGAGGTTCAAGGATGGGCCCTGAGCAGCCTGATTTAGTGGCTGGCAATCCTCCCTGTCTGTGGCAGGGATGTTGGAACTAGATGATCTTTGAGGTCCCTTCGAACCCAAACAATTCTGTGATAACACTGGTGCTTTTTCTCTAGATAATTTCATGGTTGATTTTCCAATTGCATTTCCATACTGCAGAAGTTTCTTCAGTCAAGAGCTTTGCAACCATTTTAGATGCCTTTGGTATCTCAGCAGTGAATGCTGGAAGGGGAAGCAAAGAACTAACATTTGGTCCACTCTCATGTGTAGTCCCCTTTCCACATTGCTAAAAGCATAAATAAAAGAGAGTTTAGTGTTTCCTTCACTTCAGTTCTCAGCTGCCACTATTGTGAAGCATAGTGTTGGGCTCTCAGCAACACGAATCACAATTTGTGCTCTAGATTTGTAAAAGATTTTACATCTTTGTGATATTTTTTTGCCAGTGTTCTCTTGTGAATGTAGCAGTGATGTGATACCAAGTTCACGATTCAACACAGTGATAACTTATTTATTTTTGAAGATATGTTTCAACATGTGCAATGCAGAAATCTGTCTTGAGATGACACTGTATATAAATCATAGCAGAATATGTTTAGTTCTTGCAACACACAATGAAATTTAGGAAGTACTCAAGCCATGATTAAAACAATGATCAAAATAATAACGGTAAAAATAGGAATGATAATGATGTGTCTGTGGCTGGTAGCTATCATGTTTGACATTAATTACTTGTTAAACAAAATACTATTAATGCAAAGCTGAAAAGCACGTACAAAACAGCTGAGAATTGAAACACAAAACTGAAATACAAACATAGATACAGGCCTCCATGTCAGATGCTAGATTAGATAGTCTTGGAGATCCTTTGCAGCTCAGTGGTTAGGAAAACATCAAAATCCATCAGAGGGACTTAGCATACAGTTTTTGTTTAACCACTTGTACCTGGACAGTACATGGTATAAGTCTGCTAAGGTGGCTTCTACTTGCATCAGTAATTGCATGTATACTTTGAAAAATATCGAGAGAATCTACAGATGAAAATTATATTATGAAAATATATTTTTTAATATGTTGGAGGAATGTTTAGCAGTCTGAAACTGGCTTGTGAAGACAAATTGCTTCTCAGCTTGAACAGAGCTTCTCAGTATATAGTGGTGGCACCATCTTGTGTATACAGGAGTTGATAAAGCAAATATCGCTTGATGAAAGTTTACCTTAAATTGTGGATTTGCAGTCCATGATTTAGGTTTATGTGACTATATACAAACATAGTGAAACATTTCCTAGACAAAATAAAGTTTTCTTTTTTTCTTCTTTTACATACATAACCTTCCCTGTTAACTGCAAAGTAGACATTTTCTGACAGAGTTGAGTTACTGGATGCATTAACAAAGTTCAATCACCACTGTAGCCAATGTGTTGCATAATAAATGCTGTGGTGCTCTTTCCTTATAATACAATCCTTGTCAAGTGGAAGAAACCAGATGGCAAGCCATTTAACTGCTGATTAGCTGCGTTTTTCAGTTCCCTATATGGATTCTGGAACATTCCCAAAGGTTTTTCTTCTTTTCATCTTTATGTTTTTCTTTATTTTTGAATGAGAAATAGAGCCAGGGAGCAATAGAAGGAAAAGTAGTTATCCAGAAAATTTTTTCCACAGTCAAGGAGATCATAAAGAGATGGACTCTGCAAGTCGCCTCACTCTCTAGGTAATAGGAAAAAGGAGCAAACATGTATGTGGTGGTAAAGAAACCAGGTTCTTTTCCAGAGCAAGGTGGGGAGAAAACACAGGAACCAGCTGTTGATGAAAGGAGTCGTGGAGACTGAGAACCTAAGGCCTCATCTCTCCCTCTTTATGAAATAAAAAAAAATTTAAGATTTTTGTGGCTGTCTTCCTTGACACCTTATGTGATCAAGATTAACCCCAGTAATAAGGTCAGAAAATAAGACCAAACGGGAAAATTATGAATGGAGAGTTTTAAAATTAGAAAGAAGCTCATGGATGTGTTGACAAAATAGAAAGCAGAGCAATCATAGTGAATGAAGGTTATTCAACCTAGTATTTTGAATGGGCAAAGGTGAACATACCTGCTGCATGGCGCATTTCCCTCACTGCCAGGAGAAAACAAGATGGAAACTTTGATTATATAAGCTTCACCTAATGCCTCCGTGGGCTGGAGGCATTAGGAAGTCTTCCTGGGTCTCTGAGGGCATCAGCTTCGAATTTGGTACCTTCTGTTCCATATGTAAAAAGGTACTATTTTAAATGATTGAGATATTAAGGGAGCACTTCTATCAGAAATGCCTCAGAAGTCCTTGCCCATTGGCCCAACCTCGTACAGAGCTTGAAATATGCTGGGTGTCACAGTAAAAGGTGGCAAGAAAAATTCACTTAGATCAGCTATTCTCTGTTCAAACTCACTGAATCAGATACTAAAGCAAAATGTTCATGGAAGATAAATGTTGTCCAGTAATTGCACTGATAAATTTGCAACATGAACAAAAGTTCTGGCAAGTCACCCTACGGAAAAATAATAGCGAAGAAGAAGGGAAGGAAAAAAAGATGTGCAAGACATTTAAAAAATGATGAATATTGAACTAAATTATTGAGCTGAAGAAAAAATTACCAGCTACTGGAAGAGAAGGCCAGGAGTATAAGTCAAGAGGTGCTGGAAGGTCTCCATTCTGATTACATTAGCCAGGAAAAGGTCAAATGGAGAGTAGAGTTACAGGCTTCTGTTTAATTGCCTATTTTGTCACCGTCAGCAATGGCAGGAGAGCAATCCTTGCTCCTAGTCCCAAGAGGGCTGATCTGCAGACCAAGTGCCCAGAGAGCTGTTTCACGTGCCCCGACTCATTATGCAGAGCTCCTTCTGAAACCCAGGTTCAGTGAGGGAGATCCCTTAACCTGGCTCTAGCATATTTTGCAGTGATACCATGGACACTTGTGCTTTAGCAAGGGCATAGGGCCATTTCTGAGGAACTACATTTTTGCGAATCCTACTGCTAGAAAAAGAAATCTAAGGACCATCTTGCAGGACCAGAGAACCTCCTATACAAGCTTCATAATTAGTCCATTTAATATGGCATAAATGTCTCTATGATAAATCAGAAGACCATCTTGTAAAAAGGAGCGCTCATTTATAGTGAGACAGATTCATCCCTGGTATAATTCAGCTAACTTCAGCAGAGCCATGCAAGGCTTGGATTTACCACCACAGCCACACTCTTCCTCTCCAGTCCAGAGTGAGTCACCACTGTTAATGGAGACAGATCTATTTTTCTCCGTAGCTACTCCAAATGATACTTTATAAACTGGAAATATTATTTGGTTGTGGTTGTGGTTTTATACCAGAGAGGAAATGAGTGATGGATTGTAGCTACATTTATTGCTCTGTATATAACCACTCTGACTCTGTGGATTGTTTCAGAAGAAAAATTAAACTATCAAAATCAAATTAAAAGGCCAATAAAGTAGAAATATAAATGAATGACAGCAAATAATTTTTCCCTTACTGATGAAACATACTATAGAGTATGCCATGTTATAATATTCATTGGGCAGCATGTCTTGATTAAGAGACTGATAAATATTGATGATACAGATGCAGAAAGGCAGGTGCAGCTTATAGATTAAAGTATATTTTTTCCAAGTGTCTGTGAAAGAAGGAAAGGAGTGAAGTTACGTGGGTGGGATTAATACAAAAAGAAATAAGAAGGAATTGCCAGTTTGTGTGTCTGTTGATGGACAGGGAACTGTGCTGAGTGTACTAAAAGTTGACAAGATGGAACTGCTTTGCTATTTGAAGCAATGCTTTATCTGAAATGTTGTGAGGGTATCCATAGTTTTTGGGTGGGTGTTTTCCTGTAAATGAAGTGAGTTTGGAAAGAGAATTAAAAACTGAGGGAAGGGGGAGAAATAACCTCGAGAAACAGAGAACTATGCCTCCATGGTTTTTTGTTCTAGCAGCAGAACGTGTGATGCATGCAGATACATTTGGAAGTACTCCTACTACACTAATTTCAGCAATTTGTTCTAATGCAGTTTGACTTGGATTTTTTTGGCTAGCTAATAGCAGGCAAAGCCTTCAGCTTGTCACGCAGTTCTACAGTGTCAGTATCGGAGGAGCTGCCTTCTGTCAAATCAATTTAGAGATCGGAGCCTCTGTTTCATAATGCCAGATGTGAGTTCATCATTCATATCACTGATGTCATATGGGCTGCAGAACTGACTACAACATGCTTGCAATAGCAGAAGTCCTTCTTTCATTAACTGAGCATTGTTATCCAAAACACCACTCAAAGATTCAATCCTGAAATCAGCTGGTACACACACTCATGTTGCCTTCTGATTCATCTGCCTATTGCTGGCTCTTTTTGTTTGGTTGAGGAGCTGAAAGAGGTGAAAAGATCTGGGAATCTGTTTCCTCAGTCAAACCAACAAGCTATGCAACCCTTTTCCCAGTATAATACTGCCTTTACAGTAATCCCTGTAAAAATGTATCCAAGGCAGATAGGCAGTCAGCATACAGGTTTTGAAATGTGTGACTGTCAAATGTCCATCATTAGCTAGACACCCAGCTGAGAGTATAGTCTCCAAACTATATAAAGGAAATGCTGATGATGTTCTGTTCTGACTGAGAATCAGTGTTAGAAACTTGCTCCTGTAACATGGGGCTGTGCAGCATACCACTAAAACGATGTTTTTTTCTTGAACAAGTAGGATGTAATTAATAATAAAGCTTTTTTTTTTTTTTTTTTGGATTAGTGCTGATGGGACTAGTAGAGCACTGGATTAGTCTGAAGAAGAAACAACTTTGAAATCAAAATCAAGTAGATGCTCTAGCAACTGTAGCATATCAGAGTTTAAATATGAAATGGCTATTGTGATACTAGTCTCTGCATTTTGTATTTGTAATGTGTTGCATTTGAGACCTTCTGCATCATCAGAAAATGAAGTTCAGGTCAGTGAACCAGCAGCCTCAGTGTCACTGAAGTTATATACAGCTTACTGCAACCTCCATGAGGCAATGCTGCTTCAGAGAAGGCTTCATAGAAAATGGGCCAGTACACAGCATGAATTTATTGAAATTCAGAAAATTATTCTTAATTGATATCAGAGCATAGTGAGAATAAAATGTAGGATACTCAGGGAATTTGCTGTAAAGCAAAAAGCTATGAAAGATGCAGAAGGGCAGAGGGGGACCTGGTCAATCATGGCCACAGTACCCACTCCAGAAGTAAACTTAGTCCTTGGTTTCTACTTTGCTAGAGAGGAGAAATAGCATTATGAGGCAGGGGTTGTGTGACACATTCTTGCAGGTAAAATTTTTAGGGCAAAAGAGGCATGCAGGGGCTACATTTTCCCCAGTGGTGTTAGGGAAGAATAGTGCAGTTTAGATCCAGCTGGCGTGAGTCCTCTGGCTCCTTCCTGTTCAAAAGCAGATGCAAACCAAGATCTTCCATAGTATGGCCATGAATATTGCTTCTTTTGGTAGCATTACCTAGTGAGCTTTCTGATTAATCATAGAAACATAACAGTTAGAAAAAACACTAAGATCATCTAGTCCAACCATCAGCCCATTACCACCATGTTTTATTTTATTTTTACTAAATAAGTGTTCAGCCACAAATGGAGCAAATTTCATCACATATTAATCTCCTGGGCAGCACAGTCCAGAAGAAACTTCTTATGTGCTCTGGAAATGAATGAACAATGTCTGTGTTGAACTCCACCAAGGTCTTTGGGCTATTGCAGATCTGCAAGAAATTAATAGCGGTAGAGACAGGCAGTGCTTTTACTTCATAGACGCATGGATCGGAGAATGACTTGGGTTGGAAGAGACCTCAAGGATCATCAAGTTCCAATCCCCCTGTTGCAGGCAAAGTTGCCAATTGCTAGATCAAATACTAGATCATGGTGTTCAGGGCCCCATCCAACCTGGCCTTACACAACTCCAGGAATGGGGCATGACTCTTAGTGAAAAACTTCCCCTGACATCTAATCTAAATCTTCCCTCTCTTAGTTTAAAACCACTCCCTTTTGTCCTATCATGATCTACCCAAGTATAAAGTTCATTTCCTTCCTGTTTATAATCTCCCTATAAATATTTGGAGGCTGCAATGAGGTCTCCCTGCTGCCTTCTCTTTTCCAGGCTAAACAAGCCCAGTTCCTTCAGCCTATCTTCCTAGGAGAGATGCTTCAGCTCTTGGATCATTTTTGTTCCCACCTCTAGACCCTCTCCAAAAAACTACACATCTTTTCTATGAAGGGAGCCACAGGCCTGGATGCAGTACTCCATATGAGGCCTAACAAGGGCATGTAGAAGGAGACAATCACCTCCCTCATCCTGTTGGCTACTTCTCTTGTGATGCAGCCCAGGATACCGTTGACCTTGCAGGCTGCAAACACACACTACTGGCTCATGTTAAGTTTTTCATCTACCATGACCCCTAAGTCCTCCTCAGCAGGACTGTTCTCAAGGAGTTCTTCTCCCAGTCTGTATACATATCTTGGATTACCTCAACTGAAGTACAAAACCTTGCACTTTGCTTTTTTGAACTCCATTATGTTCACATGGCTACACCTATTGAGTTTATAAAGGTCCCTCTGGATGACATCCCTTTCTTCCACTGCATCACTTAGCTTGGTGTCATCACAAACTTGCTAAGGATGTACTCAATCTCATCATCTATATCGTTGATAAAGATGTTAAAGAGTACTGGCTCCAAGACAGACCTCTGGGGAACACCACTCCTCACCTGCCTCCTTATGGACATAGAGCCACTGACCTCAACCCTCTGGCTATGACCTTTCAACAGTTCCTTATCCAGCGAATAGTCCACCCTTCAAATCTGTCTCTCTCCAATTTAGAGACAAGGATGTAGTGAATGATCATGTCAAGGGCCTTGCAGAAGTCCAGGTAGATGATATTAGTTGCTTTCCCCTTGTCCACCGATGCCATCACTGCATCTTAGTAGGCCTCCAAATTGGTCAGGCACCATCTTCCCTCAGTGAAGTAATGCTGGCTGTCTTGGATCACCTGCTCATCCCTCACTGCTTTAGCGTGTCTTCCAGAAGGATCTGTTCCATGATCTTTCCAGGCAGCAGAGATGAGGCTCACCGGCCAGTAGTGCCTCGGCTTCTCCTTCCTCCCTTTCATACAAATGGCAGTGGTTTCCCTTTTTTCCATCACTGAGGACTTCTCCCAGCAGTCAAGACTTTTCAAATGTGATGGAGAGCAGCTAGGCAACCACATCAGCCAGTTCCTTCAGGACCATGGGATGCATGTCATCTGGTGCCATAAACTTACCAGTCTCATGAGTCAGTCTTGGACTTGCTCCACCCTTACAGTGGTGAGCAGTTTGCACCCCAGTTCTCACCAACAGCTTAAGGGATGTGAAGAATATGAGAATCCTGGCAGATAGTTCCCAGAGCACCACTACTCACTTCTGAAATAAACAAAGCAAAAAAGGGTAAATTTGGGAAATAGCAGTATGCTCTAGCAACAGATAAAGAGGAGAGAAAGGGGGTGAATAGTGTTGTGTTTCAAACAGAAGGCAGCTGTCCTATGAAATGTTTCTAGGGTAGTTATATTTATCCCATGGTTTTCCTTGAGGTACTTGGTCTCATTAAATATCAGAAAAACACTGTCCACATTTGTTATCTAACATTTTCTTCTGTGGCTTGTTTAATAATATATAGGTACCAAATTCATTATTCAAGATACTTAGTACTGGAAGAAAACCAAAGCAATACAAGCTGTGCCTGATTAGTGTTTGAGAAAAAAGTATACGAAATTCAGTCAATAGCTGGAAAAAGCTTAGGGTTCATAAAAATTTTCATTGAGAAGAACAGTGGAATTTCCATTAATGCCTGCACCAGCTGGGGACATTGCAAGGAACAGTAGCCATTAGATTGCATCTTCTTGGAGGAAAACGAAACCAACACCGGAGCTAGGCCCAGCAAATCATTTAATTGTATTGCTTCTTTTGGGAAGGTATCTAAAGATAAAGATTAACAACTTTGTAAGTCATTTTCACTCCTTAGAAGTACTTTATAATTGCCTGTGTGAGATCGCACTACCACATTTAAATATTCATAGCACACATTTCTTGAATGCATTTAAGAATAAATTTTATTATTTTCCTCTGCAAGGATATTCATAAAAGTACATAAGTAATTAGGACTGCAAATCCACAGCACCAGTTTCAAATGATGACAAGGTTTTCAAATCTGCCAAGCGCTTGCCTTGCTCTGATCCCACTGGGGTCAGTTTGGAAACACGCTGGTGTCAGTGGGAGTGGAATTGTGCCAGTCATGGGAACTTAAAAAAAAGGCCAACCTGGAATAAACATGAAGATGTTGAGAATGGCATTTCTGACACGTGAACGACTAGCATGCTTCTTGGTGCAATTTCCAGTGTACTAGGAAAACAATATCAGAAGTTAAGCATTTATTACAACTTATGGGGTATTTTCTTTAAGAAAACACCATCTTCTGCTTAAAAGAATACAGAATGCAGAATACACAAGAACTTCTCAGATAGCATAAGACCAATTAACAAATTCCCAGTAATGCCAATAGTGCATTGCATATTAGGCTGTTCCTTCTGTTCTTTGTAATTAGATTTTGAGTGGGTTGCTGATGATGGATTTAATTTTGGCATAATGCTTTGCGGTGGGTGGTGGCAGGTAACCTCCTGAGGACCCTTGAGTGACTGCTTTTCTAAGACTTTTAGTTCTCTAACTGCTTTTTATTCTGCTCTAGGGACGACCTCAAAGAGATACCGATTATCCAATCAACCCAAAGAAAATTAGAAATGTGACACATGTTTAGGATGGACTTCTGAAAATTCTTAACCTGAGTTGCATTTCATGCTTCCTGCCACAGGGAAAAGTCACCACCAGTTCTCTCAATTTAAGCTATAAGTTATTATTGTTTTTGTTTATTTCTCTTGTTATTAAATAAAATTGCAACCTTTACAATACAATGTAGTATTTGACAGCTCAGCAAAATAATGGATGCAAATGACTACCTTAAATTCAGAGGCAGCAAGTATGATGAGAATCTAAAAGAACAAGAATGTATCGTTTTGATTTCAAGAAAATCAACAGAACTCCTACCAGCCAGAAATGTCCAACTATCCATGGCGAGGTGAAGGACTGGAATTTAATTTTGGCATAATGCTTTGCGGTGGGTGGTGGCAGGACCTCCTGAGGACCCTTGAGTGACTGCTGGTGATGAAGTAGTTCAGAGGAACTGGTTAATAGTCATACTGGTTAATGCAATATCTACTGCATTTTAAAAAAAATACAGCTGATTATCTCAAGATCATAGTACTTTTCAATTTATGTTCTGTAATAAAATCAAGGGGAGCTTTGACAGAAAGCAAAAATCTTAAGCTGAAAAATGTGGATAAAATGACTGATTTTTAAAAGCTGCTGCTTCAGTGCTTAATGTCTCTGATCTACTTGGGACTGAATTTGACAGCTAAATAATGTGGATCACAGTAAAGGATGGCTGATGGTGTTCACCCTGTTGTTCCATTATGGATAAAGTTGATAATGACCAGAAGAAACACATTTTAGCTGAGCAACCCATCCAATGGATCAGGTCCTGCAGAAGGACCTTACATATGCCTTCTCAATCTAAAAAGTACACTTTCTACCTGGAGTGTTTTTTGTGAAATTCGGTATTTCATAAAAGAAATGCTTAAGCAATTTTATTTTTATACAAAGGCAAACTTTTTCCATTGGACTTGTCTTTTTGCCCACTCAAAGCATTCTGAACTTCAGTGTTTCAGTATTCAGTGTTTTGCATGTTAATTTTCTGCATGAACCTTTGCAGGTGATCTTTGAGTAAAGAAGCTGTTGCACAGAAGTACTTTCAGTGTTAATCAGTGCAATGAAAATAAGAAATTTTAAACTTGATCTCAGGAAAAAAAATATATTGTTTTGTTTGTTTAGCATTTAGGATCTCATTAAATTGTGACAGATTTTGCATTGCTGGTCATATTTCCAGTCAGTCTGTCAGAACAAGTTCTGGGACTAATTCATCTTCTGCCATATGTAATTGTATACATAGCTCTTTCAGATTCTGGCCGCCTCCACTCTTTCTGTCTTGTCTGGTTGAAGGAGGAGCTTTGAAATGCATTCTCTTTGAATGGAATTGTAGCAAAAGCATGTAAATAACTATAGTGTTATACAGACAAAATATAATTTGTGAAAATATAAGTATTTGTGGAATATCTGCATTTATTCTTTGAATAACCATGCATTGGGAGAAAGATCTGCATTATTCTGGTATGAGTATTGGTACTGCTGACATCTCCTAGTTGATAATACAGCTCAATGCAACCTGAAAACCAATAAAAATCCACTTTATTACAGAAATGACCACTGCACAAAACAAATAGGCTGAGGGTAACATCAGCCTGTGCCTTTGGGTAAAAGCCAAGGACCTTTGGCTTTCTGAGCACATGCATGGTTAGCAAGTCTACTCTCATGAGAAGAGTAACCTTGCAGTACAAAAATGAAAACTGGTTGGGAAGCATTTGTTTCTTTGCAGAAAATGTGTATTAATCAGAACGCATTTTGAAAATGAATCAAACTGTACTGTGTTGTTTATCTCAGAACCCTTGCTCTCAAGCTTAGCGTTGTTATTATTTGGTATCACTGTCCTTGAACCAAAGAAAACCTTTTCTACATTTAATCTGTATCCTTCCACATTAATTTAAAAAAAGAAAAAGAAAAAGAAAAAGTGTTTGTGTTGAGGACGAGGACAGGAGCCAAAAGAGGGAGACCTCATGGAGACTCACGTGGCGCTACCAGGTGCTTGAGGATCCTCAGATGATACCAGCAGCGCTACCCAAATTGATTGTTAGGCTGTGGTTGGGCCAAATTTCCTGCGCTGACTGCACAAGCCTATGACCAGAGTGAGCAAAGGGATTTTTGCACAAAAATGTGCCACATCCATGGAAACATGCCTGGTAACCAGAGTCTGGAGCAATTTTCCTTCCTGACAGCTACAAGAATGCATCCCATGTGGTTGTGGTTTATTTTTTGCAGAATTACCATCAGGTTAAAATTCTTATAGTGTCCCTGAAATTTATAGTTGGGTGCATTTGTATGCTTACAGATTTGTTTTCTTCAGGCATGTTATACAGCCTGTATATCATCTCCAGTAGTAGCTGTTAGTTATGTTTGCAAATAGAGCTCTGCAAAAAACAATGCATAAAATAGAGACAATTTTTAGCACTCAGGGAAAATAAAATATGCAGGCACTTTCAGAAGACAGAGTAGGATAAAAATATTGAATTTCAGACAGTTTATGGAGGCACCAATCTTTTGTACACTTGCGTGTTGATTTATAATTATGACTTGGGGGACATTTTAGTAATCTAGAAGTATCTTATTTTTTTTATTGCTTACAGACTGTGCTGTTTGATTATATGCAACCCTTCCATGTTCTCTTACATAGTGTTCTGATTGGAATTCCATACATGTGTATGTGGGAAAAAATACACTGGAGATATCCAGTACTTCATTCTGTAAGGTTTCCTAAAGTTGTACCTATACAGTTTTATATTTCAGAGAGAACTCAGGCTACCTGAAGAGAAGGCCATCTAAAAATAACACTGACTCCATGTGAAGCTTTCTTTTTCTAACAGAAAAGCACCTCATGTGGGCTAAGCAGACTCAACAGATATGCTCTTAGCAAAGGGTACTCACAGTGTTGGCTAAACATTTGGTTTCATACTGATCGAATTGAATAGAATTGCTGTTTTTGATATTTTCTTGGTGGTATAGCTAATATGTACTGTTACTAACCTACAGTAGACCACTTTCAGTGTGTGTGGGCATTCCTAATGGCAGAGGAGGGTACTCATTGCTGACCAGTCAACCAGCCTCAATATGTCTTTCTTCAAAAGTATCCTCCATGAGGCAGGAAGGACGCAGCTTCCGACAAGATTCCTCAGCAGAAGCTCCTCTGAAACCAGAGCATGGTCCCCTGGAAGTGTTGCAGAAATCTTATTCCCCTGTCCATCCAAAGTGGGCCCGCACACTAATTCTCCCTCCCAGAATTTCTCAAAACCCCACATCTGTATTCTCCAAAACATAGTAAAATTAATCCAGTGGCCTCATAGTAGCTACACAAATAAAATTAAGCTATCTCTATGCTCCTGAATGGTCCCATATGGTCAGCCTGTAACTGGAAGAGAACCCCGGCTGCCAAAATGGGAATACCTTTGTATCTTAGTACTCTTTACCAGATCAGACTCCAAAAAACCTCTGCTAAAGAACAGGCCGAGACCAGGAATTCATAAAGCCCCTGATACGGAGGTGCATGCTCTCAGTAGATGTGACTGTCATGATTAATCTCTCCTCCTACTCACCATGAACCACTCTTGTTCCCCAGGCTATGAACTAGCTGTCTGTTTTCCCCCTGTGTGATAAGTAGCTCTGTTTAACTTTTTAAACTTCCTTTGTCTCTCTCTTTCCTCTCTTTTTACCATCCTTATTTTTTTTCTATTATGGAATATCTTTTCTTTAAACAAAGGGCTAATTGATACATATCCAATTAACATCTGAGCATTTGTTCTCAGCTTGTATTTAGCTTTGCAAATTGCTGCTTCTATTTCAGACCTGAGGAAGGGCTTGCGTGTCAGAAAATTTGTCTAACATTTCCAGCAATGCCAGCTGATCCAATAAAGCACACAACCTCTACCTGCACACTTTGACCTGCCCACGCACTCATATTGACGCTTGTCTACTTCAGTCATCCCACTCACTGGGACGTCAGGAGGACACTATGCAAATTTAAGCTGACCTATCTAAATTGCTATTGGGAAAAAACGAAGATGTAACTAAGGGGATGATTTTCACCTTGACAGTAAAGGACAGGAAGTCGCTCATCTCTTAAACTCACCAAGGTGATGGAAAAAACTATGTTTTCAACATAGAAGAGTCTGAGCTGGCTTCCCACATACTTAGCCCCTTCAAACACAAGGTATTTACATGTAACCCCATAGAGAAAGAACACAGTAATTTCACTGAGAGGGCGGTGAGGCGCTGGCAAAGAGAAGCTGTGGTGCCCCAACCCTGGAGGCGCTCAAGGCCAGGTTAGATGGGGCCCTGGGCAGCCTGAGCTGGTGGGGGGCAGCCCTGCCCATGGCAGGGGTTGGGGTGGGTGGGCTTTGAGCTCTCTTCCAAACCAAACCATTCTATGAATACTAACCCATCTTGGAAACAAAACTTGTCAATAAAGAGGAAATTAAACAAAATGTTACTGATGGAAAGAGAAACTAAGCCAGGCCCACACTAGCATGTCTGCATCAAACTTCATGATGACGGAAAATTAGCCACACTGTTGTAAAGATTGAATGTGATAGGAATGCTGTGCACTGTGGCAGTCTGCAACTCCAAACAGAACTGGAGATTTCCCATAGCCCTCCCTCCCCTGCTCTCTGTTCTTTGGGAGATGTGGGTTGCTAACAGCGCCATTATGTGATCTGAAAAACCACTGATCATTTGACTGTTTGACATCTAGTGACATACTGATCATGACACTAGATCAGTACTAATATTCATTTAAATGAGAGTGGATACCTGCAGGCACAAAGGCTATATAATAGAATATTCATTTTCAGTTCAGAGAGGCTTTCGGCATTAGCTCTCACAGCAGAACTCACGTCACACAGATTATATTTATATTGTTTATTTGCTACTGTGATATGATTACTCTCCCAAATAAGAGATTACATTAAGTGCTTTTCTCAAATCATGTTCCAGCAAAACACTCTGTTTTTGTTTTGGGGAAGGAATGCCAAAATCCAGGGAAAACAATACAGAGATGTTTTAATTAGAGAAGCCAACCAGATCTATATTTGCTCTGCCTCCATCTCATTAGCTTCTCCTCATGAAAGGCCCAGTGGCTGCTCTGACCTTGTGCCAGATCCTCTGTACTATTGATCTCCTCAGTTCTAGTGTCCTCTCAGCCGGGTACGACTGCTGAAGCCAGCAGTCTTCATGAGGTTAGCCCAACTGAACTGAAAGGGTGGTGGAGCAGCAGCTCCTGCTTGGAATCATAGAATGGCTTGGGTAGGAAGTGACCTCAAAAATAATCCATTTCCAACTCCTTGCTGTGGGCATGGCAGCCAACCACTAAATCAGGCTCTGGATCAGGCTGCCCAAGGCCATATCCAAATCAGCCTTATGGGTTTCTCCAAATGGAGAAGCTGGGCAGTTTCTCACTGTCTCACACTGTGCACAAACAGTCTGCCACATGCTCATGGAGTCAGGATATTTGTCTGCATTAATCTGTGCTCACTGAGCAGTCTGTGCATGTCAGTACAGCCACTCACTCCCGACATGCCATGATGATGCCTCTAAACAGATGCCTGAAGAAAATTGTTCCTGTCGGAAACCTCTCCAGTGCAGTCTCTCCTGCTCAGTTGCCACAGTGATGTCACCTGTGGTGATCCATATGTAAGCTGTACCACTGCAAATTACAATTTATTTCCCTCCAGAAAAGTCTTCTCCCCCTCCTTATTTGCAGAATTTTCTTTTCTCTGTCTCTGCCCTTGGTTTGGTGTCACCTCTCAGGGAGTTACGTGTTTAACTGGGAGTCCCATGCCTTGGAGTGGGTGCCCATGTTCTCCAGCTGGCTGCGAAGTACTGCGAAAGCCACATGGCACCGTAGGAACAACAGAGACAGACATCTGTATCCCCTTAGCATCAGCAGTCAAACTGCTGACAGATTTTGCCCTGCATTGCAGGTGCTCTTCAATTATTGCAATGAACCCAATCAACAATAATTGATGAAGACTTTCTAATGAATATTGGGAAAATCATTCAGCATACTCAAGGAGGATTCCTTTCTTCTCTTGCTACACTGAGCACCTTCATAGTTAATTGGTTACAAAGCCTTAGTTTCCTTCATTTCAACACCTTTAACAGGGCAGAGGTAGAAACAATCAAAGTCAGGCGGGTGATTATGAAGATGATGCACAATGGAAACAGAAAGAAGAGCCATGAGCTATGGTTACTGATGGTATGTGACTAAGGTCACTCTGCTCCTAAAGGATAACTTTGCAGCTGGCTCAGATATGCTGCGCAGACACTTCCGTCCTTTGTGCCCTTTGTGCCTGCTTACTGGCCAAAGTGACAGCGGGCAGGGAGTGACAGCGCATGCCACCTCCCAAGCCCTGTGTTCAGTCTGCCAGGGGAGCGCTGCTCCCAGACATGCTCATGGGCCATTGACTACATCAGTTCTAAACAACATCTAAATAGCCTATAATTGCAGCTATTTACATGCAAGTGCTGGGCTGCAGCTACGCGATTTTCCCTACTATAGATGCAGAGTGCAGAGCATTCAGCTTTTAGAGCCTGAGCTGATGTTATGCCAGAGACCGCATAGGTAAGAGTTCAATGCACTGTTTGCTCCTCTTGCTGCGTTTTCTTCTTCTCCTACAGTTATCAAATGAATATAATTGCTAACAGAGGGTTGCTTTTTTTTATCCTGTAAAGGAGAAAGAGGACTTCATGACTGCTTAGAGATCTTACAAAAGTGTGAATTAGCGTAATCAACAATTTCAGTAATAAATCCAGTAGTATGCTTTCAATTTCATCAGCTCAATTCAAGATTCTTCCTCCTGGGTTAGAACTGGCATCTCAGTGCACAGATCACAGCCGTTCTCATCAGTCAGGTATATTTCTGAATGCACTTTATGGCCAAGACAATTTATAATACAAAACCAAAAAGGACATAATGGTTACTTTGTTCTCTAGGCATCAATTGTGCACTTCTTTAAATTAGAAATGTCTAAAATGGAGCAAGGGGAATAAATACCTAATATGGAAATGGGCTCAACTTGGGATATTTATTTAATTGCTCATCTTTTTTTTTGTTTTGTTTTGTTTTTGTTTCTGTTTTTTTTTTTTTTTTTTTTTTTTTTTTTTTGCATGCTGTTAATTGAAACTAACAAGAAGCACATTCTGCCCAAGGTTCTGGTGACAGCCCCAAACACTTCCCACTCTTGTCAGGACTGCAGGAAGAAGGTGAACAGGGAAAGGGGGGAAAGGGGGCGGATACACATTTCAACAGCAGAAAGGAGACAGAAGCTGACTCCCATATCTTTGCTGTTGTAAATCAAGCCAACCTCACTCATTTGAAACCATTTTGCTCACACTAAGACCAAAGATCCTCTGGAGTGACTGAGACAAGATCCTGGTGTATTCTACTAACAACTTTCCCTGGGGTCGGTCATGCAGAACTAGTTTTCTAGTTCTATGAATCATAACTGAAACCCATATATTGCTGATATATGGTGCATAGGATAACAACAGTGTTTATCACTGCTTTTTAATACAGGATTTAAATGTGGTCTAAGCAGATAAGTAGCAAACTGTTTACAGATGCAGAACCAAGAACGCAATTAAACATCCTGCTGAATGAGATATTAGTGGGTATCACTCAAGACCTTGGGGATATGTATAAAATATGCTTTCTCTTGCTTCTCACGCCTTGTCCTGATCAGTGTCTCACCAAGCTGAGCTCTCAAGAATGAACAAGAAACTCCATTACGAGGTGAGGCTTCACGGTTCATTAAAGACACTGAGTCAACCTACAAGCTTAACAGGACTGGCAGGGTTTTCCCACCAACTAAGATATGCTCAGTATGAGGCCTTGTACTTGGGGCCTGGATTTGAAGGTTTTCTGCCTCTCAGACAACTTGGGCATATGTTAAAACCCAAAAAGTGCTGTGGCCTCTAGGGGAACACCTTTGAGAGACACATCCATGAATCCCTTTGAAGGAAAAAGCAAGGTAGATTCACGCTCATCAAAATGGTAATGCCCTCTGTAAAGCAGTTTTAGCAAGCTGTTTTTGGCCTTTCCTAGAGAAGAGGGATGTTATTTTATGCCCTTCCTCAATATCAGGTGATCTCATTGCTTACGGTTGCATAACATCATTAAAGTTTCAGCTTCTGAAGCTTTAAATACAGAGATGATAAACTAAATATTTAAGAGATCCCGTGTTTAGATTCCACTGACCTTCACAAGCTCCTTCTGGTAATTTATATAAATGAACCTACTAATTATTCATAGAAACAAAATGCCTGAAAAGAATGTAAACACAGCACTATTATTGAATTTTACAGCTGGGATCAGCGCTAGTCTTCATGGGCCACAGCCAGCACTCTTTCACTCTGCAAAGTCTACCAAACTGATTCAAATTGTCTTAAAGCATCATTTTTTCTGGTTGTTTGGGGATGACCAGGCACTGTAATTTTATTTTAGTCAAATCATAGTGTCCCCAGGTAAATGCCAGATCTTTCTAAGCTTCATTGCACTAGAGCTGCACAGGGACCAACTACAAAAGAATGCATTAAATCTCAGGGTGCTTTTTACTAGTACTAAGTAACACGAGGCAGCTATTTTTAATTTCTGTGCAGCAGCAAGTCTTGAACAAGCTACATGTGACCTACCTTGCATTTTAAAGAGGGAGGATAAGAAACAAAATGTGTAGAAGCTGCACCCTGCTAGTTAGCCAGTCCACAAAGCTGAAAATGGAGGTCCCACGGGCTGGCTTTGACTCTCTCCCATTGCCATCCATAGAAGCTTGTCATCTTTTTAAGGAGGAGTTACTGTACTAGTTTCTACCTAAGGGGATAGGCACAATGGCAAAGCGTAATAGTGGGTACCTTCTTTTCCCCCAGCAAACTAGAAATTTAAAGGAGGAGGAGAAAAACATAGATGTTCTTCTGGGACGCAAACCAAGGTGTCCACTGGTGTCCTGAGATACCTTCAGGGAAAGTTGTCATTTCAGAGTTCACATAGAGATACTCGAGAGAGCAGCCGCTCCAAGCTTAATTTTGTTCCTCTTACTGTGCTTTGGAAATGCCACCGAGGAAAACTCTGTGCTGCATAAAAAAGCACTGCAGTGAGTCAAGACAGAGAACCACTTATCTTTTGTATTCACGGATCTATTTTAGAGTTATGTTGACCTTTACAAGAACCTTTAAATAATAACACCTCAATTAGAGATACTGGGTCAGAGAGAGCACTTTCTAGCAAGAATAGCGGGTGGACAAGGCCTTCAGAAAAGTCATCAGCCATTCAACTGAAATGTCACCATTAGCCCATAGGAAACAGCTGAATTGCGCATTATTATTGGTAACAAAGGCTGTATAGAAAAAAGATGAAGGAAGCAGGTCTAAACATTTCTTCACTTTTAAAAGTGAGATGCTTTTCATGAGAAGCATTCATTCCCAATAGTCAGCTGGTGGTTGCTTTGATTGCCATCTCCATTTCCAAGCGAACAGTGGCAGCAACCAACCAACAAACAAATGATCAAAATCCCCAAGTAGTTTTATTTTAGAAGTTTCAGTCAAGTTAGCTGTATCTACATATGAGGTTAGATCTTTACATAGTGAACAGACGCAGCTGCTTTCTTCCTTCATAGGTTATGTCATCTTTCCTTTCAATGTTTCATACTCAGCAAGCTAATCTTTTCTGTAAGGAGAGATTTAACTAGGTGGCACAGAGCAGGCTATGTTAAAATTCCTGGCTTTGGATCTCTGAGTATGCCCATTACTAAATTTCTAGAAGCCAGCACAATCTGGTCTACTGTCACAGCTCAGAAGTCAAAAACTGCCAACCTTGCTTTTTCATTTGACTAGCCTGGTTTCTGAATGGTAACTAAATATTCTTACCTTGATATGTGGAATGGATCTCATTTCATGAATAAGCAGAGAGTAGGAAATATGCTGAGGAGAGAATTCTTAATCAAGTCCATATCCAGCTTCCTACCTCCAGCCAACCTTTTAGATAATGTTAATTTTAACTTGCTCAATTTCTAAATCAGGTACATAGGGGTTGGAAGCCCCAAAAACTGAGGTTGAGAACCTCAAAACTTCAGGTGTTGGTCCTAAATATATCAATAAAGATGTTATGGAGAATGTTGTTATATCAATAAAGATGCAATGGGGACAAATTCTTCTTCCTTTTATTGGCCTTCCTTTCTGTGAATTTGGATATCAGTAAGCTTTTCCTTCTACAGATGACTACGTAGTCTTGATTCACACTTTAATTGCATCCATCCTGCACAGCAGAGGCAGGCTACTGCCTTCTGAAAAAATTAAGAACCTCTGTATATTTGTATGAGGTGAGATCAGAGTTGGAATACATTTACATTGGAATCTTTATTCTGGCAGCTGCCAATTACATATTACTTGACATGGTGACCTTAACTTGCTTTTACTGGAATATGTTACTTGTATTTACTAGCAGTACAACACTAAAAGGTTTCTAGGGCAAATGGAAAGGAAGGATTTGGATGCCTCGACTTTTTACTATTTCCTGCAAAGTGTTTGACAAAACTTGGGAGTGCTACAGCACAAAGATCAGAGGTTGTTTTGAAGCCTTTGCTCTGTCTGAAGAAGAAAAGCAAACAGGACAAAAATCCTTCTGAACTTCAGCACTATGCTTCTGCAGAGAACAAGAAATCCAGTAGATTCAGCAGTCACTGTAGCAGTGCTGGGTGGTGCACAGAGGAAGGGTTCTGACAGCAGTATCTTTCATTTTTGGTCTAACTAGCTTTATGCACCTGAAGTAGGAGAGAAGACTAGGATCACTGAGCTTCAAGCAGCATTAAGTACTAGCAGTCATGTTATCTTTGCAATGTACTTCAGCTTCTCTGAAGCTGGTAGCCTTCTAGATCCATTGTCTAAGCAGAATAAGGACATAGGGAGTACACAGGGGAAAAGGATCCTGAACTCTGGGTCCTGTGCAACAGTCAAGAGCCAATGCAACTCTCCTAGATATCTTAATCCTGACACATGCTGTATAAATACATGCATGTACGTATATTTATATACACACCTACGTGAATATGTGCTATATGTGCATATATATGTATGCAGCACCAAATGATCTCGGCTTGTACTGGAATTAAATTCTTCGCTTCTGTAAGACACCACTGAGAATTTTTGGGGGGAGGATTTGATTTTTTCTTTGCTTTGCATGTTTAATCTAAAGGGCACCGAAAAGATAATGAGAATGGAGTTTGTCCTTAACCTTAATTTCTCCAAAGTCACTGAAGTGAAGGAAGGAGTACATTTAAACTCCTTTCTCTCTCCACACTGCAAGCTGTAATTGTTGTGGATCTTTTTAATCACGTTAATTCCTTTGTCTGCACAGAGATTGAAAATTGTTAGCTGATAATTAATATGTCTTTTTAGCATTTAATTAAAAAGTTAACTGCTGTGGTTAAGTGCCAAATAATACCTGAGTACTACACATTTTCATATCCTCTCTGCAAATCAAAAGCCAATCTAAAAGTAAAAACCCACAAGCACTCCTTGGGCTTTGAAACATTTAGAGAATTTAACTTACACTGAGACAAGCTTTCTTTGCACCAAAGCTCAGGACACATCTATGAATTACATCCCTCAAAATTCTTTGGCTTGACTGAAAAATTCACACTTACATTTGGGTATTTTTTTTTTTTTAATGTCTGTTTTAGTGGTACTTTGTTTTTTAGGACAGAAGATCACTCACGCTGTGGAGTAAGTCATATCATGCAGATCTGTGGATAAAAGTCTCAAATTTTCAAAACAATACTTGATATATTTTTGTGACATGGATCATGGTAAAGTTTTTTTGAAACCACTGGCTCCTAGCTCTTGTATGGGAACACAAATTAGACTGTAACACAGGCCTTAGGGCACAGATTTTCAGAGCTGCTTTGTCCCTGAAATACACACAGCCATTAGCTTCTTAATTACAAGGTAAAAATACATACTAATGGGAGTTAAGGCTGTGGAAACTGCTTTTTTTTCCCTACTTTTTCAATTATTTAGTTGGGCAAATTAGCTGATCTGTATGAGTGGCCAGTCACAGTGCAGATCTATGCTTGTTAGATCTATTGCTATCAAGAAGACCAAAGCCTATAATTACAGCATGTTCTCTGTAATGAAGGTCATGTTCTAGATCCCATTCCATTTTCCATATTCAAATATACACATCTTTCTGAAACAAAACCTTCCAATTTGAAATCAGCATCCTTCATTTCAGTTGCAACACAAGCTTCTTTGTCAAAAAGTTTGTGTAAAATTGTTCTATCTCTTTAGAAATTCAAAGAATAAAAAAGAGGCACAGGCTTCACATCAGTGTACTGATCTCAAGTTCTTGGAAACTTCAATTTCTGCAGTCAGAATCAAAATGCAAATCTATTCTGGCACCAATGGAATATAGAACACCTTTCAAGGCACAGTCATATGTTCATTTTCATTTTTTGGGGGGCTTTGATTTGATTTGGATCAAATTTTGAGTGAAAATATGTCAGCCTAAGAAGTTATCTTTCCCTGCACTTTCTGTTTCTATGTCTTCTGGAACAATCCTGCAGCTAGCCATACTTTAATAAAACCTCCCAATTTCCTACACACTTCCAATAGTGGGGTTTTAAAGTGAAGCAAGACTTTGCAATTACTGTTACCGCTAGTGATCAAGATTGAGAGTACAATTAGTTTTTTTTGTCATGCATTTGCAACATATGAATCTTCAATTAGGCTTCGATCACACTAGTGGGGAAGAGCTGCTATTGGTCTTCTTGCACAGGTGAAACTCCTTGGAAGTATGTGAGCAGTTCTGCTTCAGAAGCCAGTTCAGATGCTCTTCTCCATGTTAATTCTTTCAGGTAAGTGGGAGTAAGAAACAGTGAAATTGTAGTCATATGCCAGCAGACAAGATTGAATGCATAGCAAGTGCAGACATGATGAACAAGAAGGTGGTGTTTTAATAGTCAATTTTCAGAATATAACAACTCTTGAAAATAGAATAGCTTAGAACATTTTCTCTATTTAGAAGTGTCACTGCTTAGCTGTTCACTTAAATAAAAACTGAGCTGTGGTGTACCTTTAAGGTAAAGTATTACCAGAGGCTGGAAAGACTTTCAGCTAAGGGGTAACTCAAAATCAAAACCTGGTGCCATCACATAAGATAAATGACAGAACAGGAATACTAGAGGTATCTTTATTCAAAGCTCCTCCTGAGACGTTCAGCTTGCTACTGCATTGCCAGAACACAAGGAATGTTAAACTAAGCTGGCTCATATATTATCATGTCAGAACTCAGTCCGCACCCAGGATTAGAACGGATCTGTGTGTCTGTGTGTGTAGGCTCAAGGGCTATGAAGTTCAGAAGATCTACACTAAAAACAAGGTGAGGCATGTAGCATTTCAACCCTTCGTTTATCTCTGGGTTGCTTTAACTGTCTGTGGAAATTTTCTCCAGGGTATGATAAACAAATCTGGAAGGCGGTGAAGAAAGCTTGGGTCAGCTGGGAGAAGGGAGTCCTCTGCCCACCAAGAACCTGCTGATAGCATCTTGTGCAGCTAGTACTGCAACTGCATGCTGGAGTACACGCAAGTAAAGGGGATACTGCATGCAGGGCACTGCCATCACCATCAGCATCATTGCTCTAGAAGAATGCTCTATTTGAAGAAAATAAACTCAGCACCAGGTTAGGAACTGCCATTTAACACAGCGCCCTGAGAAGCGAGAGACTTCCATTCTCCTCCGTGTTTTCTACCATGAAGAGGGGAAAGGTATGGGGGCAAGGTATGTAAGGATCAGCTGAGGCCCCTCGCTGTGCTCAGCCCAGAGCAGACAAGCTGAGGGAACAGCATGGAGCTGTGTCAGGGGAGGGCAGCTGGGGGTCAGGGAAAGGGTCTGCACCACAGGGCAGTGGGCGTGGAATGGGATGCACAGGGCTGTGGACACGGCCACCAGTGATGGAGCTCACAGAGCGTTGGGACAGTGCTCTCAGACACAGGGTGTGAATTTTGGGTGGTTCTGTGTGGTTGGACTCAATGATCCTCGAGATTTGCTTCCAACTCAAGATACTCTGATTCTATGAACTGTGTCTCTTCTAGCTAATGTCAGCAGCTAATTCCTCAAAATACCAGCTCTCATTGCCCCTGCTCCCAGGTCTTGAACTGGGACTGCAGGACATCCTCCACTGTCTGGGTGCTGAGGCCCATTGTGCCTCTGGGCTTCCTTGGGTGCAGCTCAGTGTGCTCTGCAGAGGATCCCTCTTGGAGGCTATAAACTCCTCAAGGCAGGCCAGAAAATAAAAACATTTTATGTTTCCCCACCGAGTCTAGTGCAAAGAGCCTTCTCTGTTCACATGCTTCTGTGTGCACTGTGGAGTACAGCCTGAATTACAGCAGTGAGATTTTCTGCTTGGATACGACATGTATATTTTGATGATGAGAGAGACCAGCTCTCAGACAGAAATCCATTGTTATGTCATACCTCACCAGCACACGTTCTTCATGCAGTTACAAAATAAGCATATACTGCTTGCCACCCAGACGGCTAACTGGCAACTGCTGCTGGCAGTGGCCATACCTGGGGAGGACATGTGCTGGTGTATAAGTATGGCCCACCTCACTGTCGTACTGCTCTTTGCTGGGCTCTCACAGGACTGAATGAGCAAATATACAGAAGGAAAGGTAGCTGATCCTGTTTGGGCATGATACAAGCAGAGACTGTGCCACACTCCCAGGATGTTTGTTTCCCCACCGAGGTAAGCAGCAAGAGAATTTCAGATCCAGCCTTATTCTCCTCTAAACAGCAGGGCTCTTAGCAATGTCAGTGGAAGCTGAAAATGTTTTCTTTTAGCTGTCTCTGTCACCTACTGAGTGTTTGTGAGCCCGCTGGTCAGAAATAACCCCTTGAGCACACAAGAATACCAATGGTATTCTTGTCAGAATATGGATACTAATGCAATGCACCAATGACTGCCTTTCTTGGAAAATGTTGTCACATAACTCAAAGCTGCTTTTGGGGCTTCTCCATTTTTACTCTGGATACTCACACCATAGTGACACTTCTGAAGCAGCAGAACAAGCTGCTATTCATGCAATAAACTCCCACCTTGCTTATTGCCCACTTGGTATGCTCACAACAAGACCTGGGATAATTTACCTGAGTTCTGTAAAATGCCAGATGTCAGGGGAGGTGAAGACAGTATTTTAAAATAGGGTCTTTCCCCTCATTTGCTATAGAAAATAACAGGAAAAACCTATTAAAAAAAAAAAATAAAATAATTTTAAAAAATTAAAAAATCCTGCAACATTTTGATCCCTAGTTGTAAATCATAGAATCATAGAATGGCTTAGGTTGAAGGGGACCTCAAAGCCCACCCAGTTCCACGCACCAGCTCAGGCTGCCCAGGGCCCCATCCGACCTGGCCTTGAGCACTTCCAGGCACGGGGCACCACAGCTTCTCTGGGCAGCTGTGCCAGCGCCTCACTGCCTCCAAGGAAAGGATTTCTTCCTAACATCTAGCCTAAATCTCCCTTCTTTTAGTTTAAAGACACTCCCCCTCATCCTATGACTATCTACCTCAGTAAAATGTTACTCCCCCTCCTGCTTATAGGTTTCCCTTGAGTTCTGGAAGGTTGCAGTGAGGCAAGGCAAAGGGGCCTTCCATAAAGGCATTGCAAAATCTCTTCCACTGCCTCCATCCAGATGAGCCCTGGATGTGGATTTTGACACAGAAGCTGTTGGTAGGCTGTGGAAAGGCTGACAATCTTCTTGGGCTCTTCAAAGTGCTACTTTAACTTTTTTTTTTTTTTTTTTTTAAATCCATTTAAGAGAAATTTGAGGGATTTAAATGCATTCTCGAAGCAAATTGAATCTATATTTCTTCACAGATACATGAGTCAGAGCATCTGAACGTGTATTGCCAAATATAGGCATTGTGCTACATCAGAAGATGGATGCTGGAGGATAACTGCATAATTTCCAAAGTTTTGTTTTATTATCTTTTCATTTTTGTCAAGCAAATGACAGAGAACACTCTTTTCCATCCCTCCAGGAAGGCTGTCTGACAAAGACACACTGTATGTTTTAAGAGAAAAGGCAGCACGATTCATGTTGTGACTGTCTGAAGTCTGCCATAGGGATGGAGTTAGGTGGGGGACACAGTGGCCATGACACTTCGGTGTCCCATTGGGACTGAGCACGGGATCCCACATTTTCAGCACCTCCAGCACACACCTGAAAGGTGGCAGAAATGGGTGGAGAAATCCACTCTCAGACCCTGGGCTGAAAGATCTGCCTCCCAAATGCGCGACCACAGGATGAGGCAAAGGGACGCAGATCCCCCGTTTGCCGCGGACGAGCGTCCACGTTCAACTCCCTCTCAGCGCGTTCTCCGCCCTCCGCCATTTTCCCCCTTTTGCCCGTAGCTCCGCAACCGCCCGCCAGGGGGAGCCGCGGCTCCTCGGATGAGGGGTGCGGGGGCTCGGCGCGGCCGAAGGCACTCATTGGCTGCGGCTGGGCGGGCCGGGCGCGGGGCGCCGCTTCTTAAAGGGCTGCGCGGGGCGGCGGGTGTGCGGTGCCGGGCGGGTGCTGCCGTTTAGGGGTGCGGGCGGGTGTGTGCGTGCGGGGCTGCCGGGCGAGATGAGCGAGGTGGGTGAGCGGCCGCTGGGCGCGGGCATTGGGAGGGTAAAGGGGAGCCCTGCTGCTCTTAGGAAGTGGGAGGGAGGGTGGGACGGGGGGTCTGCGGGTGCGGGAGGCGTTGAGCGTTAGTACTTTCCTAAGGTCAGGTGGGGAGGGCAGGGTGCTTCTGTTGCGGCTGAGCTGAGAGGTGTTTGTTGGCTGTGTGCGGGGTCTGGAGCTCGTAGCTTCTGTAAAGCTGTATTTAATGAGTCTCTACAGGTGTGTGTGTGTGCCTTCAAAGCGAGAGGTGTTGCCTTGTTTTGTGCTTTGAAGGACTGTGTGCTCTGGTGGAGAATTTGTAAACCAGAGTTTAAAGGTGTTTGCAGTGCTTTTCCCTGTGTGGAATCATCATAGAACAAATTGTGCGGGAGCCAGATGTGGGAGCTCATGGAAAAAATGACATCTCTGTAGTCTGATGCTAATGTGAACTTCATAAAATCTGACCTGGGAAGGATAATTAAGGAAAAGAATGTAGATACTTTTATAGCCTGGGAAGGTTGCTGCCTGTTTGTAAGTAAATAAGCTGTTTTAGGAGAAATATTCTGGGGGCAAACCAGTCAGTCAAGTGCCAGCCAGAGTCAGCTTGCAGCATCCCAAATTCTCCATTGCACTTTCCCTTGGGGATGAGTAGTGATATCTGTAATTACACCTCACCCAAGCGCCTGTTTCTGGAGGCTATTTCCTGTTACAAAATACCTGCCGCTTCTCTAACAATTGGCTATTCCTGTCCTAGCAACACAAGTAAAGCAAAAAGGAGCACCGAATTAGTTTCTGACTAGCTGATGTGCAGCTATAATACTTTGGTGCTCTCTTAGGTAAAAGACTTGAGGTGAGGACCTGAGAGATAGTTATGAGGAGAAACATTTTAGCTTGCTGGTCAGGCAAGTGGGAAAAGCAGAGAGAAACCTCATTGTGCTTTCCTGCTGCTTGCAGGGATCTGACAGCCCAAGAGTACTTGCACCATGCTTTCTGTGACCTCTCCCTATCGCTGCCTGCATTTGAATTCACTGGGTTGAGTCCATGCTGTAGCCTTTTAAAGTAACTACATGTTTGCCACACACACTGGCTGCTCCTTTAAGGTGATGTTTGGGGAGAAATTCTCTGGTGAAGAGGAATGGTTGAATGATCCTGCTATACTGACTGCAACTGTGCAAGGCACTCTTACGTTATATTCATGTGCTAGGATGTACTTGTTCAGTAATTTCCCTTTCATAGTTTGAAGTATTATTGCTTGCTTTGTACAAAGTGTGTCCTGATGAACATTAAGATCACTCTTAATGCCACCATAGGGGTTCTTTATTCATATTAAGTTTCCTGGTGCCTCACAGAGCAGTATTTCTAGCACACCTTCAAAGCTAGAAATGTTATCTTTCTATGATTCTTAAGTGCAATCAATATCTTCAGTCCTACTGTCACTCAACAGATAATACTGGAGCATTTATCACCCACAGCTATACTGAATGAAAGCCAACAGTCAAAAGAATATTCTTTTTCCAAAAGACAGATAGGAACAACTGGACCAGCCCAAACCACCCCAGTTCAGAAGGCTGCTTAAAAGCAGAGGCAAAAAAAAGATTAGAAAGCAAGCTCTTTAAACATCTGTTTGGATGGGGGTCTTGCTGGATTTCAGTTGTAATGCTGTAACTGAATTTTTTTTTATTTTCTTTGTCCTAATCTGACAGAGAATCTGAGGACAGTGATTAAAAAAGGTTCATCTTGAGCCCCGAAAAGATTATTTCAAAGTGGTGTTGAGATGGCTGAAAGCTTATGTTTGTAATTGGTAGTATTTGAGTGGAGCTTAAAATGCAGTGGTAGCAAATTCTGAAGAAAGCTTTCAGATCCTTTGGAAGTTATTTCTTGAGGTTTTTTTTACGTGGCTTCTTATTTTACTGCATCAAGCAAAATTAACTTAGTTCCTGTTTATGTGATTACCACTCTCCTGATGGGGAAAGCTTCATCGTGATGGAGGAAGCAGCCATTAATCTGACTGTAGTATTCCTTTATTTTCTAGCAGCTAACTTTTTTTTCAGTGAGAAAAGAACTCTGCAGGAAAATCTTGATCTGCAATTAGTCAAAAAAAAAAATGTATTTAATTTAAAATGTATTCTGATTGCTGGGCAAAGATCTGGCGTTGTAACTCCAGGGAACTTAAGGTATAAGGGTTTGCCCGGTTGGATCATGGAAGTGTCCAAATGTATTTCTTGCTGGATGCTTTTTGGTTTTAGCAGGAGATAGTTCATTATGTACTGAAATGTGTTTTTAGGTGTTGAAGTAACTTTGCAAATCTATTCCCGAGTAATTGAGGAGCCTTTCCTCTAGATCTATAGTAGATTTATTCCTTCAACTTCAATGAGCTTGGAGAGAATGGGCAAGCTGTTCAGATTTGGCTGCTGCCATACAGCATCTATGAGACAGATGCAACTGTTCTTCCATTAAAGATCTCTGGTCACCTAGGATGAACTGGGGGAAGTCATCTTGGGTGTTGGTTCACAGAAGAATGCCAAATAGCTATATACACTTGCTAGTGAGCCTTTAAGCTTAAACCTCACCTCAAAGAGTCTGTCAGCTTATCAGTGGAGTAACTATCTGACATGCTGAGTTTGTCAGGCCATGCAGGCAGTATTCCTATGGTGTGAAGGCTTGCAAGAAGCTTTTTTAACTTCATACAAATATTTTTACAGCAGTCACTGCCACTCTTTCCTTCTGTGTTGAATGGCTCTGGTTTTTAGGGATCAGTCTTAATCTTAGAGTTTGACTGTAGAGTGCTTAGGTCTCTTAGCTGGGCTTGGAATACAAAGAATTCCAGCTGTTGTTTCTCTCTGGAGCTGCAGCAAGCTCATTCCTGTTGTCTTATGGCTCTTTAATTTGGCACCAACTGCTATCTTGTGCCCACCTCTGGGAGAATATGAAGGGTACATGATTGTGTTACCTGTAAAGGGGATGTGCTGGGTATTTCTGGCTCATCAGCTCAAATCTTGTGGGGAATGCCAAGCAGCTTCCAGCTACAGCCCAGAGTACTTAATCTGTATAATTTGGAGCTCAGATTACCTTCAGATAGTTATGCAACAGTTGCGTTGGGAAGATGTTGACTTCACTAGAAATATGATATGCCTAACACGGAGGTCAAAGGCTTGTCCTGAAACTTGAACTTCATCAGTCCTTGGAGTGAGAGGAGATGCCTTATAACCAAGGCCACTAACCTCATGGTGTGGGTATGTTTCCAGTCTGCTAGAGCAACATGGGATGTCTGCTTCCTTATAGGTTGAAAAAGGCTCTGGGATGCCTTTCCATCACTTCAGTCAAGTACCCTAGCCAGGAGGCTGTTACAGAAGGAGAGTAATGTAGCCAAGAATGGAACTTCTGGCATAAGTGCTGGTTTCTGCCTGAAACTGTAACTGTTTCAGGTAGTTAAGTGGGAAAGCTGAAACTGGTTCATGTATTGCTTTCCCAAATTCAGTTCAATATTCCATAGAAACTGGGCTAAACTGTTGATACCTTGAGTCTCGGAACTAGTTGTATTTAAGCACTGAAGTGGTGTTTCCAACATCAATAATCCTGATGGGAATAAATCAGAGAGATGTTTTTTATTGGGGGGAAAATATGCCATGTTTGCTCAAGGGAGCTACCGTACTCTTATGTGGTTATTGCAATCTAGGTTGTGGAGGGGGCTGGTGTCTTAGCAAGCAGACCTTTTGCAAAAGGACGAGGGGGTGGGGATGTGATGATGATGACAGTGCCTTTTTGTTCAGATACTGCAGTGATCCTCTACTTCTGAACTATCAGTTTCGCTGAGGTTGTACCCACAATAGGTGCACAGCTGCATAGATCTAAAGTGCAGCTAGAATGTGGCAGGCTGGAGGGAAGAAATTGTGCAGCTGTTGTAGGATAGGGATGGGACTGAAGGTGTGTGAACACTTTTTTATCTCAAATTTGCTTACTAGCTGTGTAGTAAATTACTTCTCAAAAGAGGAGGAAGGAGAACAAGTTTTTTTTTTTTTTTTTTTAATTTATCACTTTGCCTGCTCTTCCCCTGATGTGCTTTCAGTGGAATCAGGCATCTTCTCAAACAGCACTTATGAATGAAGTTGAAAGCTAATCTTAGTTTGGTGAAGGTGGTACAGGTCAGAAAGAAGCTTGTTTTTTTTCCAGTGTGTACAATGCTAACAGATTAAAAGAATGCTCTTATAGGGGACAGTTGGCTTCAGAAGTGTGCTTCGAGATATTATTTCTTTGTTAAAGAGTAACTTCTCCTGTTTTACAAATACAGAGGTTTTCATTTGAACTGCATCCACCACTTCAATAGGAAAATTAAGAGTATAATTTCAGGCTCCAAAGGCATGTAACATATTAATATGTCCCTACAATTCTAATGTATCATCAAGCTTACAAGGATTGTCTTTCCACCATTTCTATACTGACTTGGTCAGGCTTGTGATGAAATAAGGTATATGGTCAATGTCTGCTGTTATTTGTCTTATTTTCCAAGTGTATGAAATAAAAAGTATGTCAGTGTTTGTTTTCTTTTTCTGTAATAACAGTACAAAATAACTTATAATAGAGTGGCTAGTCCTAGACATTGGGTGTGTAAATCATGTGATGCTCACTGCTTGGTTGAAGAGGGCTGAGAGAAGGCTGTGGGCATCAGAGGAAAGCTATGCCTTTCTTTATCCTGTCAGTTGCAGTGGAGCTTTAAAATCACAGGGCCATGCAACACTTTATTCTCTGTGAGGCATAGGATCCTTTAATAAAGATGAATAACAGCCTCTCTTTTTCTAAGAAAAGGTGTTCTGTTTCTTTTTTTCTCAGTTGTTTAGACACTAGTTTAACAAAAATAGACATGCCAAATAAATAGAAACTAGGTGAAATCATAACTAACATTCTTTGTCCCTTTACTTTTCCATCTACTTTTAATAATGGCAATCATTCTTTATTTCTCTTATGGAAACAAATGGAGGAGACAGATCAGGTAGACTACTTGTCTCTTCTCAAGAAAAGAAATGACAGTCTTTGGAATGGGCTCAGAGCAAGCAACTGCAGAAGAGTTGTAATTGTGAAACTTGCTTTAACGACAGGGCTGGGGAGAAATAACTCAATTTATCCTTGCTCTCCATTTTTCTTCCCACCTTCCATGTAAAAGTGTATGGAATAAGTGTTGCATTGGCCAGTCCTTCAGCTGTTATTTTCTCACCTGATCAATTCATGTCAAGTGATACATACCCTTATTTATGAGCAACATGAAACTTGGAGGAAGAAGCACAAGTTCAGTCAGAAGTGAAAATTGCCTACATGCCTTGAATATTATTTACAGCTGAGCTGTCTCTCCTCTTAAAGAGAAAAGTATTATTTTGCAGACATTGACTTTTGCTACCTTATCACCTTAGTATGCAGAGCATGAAACATGACCCAGAATGGAGGTGTACCTTATACTGTGAGGATGGTGAAGATAGACTGAATGATGATAGAATGCTTTTGTTGAAGTGATAGTAAAACCCAAAAAAGGGATGGGGGATGGAGGTGGGGGAGGGAAGCTATTGAAGGTGGTATCCTTCTGACTTCAAACTGTAAAGATGACCAGATTAGAGACTGCTGAATCTTGTACTTGATCATTGTGTTAAATCTGCAGGTTCATTGGTTGATACTTGGCTGAACATGAGCCAGCAGTGTGCCCAGGTGACCAGGAAGGCCAATGGCATCCTGGCTTGTAGCAGCAATAGTGTGGTCAACAGGAGCAGGAAGGTGATTGTCCCTCAGAACTGTACTCAGTTCTGTGAGGCTGCACCTCGAGTGCTGTGTTCAGTTTTGTGCCCCTCACTACAAGAAAGACATTGCCCTTTCCTGGACACATTCCAGGGCCTCAGTGAAGCTGTGAGGAATCTGGAGCACAAGTCTTATGGGGAGTGGCTGAGGGAACTGGGGTTGTTTAGTCTGGAGAAGAGGAGGTTCAAGGGAGACATTATTGCTTTCTATGACTTCCTGAAGGGAGGGTATAGCAAGATAAGAATAATGGTCTTCTACCATGTAACTAGCTAGAGGGAATTAGGTTGTCTCAGGGAAATTCAGGTTGAATGCTAGGGAAAAATGTCTTCTCTGAAATCTCTGAAAGAGTGGTTAGGCACTGGAACAGACTCCCTAGGGAGGTGGTGATGTCACCAGCCCTGAAGGTGTTCAAGAAGCATTTAGATGCCGTACTGAGGGACATGGTTTGTATGGATGATATGTGGATGTGTGATATATGGATGGTTGGACTAGATGATCTTGGAGGTCTTTTCCAACCTTGGTAATTCTGTGATTCCCTAAAGTGTGGAGAGGGAGTGCTAGCTATGGCAGGATGTGTGGTAATGTTTATTTAGTGTCACAAGCAGGGTCTTGGTGTCTAATGGCCTGGCAGGAGGTATGAGCAGCTTTATTTGCTGCTCTTTAGTTAGCTCATTTGATTCCAGTTACTCAATAGAGCCAGCAGGACTAGGGAAGCCAGTGTAGAATAACCAGATAAATGGGTGTCCTGGTTTTAGTTGGAACAGAGTCTATTTTCTTCATTGTGTCTAGTATGATGCTATGTTTTGGCTATAGGAGAAAAGCAGTGTTGATAATACACCAGTGTTTTAGGTCTTGCTGAGCAGTGCTGTATGGAACCAACAGCTGCACAAGGAGCTGGGAAGAGACAGAACCAGGACAGATGTCTGGAACTGGCTTAAGGGATATTCTGTCTCATAGGATCAGAGAATGGCTTGGGTTGAAAGGGACCTCAAGGATCATCAAGGTCCACCTTCCCTCCCCCCCGCCACATCCAGGGCCACCAACCTTCCCATTTAATACTAGACCAGGCTGCCTAGTGCCCCATGCAACCTGGCCTTACCCACCTCCAGGGACGGGGCATCTACAGCCTCTCTGGGCAGCCTCTGCCAGCACCTCACTACTCACAGTAAAGAACTTCCCCCTGACATCCAATCTAAATCTTCTCTACTCAACTTAAAACCATTTCCCCTTGTGCTGCTGTTATCTACCCTTGTAAAGAGTTGACTCCCCTCCTGTTTGTAGGCTCCCTTCAGGTACTGGCAGGCTGCAATGAGGTCACTCTGCAGCCTTTTCTTATATCATCATGCAAAACTGTAAAACTGGGAAGTTGGCTGGGTGGGCTGTTTCTGCTCAGGGACTGACTGGGCATTACTCAGTGGGTGGTGAGTGATTGTGTTGTGCATTGCTTATTCTGTTTAAAAGAAATACATATTTTATGAGATATAATCACAATTATTTCTCTTCATTTTCTGTCTTATTTAATAACCTTTATCTCAACTTGTATGAGTTTTACAATTTTTTTTCTGAATTTCTCCCCCATTTTACTTGAGGGCTGGGGGACTAAGTGAATGGCTGTGTGGTGCTTAGCCACCTACTGATTTAAACCACAACAATGGGAACCAAGTGTTCAAGTTCTAATGATTTAAACTCAAAGGCTGTATGCTGCTGCACCTGATTGGGGAAGATTGTGTCTTGGTTCACAGCACAAAATGACTACACTAAAAATGGGGAAGAGTGAAGAGCTGCAGGAAGCCTGGCTGGTTGTTTTGCTCTGGTGTAGAAGTATTTGTGGGAATTATGTCATCATTGTGTGTTATGTCATCCCCAGAAAAGACGCAGTTCAGAAATGCCCAAGCAAGCACTGATCAGGCTTATATCCTCGGAAGTAGGACAACTCTCAGTGTAACATTATGCTACAGGTTTTTAATCTTGTCAAGAGTTAGTAGGCTCTTTCCATGCAAATTGGTGGCTCTTTCCAAGCTGAACCTATTAGCATGCAAGATATTAAGGAAGAACAGTGCTTTATGAGTGTGTTTTTATTGATACAGTTATACTCTCCCACAAAAAAAAAAAGGTTGGCTTTAGTGTTTCTGAGCCAGACTCATTCAACTGAGTCATGTCTGGCAAGTCAAACAACTTGACAGGCTGCTTTGCCTTTATGTCTCCACGAAGAGCCTGTGTGCATTTCAGCATAGCCCTGAATAGGCACTAGGATTAAGTTGGATTAGTGAGAGGAAAGAGTGCCCTCTTCTATGAGAGAGCAGGGGAACTGGGTTTTGAATGTGCAAGATAGACTTCCCTTCAAAAGGGTCTAAACAATGCATCGTACAGGTGAACGCAGGTCCTAATGTAACTGCAGTGTAGTAGTTGGTAATGGAGAGTAGCTGGCCTGAAATGAACCAAAGCATGTAGCTAAAAATGAAAACATTTGAAGTGCTCAAATCCCAAGTCTTGGGTGAGGCAGTAGGGAGAGGTGCATAGGCAGAAAAATAATCCAAATTTAAAAATCACAAGTATGTCTTTCATTTGATTTCTAGTGCTTTTTAGTCTCTAGTTCCTGTGTTCCATGCTGTCTTTTTTTCTTTATAAAAAATAAGCTTTTTCAAATCTCAAGGACTAAATACTAAGTATTTTGGTTGTTGAATTTCTAAGCACAGTTTCAAAACTAGTTTGAAATACCATGAACAATATCTTTTATTGGAACTTGAGAGATACCTTGTGGTGTTCTGGAATGAAATCTGAGCAGCACTGAAAACCAATTCCTAAAGTTCCAAACATATTTTAGTGGAATGTGAGGTGAAGGAATACGGAAGATGGAAACTGCTGCAAAATAAAGCATCAACTTGATTGGAAGGAGGAGGAAAAGCAGACTAGGCAAATGGAGGTAGCTGGGCAAACAGGTTTCTGCAGATTACGTGGTGGAAAAATAAGATGTGAGGTTTCGTAGCTGCTTTGTACGTATCACTGCTCCACTTAGATCTGACAGATGCATACTCATCACTTAAAGAGAGAACAAGCACATTGTTGGCTTGGCACACATTTAAACTACATGTGCCAGCACACGTGTGCTGCAGTTTAAGCAGGCCAGCCAAATGCCTAAGGCAGGCTGACTTCATGCCAATTTTAATTGGCCAGTCAGACTTGGCTAGCTATCACTTCAGCTTATTTCCCAAGCTATGGCACAGCATTAGCACCCAAGCCAAGCTGAATGCGTCTCTACAGAAAGGCTGCAGGAGACCCTCAACTTGTTTCACAAGGATTTTGTTCTGAGTTCTGCCTTCTATTCCTTGCTTTGAGTAGAAGCTTGGTGTATTTTCACCCTGGAGCTGGTTAAAGGGATGGATCTGCATATGCAGAAACAATTGGCTAAGGATCTAGCATTACTCTTGTAAATTGTGGGAAAAAAAATGAGAGTTACAAATCCAAATTCTAACAATATCTCTTGTGGTCATATCATATAAGCCTTTAAAATTAATAGATGTTTTCATCAGACTGCAACATCAGACAGTGCACAGCTGGATCTAAGTGAATGCTGTAATCTGCTTTCTGTGTGAAACTTAGGTCTGTTGGGATATTAACAAAATGAATATGTGGCTTTATTTTCTGGAGGAACATATTCATGTCCTTTTTTAATGACTTTAATGACCTCCTGTGGAGCAGAAAGGCAAAAGCTCGCTTGATCTTGATTTTCAGTACTAATACAGACCGTGAAAGCGGGGCCTCATGATCCTTCTGACTTGTTCTCTCTTTAAGTCTTTCCTGACTACAGGAAAGATCAGGAGAGACTCTCTTCCAGGGAGTGTAGTGGTAAGACAAGGTGAAATGGCTTTGAACAAAAGGAAGGGAGATGTGTATCAGACAATGGGAAGAAGTTCTTTACTGTAAAGTGTGGTGAGGCACTGGCACGGGCTATCCAGAGAAGCTGTGGAGGTCCCATCCCTGGGGGAGACAGAACCCTGGACAGTCTGGCCCGGTGGGAGGTGTCCCTGATCATGGCAAGGAGGTTGGAACTAGATTGTCTTTAAGGTCTGTACAATCCCAAACCAATCTGGTGAGTCTGTCCTTGGAGTCAGGGATGCTGGGAACTACCTACAGCTACACTGGAAATTGCTTTCCTAATTTCTCTGCCACTATTGACATCAAAGCTGATAGTAGCGTTAATTTCACTGAGCAGCTGCAGGGTCCAGAGAGCTTCTGATTTGTGGAAATCCGTGTTTTTCAGCCAGCTCTTAGATGAAGCTAGTGATCTATCTTCTTTTTTTTTCCTCTGCGTTCTATGTGAGCATGTATGAGTGCTGTCCCTGAAGCTTGGCAATCGGTGTGACCTTGTGCATCACCCCATCCATTTTCCTTCTTAGTGTTGTGGGGTTATTTCTAATCACTTGGCTGCTGCTTGGACGCACAGTGCCAAGGCAGCTTTGTTAGGAACTGCATCGCACTGGAAACAAAGCTGTTCCCCCAAAGTCTCAGTGGGTAGCTTTCAATGCATATCTGAACAATAAGGGACAAATTTCTGTCAAGTACAGCCCAATTTCAAGGCAGCTACAGCTGCCAATCCCTGCGTAGGGATGTCCTGGTGGCACAGAGCCAAAGATAACGGGTATGCGTCATCTCTTTGCGCAGCCCCTGGGTAGGGTGTGCTGCCAAGGCTGCAATGTGCTCTCAGTCCAGTGGTTTCCCCTGCTGCTGGAACAGCCCCACAGAAGCTGCTGTCAAAACTGCAAATGGCTCTCGGGCTGCTTGCAGTCACTGTCTGTGACCACAAGGCCTGCCTGGAGGGTTGAGGAGCAAAGTGATGCGTCAACATCCATGTTGCTTCCTCATGCTGTTGTCTTGAAAATCAGAAGGCTTTTCCCTATGGTGGAGGCAGGAAGTTGCTTTGTATAGCAATTTGAAACTGCTGTAATCAATAACTTCTCAAAACCTGGCTGGGCAGTTCTAGAAGGTTGTGGTAACATCTGTTTACCCCAGAAATAAGTAAGGATATGGGAAGAAAGTGAGAAGGAATTTTGTTTGAATTGTACAGCTGGAAAAAAAAAAATGCTAACAGAAAAAACACCCAAACTTCTGCAGTCTGGGAAGATGCGCAGTCTGTTTTAATAATGATAAAGTTGATATGATCAGATATGAAGCAATTTGTCAGTGCAGACTTCTGCCATCAATAACCAAGTTGTCCCTTGAAGACAGCCTCTAACTCAATTACAGCTGGGTTTGTATCTTGGCAAATTAAATTACCCTCAATTTCAGCAGAGTTTGGAGGAATTACATATAAAGTAAATATTTGTTTTAGAAAACCAACACCATCCATAATCAGCTATATCATGCCTGAGCAAAGAGCCTGACCCCTTAATTGGCTTAGTGCATTCTTCCCACCCGAGACTGGAAATATTAAAGGGTACCCATGATGCCCTCTGAATTCAGCACTTTGCCCAGGTCCCCAAGATTCTGATTAACTCCTCGTCAATTGCTACAGTCAGCTGCCATTAACTGTGCCTACATAGCTGGTTAGGGCTTGTAATGGAGGTATACTGTCTGTGTGTGGCTAGACCTCCCTGTCACTGAGCTGCTTTAGTAGTGCCTGGCTGCCTGGTGTTTCTTTGAGGTTGTGCAGCATCACCAGGAGATACAGATCCATGTTGAACTGGTAACTGATTAAATGTTTTGAGATCTATTTAGCAAATAGTATTTCGAATCAGGGGCACTAGAGTATTTACTTTAAAATTTAAAAAATGTAATAATTCCAAATAACTTCTTTTCAGAACACCACGGCTTCCAGATTCTTTTTATCAAGAACTTTTGGTCCATCTGCAGTTTCAGCTTTTTAGGAGAAAGCCAGCTCAGAATAAAATTAGCTGCTGAAATCATTAGGGATTGCAAGGAGATCTTTCTTCTTAGGAGTGTCGTGCAGCAGTGCTGGAACAGATCACCCAGAGAGAGTGTGGATTCTCTGCCCTTGGGACTTGTGAGACCTGACTTGGCAAAGAATTGACAATGTTCTCCTTCAGGGTATTTGTAGGACCAGAGACTTCCAGAGGTCTCTTCCAGCCAATGCTGCCTTGGTACTATTGTTGAAATTCTGCATCCTTCCATCTGTACCCCCTCATTTTTGAGCTAGGGCTTTTTTGAGCATCTTTGCTTTCCTATGGAACAATCTCCTGAGATCATTGCAATTCCCACTGTGTCCAGAGGAATTAAGGAGGAAAAAAAAAAAAAAAAAAAAAAGGAGACTTGAATGTTTCAAAGCAAGTTATGTTTTGGTACTCAGTTCCCAGAATCGAATTGTGGTTCTTCCTCCCCACTTCACAGCCTATTGCCTGTTCTGTTGGACTGATACAAACAATTAAACTCTTCTTACTCTTCTTAAGCTGGATGATTCCTTCTAGTGATTCATTTCAAGACAGCTCTGCAGAAAGATTACTATTATCTGGAATAATCTTAGTGATGCTATTTTCTGTATGGCTTTGCAAGCAATTTCATTTGGACAAATGAGGCCTTGAGGATGGAGAGAATCATCATTATCAACAAAGAATCGTCATAGAATGGCCTGGGTTGAAAAGGACCTGAAAGATTATCTAGTTTCAAACACCCTGCCCGTGGGCAGAGTTGCCTACCACTAGACCAGGCTGCCCAGAACGACATTCAGCCTGGCCTTGAATGCCTCCAGGGATGGGGCATCCACAACTTGGACTGGATCATATTGGGAAGGGGAGTTCTGAAGGCTGGTTTCCTGTCTCAAACTTCCTTTTTGGAACTGTGGTGCCAAATTTAATGCTACCAGTCGATAAGAACTGATAGGATTAAAAAAGGAAGAAACAATCTGAAGAATTCCAGTCATTTTTTGTTTATACTTCACAGTTTAATCTATTTTTATGTAATTGAAATACTCCTCTTGGGTCACCTTGGTATTTCCTATTTATCAATTTGCAGTGTAATTTGTGGATACAGGCATTACCATCCTTGTCCAAATGAGAGCTGAGGTATTTTTTTGTTAGTTGGTGTTTGAAGGCTTATTCCATAGTTAATTTTACCCTGTTTATCTTGTGCTTAACAGAACTTAATGTGCAGTTTAGAGATCTTACAGTACCGCAGTAAGATTCCAACTCTCACTCAAGCAACTAATGCTGCTGAAGTAAACACAAGTACTTGTTCACATGCGAGTTCTCCTGTAAATAAGCCTTGCAGGATCAAGCCCTGTTTCCTGCAGGAAAAAAAAAAAAAGGATTACTTCTCAAGGCTGGCACGGTAATTAACAGGATTTGGGAAATACATTCTTGCAGCTGCTTTCAAAATTAACTTCAAAGATTCCATTAATCCCTGCCTCAGAAAAAAAAAGAAAGTGATTACAAATGTCTTCGGAGAAATATCTACTTAATGTTTTAATTCAGAATATGCTAATAACCTAAATATTAAGGAAGATACCGTTTGTGCTAATTATGTTGATTATGTTTGGCGTTGGTGTAAATATACTGTTTAGAATACTGCATTGAATTTGAATACAAAATCAGCAGGTTTTCAGTGCGTTGATTTATAAATTGCAGCACTGCTTTGGTGAAAGTGGGGCATAGTTCTCCTCTGTGCTATTAGAATCTATAAATACAGCACTGTAAGTGGGTTTCTGCGTCTCTGACAGTGATTCTCTCTGCTCCTTCTTATTAGCTGCCTCCTTCTTCAGCCTGGAATCATACTGGGTGCTAGTGCTGAGGACTCACCTCAAACCTAAAAGCTCTGTCTGGTAAAAAGTGAACTAGCTGCACTTTGCTGATTGAGGCAAATGCCTGAACTCTGCGAACACCCCCATGCTTAAGGCACTCTGTCCATTGGGTGAACTAAGTATTTTATGTAGACTTATTCTTAAGTAGTTTAAATGACTAAAAGGTGCAAGGATGTGAATGCTGAGGTTCAAGTTATATCATTTATAGAAAGATGTAAGGAAATTGCACAGGTAGATGTTTCTGGAGATGCTATATTTCAGTAACTTGGTTCTACCAAGCTGTGACTTCTTGCCTTTTGAAGCTAGGCTTGCCTCTGGGCAAATGGGGGGAGAACAGAACAATCCTGAAATTTGAATCACATCTGTTCATCTCAGCCCAGTTCTGGGATTTTAATGTATAAAAATAGCCATAGGTGATCCTTAAAATTAAGGACAATCAATATCTAGTCAAGTGCAACACTGCTTGACCCATGAAGATAATTACAAAAATAGTCAGAGTGCCAGGGATTGTTTAATTTTGACAGCCGGTATTGAAAGATGAATCCTGGCACTCTTGCTCTGGCAATATTATGCTGCTCTGGCAACACAGGACGGCCAGAGAATAGAAAATTCCCACTGTGCAAAGGGACATGAAGAGGGTGCTACTTAGGTTTCTACTCTATCACAAAGATCTGAGATCCCAGGGTGAGAGCAGGCAGGAAAAAGTGGTAGTCTCCAAAAAGTCACTTCTACCAGAAACTGTTAGTTGTATAAATGACTGTTTTGTACTGAAGTATACATTGATAAATGTTTTTCATTCCTGTTGAGCACTCAAAAGATATAATCTGCAATTTCATGCAAAGATGTGCAAGAAGTCAGCAGGTTCATCAGACTCACTGGTACATTCAGATAAAGTATTGGCTAGATGCTCTGTGTTTGTTGCTGTTACCTTAAATGCGGGCTTCGAAGGACAATTTTATCTCATAAATATTCAGTCTGTGGTGTGGGGAAAAAAGTGGAGAAACTTGTAAAGCTGGCAAGATAAACCAATGAGAAGAGTTTACTTCCAACAGAGTTTTCATAGTGATATTCAAGCTTCTCTGGGACTCTTCAGTTCTGACTGTAAGCGTTCTTTATGTAATTAGTGGGGTTTAACATCAATCTATATCACAGACTGGTGTTGGAAACTTAAAATTGGAGTTAATGTGTGACAGCTTGTGCATGGCTCTCCTGTCATGTACCAAGACACATTCTATTGTTCCCCATTCATCTTCATGCATTTTGATATACAATTCCCAGGAATCTCCAGCAAAGAAGAATTTCACCAACTTACACTGAAATTCCAAATTTGACAGAGTATATCCACTTATTCCAGGTCATAGCCATTTGCTTTTTGCCCCTACTTAAATTTTGGCTCTTCATCTAGTTTCTGACCTATATTAAATTTTTGCTAGAGCTTGAAAGAGGAGCAGTTGCACAATGCCCATTGATTTCAGTTAGTTCCAGATGTCACTTCATCAAAGAACTGTTTTCCTGTGCCATGCATGTGTAATATAGTGATTAACCAGCAACAGCAAATGGTTTCCTCAGTGCCCAATACCTGTTTTTTTTTGTTTTTTTTTTAATTGAATATTTGATCTTTGTTTTCAATAGCAAATTCATACCCAGTATAAAAGAGCATGGAAAACATCATTTTCTCATAATCAGGAATTGCATGTAGTGCACTTGGACTAGAAGTATATGGAAGGTGAGGCTAATTGAAGGATGTAGCTTTGTGTGCTTTCTGTCTTTATTTATATCTAATTTATCACCTTTAGTGTGTAGGAGTGGGCATGCAATTGTAATGTCCTCAAAATCCCACCTAGGGAAAAAAGAGAAAAAGCACTATGAAGTAACTATGCAGTAATGGCGATGTAAGTGTGCTTTGGGATCTTCCTGCACCTATAAGCAAAGTGAGTTCACTTGTGGCTTATTTCATTAGTCCAAACTTCTCTGGTATCTCTAGAGATCAACCGACACTAAATAAAAATCAGCCTAGAACTTTGTTTCTTTTTTTGTTCCTGGATGAAGTCCACACTGACTGCACAGATCTGAAGTACTCAATAGGAGATACCTAGTCCTGTAATCAGTGGGCATCAGCTCAGTGCATTTCCAGGTTGTTCTGCTGCGAAGTAGGAAAACTACAAGCTGTACCTGGAAAACTTGGGAAGTCCTTAAGTGAATACTTACATTGTTTTTATTTGAAGAAAAGTTATAAACTTGTAAGTTACTAAAATATATTTTTCACTACTGTTCTCATTCTAGTGCTTAAGCAGCTGTTTTTGTTAATTAAAGCAGAAAGCTGTGAAAAAAACACCGATAAAATATTTGGATACATCTTATACACTTAACAGAAAATTCTGTATAGAGAACAGATACCAATGATAGCAGCACAAATTAAAGTCTCTCTTGGCATACAGCTGGCTGACCAGATGTGTTTTATGTTGCATTGTACCAACGTGTATTTCCTTCTGTCACACCTGTGCCTTTTCTATTAGAGCAGACCTGGTAGCAAAATGAGGGTTAAGAAACACCCAGGATTTGTGCAGATTTCCCTGCTGTTATCCAGTCGATGAGAACAGAGCATATTAGTAATATACAAAATGTGTCAATGAAATAATTGTGTTTAAAAAAAAAAAAAAACCAACAAAAAAAAAACCTGATTCAAGGCCACACCCGCCATTTCTGATAATAATTTTACAGAAACTTTCCATTGTTTCTATTTTTTTCTTTTATTCTTGAGTTTTTTTTCCCTTTTTCCTTTTTTTTTTTTTTTTTTTTTCCCCTTTTTCCTTTATGTAGAAACAATATACTTTTAAACAACTGCAACCCCTGCTTCACTGGGATGCAGCATGCTATATCATGTGGGCCCTGCAATCAAATGAAGGATAAAACCATTTGACCTATTTGTCAGAGCTTCCTGACAGTCTCATCTCCTGATATTGGGCTTTCCATAGCTCCTCAAAAGTCATTCCTCTGCCTCAAGAAACTTCATAACCAATGCCTGGATACAGTCCCTAATGCTGAGGTGCAAGTGTTGTTGAAAGGGTCCAGAAATCTGAATACAAGAGAGAATGCAACAATGTTTGGGATTGCAGGATAGGTTAGGAGAATGAATAGAAAACCTCACTGCAGTAATTTAATGTTCTTATTGAGAAATCCTTCTGGCTGAAAGCTCACTTTTTGCCCTTAGTTTGTACACCTGGGGACTAATTCTGTAGATTTTACACTACATTAGCGAGCTGCACTGTATGGCACTAAGAATTTAACAGGAAAGTAAACCTATTCTTCTCCTACTGTGGTTCCTGGCAGTAGCCCTTTTTCCTTCATCTTCTGACAAACTGGGAGTGACTTTGATTTTTGGAGACATTTTTAATGATGTGCCTTTGATGTTCAGCAAAACCACTGAGTTAAAAATTAATATAGCCCCAAGCAGTCATAAACTATGTTTCCTCCTACGCAACGTAGCAACAAAACTGTTTATCCTGTTTTACTGGATGATCGTTATGGCTTTAGACTCATGTTCATTTTGGCTCAGATGTTTCCTCTTCAATACCCAATGGACAGTTTGTTCAGTGCTTCTATCCTAGTCCTTGCCTTACAGAATCTGGGGAACTTCAGAAGCTTTGAGTGATGGAAGATGGCTATGAGTTACAGGAAGCAAAAGGATTAGACTACTTTTAGCTTTTAAAAGATGGTCAGCAACTTGGGGATTGCTTGTTTAAAAACAAAGCTCAGAAATTAGTACTATTTTTTTTCCTATTTCGATGTTATTGATTTCATTTGTTGGCTTTGAGGACAGTATCTATTACACCAGCTTTTGAAGGGCTTTAATCCATTGCTTCTTGAAGATACTCCTCCTCATGTTCAGTCCTTTGTTTGGAATGATATTGGAAACCTAAGCCTTGTTTGCTACCTGTGGTAGCATCATGAAAGGTGAAGAAGGAAGCAAGAGGCTAATGCTAATAGTATCAGCATCTTGAAAATGTGTTGGTTTTTTTCTGTTTGTTTGTTTGTCTGTTTTTAATAGGGCCAGTGAATGTATTGAAGTAAAATACTGAGGGGTTTGCAAGTGGATGAATATGTTGTATATGGCTTTTTCCAACACAGTTGCAATGCCTTGTTAACAAGAAACTGATTCTCTTTCTCAAATCCATTGGTCTTTTTTGGAATACAGCACAGTGCTTGTAGATGAAATTACGTATGCAGCACAGAAGGAAGTACTAACAGAAGCTTGTTTAAGAGACTTTGAAGCTTTATTCTATGTCTAATGGTCCCCAAACAAGCTTTATGTATTTAGTCTGATTTTAACTTAGAAAACAATTTTGACCTCATGAACAGAAAATATCTTCAGTAACTGAAGCTGAGATTTCATTCATTTTCTTTATCAGAACTTTCCCCTCTCCCAAAGGGGAAATCCTGAGACATGAAATGCGTGCTTCCCTATTCCAGCACTGCATCAGCAGCAGACCAAACCTGACAGGTATAGCCTGGGGAGGAAAGAGAACTCTTCATAACAGCTAGGCAGCAGTCTGAAATACTCAGAAAGAACATCTAAAAAAAAAAGGCATTTAAAAGTAAATTTTTAGAAAAAGTAATATAGTTACTGGATTTTTACCTTCTAGAAATTGGTATTTTATTTTTTGGGAGGTCCCGATAAATTTACACTGAAATCTTGTTTCAAATAGGGATTGAAATTGAAATATTGATGTATTAACAAAGCTTAATTTAAAGGCATAAATGTTAATGTCTTCAGCAAAACTGGCTTCTGGGTGGATTTAGTGACTTATGGCTATTGTGAAGTTATACTTTCACATTCAAAAAAAAATAAAATAAAATGCCCTTTAGGATCTTTTTTTTTCTTTTTTTTTTTGCATTATTAGCCTAAAGTTTTCTTTCCTGTTGTAGACTGTGAAGCTCCAGGGAGAAACAAAAATATATTTCCATTGCATGGGATGGTAGCTATGGACTCAAAGTTGTTTTCTGTAGGGATTCTGTCTCATTGCACAGTGTGAGATGAGGCAAAGGCAGTGGAACAGAGCCATGCACTGAAGTCTGCCACAGGGAGGAAGATGAGAAACCTCACCATGGGCATGTGGATGCACGATAGACCATATGTAGCTTTTTGCTGTCCTCCTGAGGGGTTTGAAGAACTTCTTTCTCCCTCTGGCTTTATATAATGAGAGTTAAGAGTAAACATGAAGGTTTTGTACTTACATCATGAATACTCTGAGAAGACAAACACAGTGGGAAATGAAAGACAGACACTAGAGGAGTTTTTAATCAGCAGTCCTGATTTTAATTTTAATACTGCTCTGCAGTAAATACCTGAGGATAAGTATGCCTGTATGATTTTTCATAACAGGATGAGTATGATTGTCCATTTTTTAGTGCAAACCAAGTGGTTTGCAATGCTGCTGCAGTTGTTAACTTTCCTGATGCGTGAAGATATGTTACCCCTGAATGCAACTAGATTTATTCACTGTAAACTTCATATTCCTGGTTTTTCACATGGACAGCCCTAGAGGATGGATTTTTTTAATCTGTTTCAGTAATATTTATAAGTATAAATAATTTTGCGTAAGGAATGCAAATTTTACCAAACAAGTGTATTAAGCACCTTAATTCTACCTGTGAGATGCTCCCTCTGAAGGATGCAGTATAGAGTTGTTTGTTTTTTTTCTTGAGTAGCCATTCCTAAGCTAGTAAATTATATAAGTGCAACCACGCTAATACAGCTTTGCCATGGTGAATATCTGCTTGGGCTGCACTGGCATTTGCTATAAGTCACTTAGTGTTTATTCACAGTATTTCGCATGGAATGTCATGAAGGTGTTCTTTAGTCTGAGTTGAAGAGGGAAGTTCCATCTGTGTTTGAGGACAAAATGGGAAGTCTGACCAATGTCAAAAGAATCCCACAAATGGAGGCATGGCAGAGACCCGAGGGAATGTTCTACTGTGGCTCATACCTTTGCACTGTTTTAACCTGACTACACATAGCCCATCACTAGCAGGTGATAACAGTGTACAATTACACACATATTTACATAGCTGTGCCTAGATGGTACCAAGTGTTACTATTTTGACTGCTGTTTTTTCTAAACAGCATCGTAAGAGGGTGAGTGACTATCCAAGAGATTGAAGGGAAATCTATCTGTAACTGCTAGCAGTTCCAAGGTGACAATCCAAGTTTGTTCTAACTGCTTTTTCTTTCCCTCTTCTACCAGAGACAAGGAACCGGAGCTACAAATGGAAAAGATAAGACATCTGGTGAGAATGGTAAGTGTAAGCTATATTTCTTCATGGAGAATATAGAGCCAATTAAATAGATATTGATATTTACTGTAATGACAGATGTCAGACAGCATCAGTCTTGTTTTTTTTTTTCCTCTGACCTTTTGCACATTTTTGAAAAACTCTAAGGGCTTCATGGGATTGTGTCATTGTGTCCTTTGTATATTCAAACCATGTATTTAAGTAAAGATTTGCTCCTGAGTTCACACTACTTAAATCAAATATTAGAAATCATCACAGATGCAAATGAGGCAAGGACAAGACAGTGTTTGGTATGTGAGAAAAGAACAGAAGAGAGAAGATTAAACATTATAAGTAGTTGCTACATGAATAAGGTATACAAAAGTAAATAATTACAAAGACTTTGTCCATAAACATAATTTTTGTGGTCTGATTAATTCCACCTAACTTTAGGCTGATAACTGAGGTACTAAAGTTAGAAGCCACTTGCACAGAGCTCATCTGAGAGTTGATGGAGAGAGGATGTGAATGGGCAAACGCATGCTGCACTGTTCAAGGGGGCAAGTTGTGTTTTTGGCCCCTAACAAAGGGGCAAGCAGAAGCCAATTCCTACTCCACAAATTGTGCAAAAGATTCTATCCAGAAAATGTTTTCTTGTTGTTTGCTTTTAAAAAAAGAAGAAAACCAGCTGAATTTTCAGTAAAAACATTTGTATTTAGTTGAGAACTGATTTTATTTCCTATAGGAGGCAGAAGCACATTGCATACCAGCAATCATGCAATTAAAATCCTGTTACCATCAGCAACATTTTTCAGAGGAAAACATTTTGATCATCTTTAATTATAGACTCACCCGAATATAAGACAACATCATTTTGTAGACTTTCATGAACAGGGGAGTGATTGAGCTAAAAAAAAATATAACACTGTTTGCTCTGTTTGATCATTTAGCTCTAATCAAAAAATGTTCTGGTAGTTCATCTTCTCCATGAGAAGCAATAAGAATGTAAGTGTCTTCTTTGAAAAGTTGAGGGTTTTATTGGGATGAGATATTTGAGCAGTGATTTTAGATGTGCATTCTGGCCTTTGTGTTGGTCTGCCCAGAAACGTGGGGCCCTCTGAGGCAATATATCCTAAAACACTGAGTCCTCTTTCTGCTTAGTTTTCATATTACAGTGAGCTGACTTTCCCATAAGAGTTGTTTGCATAATGCTACAGTAAATGAAATCAGTAGATGATGTTCCCAATATGATAAAACACAAATTAAAGGATGGAAAAAAGAAATAAATATTTTAGCTTGTTATACTGTTGAATTAGTGGGAACAAATGTACTCTGACAGCAAAGCCATTTTCATCCTGAAGTTAACAGGAAAGGAAGGCAAGCAAAATTATGCCAACCATTCAGGCAGCATGGAAAGCATGTTTTTCTCTTTACTGTTAAAGCACATTATGAACTGAGCTCATTTACTATGAATTTCTTTACAAATAAGATCGTCCTGCTGCCAAATTCAGCTGAGATTTACTTATTCTGCGGCTTTTTTAGGGGCAAATTTTCTCCTCGAGGAGAATTTTGACTGGCTTGCGTTATTAATTCAAATTTACAATTCTGCTTAGTTGTAGTGTAGTTTTATACGTGGTATAAACAGGCAAATGCTTACTGCATCTTATTAGATAACGTCAATTATTTTTGTAGTGAAATTATAACTAAAAAAACTTGTCACCTACATAAAAGAGAGCAGCAGCAGAGAAGATAGAACACAGTCCCTTTTTTTTTTTTTTTCCCAAATCCACATACTTGCAATGAAGTAGAATTAGAACTTTCAACCTGAGACTGAATTCTAAATCAAAGAAGTAGAAAAAGTCTGTCTGTCTGCATTTTATTAGCTGTGTGTAGTTAGAATTTGAGCAAAAGTGACTTATTCTTCTGGACACCAGGTGTGCTGTAAAACCTACTTACAAAAATGTAATATACTGTGTATTGCAGAAGTCTCCAAAATGTGCATGTCTTAAATTTGTACTGTGGCTGTTCTTATCAGCCACTTCTTCAGATGGTCATCTCCCTGTCAAGATAACTTTCCCTCTTGTTGGAAACCGGAAGTAGAGAGGAAGAAACAAAACTGCCTTTCATTTTAGTGTAAAATACAGAGTCATACTATGAAAACTGTTTGAGAAATTGAACTGGCCTGGTCACCTTGCTCTTGATTGCAAATCCAGGAAAAAAGGCTGAGAACTAGCCCTGACAACTAACAATGATGCTCAGATCTTGTTACAGTTTTGATTCACATAATGGAGAAACTGCTGTGGGTAAACTTGTCTGTAGAGAGTGAATTTTGGGTCCATCTCTAGGCTGAATCAAAACTGGAGAAACTAAAGTCAATGTCTATGACAATAGTACTCTCCCTCTTTGAAGATGTATATGGGGTTGCTCTCACTGTCGCATTTAAGGAAACTAAATATCTGAAGACTCCTTTTATAGTAGAGGTAGGTTTGGTAGTTGTTAATGAATGTGTGTTGTTTGATCTTTGGGCAGTGATACCATATACTTAGTCATATTTAGTCACCCCAGCAACAGCTTCTCTTAGTCTTGTTAAAAACCTCTGCTGGAGGTATTTACAATAAAACACAAAATACATGTGCAGTCCCATCCTCCACTGAATTGATGCGGCCTTGTTCTAGCAGCCTTACTCACTGGTACATAGGGATGTGCAGTGGGAAAGACAGCTTCAGAAAAACTGTGTAGAGCAGTGATGTGTGACAGTGTGTTAGAGCTTGTGATAATGAGAGAAGAAAATCTTGTATCCAAACTGTACTGGTTATGTTGATAAATGGAGTGTACCTATATGGGACCTTCATTTATCAGCAGTATCTTCCTGCAACTGCCTTGAATTTTCTAACAGACTGCTAAGTGTTAGTGTCCTTTTTCACTTTCAGAGTACTGGACATTAGCAGACTTCCACTATATTAGTATAGTATACACCACTATAACCTCCTTGCTTTATGCAGCAACAAGCCAGTAATTCTTGAAGGTGTATCTGTAGTATAAATACTGAATAATTGCTTGGGTTGGAACAAGTTCTACTGATGTTGAAGGTTAACAGCAAAACTCTCAGTGACCACACAGGATGACATTTATCTGGCTTGACCTTTTCAACAAGTTGTAGTTTGGTCTTGATCATGACCGGTAAAAGGGCAGATAACAATTCATCTCTTCCTAAAGAATAACAACTATTGCATTACAGTGTTTTATCATGGAATATCAGTGGCTTGGAAAAGGCTAGTGAAGTCATTGTAAGAGTACCTGACAACTTCAGTGGGCACTGAATGTTGCAAGGTGGTACCATGCAATCTACTCTTTACAGGACTAGCACATTTAACAGAGTAGCAGCTACATCAGAACCAACTATTATTTTCTTTAGATTACTCCTTTTTCCTATTAATAGATCTAATTCTCTCTTCTGTACCTAATGCATGTGATTTTCAGTTGATATTTGTAATCATTATCTCAGGATATTATGATTGCATGATGAATTCTATAAGTGCCCAGCTCTAAGTAAAAAGAAAATGAACACTTTTGAATTAAGTTGCATGTCATCGTAGAGTCAGCCTATGCAGTAAGGAGAAGATAGTTGTACTGAGAAACTGAATCCATTCTTTTTCAGTTTCTATTCTGTTCTCAAGCATTTATCCTGAGAGATATTTGCTTTGGGTGGTTAGAAAACTGTAAATGGATAAAGACTCTGGGTTTCTTCATCTTTTTTGTGTACACAATGGGTTGGCTCAGCATAGGAGCTTATCTAAAATGGAGGCATCTGAACTGACTTAAATCTGAATACTTCTAGAAAAAAAAAATAACAATAACTGTAACTAACTTGTATATGCTAGGATGGAGCTCCTGCTACTAAGTTTTCCTTTTTTTGCAATTTGTAATGTGGTCAATTGTACGTTCACCAATTTCAGCTGCTCAAGGAAATAGGTAAATTACACACTCTGTGCCTGCTGCATTCAGAGGAGAATGCTAGGTCCAGCAGGGTAAATAATCATCTTCATAGTAAATAATCATCTTCATGAGGAGTGCTTGGATCAACAGTGCATTATTTCCTGGCTAGAATTCAGGATCGTTATTATAGTAGACTTTAATATAAATATTTGTTTGAGAACTCAAAATTAATTTTCCACTAATATTCTCCAATGACTATTTAAAAATATACTGGTTTTGGGAACAGCCCAACAAGTGAACTTGTGGAGAAAGATTTCAAAAAAGAAGGGAAAAACATAAGGCTGATTTGTGTAAATATTTAAATACGCTCATGGAATGTGGGTTTGCCATGTCCGCCCAGATCCAGAGGTCACGTTCTTCACTGAGGACAGTGGGAGGACAGTGATTGAGCTGTAGTGTTGTAATGCCTTGTGCATCTTGTTTTTCCCACGGAACAGAGCTTGTGAGGCAAAAGATGAAGCAGGTCTCTCTCTCTTTGATATTTCATCCTCACAGCACTAATCAGAAGATGAGAAGTGTACCATTGTCTGGAACTATGTGTAATACTGAATTTTCTTGGGTATTCTATAGAGTGTTGGGAGGAAATGGTCTTGCCACCTTAACTTTCCTCACTATGGTATTCTGCTAAAATACTCTTGTCCCTTGAAAGCAGAGCCTCACAGAAGATGATCTCCTAGTCAGGAAATGTCTCCCTTCCCCATTTCATTTAATCTATGCCCAGAACCAATTTTTGTTCCATCTCATAAAACCCACCTGATTCTGGTGGGGATTTAAGATGTGAAAGATTCAACACGAGCTGGCAATGTGCGTTTGCAGCCCAGAAGGCCAACCATACCCTTGGTTATACTCAGCTTTTGTGAGCTTTTTTGTAAGGGCAGGTAGTGGCAGGGCAAGGGGAAATGGTTTTAAACTGGCTGAGGGTAGATTTAGACTAGAAATTAGGAAGAAATTCTTTATTGAGAAGGTGGTGAGACACTGGAACAGGTTGCTGAGCGAAGCTGTGGATGCCCCTTCCCTGGAAGCACTCAAGGCAAGGCTGGATGGAGCTTGGAGCAACCTGAGTAGAGGGGGTGTCCCTGCCTATAGCAGGGGGGTTGGAACTAGGTGATATTAAAGGTCCCTTCCAACCCAAACCATCCTATGGTGAGTGTGAAGTGAGAATTATTTGCTGTACGTCAGCCCCCAAATCTCAGAATAGAAAGTCTGTGTTTCAGTAACATTCCTAGATGTCTGTGCTCCCATCAAATAATGTAACACCTTCATAAAACCTAAATACAAAAGTGTTTGAACCCTTTGCATAGTTACGTAAGTTGTATTTTATCATGTACAGATTGCTCAGGCTCAGACAAGGGTGTAAAAATCCTGTGTGAACTCAGTGCTGTAATCTGCAGCTGAGAGCATTTCAAATGACAGCTGGGAGAAAGCAAGTAATTCTGGATGAGTAGCTATGCAGTTGAGATGGGTTTCATGATAAAAACCGTACAGGCAACCTAATCCACTGAATTTTAGTCACTTTCCTGGGGACACCCACACAAAAAAAGTTTAGCCAGAACCAAACCAAACATGTTCCAGGTCCTCTTCTGGCCTGTATCTTTTTCTTCGCCTTCCTGATCTGTGTATCAAGGACTCCAGCAGTCTCCTCAGAATGCCAGCATGTCTCAGCTGAAGACAGATCTAGCCTTTAATAATAAGGCTCTCATATTGTTCACAGATCTTCCCTAGAGAGGATGCTGAAAGGAAGAAAGGGGAATTATACATGAACTTCATTTCCTCTCCTAGGTGAATTTCCATTTCTTGAGGCCAGGGATAAGTTTAAGTTCTCTCTGGAGAAATGCGGTGTGCTTATTTATTTAGAAGAGTGCTAACAAGGATAGTTCACAAAAAAATTTCTTATCAGCAACTTCTGACACAAAAACTTTCAAAGCAACAACTTACATGTTTGTGATAAACTGAACACCTTCTTTACTGAAGTTTCGTCTACCCCCATGTCTGCACACACACACAGTGGCCATCTGGTTTCTGGAGAAAGATGTCTGTTAGAGTTTAAAGGAGAGAATATACCTGACTGAAACTTTAAATAATAGTTTTGAGAGCCCAAATGCTGTTTGTATTCTTCTGTTATCGGACACACCTGGTGTGATGTTGTGTATTACTTCTGGATTTCACCTGGTGAGGAAGACCTTTCATTTTAAAATGTTTAGTCAGAATCGTCTTAAAGCATCTTATTAAAAGTTTCAGTGATGAACAGAGCCAGCAGTGCTCACGTGGTCCTGGCCAATGTCCTGTCTTCAGACTTCCTGGAAGTTTTTGTTTTGTGTATTGTTTGCAACTACCCTCATGACTTCCAAATAAGCCTATTCCTAGACGCAAAGAATACTACATTATGCACATGCAGTGTTTCCATGTGTGTGTTGATTTCTAATGTTAGTTATGCAGCTTTTTTGGTGTGTCATTTTGTTGTTGTTTGTTTGTTGTTTTTTTTTTTTCTTCTTAAAATAACAGCAGTTAAGAGGAAAACAATGGTTTCCTGTCTGATAAAAGAGTACCAGGAAAGCAAATCATATGCAGAAGTTCCCAGGGGAAAACAAAACAAAACAAAAAACAAATCAAAACAGCACAACTATAAGGAACTGTTTCAACTTTCTGAAGTCCTTTAAAGGACTGAAAAATATGACTTCAAAATATTTTTCTCCTTTTTTTTTTTTCTTTTTTTTTTCCCCCTTAGAGGTCCCTTAAATCCCCAGCTAGCTGGCACCTTTGAGTTGGAAAAGCCCTCACACTTAGTGTTCCTCCCACAAATGAATCTGTCTAGGTACTTATATGGTCCTCACCACTGTAGTAACTGAATGCTTTCCAAGTATTTAAAAATAGAGATAGCAATAACAATCCCTGCCTCATTTCATCTCTTTCTTTCCAGCTTGCTACAAGAATAACTTGATTAATTTATGAGATCTTTGTTGTATACACAGTGCCTGCATACAAGCTGGGATACGTGTGTGTATATGCTTGCTTACATGTGGTATTTTCAAACATAAAGAAGTGAACACATGTATGTAAGTGTACATACTTACCTATGGTCACTAATATGGACTGCTCTTTTGCACAGTTTTGCAGGAGGTAGCAATTAGTACAGCTGCAGCCATCCTGCACTACTGCGATTAGAAATAGCCCAAGGAAATAATTATGAATTATGCTTAATGATGATTCAGTTTCAGTTGTTAATAGATGGTCTTTGTCCTGTTGCATGACTTGTCATGCATATACTTCAGGAAAGCTTATACTGTCAATAAATCAAGCTCAATTCGGACATAGAGGAGTAGTGAAATTACCTAAAAGAAAGGAGCCATAACAGAACTGTTAAATCCCAGACCTGAGCCTCTACAAGATCCCTGCAAGGTTATTGGCATAGTCATTTGTCTTTTGGTGTTTTTTGATTCTTTTTTTTTTAATTTGTGGGCGTGTTTTTTGTTTGTTTCTTTGTTTGGTAGGAGGATATTTGCACTGACTGTGCCCTTGTCTTTTAATTTGTTCTGTTTTATTATTTTTTTTTCTGACTTCTAGTTTCTTCCCTTTGCTGATGGCCACAACTTTCCTCTTATGTAAGGTTTTGTATCAGCTGCTTTGCTGTAGCAATGATCAGAGAATCATAGAATGGTTTGGGTTGGAAGCAACCTTTACGATCATCTAGTTCTAGCCTCCTTTAATAGGCAGGGATATCTTCCCCTAGATCAGGTTTCTCAAAGCCTGGCCTTCCAGGGAGGGGGCATTCACAACCTCACTGGGCAACCTGTTCCTGTGTCCCACCACCCTCACAGGAAATAAATTCTTCCTAATATCTCATCTAAATCTACTAGTGTCCTGTCACTGCCCTCCCTTATGAAAAATCCCTCCCCGCCTTTCCTGAAGGCTGCCTTCAGGTATTGAAGGCTGCTACGAGATCTCCTCAGAGCCTTCTCTTCTCTAGGCTGAAGATCCCCAGCTCTCTCAGCCTGTTCTTGTAGGAGAGGTACTCCAGCCCTCTGATCATGATGACTATGTGGCTTTGATATTACAGCATTTTGGATCCAGGCATTTGGGAGGTGTTCAATTTTTTTTTCATTTCAGTGAACATTTGGGCACCTGGAAGGTGGTACAATCTCTCATCCTTTCTGAGAAGCCTGTGTGTAAAGATTAGGGGTGGGGGAAGCAGTTGTAAATTAAGGAAACAAATGCTGATCTGGTGGTGCTGATAGGTATTGCCATTCACGTGACTCACAAATATGCTGGAATTCCTATCAAGTTGGTTTATATGGTTTAGTAGCTTATGGTACTGGGAATGGGAGGGTGGTTGGACTAGATGATGTTGCAGGTCGTTTCCAACCTTGTGATTCTATGATGAGGAAAGACAGAACAGAAATTATGCCTTTGACCATATTTCTTCTGGAGATCAGTTTGTAATTATCAGTACTCTGCCTGCCTATGCACCAGGGTAAACAAGACCTCTTTCCATGACTGGTATGTGGCTGACACGTGCAGGCTTGCTTCCACGAATGTGTACTCATCTGAAACAATGCTGTCATCGCTACTCTGAGAAGAACATTCTGTTCTGCTGCGCTGCTGATAGGAACCCAAATGAAGAACACAGGTCAGCTAGTTTCTGGATAGGACTAGTAAAACTAATAATGGTACCTCGGAAATGAATCTGTCCATGTATCATCATGGATAGTTTGCCAATAGTATATAAGCATTAGAATCAATGGTGCAAGAAGTGGTGTATTGACACTGGAAGTCCTTGGAGCTAGACTGACACAAATTACAGATGTCTCTTTCCATGTCCACAGACTCTAACAACAGGTGATTAAAAGGCCACAAGAGGTGGATGTAGCTTAGCAGCATGATTTTTCTAATTTAGTGGAAGTGAAAAATGAAAGCGAAGCACAGTCAATGCGCAACAGAGGTTACCAGAGTTTACTGTTACAGAAACATCGCTTTAACTACACTTTAACTGCTTTACTTCATATATAGGCTTTTGTTCTGTTTTTCTTTTCCAGAAGACTTGGTTTTCTAGATGAAATGAAAAATCTTTTCCACTTACGAATTTTTTGTCCATTAGTAAGTCACTAAAAAATCTTTTTTTTTTTTCTGATGGTTTTCAAGCTTTCAATTTGTAGCTCAGAGCCCTTAATATACTTAGCTTGATACTCCAAAATCAGCTTGCAATTTGGTATTATCAGGCTACCTTCTGCAAACAACTAGCATTTAGAACAGCAGGAGTGTTACAGACATGATTAAAGTTTGGTCCTTAGCTGAGCATCCTTATGGGATCAAGGTAGTTAAGTCTGCAGAAAGAAACTGGATGCTTCAATGTAAATCAGTGCACCTCCAGTCTTGACATTCAGAATTGGATTCTAGGACATTATATAAAGTGCCTAGGCTCCACATACATTGCAAGAGAAGATTTCTCATCCAATTATATCTTGGGTTCCTAGGCTGAACAGGAGACATTAAAATCAATGACAGTAAATTCTGCTCCTCTTTAGAAGTTTGGGGTGGAAATCCTCTTTTCTGGTGGTAAATGTGTATGTGTGAGACACCTAACGCTCTATTTATCTCTCTATTGACAATTCTTCTGTAACATGATAGGACATGCAGAGGTGGGATTCAGAAAAACCAAGGTGCAGATAGAATTAAAATTGGCAAGGAATGTGAAAAAATAATAGAAGGGATTATTTGGATACACTGGGCAGAAGAGACAAGATAAATAAGAAGAGAATATTGGCTTCAACAGACAGGGAGGAGGTTGAGGTACTCAATAAATTCTTTACATCTGTCTTCACTGGCAGTCAGGCTTCCCACTTCTCCCATGTGCCTGAATCTCTAGGTGGGGATTAAGTGGGCAAAATCCCCCCCACTGTAAGAGCAGAGCAAGTCTGAGACTACCTTATGAGGCTGGTTGTGTACAAGTCTATGGGACCAAATGACATGCATCCCAGGGTCCTGAAGAAACTGGCTGATGTGGTTGATGAGCCACTCCATCGTATTTGAAAAGTCATAGCTGACAGGAGAAGTCTCTGGTGACTGGAGAAAGGGAAGCATCTCTCCAGTTCCTGGGCAGCCTGATCTGGTGGCTGGTGGCCCTGCCCGTGGCAGGGAAGTTTGAACTAGATGATCTGTAAGGTCTCTTCCAACCTAAGCCATGCGATGATGCTTATTAGAATGAGCTTCTCTGGAGAGCTATGTGTTTGGAGATCTCAATCTGATTTAGCAGTAAAATAGCTTCTGACTTGCTCAATCCTGTCAAGGCTGAGGAATCTGTGGGTGTAATGGAAATGCTAAGTAACAGCTCGAAGCAGTGATTGAGAACCTGATAGGAAGGCAGGGACAACCCCGGGGAGCTCAGGTGCATGAGCATGAGTGACTGGAAGGGTTGGAGCCAGCATCCATCCCCTCTCATACCTCTTTTAACAGTTGGCAGTGAAGGTGAGACCATCTCCCTGGAGATCTCTGCTTATGGCCTTCTGAAGGTGAGCAGCTATTATCCTTTGTTTCTGCATCCATGGCTGCTGCACTTGGGCTTATCCTCTCTTGCTGCAGCCTGAAGCCCTGCTACCCTGCTGTCTTTGCTGTGTTTTCCATCACATTATAGCGTTACAGGGGGTAATATTACAGAGCCTGTGTGTCTCTGAAATCAAATAGATACTCCATCGGATTTTTCAGTATATCAGCTTTGGATGTAGGTATCTAATTTCTCCTCAATTCCATCTCAAACAACTCTGTTCTTATTTACATCTGGCCAAACTTAGCTTCTTTGTGCAACTTCTTCCAGCCATTTTCTGTATGGAAGTCTAGCATCCACTTATTTTCTGGCTTGAGGAGGTCTTCGTTAGATAGGATACTGGATTTGAAAACATTTGCTTTGGTCAAGCATACTCAGTTCATTTTTTTCTCAATCTGCGCTGGTTAGGAATAGGAAGGACTGAGAAAAATAGATGTCTTCCAAAGAGGAATTTTCAAGAAAAGAAGAAACTTAAATAATGTCATGATATGGAAAAAGCATTTCAAGAATCACAGTGGAAAATAGGACAGGGTGTTTTGGCAACTTTTGGGAGATACTTTCAGTATTGCAGAGACTGGAACTCTGCTCTCAGCACTTCTAGGGTCTCATAGCAGTATCATTCAGCAGCAGTTGATGAATGAGTATTCTCACTGTATTTTGAGTATATCATTTTTCATTCAAATTTATACTGAAAAAACCCTGAGACTGCTGGTTGACTCTAGGTAGAAAAACATTAATTATTTGTTAGGTATTAGTGAAACACTGTCACTCCACAGTGACCAATTTACCAGCTCCTCTAAATGCTGCCAATAAAGAATGGACGTGTACAAATGTATTCATTAGCACAAACTAATTAAAATGCAGGCTAATAGCCAGAAAAAGAATACTTTATTGTAAGATTTTTGAATTCATTTTCAGTATTAATCTAACACTAACTGTCCTGGCTCCACAGTTTCTAGTCCTGGAAATCTCATGCCAAGAACCCAACCAATGGACAAGAGTTAGCCTTTTGGATTGCTTATGACTTTTTAACTCTACTTCTAATTTCATGGCTATTTCAGAGGTGCTCCTTCCTGAGAATATATTGCAGCAACTCTTTCAGACACAAAGAGTAGGATAGTGTCCCTTGCCTGAATGAACATCTTTAGTTTGATTGCGCTGTGGTGATGCATTAACTTCTGATGCAGTGTGACTTTTTTCTTCTGTAGTTCACAGTTTAGGTTAGCCTCAATCAGTTCTTTTTCTTTTGTAGTTGTTTTTGTTTTTTTTTTTTTTTTTTTTTAAAAGCATTTGTTCTGTTCATTCCACCTATTTTACTCTGCACTTCTTTCTCCAGCCAGACAGCACTGCTGTGTCCTTTTCAGTATTCTTAAAATAATTTAATTCTCATTAAAATTGGCAGTGAAAAATTGGCATTATTATTTTTCTGACTTTATCAATTTAGAAATTGTAAATGTACAATTCAGACCAAAGGGTGCTAGATACAAAGAGGGCATTAAGTCCATTCCCCTCACCCCTCCATTCTTTCTACCATACACTGCAGTACATGCCTTGCTTTAGTGACAGTCCATAAGCTGCTAATTTTATCATATCCCTCTTATAGAGTGGGAGGCAAATTGGAGAGGAAGGATCACTTGTATCTATTGCAAATACACCAGTCTTTCTCCATTTCAGTGTGAGGGCATAGGGCTGGGCAATACATGACCTGGAGATTGCACCCTTCACTTCTCTGCCTGCACAATATCACCACAGTATGTAGGAAGTGACTTAATTTCAATATTTTATTTTCAAACCAAATGACAGAGCTTCTGAAACTTGTACTTTCCATTGTGTTCAGGTGAAGGAATGTCTGATACAGCTCTGCAGCTATAGATGCTGCAGAATTTCTGGCTACATTTAAAAAGGGAAGTAAAAAGTAAGAATGATGACAATTCCCCGCTGAGTTCTCTGATTTGTAGCAGATGCAGTACAACTAAGCAGAAGAATGGGAGGGGAGAGGTTAAATGCAGGCTGAAGATAGGTTTAGTCTTCTGGCCTTAGGTTTCACTGGATTAATGCTCAGGGTAGTGTAGAATATCAGGTGTGGTACCTTTGAGAAAAGATGGTGATGTTGCTGCTCCTGTGTAATAGCAGAGATCCGTTATGTTTGGGCAGCGTGATGGGGGTGCATTTATCCCCATACTGGTTTATACAGCAAAGATGAGAACCTGATATTCAGATCCAAATATCCCATTTGCCCCTCTGATAACCAGCAGCCTGAGCCCACAAAGAGAAGGAAGTTGAGACAGATAATGAGGCAGCTGCATTCAAGGCTGTTTGGCATGTCAAAGCAGCTACCTCTTGGTCTAGCAGTCAGCAGGCTAATTGCTGGCAGACAGCACGAAGCACGGGTAGAGTATGATCTCATCTAATGATTTTGTTCATAAAGCAGATAGCAGTATTTTTCACTAGCAAAAATTTCTTTGTGACCTTTGTGACCAAAGAATCTATTCTTAACAAAACCTTGAAATCTTTTGTGAGGTCTGACTTTAGGAGACAAAGATGTGTTCTGCTGCCTAGAAGTTGGAAAAAAACAACAATCATATCTTCTGCTATTCGAGAGGGCAGGAAGGCAGATGGAAGATGTGTGATTTGGGGCCTCTTTGTCTGTGAGTGACAGATGAGATGCTGTCAATGGAGGGCACAGACATGGGCTTTGCCAATCAGTCATAAGCCATCATTCTGTCAATAGGCACCATTTTGTCCCATCTCACACAAACTTAAGACTTAGGTTTAAATTTATTTTTTTTTTCTTTAAAAACCAGGAGAAAGAAATAGCTCTTCTAGACTCCAGTGCAAAGATCTCTGGAGATAAAGGATCTATGGACAGTATTGCATATCTGCAGCACAACAGTAGATAAACCCAGTGGAACCAGGTACATGGCTTAGAGCAGTTCTTCCTGTGTGTAGAAGTCTGATGCACCTTGCCTGCCTTGATTATTGGACCTCTTTCAAACTGTGACCCACACCCAATGCCATAGAAAAGCATCACAACTGTTTTTGAAGCATTTATGGTTTTTGAATGAGGGAGCATATAAATAAAAAGCAAGAGATAGATTCGTAAGATGGAGTCCACTGGGGTCTTTGAGCTAAAAGCCATCCCATTACGGAAGAGCCTCAAAAAGAAGCTGTGTTTATGACTATTTTCTCCATACCTGCCATGCCACAGGTAGACATTGCAAATAATGCAATCTAGAGGCTGTTCTCAGATGAGGCAAAACTAGTGTAGAATTTTGGTCTATGTTCATCTTTTTAAGATGATTTATGCTAACACTAGCTTTTTCATTATTACAGGGTGGACTGGTTGAAAAGCAGAATGAGTTAGAATGAGCAAACTTTTTCCTTCACTCTTTTTCTCCAATAGAAAGGGCTGCACGCCCAGCCAATTAAGATAGCTACATCAAGTTGTTTCTAGTGCTTCTTTGTAGATTTTCCTCTATAAATATTTCTGTGAGCTTCTATCTCCTACTGCCTTTGGTTCTAAGTTTCAGTTTTTAATGAACTGAAGTGTAAGGACATCCATAACTACTGTTATTTCTGGAGTGTGCACCGTGCAAGGTCATTGAGAAGCTATTTTACTCTACAAAGCATAAATAGATTCGAATTTACTCTAAACTTGATATGAAAGCATTTTATAACTACTGGAATTGTGACTTCACACACTTCTTAGGAGATCATAGTAATTTCCTACGCCTGTAAGTAGTTTTCCCAGGAAATACTACCATGAAGCATATTTAGGGGCATATCTCTTGACTGAACTTTCTGGATGTAAACTTTGAAGTAATTAACTTGAGCTGAGATAGAGCAGCTGCTTCTACTCTGCTTTGTGTTTGTGAGGTTCTTGGCCAAGCAGCAAGAGGCAGAGTACAGCTTCTACTTTTGTTCAGCACAGCTTAACATTTCAGTGTAATTACTGAGTTAGAGAGTGATCAGCTCGTTGTCAGCCTCCTTTTCAGGTGTTGGCCATACCTTTTGTTGTTGTATGTTATGCTGCTTGGATGTGACAAAGGAACTGATAAACATGACCATGCATGCTAGAAAGTAGAACAATGAAAAACAGTGTAGATTTTTCCATTCAGACAGTTCAAGAAAAGAGGTTTTGTTTCTCCCTCATTAATGGCTTGCTTGAGAGGAAAGATTGATTGATTTTGGGGGGGGAAAAAAAAAAAAAAAAACAACAACACAAAACACAAAAAAACACAACAAAAACCCACAACAAAAAAACCACTGGTAATTTCTAGAAGAGTGTGTATAGATTGAGGTAGGCAACAGAAAATAGAGAATCAGACCTTCAGCTGTTGCAAATTGCCATAGCTGTGTTGTCTTCAGTGCTTACAAGGCCCTAGAGGCTTTTACTGTCCTGAAACTTTTTACCAATCCCTGTCTGATGACAGTAGGTAGTTTTCTGCCAGCGTGACCTCTCATTCTCCTTATTCTCATGGATGACATGAATGTGTCCATGAGATTGGGGTAAAGAATGCAATGCAGTGGAATGCCCTGGTGCAATTCCAAGCTATTGGCCCTCCTGCCAGGCAAGTCATACTGCTATGATAGGTCAAGTTACTTGCTCCTTACTTTCTTTCCATCTCCATAAAAGCTGAAGTTTCCCTTTCATCTCTTCTGTGAGCTGTTTCTTTTCTGGTGGGCTTTCTTACTGTCTCTTTCATGCTGTGTTTCTGTCTTGTTGCTAATTCTTTCTCCTCCCCAGAGAATTTAATGTCTCCTCAGGACAGATAGGTCAAGCACTACTTCTTCCTCTAACTGCCTCCACTTATTTTCTCAGGCAAACTTTGTTTGCACCTATGTTCAAGAATATATGTTCATCAGAAGAGGGTAACTGACTAATGCTCTGATTTTTGGAGTCATGATTAACCTCAGCTGAAGTCTCTAGTTTCTGCATGGTCTCAAAAACAGTTTCCAAACTAGATTTGACTGGAGCTCAGGTGAGTAGACAGCAAAGAAATACTGGAAAGAAGAGCACCACATTTAAAAAGATAAAGCGATCTTTAAAATAGTGTGATTGGAAATGAGCACTTTCAATTGTCTTTTATTTTTTAATTTTTTTTTTTCTCTCCTTGTCAGCTTGGGAATGAGAGAGGGAGTAAACACTGAGTTTCCTGAGGAAAAGGGAATAAAAATATTTGTTATCTTTACATTCAGGTCTGAAATTCAAGCAGTAAAGAAAATGAGGTGGATTTTAGTTAGGAAGAAAGGAGACAGGTTTGGGGGTGTACTGTATATTGTGTATTGTGCATTCTGCATGTGTCAACACTTGTAGTTTCAGCCAGTGACTTATGTCCTAACTTAAATCTGTTACTGCATTAACCCAGCTTGTGTTCTCTGATGCAGAGGAAAGACATGAAATTTTGTCATTCTTTTAGATGTTAATATTGTTAAGCTCACATTCTTGTAATCCTCAGAAACAGAGGAAGGAAAAAAGCCTATATAGATTAGAAAAATATGGGCTGGAGTAATGATCTGAGGTTGGTCAATTGTGTGTGTCAGCTAAGATGGTGTTTCAGATTGGTTTTATTGACAATCTGACATGTCCGTAAATCCAAGCAGAACTCAGAGTGTCTGTCAAAGCTTAAATTCAGGTAAGGGAAAATGTTTTTTTATATGTTTCAAATAAGCAACAGAATTAAGCGTGAGATAAATCCTCAATCACAGAACATGTGATGGAGAGCTTTGATTAGTTTCTGTGTTCTGTGTAATCATTACAAATAACAAACAAAAAAAAATTTTTGAGCCTAAAACTTTGAGGAATCATTGGCAACCCTCAAAACGCTGACACAAGAATATCCACATTCCCTTTTTGACCCTCTTTGAGATTTTGTCTATCTGTATCTTTACTTCATTTATTTGCAGTCTTTACTCACATTATGTATACTTATTTTGTTTGCTATTGTCCGGATTGGTGGCAAGGCTGAATCACTGAGCTACAGAATTCTGCTGGTTATCAAATCCCTTTTCAGCTGTGTACAGCTTTGCCAAAATTCTACTGCTTCAGCTACAGTTTGCCATGTTAGTTGCTTGCTGTCAAGCAGAATTTATTTTGGAAGGGTTCGGCAAAGTCATCCCAGTTGTTTCCAAAAATGAGTCTTGAACAAAATACCAGCATGTCTACCATTTAAAAACAATTTCTGGATGCCTCTATTCAGATTGGTCTGAACTGTTATCATTTTGAACAGGAGCTTCAGATTTACCATTTAATATGTGGCTTTTTCTATATTCAAACATTGCCAAGTTGTAAATGTTTGGAAAGATGAGCCTTACATGTGTGTGCATTCAGTGAAGCAGTTAATTTTTTTAAATCACTGAGCAAAGTAGCAGGCACCAAGACAAATAAACCAATGCTGTCTTTGTGGGGCTTGGGGAACTTCGTTTTTTTCTAATTGCTTCTGCTTGCTACATTTTGGCCAGGAAATGGAGCTGTGAGCATGGTGTAGCCTTTGGTATTACCAAGGCAACACAGTTACTTAGGAGAAAGTGTACCTTCTGCCTTGAATCCAGAGGGGACAGAAAGTACAACTCTGAGGTCAAAGGATGGAATGTTGGAGTTCACTAATTCCTGTCTGGAAACTACAGCCTCAGAATATTTAGAGAAGGATTAGTAGTTGTGAATGGAAACTGGGTTTAGAAGGGAGGAATGCGGAAAAGGCGTGTCGTAACTGGAAGAGACCAAGAGCCAGTTAGTGTGGGAAAGGGTTGAATGGAGTTCTGAGGTTAGGGGATACCCTGGTACGATTTTGTGGACTAGGACTAATCAGATTTAAAAAACAAAAAAAAAAAAAAAAAAACAACAAAAAAAAAAACAGCATTGAGGTCTACTGGGAAACCTCATCTACTGGGTATGATGAGGATCTCAGCTGAGGAAGAGATGAGGTTAGGCCAGAGTTCTACAGAAAAGGTAGAACAGAAAAGGCAACTACATCTGAAGACATGAATGAGCAATGAAGTCCCAGCCCCTGATGCCCACACCTTCCATCTTTTAATTGTTCCTTTTCTGTCAGCCAGGTAAAACCCACGAGCAAAATATGTAGCTCATCTCATTTCCTACAACAGCCTGCTACTGCTATCAGTTATTTAACCAAGAGGTCTGTGTGGTGGATCTAGCAGTTTCAAATAGTTGTGCTGAAGAGCCATGTGGGTGTCCACATGTTGCAGCAGAATATATATATATATATATTTTATTTAAATCTAGGAAACACAGCATGCTGCTAAGACTACAAAGGTTGCAAAGTCAAGAATTTGAAACAGAATTTTCTGGAATTAAAGTTGTCTGCGCAAACTTAGCAGATTAATTGCACTGTACTTTGTCATTAAGTGACTTTTTTGTGCTTAACTTTGCAATGTTAATATCTTTTCAAGATAGTGCTATGTGTGCGATAAACATGCAACTTAAGCAGGAGGGAAACCTTTATTCCCTGGCCTCAGTTAGATTTTCATGTCAATTAGACTATCTGGCAGTGGGTTTAATAACTCTCTAATTGCAATTGCAGCACTTTGCTAAATCAATGACCACCCTTCCTGATAAAACTGTTTTTAAGTAGCAGTTGTTAAGATGCCTCAGGTGAAAACTTATTGAGGTAAAAAGAAAGGTAGCTGGAATAGGAAGCCTTCATGGCTTCTAATCTCACCTCAGTAACATCTGTCAGCTTTTAAAATTCTTTTTGCGTTTTCCTTTTAATTTGCAAGGTTTTATAGTCAATAGCAAACTCCTCCATCATTTTCCAGATTGCAGGGGTGCCTTGTGAATCCACAAAGGTATGAAACATGTAGCATACGTTTGCAGCAAAGAATGTCTTTTTGAACCTTGATGAAGCTTACTCTCTAGCACTTCTCAGTTTGGTGCCTGGAAGTTTTTCTTTTTAAATTATGCTTGAGATACGGGGTTGCACCCATCCAATATGTAAATATTTTTATTAAAAAAGGAAAAAAATAACACAGTCACAATGTTCTCCTCAAATGAATGAACAAATGTAGTAACCACATCCCAAAATCTCTGTGCAGACTAATGCCCTTTCTCCCTTTTGTCTCACTGTAAGTCTTTTCAGCACAAGGCAGAGATCTATCTGCGTATGGAACAAAGACAGGAATCACATCTCCCTGTGTCTTTGACTATGTTCTGAGGCCGTGTATATATATATATTCCATAAAGGTGAAAAGGGCAATGCTAAGGGTATGCTAGTAGGGTGGTTGTGCTTGAATGTATTTGCTGGGAGTTCTGAGGAAAATGAGGTGCTGCTGAACCAGAATGGGGAGTATTTCAGGGGACAGAAGTCTTGTTCTATAGCTCTGAAGGCTGAAAAGCAGCCTCAGTTGTGGGATGATACTTCCTTGCCACCACTTTATTGGCAGCTCAGGAATGCACGTACAACCTTTCTTTGTGTCCTTGATGTACTGTATTGGTTTGCAAAGTGTACCATCTGTCAGGAAAATGAGACCATTTTCTCCTCTCTATTTCACAATCTCCTGATATATACAAAATGTTAGCAGTACAGGCTTAACTTTCCTGTTGTTTTTTTTTTTTTAATTGGAAAACCTTGCTTGCTTCTGCCAATATCCGAAGGAAAAAGAAAAAAGATGATTCTTATACATGGTCTGCAGAAGGTGGACATTGCTACACACCAGAGAATAAGCCTGCTGCAACCTAGACTTAATGATCTACACTGTAGTCAGGTGCTTGTCAGAGCCTATAACTGCATTCTCATGGGAGAACAGTCCCTCTACCCTTTTTTTCTGAAATAAGATCTGGTTACCAAATAGTGTTGCTGACTCAGTGCCTAGAACCTAGGAGGTTTGGAATATCACTTTTTCATGAGATGGTCAAAGGAAAAATAGTTCAAGCAGGGTCTGAAGTACTCTCTGGTGCCTGACCTTGATCGTTAAATCTCTGCTACTTTGAAAAAGCTTGGAAAATTACATTACTCTCTGCCATCAGTCCTCACTCAATAAATACAGGCAGTAAAGTCAGGAACGAGAAATCCCACAGAGCTTTGGTATTGACTTGTTAGAATTCCAGGCTTCAGCCTTGCAGTACAGTAACTGCCTATAAGTAATGAGCAAGCTGCTGAGAAGGGCAACTTGCCCTTCTGGATGTGTTCCCGACTCTTTCAGAAAATCTATTCATTGCCATTTTTCACTCTGTTATGCCAAACAATAAATTGTCCTATGTGCCAATAAGGGCTTCTCTATTACTCTATGAGAGGAAATTTGTGGGAGAGCTGAGCTACATTCATGTTCTGTCTCAGAGCAAATAGACTTATCATTAACCTTAGCATCAGTTTCTACAGCAGGAAAAAAAGACTACAATGTGTGATATTTGTGTATTTTTTCCATTAAGGAGTGATGAAACACTAATTTGTGTTATTTAGCATTTAAAGAACAGAAGTGTATCCTTCTGTAAAATCCAATTTCTCAGCTGAATCAGCCAGGACTTCAGTGCTGAAGCCATGCCACCTCCTCACCCATAGGTGCTGCATGAGACCTAGGAACACATAGGAGAGAGGATTTGTGCTTGGGAACTGTACTGAGAGTTATTTAGTATGTTTTATGTTTGCTTCAAGAGCTTACAGTCCCTTGTCGCTGAAGACAATGGTACCTCGGCTCAGATCAGCAGTGAGAAGCACCACTTGTAATGCCTTCAAGAAGTTACTTGTCTTTCCCAGCCATTTTATTTTTCCTTTTTGTCATATCAGTCAAGAAGTCAAGTGATGGCTGCCTTTGACTCCTGATAAGTACAACAAAGTTCCTTTTGAGTATCTCCACTTTTCAGCAGAACAGTCACAGCCATCACCTGTCTCATTATTGGCTAAATGGCACAGCACAGATTTGGTGTTTGCAGTAGTTTGCAAATTCAATTATAGTTCTCACAGTAACTGTCGTTTGTCTGCTTATTCAAATGAAGTATTCAATATTGCTTGTTGTGGTGTTAACTGTAATTCCTTTTAGGGAAACAGAAGTCTTACTGAGGTATGCTCAAAAGAAGGTTTATATAAATGAAACAGTTTCTCCTTAGCATGCAGAAATATGTGCATACACAAAAATTTACTATCCTTGAAATAAATGGAAATTACGGAAAGAGGTGCTGATATGTTTTTTTTGTCCCTTCAACTGTTTATCTTGAGAAATGTATGCAGACTGTTCAGTCAGCTCCTGAGGGAACATAAGAGGATCCAGATCAGCTGCACAACTGGCAGCTTCACTGGCAATCTCAGCAGAAGGAACAAATGTTCATTTTGACCCTTTGTTGAAGGTGAGCTGTTCTCTTCCTCACTAGCAATGGGATGGAAGCACACAGATGGAGTAGTATGAGAAGGCACGCACTACTTCTCCTTTTGTCTTCCTTCCTGAAGCAAATTAGATTTCTCAGCTGCTGGAGTGTCAGCACAGTACCATTTGTTCAGTTTACATAATTTATGTGATGAGAAGAAATTTCACATGAAGTAGCAAATAAGTTTGTCCATATGAAACTCCTCACTGTAGTTCAGGTGTCTCTCAGAGTCGGGGAATATGATCCATTAGATTAAGCATCAATATTGACATTTGAGCTCATCATCATGAATTCCCCTTGCTAGAGAACCAGATAATATAAGAATGGAAATTGAAGATGAGATTGATGTTACCATAAATGGGATTCCTGAAGTAGGTCAGAAGGATGGCACCCTCAGTGCTTGTTTTTCTCCACTGGGCAGTGGGTTTCTTTGTAAGGCGAGTTTCTGTTAAGTTCTGATGTAAGCAACTACAACTCAGGTTAGCTGCATTGTGCTCAGGAATTGGAGAGAGTTTTTTATCTAGAATCCATTCTGCAACCGTTCAGCCTAATGAATTTCTTCATGATGTGTAACAAAGCTTTCCAAACGGCTATTGGGCAAGACAGCCCATAATACACTGACAACACCCTGCAGCATATAATTCCTTCTGATCCTTTCAGAGCCATATTGCCACAGGGGAAACAAACTGAGATACTTACTATTTCTGTTTTACATTCTCTTGAGGTGCCCCTCTTCTGAAATGTAGGCAGACCAACCTGCAGGGGAAATAAACATATAATGCGGTTTTCTGTGTTCAGTGGAGACGTAGTAAACTGAAATTAACTATTCTGTTCAGATAACAGCCCAAGCAAAAGCAAACAGTGGAAATTTCCTAGTACACTCCTGCAATAGAATTACTTTGCTTTGTCTTGGAAAACTACATCTGAGAGCAGAGGCTTTCAGGAGTCAGAGAAATTTAAATTCTGTACATTTAATGAGAGACTTTTACTATGTGGCACGTTCAGCAAAAGACTACTTGGGGCTGGACTGCGTCAGTTCAGTACTATAGTGGTTGCACTTGTGGATGCTGGAACTGAAGTTACAAATCCAAGTGATGCAGGAGTGTTCAAGATCTACTGGTGGGTAATGGTGAAAGTCAGCAGAAGTGCAAGTTCTGTGATGAATTGGTGTCTATCAGGGTATACTGTGCTTTTTGCTCAGACTGTGACCTTGGAGCTTCTCCAGGACATTAGGGTTTACATCAATCGCATCTCTGGGGGTCTTCTGATGAGATATGTTTGGTTTTATGGAGGAGTGACAAATTCTTTTGCCAAATACATTCCTAAAAAAACCTGAGTAAGATCGTTCAGCTCTGTCTGAGGGCTGGATCAGGTATCCCAAGATCCATTTTGTTCTGTCTTCAAAGGATATCCGCTGCCTGCTTGGTCATTTTTATGACCAGGTAGCTGCAGGACTTTGAGAGTGGTCCAGCTGATTCCTCAGACATGTCCCAAGCTGACATGTAAAGCAGAATGTTAATAGCGTGTGGATTATTAAATCGGTGGCTTTTTCATAGCAGGGCTCTACCAAAGTGGTTATCCTGTTACCAACACACAGAAGTGCCTGTATTTATCCAAATAGAAGTTGCTATGTTTGGACATAATTTATTTCTTTTGCATTTAACTTATGCAGTAAAGTAAATGCTTTTTACGGACAGTCTAATTTACAAGGCATTTATAGATACCTTGTGATAAGATGGGATATGGAGGTACTGAAATGACTCCTTAACTGTACAATGATGCATGGCAAAGCTTCTTATACCTTACGCTGTCCACTGCTGAGTGTGCAGTTAAAGATATTGTAAACGTGGTGATGGATTTTACAAGAGGTGAACCTTTTCTTTATCATGATTTTCCAAGCTCTCACGTAATGGTTTTCATAGAATCACAGAAGGGTTTGGGTTGAAAGGGAGCTCAAAGCTCACCCCAACCCCTGAGCCCCCCACCAGCTCAGGCTGCCCAGGGCCCCATCCAACCTGGCCTTGAGCACCTCCAGGGATGGGGCACCACAGCTTCTCTGGGCAGCCTGTTTTCATAAAAGTTGCCCTGAAAAATTAAAATAGAGCTCTCATTAGTTGCTAACAAAGTTCTGCTGGTGTACATGATACCTAGAAATTGCCCCAATTTTGCTTTGAAGATGAGCAGAGCAAAATTGGCCTCTTCCTTTTTTTTTTTTTTTTTCTTTGTGTGTGTGTGTGTGTGAAGAGAAACATGTTCTCACTCTGTATCATGGTTCTTTTGATTGATTCTTCTCCTCTTTCTGATTGACAGGTTTTCTTCTGTAACCTCTGCCATCTTCCCCAGCTTCCCCATCTTACTTTGGCAGTATATGAACTTGAGCCCCATTTTTGCTACTTCTGTGTGGCATATTGTGATCACTGCAATTTCTGTGAGCTTAATCCTTAGCTAACCTTATAAACTGCAAAGAGAGAGAAATGGTAAAGAATAGCATTCCTGGAAAGTGCCACTGCTGTGCAACACAAGGGAAGCAATATTACATTCGAGGATGAATAGCCTTTTTTTTCATTTTCTTTGCAAGGGCTCTCAGGTACAGTTGGTATTCATATAATTAATAGCATCTGCCAACTCATTTTGAATTTGTTCCCAGTGGTCTAGAGTTACAAAGCATTTTGAAGGGCTGGAGGCTACATCTCTATTAGAGTATAAAATGGGATAGTGTCTTTTCTCTGACTTGGATGCAAAGTGGCATAGCATGGCTTGCATCAGTAGGGCTAAACTTTCCATCCTGCGAAAAAACCTGGGTGTTAACATCTCCCCTGCCCACAGGAAAGAGCTGCTGGCCATGCCATCTGACCACAGTAGCCAGGCAATACCTGGCAGAGGGCCATTTGGCACAACCCCAGCCATGACAGTTGTGCCACTATTTCATGCTGTAGAGAAGCTGTGAACAGTGACTAAGCCCTACTGTGGCCCTGTGAATTTTGCTGGTGCAGCCACAGCCTTCAGGCTGTTCTCCAGCCTTTATTTTAAACGTTTGCAGCTGAGAACACTTTTGCAAAGGTCATAGAACTGAGGAGTGGTGGAGAGGAGAGAATTTATTATTCTGCATTCGTAAGTGCCTACCACATTAGGGTTCCCATCTATGACTTGGAGTGCCTGAATGCTACCATAATAGGAAAGTAACCAATCATATATTAATCAAGCGGTTGACTAGAGAGGCAAGAGGGTGGTTTGCTTCACGCACTGCTGAAATGCAGTTCTTTCCACAGCAAAGCTGTTTAAAGGCACAGTGTTAGCAAAGATAGGAGAATTGGAAATTGCACAGGAAATTAAAAACACATCACAACAATTCCCATTTAAAACTTGGCTGGAACATTGGGGATTGCATTCATGCAGACACTCGCATGACTTTGGACTGAGATTGTGAGGAGGGTCATGGCTCGCATTCTTAAGGGTGGTACTTTGGGTGGATGGCAGGGATCCCTGCTGATAGGGCATCATTCTGCAGCGATATACGGTCATGTCTGTGCCCTCTCTTTGTCCCCAGCACCATTTCCTTTCAAATGCCAGAGACTTCTGTTGGCTTTGGAAGTCAGTCTAGTGTTCCTCAGGTGCAGGTTTAGCTAGCAGGAGTTGAAATTATACAGCTGAAATGGCCATTTTCATTTGCTATTTACATAGTTAAACTTCCACAGTTTAGTCTCCCCATGGAGATATGAATTATACCTTGTAGTTTCTTAGCCAGAATAGCTTGTAGATCCCCATTAACACATACATACATATCTATGCACCAGTTATGCATTTGAAAGGTCTTTAATTGATACATACATTTTTTCTGGAAATGAGGAATGATTGCTTAAATAATATTTGCATTTAAAGAAAAACAATATTTATTTCTGTGTTACTTGTTGAGCGAAATCGGTCTACCTGAATTTGGCTATGAATTAGTTGAAAATACAATTTTTGTAAGTTGAATTTTATTACAGTTTGTTTTGACTTCATTATATTTTACCCTGATGTGTGTATAGTTTTGTCCTACTTCATGGAATAACAGAAAAAATATATCTGCTCTTCCACGTTGTTACAACTAGGAAAAAAAGATTAATCAGACTCATACTAAACAAATATTTTCAAATTCATAGGAGAACAACAACTATTTTGTACAGCAAAACTAGTTTTTTGAATTAGAGCTAACAACGCTGCATTATGAAAGCAGAGGTCAATTTAACCAAGAAAAGATTTTGATTCTCTGATGAGGTCATCTTCTTAATAACAGATTGTAATTTATAGTGTAGTAGGAAGATGTTAATTCTTTTCTAGCATGTTTTGAGTAATATCAAGGGGATGGCTAGCGTGGTTCAGATAAAAATAGCTGCTACATTTAATCTGATCACTACTGATAACCTTTATTTTACTTCACACCATGCTTCTGAAGTCACAGGAGCTTACTGTGGTCCAAGGGTTGTTCTTCAGTTTCAGAAATTATTGCTGTGTGGACACTGCACTTCTCCAGCACCTCCCATCTTCATATAACTGGCCATGGAAAATTAACACCTTTGTATAAGCCCATAACTGCACCCACCGTTGAATGCCTCTTTGCTGATACAGACAGAGCAGGCAGCTTTTGACTTTGGAAAGTGGTCCTTGAATGTCTGAGTTTGCTATGAAATGCAGAAACAGGAACAAATGTAATGATGCATTCCTTGTCACAAAATGCGTGGATCACCCTGCAGCATTTTTAGAAAGTAGGAAGGAAAAGTATTGTGTTATTCTTAAGCTAATTTCTGTCCATAATAGGTACAGTATCTGAACCTTTGGGTTGGATTATCTCTGTGAATCAGTTAGCAGTGCGCTGTTGATTATTTGACTTTTTATTCAGCAAAAGAACAGGTTAGAAAATAAATAAGTAGAATGAGGCAATATCAGCTACCTTCCTTTCTTCTCCTTGGGCTTGGGCAACATCCACCCTTCCAGCATTCCCATCTGTTCACATGCCTTGTGAAGTGAGAGCCTCCTTAGGAGCAGCTGGGTGACCAAAACAAAGGCTCAGAGCCAACTGCAGGGTTACGTGGCCTCGGTAACTGGATGGAGATATTTTAGTGTTGAGAAATAGATTGTTTCCTTTTATCAGTCATCAGATCAGTTTGGGTGTTATTTTTCCTCATCTTGCAGAGGAAGAAAAGACAAGGGTGAGTCCCCTAGCTCTTCCTCCTTTTTGTCCTTCCTCAAGAAGGCAAGACCTTGTCTTTCACTTCCTCAACCCTCAACTGAATACAGAGAAGAAAGAATGGTTGTCATCTCTTGGCTTTTAAATTGGCAGTTATATGGACTAAAATGTGGCTGTCTTTACACCTAAGCACCCATGTGTTTTCTCTGTCTGTTTGCTTTGTGCAGCCTAGTCAGAAAAAAAAAAATAACTTCTTATAACATAAAGATAAAGGTAATGCTCCACATGAACGTCAACATCTGTGAGATTTCTGCCCATTTTTGTCCTCCTTAATTAGAGACTGTTCTGCCTCATTGGACAGACTGGTGTAATAGCTTGAGATCAGGGTGGCATAAACACTGTCACAGCTTGAACAATCTTTTGAACAGTAGGAGGTAATGATCCTGCCTAAGGCAAAGCACTGCTTCCAGCATGTTGTGGGGCACTGTGATTCTGTCCCACATTTCATTTAGCCTTTTTCTAAATGCTGCAGTTTACTCCCTGAAAAAATGCAGTATTTTCCTGAGTACATTCCATCTTTAGTATAGTCCCATAATTCCTATTGAATGTGGGCTGGGTGAGCAGAGATGGAGGATAGCACTTAAAGACATGAAATGACACTTAGAGTCTCCAGCCCATACAATTTTTCATGCTGTGTATTTTTCCAGTCAGTGACAAGCAAAAGAAGTAGAAGTGACTCTACTTCGTCTGGTGAATGGAGAAATTCTGATGATGAAGAGTGAGTCGTCTTTTCCTCCAAATCCAGCTAATCAGCTTTTGTCTGTCAGTGAACACATCTAAGAAACATTGGTCTATTACCTCTTTGTTCAAGGCCACAGAAAATTTCTTTTTAGCTTTTTGGCCTATAGTGAATGAACAGTGATCTCATTTTCCAGTGTTGTTGTAATTCAATTTTTCTTTATACGAAAAAAGTAAATGAAAGAAATTGCTGAAGGCATATTTGTGAATAATTACACTTGCACTGCATTTCTCTAGAGTTGTCTGCTGGGTAGATTTGAACGTGTAAAATTTTATTGTTTTCCTTGTTTCAGACAGTTTCATTATCCATCCAGTGTTTGCAATGGCTCATGAGGCACTGCAGCAGATTACAGAGATGACTTTCTAATGTTTCATCTGGAAATTGAATAAGTAAACTTTTTCAATTGCAGCAATGTGAAATGAGCTTTCAGGATTTTGGATTTGGAAAACAGCTAATTAGATGCAGTTTCAGGCTCTCCTGCTGGGATGACTATTGATATACGGAAGTGAAGTTTGGACTGTGCAAGTTGTCTCAGTCTTTAGGACCATGAAATTAGTCTGTAGTGCCAACTGGTCATGGGCATGATGATGATGGGACTCAACAAGAAGTCAGTGTTGTGCTCCATGGAGTTCATTCTGTCACATCTCAGATTTCCCTGAGATGATACATAGCTATGGTTGGCTTTTTCCACCTCCCCTGTTGGTGTTGATCCTAGCTGTTGATACAAGCTGGCACTCTTGGTGACTCTACCGATTTCGATTTCCAAACCCCTCAAAATCATGAGTCCTTTTTGGATTTTGAAGTCTACTGACACAGACTCCTCTTGTTGGCCTGTGAAAGAAGACCAGAGATATTTGATATCTGTGTGGAAAACCATGCACCCAAATTAGTCTAAAAAGTGTAGATACCAGCAAAATTGTGTGTGTGACAAAGAAGGAAGAGAATTCAGAACTAGACTCAAAGTCTGGCTGTAAACTATGCAAGAGCTTGCAGGCCTGCTGACAGGGAAAATTGTCTGTGTTTGCAGATCACTTCCAAGCTAGTTATTACTTATGAAAGAAAAGCTAGGCATGGGAGTCAGTGAACAAAAGAAGGACATTTGCATGGACTTGCATTCAATTTACTTTGAGCAATTTAATCTGAGCATTCAAGCTTATTAACCTGCATGTTTGAAATATGTGAGCAGAATTAATGGATAAAGCTAGCATGGCTTAGGTACATACATTGTAGAAAGGGTACAAAAAAGCTTTGTCATTCTTACTGGTGCTGTAAGGTCATGTCTAATTTATGCAAGACCTGTGTATAGGTTGGATTTTCATTGTGATTAAGTGGGTCTGTTTTTAACTCGTATTTTTAACATTAGCTAACCGGTAAAACAAAAGCAGTGGTCATAGTGGGGTGTGATATTTTTCCAATCATTAGGCTACTTTTAGTAAAGCAACATACAAAAATCTAAAAAAATATTTTTCCTTTACGTAGACAAAGCTGAAGGAGGTACACCATTACATTCTCCTCCAGATCAACTATCCATCTGTTACAGTGTCTGTGTTTTGACAGGCATCAGTAGAAACTGTTTGGGGGAGAACTGCAAGACAATCTAATTCCCAGCTTTTATGGAATACCCCATTTAGCTCTTTTCAGTTTAACACAAGACTTACAATTCTTTAAAGAAATGTCTGTGTATTTCTATATATATTTATGTATACTCTCTATGAATTCAAATGTGGGTATACACATACATGAAAAATAGAAAGATGAGGATGGATATGGGAAGAAAGAAAACACAGGTATGTCATATGCATTATATGTAGATAATACACATGCTTCGTTATAATATACATTAATCATTTGTGTATTTCTGTACCATTTGTAAGCAAGCAATGGAAGTCTTAGTTACGCTTTAAAATATCTTTTATTTTGAATGCTTCTGATTTTCAAGTCTAAATCATGGCTGAAAACAGATGGTCCATACGTTTCTATTGATTGAAAAATAGAGGTGCAGAAAGAATTCATTAGGAATTTTGGTTTTCATTTCAACAAGAATGGATCCAAAAATAGAAGTAAAATGGATCTTCAGGTATGCTGAATTGTTGTAGCACAGTTGATTTTAATGCAGTAATAATAATTCATACCAGGCAAGATTAATTAAAAATTCTAGTGAATAAAGCCTTTTTTTTTTTTTCTGAGACTATAAGTATTACTAAGATTGCTGAGTCACTACTGCAAACTAACATCCTTTTAAGATTGTTGCAGGACATAAATTATACAAGCCAGATTTCATCAAGTGTTACCAAGGGTGTCAATTCATCCATTAGAAGTGAAGTCAGGCTACCTGGCAGGACTACAGAAATGCTGTTCACCATTGAAGAGAAAAAAAATTGTATGGCCAAAGCTCAATTAGAGTTGAAGCTGGCCACTGTGGGGGACACTAAAAAGGGCATTTTAAAGTATGTTTGCTGCAGATGGAGGATCAAAGGTAACACTGGTTTGTTACTTGATGAGGATGGTTGTCTCACAGAAAAGGACATAGATAAAGCAGAGATATTTGATGCCTTCTTTGCCTGTCTTCAATGCTGATGATGGTCTCTGGGGGTCACAGAGTTGGAGGACCATCACTGCAGTAATGACACAGAACTCCCAGTCAACCCTGAACCTGTGCAGGATTTGTTGCTCCAGATGAATGCACAGTAGTTCATGTTGCTCAATGGGATTCATCCCAGGGAGCAAAAAAAGCTGACTAATGTCATTGTGAGACCTCTCTCAATTATTTTCCAGTGGTCTTGGGAATCTGGAGAGCTCCCAGTTAACTGGTAGCTGGCAAACGTTGAGTTTTCAAGAAGGGCTGGAAAGAAGATTCTGGTAATTACAGGCCCATTAGTCTCATTTCAGTGCCTGGTTATATTGTGGAGATTATTCTGGGAATTACGGAAAAGCACTTGAAAGACAGTGCAGTCACAGGTAACAGCTAACATGGGTTCACCAGGGGAAAGTACTGTTCAACAAACTTAATTTCCTTGTGCTGCAAGGCTACCCATCTAGTTGACCAACAGAAGCCAGTTGATGTTATCTTTTTGGATTTCAGCCAAGATTTTGATACTGTTTCTTAGAGTATCCTTCTGGACAACATGTCCCAGCATACAGCCAGACAAAACTATAATGTAATGGATGAGCAATTCACTGATGGTTTGGGCGCAGAGGGTTATAGTAAATGAGCTGGCAGCCAGTCACCATGGGTATTTTGTAGGGCTCCATCTTAGGACAAGTTCTCTTCAATGTCTTCATTAATAACTTGGGTACTGGTCTGGAAGGTATATTAAATAATTTTGCAAATGTCACTAAATTGAAGGGGAGGCTTCATGGCAGCTGCAGCTCCTCACAGGGAGTGGAGGGGCAGCACTGAGGTCTGCTCTCTTCGACAGCAACAGCATTTAGTTTCATTGGTTTCAGAGCTGATTAACAATTTATTTCATTACTAGTGTAAAATTTTTGCTAAAACATATCAAGAATATTTCTCTGTAAGTGATATCCTCCTCACAATAACGTTAACAGGATCCTACTAATGGAGGATACATTTTGACGTAAGGACGAGTAAATCAGTTTTCATTTTCTTATTGCTGATTTCACAAGGTCACAGTGGGACTGAGACACAACAATGTGAGTTGAGCAAATAACTAACTTCATAGAGCAGAGAATCTCAGTGGTATGTTGAGGCTGGTGGAGTGGGTATGTGTTCTCACTTTGTTAGTCCAGGCAGATTAGAGCTATCATTGCAAAGAGGGCAGAAGTTTTCCTACTGCTGCACTTTTAAGCTGTGAGTGGATAAAACAAAATTCAGCGAAGTCAGCTGGACTGTGTCTGTGTGGAGACCTAATGTAATTGAACTGAAGCTGAAGAATGGGCATAAAGGAAGGCAAGGAGCCAAAGATCGGGGCTGAAAGGCAATAACTGAGCCTGTGAAGAGTGACAGTGGCAAAAAAAGAGATTGAACATAAATGATTCAGTAGGGAAGAGCAGTATGTGCTGGAAGGGATGAGGCAGGAAACAAGTGAAAAGGAGGGAAATTAGACTTAGGAAGTAATATCTCTTCCTGTTAACACCGGTGATGGGATAGGAATAAAGATCCTGTTCCTATTTTAAAATGTTTTAAGGTGCCATCGTCCTGAAGTAAACATGAGGATGTAACTTCTGCCTCATGGAAGCACAGGAGCATCCCCCAGCCCCTCACTGTTTATTTCTCAGGCAGAAGAGGACTTCGTCATGTGTCAGGTTATTGTGTAATGAATTCTGAGCACCTCTTGGATGTCACTTGTCAATGACTTAGCTATAAACAGGTTATCAGAGCTGCTGCTGTTTTGGGGGAGGGTTGGGTTTGATCAGCTGTATTAGCCAAAACTGGTCACAGAGATTTTTTTTTAATATGCTCCACATCATTGTGGCTGTGTTTGTGCAGGAGAGAGGGACATGGTGTTCCATGTGTGCTGTCCAATGATTGTGTCTATGTGAAAAATGTACTGATATTTTGTTTTGCTTTCTTTGGCAGATGGACAAAAGAAAGTTCAAGAGGAATTTGACATAGACATGGATGCACCAGAGACAGAGCGGGCGGCGGTGGCAATACAGTCCCAGTTCAGGAAATTCCAGAAGAAAAAAGCGGGGTCCCAGTCCTAGCAGCTACCTTATAGCTGAAAGCAAAGTAACCCTGAAATGCTTTATCAAGAAAATGAGAAATATCACAAAGATGCATGTACAGAAATGATCAATATTTAAAGCCCCATTGGCAGATAATAAACCATAAGCTCTTGTGTGACTTCATCCCAGGTGTTTCACACCCATTATCCTCTGTAACTCACCATTTTACTTGATGTTGTAATAAAAAGTTAGGGTGAAGTAATTAAAGTGTCTGCCTTCATCTGTCGTTTCATATAAATCTAGCAAGCGCAGCGTTACAAATGAACCCAGCCCAGATGCCTATTTTCCTCTTCACTTAAAGCTTGGAGACATCACAGCACCGTATGTTACAAGGATTTTGCTGAGGGATGAAAGCATGTGCCTCAGCCCTGTTTGCCTCATTCGGAGAATTCCAGCTGCCAACCAAATGTAACAATAAAATCCTTTTCTCATAATAAGCTTAAAGTAAAAAGTTGCAGACAGAAGCTGACAGGAGGATAAGAGCTGTAGGAAACCACAGACATTTGTGTCTTGCAATTATGCCAGTAAAGTGGCTTAAGTGGGGAAATTGTCATTGTCCTTCCTGTTTGAATGATAAAATCCAGCTTGGACTACATTGACTGTTACGGAGGAAAAAAAGGAAAATCCAAGTTCAGATGTCTTTGGAAGTTGTTTTTTTTTAAATTTCTAAAAATAGAAGCTGACCCTCTGTACTCTGTTCACTCTCCATCTAGTCAGTAACAATTTCTATGCCATTTCTCTTATTTCCTATTGTTTGTAGTGTTTGATGAGTAAATCATAACAGACTCCCTGTCTCCATCTACACTATTTGTAATTTAAAGCAATTTTGCATGAAACCCTGTATCACTGTATTAGTCCAGTTTTTTATTAATAGAAAACAGCCACAGTGATGTTTCTTACATCGGGACATTTATTTTCTCTCTACTGTAAAAGGGCAGCAGAACAACTCCAGGCTAAACCCGAGTAAAAATCTTGCCTGGATTCACACTTGATCAGAAATTAGCAGCCTATATAAGGCACAGGGAATGTTCAGAAGTGGTCTTCGTGGTTTCTTGCAGACAGAAAAGTGAGCTATTTAGATGGAGCAAACAGGGTATTCACTACACAGAGACATGGCCAAAATCCCACTCTCTTCTCAGTTTCAGAAGCAGGTGTAAGGGTCCCAGTAGGCATCTTCATCCCTGGGGAAATTAGAGACAGAAGTGTTTTCAGAAGGATTGGTGTTTGCAGCAATTCTCCAAGAAAGCAGCATGATCCTCACCTCCAGTCTGACAGAGATAGGTGAGCTGAGAGGTGGCAGTCTGCCTACTCTTAGCTAAACAGCCTGGAACTGAAACTGCTTCAGGTGTGAGAGATTTAGGTTTAATTTCCAGCTCTGTGTAGTGGCATTTGCTGTCTACTCTCCCACCTGCCAGGACATGACAGACGACAGAGCGTCAGGCTTCTCACATAAACTGGAAGCTACCACAGAGGGATAGGAATGGAGGGAAAGTGAAGATCTTATGCTGTGGCAATCACATCCCATATGTGGGACGTGGAGCAGTCACACCTTGGAGCAGTGATACTGAAAAGGTTCAAAGCTTTGAGTGAAAGTCAGGCTGCAAGACTGCAGACTTAGATGGATTAAGGCACTTAAAGCACTGGGCAGCCAATTTAGTGAGAAGCTAAAATGTGATAGCAGGCAGTAGAAACTCTGGTACCATGCTTATTAGGAAGAGCCCTCAGAGATATTGGGTAGAGAAAGTCTTATGGATCCTGTGTGCAGTGCAGAAGTGATGTGCAGAGAGAGTGTGTGAGGTGTTCAATAAACACAGCAAGACTGGTCAGGAAATGACAGGATGTTTTTAGATCTTAATTCAGAGATAAGCCCCTAAATGCTGCCTAGATGCTGCCTTAGGCACCTTTGTCAGGCCCCGGCTGTGTGCATGACATACTACTGCACATCACTAGTAAAGTCAGAGTTCTTTGAGCCACAGCTGAGTGCTCCACTCCAGGAGAAGCATCTATTCTCTCTATTTAGGAATTTCAAGGATAAATGAGGTTTATCAGACAACATTGCTGCTGTGCTTGAAGTGTAACTTATGGAGGCTGCATATCCCCCCCCTTATCATTCCCAGAGACTGCTCATCATCTAATAATCACCTTAGTATAATAATTGAAAAATTTTACTGGGTTTGGATTGCGTTGGTGTCATTTTGTTTAGATGAACATATGTCTGTAATAAGGGACTACGTTTGCGTTCCGCATTATGTCATGTGAAATAGCATGAGCTCTGTAATAGCTATTTAATTGAATAAAAACTCTGGGTAAGCACTAGGCTTTTATATTTGATCTGACATTCCTTGGACTTAAATTTCCTACACAACAGGAATAATCATATGGGTGGGACACAGTGAAAGCAATTACTATATTGGAGCACAGCAACGAGGGCTGTTAGTAAATGAATTATGTCTCTTTCAGTAGCAGGGCTATTCTTTAATGCAAAGTTTAGAGTGCATCTTATAAATACAGTCTTAATATACAGCGAAATGTAATGAGGAAATAGTGAGCTCATACAATATTGGCTTTAATGGTGGCTGCCCTTGTCAGACAGTGTCCTTTTTATGAGACTCCTTGCATCACACATTCAGTTCAGATTCCCAAAAGAAGAAAGCTTTCTCGCTCTCAAGTCTTTCTTTTCATCCTTTGTGTATAGCCAAGATGGCAATTTTAAATTTCCTTTCTTATCACTCATACTTTTCTAAGATCTACCTGGGTATTAGGGATATGAGGGAAGGAGTTTGTTCCAACCAAGAGTTTCACTAAGATAGGAAAAAGAGAACATTTACACATTGCAGGTATTAATTTGAGTCTTTAACTTCCAGACATTAACCAAGCTTTCTAGTTCACTGGCACTACGTAGTTGGGAGTTACCAAGTCATGAACAGCAAGATTTAAGTTAGGTGGATATCTGTGCTGAAATCCCACCACTTCCTGTAGGTAACACGAAAGATCATTCAGAACAGCATGTATTAAGGAAACAGGGTTATGACTCTCAACACGTACACCCACGCCCTGCCCACACACATCTGTTTCTGCTCCAAATTGCGTATCAGATTGTCCCAAAAGAAAATAACCTATGCTTGAATAATCAGAACAATTACCCAAGCATTCGATAGCTCCTGTTCACATCATTGCCTGGACCGTGAAAGCAACCTATAAAGCTGAACAACAAAGGAGTCTATTAGAAGCAGAGAAACACCATCGGAAGGAACAAGAATGGTGACATTAAAAAAAAATAAAGGACACGAATTCTATCAAATTAAATACAGAAAGACGAGCCAAAAACCAGCCTGCATCTTGCAGCTATAACTTTTTTTGAACTCTTCTCAGACTACTAGACTACTGGAGGACTATGGGGATGTGGGGAACCTGAGGTCTTGCAGAAAGTAGAAATTCATCTTGCATTGACACTTGCAGCAGAAGCTCCCACAACAGGGTTTTTTCTTTTTTTCTCTTAAAGAATGTATCAACCTGAGGAATTCATTGTCAAACTAAAACCTTAGGAGGACAGAGCTTGTAGTAAACTGACAAAATGAATAATAACAGACTGCTGGGGAATGGGTGAGATTCACCTGCATCTTCTAGAGGAACTCATAAAGAGCAGCTGTTTTGGGTAACCTTTGCCTCACGCTGGGAAATAAGCTGTGGCAAATTAACAACAGATTTTAGAAGGGAACCTTCTAGGAAGGTTTGGGGATTTTACAAAGACTGTCTTTACAGGTAAGCGTAGAGAAACTGTGGTGTGCCCTCATGCAACCTTAATACACTAACGCTTGCCTCCGTGAGGCCACAGCAGGAGTGGACTCCGGCTCCTTGCAGACCTGCCAGGAGCCCTTGGCCCACCAGAAGGTCACAGACGCTGTGGAAATAAGCGCACTTCCATCCTGCTGGTTTTGTGCCCTCTGTTACCCAAGTGGTGTACAATGCAGATCAAAACAAGCCTGGGGCAGCCTTTGCAGCTGTACAGTAGGCAGAGGAGTCCCCATGAAGCAGCCACCTCTCTGGAGATGGTATGACCCTGCCGAGTTGTGGGTGCTGTATCTTATGCCTTAGTGATTGCAAAGATCACTCCAAGCAGGTCTGGGCAGAGTATGAGTTCCTTACTGGGTAGGACAATGAGGAATTTCCACCAAGCCCCCTTGTTGGGTGTTAGCAGCAGTGAGAAATCTGTTTCAGCCAACAAGCAATAACTCAGCTTGTACAACAGCCTTCTGGAAATTGTTCTAAAGCATAGTAGCCAATACGCAGCTGTGCAAATGTGCAAGTAAAAGCATTTACAGCAGTATGAAAAAGAGAAGGAAGGGTGACAGGGAGTGACTGGAGCAAAAGGGGAGCGTGTTTGGGAAAAAAGAATAAAAGACATCTCTGCTGAAACCCCCTGAGTCATCTGAAGGTGCTTTCTATTCAGCTCAGGTAATTTTTTGTTGTTTCATTCTTATCTGCAGCCTGCTTTCTGCCAACTTCTCCCCAGTGCATCACACATTCTGTCACAGCCATGTCACTGCACTTAGCACTGACTGCAGAGCTAGTGTGATGGGGCAATGGAATCCAACTACCCTCAAAATCAGGAGTTTGGGGGCCACTGAACAGACTCCATGTCCACGTCCCTCACAGTGAACCCTCACATTTGTTTTTATTCCAGGGATAACACTGTAAAGAAGCAAAGCCTCTTCAAAGCAAAGTTGCCATGGAAAGGTATGTATGCACTCCATTGAATCTTGGTCATGGTCACACACCATGCACAATCATGGTCCCTGCTCGGCTCCTCAGAAAACCAGCTGGAGCACGTCACAATTCATTGGTCATGAAAGCCAAAGCTTGAGGGGGGTATGTGTGGAAGAGGGAGGAAATGGTACTCAGCTACACCATATAATGGCCCATAGGGGGGACATGGCTATCTTGTCCTAGGTGATGCAGAACCTGAGGTCTCTGCATCTGAGGAGGTATCTTAGGTACACTCTGCTGCCCTCAGTTATTACCTGCCAGATCCCATTTTAGAGCTGGCAATTGTCTGTGGAAATTTCTGGAATAAAGTCAGTACAGCTGTATCACCACTGAAGACTACTTAAAATAGGTTGCTTGATATTTCCTTAAAACCCATAAGCGAGCAGATGCTTTGCAGCAAGGAGAAGCTCACTAAGGTGTCTGCTGAAAGTCAACAGTGAAATCTAAAAGATATTTAGGCTCCAGTGTCATCTCAGCGCCATAAGACGATGCAGTCATTCCTCTATATCCATTATCAACAATTTACCACTCAAAAATTTGAACCATTTTAAGTTCCCTTAAGTTTCCCTGAAGAACCCCTTAAGCTTCCTTTAAGGACCTTTAAAATTTTTTACTGTGAGAGTGTTGAGGCTGCCCAGAGAGATTGTGGATGCCCTGTCCCTGGAGGTGTTCAAGGCCAGGTTGGATGGGACCCTGGGCAGCCTGGTCTAGTATTAAATGGGGAGGTTGCCAGCCTTGCCTATGGCAGGGGGGTTGGAGCTTGATGACCCTTGATGAAAATCATGCAGTGCACACCATTCCATGATTCTATCACCTGATCTAAAATCTCTTTGAATGTGGTAATCACAAGTCCCAGGAGAGGTCTGGAATGGACCATTATTTAGTTGCCTCAGTAAGGGATACGACAAATGGACTAATCTAAATGCTTTTTGTTTCTATATCAGCTGTAAGCTGCACACTATACATACATTCAAAGCATGATGGAGAAAAAAACCAGGATAAAGCATTCTTACTGTGGTAAAATAATATTAGATACCTATTCACTATAAATATTCAAACATATATCCTTCCCTATCTACAATCCCCATCATGCAAACAAAATTGTCATGTTGTTTTTTACAATAAAGACCATCTTCACAGTGAAAAGGTAAAAAAGAGTAGCCATGCCACTTCCAATCTGTTAAGATCTAGTCATGAATGGATTATTTAGTCCAACTCCTAAATTGTGATAGCACTTTTTTTTAATTATCCCTGAACTCTCCCTTACAGATGGTCTCCTGCCTTTCAGTATCTGTAGCAATGGAGATTCTAAAACCTTCCTTGACAGCTTGTTCTGTGGCTGAACTTTTCTTAAAGCTTTTGAGTTTTGTTTATATTTAACCCAAATCTCCCCTCCTACCACTTCAGTTATTCCAGAACACCTATACCCACTTGTAGGCCTCCTTTTTTTAAAACTTTTAAACCATTTTTTGTTATTCTCCTTTGAACTCTGCCAATTTATCTGTATACCTGAACTGAAACGCAGCCATCCAAATTAGACTTCACCAGTGTCAAGCACAGCAGAATAATTATCTTGACTATCTTATAAGCGACAGTCCCCCCCACCACAAATCTAGACAGCTCTTGGCATTTCCTGTGACAGCATTATTTTGTTGGCTTAGAACCAAAACATCATTTCCTAGGAATCTGGAGCCTCTCTGTGATCTCTCTGTCCAGTCTTTCCCTTCCCTTATATGAATATCCCATTTTTTAAAGAGACTATACTGACTGTAAAACACCTTTAAGTTTATGGCCTCACTGTACCTCTGCAATATGAGAACAATACAGAAACTCATGTAGATGTCCTTATGCAAATTGGGCAGGAACTGTAACTGGTTCAGACTTTTTTGTGCTTCTCCATTTCCCATTAATAAATTATTACAATCAGGTGCAAAGGCTTCAATAATCTCTAAATCTACCTTTTATTGGAAGCTTAGAAAAGGTTTAAATGAATTCCTACTTTATTCTAAAAAGTTAGCTTGCCTTTACTTGCAATGTCCAATTATTTGATAAGAAAAGTCTGCATATCTTATCTAAAAATAGGCCTTGAAATAAGCCTGAGGACTCTTGCCCCTTCTCAGTGCATTATGTTTTAATGCAAAGTTAAACTGATGCTATTACTCACATTTGGTAGTAGCTTCCACCATAAATACTCCCACTGAAGATTTCAGGACTAATGTGACAGAGGGAGGGAGCATGAGGAAATGACACTTTGCCTCATCAAGAACACAAAGCACAGTCACTTTCTGAACTTAGTCTGCAACTTTCAGCAAAGTGATATCACCCTTTTTCTTCTTGGGAGCCACATCCACACTTAATACATACTGAGTGACACAAAAATAACCTGCAGTATAGTGGCAATAACGAAACATTGCAATGGTAATAATAATTACAGCACAGGAAACAGGGGCATGTTGCTTAACACTGTGACATTTCACCTAAAGGCATTAAAATGGCTCATACCATGCACACACGCTTTGTGCAGCATAGGCTTACCTATAGTCCTTCTCTGGGCGTAGCCAAGCCCAGTTGTGGTGATGGCATTAAGCTGGCTGCTTTTGGCACCAGGGGCCTTGGTGGTCATGTGCTGAAGAGCACTGGCTCCCATAGAACCAGACAAGGGAAATGTGTTTGGTGTCCACTTAAATATCATTCGGAGGTATAGGGTCAGCTTTGTAGGAATACAAAATTTTTTGTTGTTTTATCTGAGATTTTCAAATAATTACATGAAACTTCTCACAATCCTGTTCAGTCTTGAGGTAGGACTAGCTTGAAGGATAATTTGAGACCTGACTAGCACACATCTGCTTGCCTGGCTGGAAAGGTGCCTAAACCAAGCAGGCAAACCTTACTGCTAAAACAACAGGCAGCTCAGAAACAAGTACCACCACTAGACCTTTTGTTTGAGCAGCCACTGGGTGGTGGAACCAATACACCTCCTTAAAGCCTTGAATGGTTCCAACAGCAATCAACCCTTCTTGAGCTACAGTGATTGAAGAAGAGAAAGAATTGGATGCAGTGGTGGGAGACAGTAGCAAAGCATGGTGACAAGGCTGAGAGGAGGAGGGTTTTATAGTGGAAAGGAATATGGGAAAGGTGAAGGGAACATAAATAACGACAACGCAGTAAGGAAGAGGTAGAGAGTGTGGGTAGAGAATTAGATAAGAAGGGTAGGTGGAGGGGGAAAAGTGGCAGGGAAGGGAGCAAGCTGCTTGATGTTGAAGAGCTGGAGTATTTCATTCCCCACTCACTCTTTTGCTCATATAACGAATTACTTTGATATTTCCTATTCAGTTATGTAAAACTAAAGGGTGTAGTGTTGTCTTCGGGGGATACCTGAGCATTGACGCTGAGGCATTGCAACGTGTTTCAAGTTATGCAAGGCAATTGGCAGGCTTATAGGAATCACAGCTGTGCTGAATAAATTCTGTCTTAGAGTTAAAAATAAAAACATCAGTGTTTGATCAGCCATCCTGCAGTTTGCCCTCCAAACTTTCCTCTGACATATGGTACATACAGTCCCAGGAGAATCTGTGAAACATCTCTTGCACCTAGGATTTAAAAGGTAATTGAGAGACATTGTATTTGAAGAAATTAAAATCGTTGTTTAAGAGGGAAAGGTAACTCTTTTTCCTCACCAGAATTCTTCTGTTGCCAATATTCCCCTGATGATAGAGGTTTTTATTCTGCAACGGATAGGGCAAGGCAATCAATTGTTTTTATCTGGCAAATGGAAAGGGATAAAGCACAATTTGGAGGTAAGTAAACACAGAAGTCACTTTCCTCTCAGCATTAACTCTCATCTCAATGGATATTAGACCTGTCTTATTGAAAGACACATTATTGCTTGGGATGCTGGGACAGAACACAAACTCCAGCTTGTAGACATCTGCTGCATAGCAAAAAGATGATCAGCTCCTCTGTTTATGTGGATGCACACAAGGAGAAAACATTCATTAAGCACCGTATTCTATATACTTTTATACAGAAGTAGTAAAAGCTATTTTTATAGTTAAATAAACACTTTCCCATAGAGGTTACTGTTCTCTTAGCATGACAGAGGTACCTGCACGTTTTTCATTGTTATGTATGTACATGATTTAGAGCCTTTTATATGAATTAAATGTCCATTATCCTGAATCTGTGCTGTGCATTGCGATTGAAACTCTGCAGGCTCTGCTGTCAATAAGACTAAATTAAATAAGCAATATTCAATAGTATTTATAGCTCCAAGGCTTCAAGGTTAAGGCTAGAAACAAAGGAAAGTGCAAAAGAATAAGGGAAATCCTGAAAGCATCCAGTCAGAAGAATTCTCTTGAGTAACATTTTTGCCTGCGTAGAGGCAGACTTTGATGAAACACACACAAAGTACTGAATGTCACTTTTTCATATGCACAGCATTTCTTCAGTGCCAGTGCACAGTCAGAGCTCCAGCTCAAACATTCCAGAAGTGTGCAGCTGGTATACAGGAAAGTAGGAAAACTGGAGAACAGCCCTGACCTCCACTGCGTGACCTGCACTTACACCATGTCTGCCCTCGAGTTGCATTTGCACTGTGAGCCACCATGCTGCACACCCAGTCTGGAGCAGGGAGGTGGGCTGAGGGTTACAGTATAAGGGAGGATACGAGATAGAAGTGTTGGATCAGCCAATACAGAGCCTACCAATAGTCCCTTCTTGCTCTTGGATACAACAGCAAGCTGGACAGCCCATGGCTGATGGTGCCCATCTGCACAAGGGCTCCTCATCCTCCCTTGAGAAGCAGCTTTGGTGAGGTGTTCCCATCCAGCAAGGCTTGATTGATAACAAAACAGATCACAAAATGTGCGTGTGGGGAATGGATTGCTTCACTGAAACAGATATTCATCAGAAAACCTTGAAGATATCACTCAACATCCTTTGCAATTCCCAGAGCAGCAGCCCGCTTACCAATTCTGGCAAGTCCTAATTCTCTGCCTTGGAAATAGCTGACAATACATAGGTGATGGATTTAATGCTTGCAGAATGCCACTGAAAAGAAAATGCTTTATATCTTGAGAATATAAAAATCACATAGTCAAGGGAGACACAGTTACACAGAAGTTTGATTTCTCAGCTATTGCAAAACTTTTGGGGAGTGCCAGAACCATTGTGGCTCATACAGGAATGCATTTTTTGTATTGCTTTTCCTTTGCCCTAGCCACTAAATTTCATTCCCTTTAGATTTTCATGCTATTTCTTGCTAAAATATTCTCAGATGAACAGCTCTTCCCTTGATACACTACCCATAAGGCGTGCTCGGGTTGCTGGAAACAACATTATTATTTTTAGAAAATAGGCTGAGGACTCTGATGCAAATCAGTGTTTACTTTTGTTTGCATGCTTTAGGCTATGCTATTCCCTCTTGTGAATCCATTTTCCTGTGCTCCGTCAGCAGTAATATTTGCTACATGAGATGATTAGTCCAGGTAAATTAACTCCCTTCATTTGCCTCTTCTCAGACATAAACTTACTTGTTGATTTACACCTGTTGTCTGCTCTTAGCAGCTATGGGCACCTGCATTATTGACCATAAGACAAATATTATTCTAAATGTTATTTTCCAGTTTGATAATAGCTGAAAAAAACAGCTTTTTTTTGTTGTTATTGTTTGTTTGTTTTCTCCTTACAGTATGTCAGATTAAAATGAAAGCAAGGCCTGTCAAGCTTATGTAAAACTAGGTAGGAATTCAAACAGTATTATTTTTTATGTTTTTAAGTTTACTGTAGTTTCAGGGGTTGACATTTACAAAAGCAAGTACCATTTGAAGTCACTGGCTCTTATGCACTTTAATCTCCTGGGTGCTTTTGAAGATCTTTTGCAGACTGTATAAGTGTGCTATATTCAGTTGCAACAATTTTGTGATGGATGAAGTTTCTGTCAAGCAGGGAGGCTGAACACCAGCTCTCTTCGCACTGCATTTCAATGTTATTACTAAGCTCTCAACTAGAGCAAAATCAATCTGATTTAATTTGTATCAGTTCCCAGTTATTAGCCACCCATTTATAAGCCTGACTGCAGTGCCATCTGATTGCTTTCATGATACCTCAGTTGCATCAAAAATGAGAATCATTTTTCTCTTGCTGTATACCCGCACCTACTAGCATTTGTGTAAGATGTACCTGCAAGTACACACTGGAGAAAGAACTAATACTGTAGATCAGATATTTTGCTCACCGCTGTTGGAATTAATCTCAGATCTGCTCTTTCCCTTGAGATCTCCCAACTTGTGAGACCAGGCAGGTCTCCACCACATTATTTGAAGCATGGTTCAATGTATTCTGTCCAGGACAAGAAGCTTAGCTCCAGAAATTATACAGTCACAGAAAGAACCTTCGTTTTCCAGTTCAAACAGTTTCAAAGAAATTCTGAAAATGCGAATGGAGTGCAACCAAAGCAACGGTGCCTGTAATCCCTGGCAGCTGCAAATAGCATTGCTGAGGTACAGCTACAAAACACTTCTTGCTGGGATCGCAAAGCACAAGAAGAATATGAGATGTCTCCATTTATCAGGAAAAGAGTGCAGCCTGGTAATCCTCATGCCTGTATAAGTGTGCTCCTCTCATCTCCTTGCTGCTGTCTCTGCTGTGTTTGAAATGGCTCCTCCAGTACTGATGAGTAAAAAGCTCTAAGCCAAATGTGGTTAACCATGTATGGGTCATCACCTCCCCCAATTCATTCTGCCCATGACGTTTGTTTGTTAGTTAAATTTTCACTGTCTATCTGGAAATTAGCCTGCTTTAGATTCTTCTTTGTTGATGTCATTAAACATAACATAATAGTAATGAAATAGTACTTCCAAATATTTACATATACATATGTAATGCTGTAGCACTGTAACATGATGGAAAGTACAGCAATAATAGCAGTGGCACAATCCTAGGCTACAGCAAATGAAAACAAACCCAAATGCAGTGGCCTCAGAAACAATGGAAGAAAAGCCACTTACCCTTAGAAAGCCTCAGGTAGGCAGGGATCTCCAGCAGGACATCCACACCTCCACTGCCAACCCTTAAATGAGGTTTGAGAAGGGGTGGATCTATCCCTCCCAATCACTCATTGCATGCACCTGAGCTCCCCTGAGTTGGCCCTGCCTTCCTACCAGGTGCTCAGTCACTGGTTCAGACCATGACTTAGCATTTGCACTGCAACATACATAAATATATATGTATATATGTATATAGATACATGCAACTAGTCTTTCCTTCTCTCCTTCTCCCACTCTCCCTCTCCTTTTTTTTTTTTTTTTTTCTGTGAAGGAATGTGCTCTTTGCCCTGCTGTAATAGCCAAAACAGGGGTGCTAAAGAGAACCCCGTGCCGTGACTTTCTGTGATAACTGGATCCAGCCCCACGGCAGGTCTCAGAAAAAAATAGGTCCTTCTGAGCTTCTGGGTTGAATAGGATGCATCTGCTCAGTCAAACCCACCTTCTTCTGGTACTGAAATTCCTGTTTCTGGAGGGCAAAGCACGCTCACCCATTGCCTATTAAGGACCTGCTGCATGCTTCAGAGGCTGCAGTCATCTGCCTTCCAACACAGCTTTGAAAGTATCCAGCCACTTTCTCCAGTGAGAAACTCACATTAGCTTGATTCTTTAGAAAGAGCTCCTGCCTGAGATATCAAAGTTTATCCCATTTCCAGATGGAGCTGATCCAATCCATTATTCCTTCATTATTTATATAGCACATACATTTACTCCAGCAGTGCTTATGTTACACGTGCTCATGTGATACCAGATGTAAATAGTTAATAAACTTAGTAACTGTTAATGCAGACTTGGAAATGCATCTAATAAATCCCTTAGTAACAGAGGCCAGGCAGTGGAGGTAGACAGCAAGGGCTGTTTGGTTTTCACCTAACTTGGAAAAAAAAGAGATACCAGAGAATGATACTAAAGGTATTACTTTTAGTGAGAAGATGAGGCTGTTGTTGTATAACCCAGGAATTTTAAGACTTCATTTCATAGCAATTTAAAGATAGTTGTTGTAGAGTGAAATATCAGTTAGAAATCTTGGGAAATGGTTTATTCTCACATATTATTTTTCCTCCAGCATGAAAAGAAGGAAAGAATGCTACAGCTTAACATTTTGCTTCTGTGACCAATACTTGAAAGAAATCTCTTTCTCATTTACATAAAATCAAACTAATTGATCTAATCAAGATTTCTTTCTAAAAACCCTCTTCAGCAAAATAATTGTATTATTTTCCCATTCACTGCAACATGAGAGACTTTCCATTCTGCTGAAGTTTCAAAAAGTGTATTGCTTCTTACTTGGGTAACAGTTGCATTGCTCATATAAGATGCTAGCCTTGGTCTCTGGGCTTTTTTTTGTGTGTTTTGTTGTTTTTACAGTTTTTTGTAAAAAAAAAAAAAAAGGCGTACTGCTTAGAAGAGTAACCTTTTCAAATTCTATTGGAAGCTGATAGATGATTGTCCTTGTGCTTCAGTAATAAACAAACCAAAGCAGCTAGGATTTCTTCTGGGTGCTGGGCTCTAGCTGTCGTCTTTTGTCTTGGAATTGTTGCATTTAGTGAAGTTGAGTTAGGAAGAAATCAGGGGTAATGCATTTCCTTAACTGTGGCCTTTAACTTCAGACCTTCCAGGAGTGTCTGTGTAAGATATTAACTGAACTGTGAATTAGAGATGATGTTATTTTCAGCTCTCTTTTAAATGACCAATTTATAAAGATGCTGGATAGGGGTTAATTAAGTCTGAGGGTAGTTTCCAGCCATCAAATACAACTGCCATGTTTAGCTATAAGTAATGTAGGTACAAAAATGTACACTTAAAAATTCTGAAAGACAAAAGCATTTAGGTTTGATATTCTGATGTCTATAAACCCTGTATTTCATGTAAGAGCTCTGACAATTTCTTCTGCACAGGTGTTCAATTCTTTCAAAAGTGCACGTGTGACCTTTAAAAGAAATTACTCTTTTAAGAACCCTCCTACGTGGGTTATTTCTGCTTTACAAATGAATTTGAGCTCCAAGGTCCAGGGGAAACTAATGGGAAGTATATTCACTAGGCAGTCTTTTTCTCTAATTGAATTCCTGGAAAGGAATAGTGAGAGGAATTGGTGGCTGATCTGTTTGCCTTGGCATCTGGCTAAGGCATTTGGGATTACATAAAGCAAAAGTGGGAGTGAAAGAATACATGCTGATGCTCTTTGCAGTCCTAAGAAGCTTCTTATGTAAATGCTGTGCATTTTTTCTCCTGTGCACCTCTATATCTTACTATACGTCATACACCTGAGTTAATCTGCTATGTTTGAATCCATGTGATAGAAAAAAGAAAAAAGAAAGTCACATTCATCACACATCTAAAGCATTTGTGTACAATTTTTCATATGAATCCAAACAAATAAGGAGAACATTCAAAGTTTAAACATTCAGGCTTTTTCTGTAAATCAAATACCAACTCACCTTCCATCCTCAGAGAACGACTGCACAAGTCAGCATAGAGCTGTACAGTGTCAGATGATTTTTCCTTAAAAAACAAGGCAATTATTTGAGTCTACCAACTGTTCCTGTTCATGTGTAGGAACTTTCTTGAAATGAGAAATGCAAAAAACCAAAACTGTATAACAATTACTGCTGTTATTATTTCAGAAAACTACCTTAACCTTTTCAACAACACATTTGATAGGATTAGTCTCAGAAATACAAAGAGGAGATATCAGTTTAAAGAGAAGAAGGTCATTAGGAGTAGTCAACGTGGCTTCACCAAGGGGAAATCATACTTGACCAACTTGGCAGCTTTCTATCATGTCATCAATGGCTGGGTAAGTGGGGAGAGAGCAGTGAATGTTGTCTACTTTGACTTCAGCAAGGCATTTTACACTGTCTCCCACAGCATCCTTGTAATAAAGCTTAGGAAGTGTGAAATTTACAAATGGACAGTGAGGTGAACTGAGAACTGAGAGGCAGAGCTCATAAGGTTGTGATCAGTAGTGCAGAATCCAGTAGGAGAGGTGTAACTAGAGGCACTCCCCAGGGATTGGTACTGGGTCTAGACTTATTCAAAAATTTCATGAACAGTCTGGGTGAACAAATGGAGTTCGCACTCAGCAAGGTTGCTGATGATAAGAAGCTGGGAGGAGTGGCTGAAACACCAGAAAGCTGTGATGCCATTCAACAAGATCTGGACAAACTGGAGAGTTGGGTGGAGAGGGACTTGATGAGATTCCAAAAGTGCAAGTATAGGGTCCCGCATCTGGGGAGTCCTATACCACATGCATCAGTAACAGATTAGGGGCTGACCTACTGGAAATAGCTCTGAGGAGAAGGACCTGAGTGTCCTGGTGGGCGACAGGTTGGCCACGAGCCAGCAGTGTGCCCTTGTGGCTAAGAGGGTCAAAAGAATAGTGGGGTGTGTTAAAAAGAGTATAATCAGCAGGTTGAGGGTGGTGATCCTCCCCCTCTACTCTGCCCTGGTGAGGCCACATCTGGAATATCATGTCCAGTTCAAAAAAAAGCCAGGGATCTTTTAAATAGTACTCAGTGAAGGGGAATAAAGATGATGAGAGACCTGGAGCATGTCTCATATAAAGGCTGAGACCTGGGGCTGGTCAGTTTGGAGAAGGGAATGCTGACAGAGGGATCTCATCAATGTTTATAATATCTAAAGTACAGTAGTCAGGGGTGGACTATCAATAACACAACATAATGAAACTGTATTTAAGTAATGTGTTTGCAAATTCTGTCTATTAAACAGCTCAGTTATTAACTGCACTTACAGATGTTGTATTGTCCAGTCACTTGTTTTGGAGATAGCTATTATTTGCTGTCATATAAATCATAGAACACAAGAAGAGAGAGAAAGAGAGAAAGGAAAGAGGTGTCCTACAGCTCTTCTATGTCATTATTCATTTATTAAAACATTAAAAAATAGCACCAACTGACATTCATTGACATTTGTTGAATGTTTATGGAGACCAAACAGTGGATGTGAGCACAGTGGGGCCATAGGTGATGCATCCCAGCTGTGGTGACAATGACAGTGGCTCACTTCCTCCGGTGCAGATATTTACAAGTGTGGCATGCAGGCTCTTGTTCATAGCTGTCAAAAATACAGAGCAGAGAATGGTGGTGATTGTGTTGATAAATACAGTTCTATATATGAGAATCTACTCAATCAAATAGTGTTATTCTGTTCTTTGTGTCAGCTATAGTTTCCATGGAACTATAAAACAATCCCTATTTTCTTATTATTTTCAGGGATTATTTTCAGTGCAACCTATGTATAATGCTAAGGTCGAACAATTGACTGAAGGGTCAACCTCAAAGACTTCTAGTAAATGGGGTTTCACCAACCTGGTGGCCGGTCACTAATGGTATTCTACAGTGCTTTATTTTAGGGCCAGTTCTCTTCAATGTTTTGATAAATGCAGGATGCAGGACTTGAATGTGTGCTATCTAAGTTGCATCTGAGCCAGCAGTGTGCCCTGGAGCCCAAAGGGCCAACCATACCTGGGGATGTCCCAGGCCCAGTGAGGTGAGGGTAGGAGCTGTTCTCTCTGTGCTGGCCTCACTTCCAGTGCTGGGTGCAGGTTTGGATGCTGCTATTATCACAGTTTCCTCAGGGAAACAACAAAAAAGGGACAACGTGAAAAACAAGGGACCTTTCAGAGAGAAATGCTTCCATCAGCATCCTGGGATTTTTTTCTTCTGAAATTTTCTATGTCTCTAAAACTCACAGCTTTTATAAACCTTAAATCATTTTTTTTAAATATTATGTAAGTTCAATAAAATTGTAACGCATTTTTGTATTTCATAATCATTTAAAACTTCTTTGCATGTGTGACTGAAGCCTAAGCCTTAAGGGATTTAATACTTAGCATATTTCTGCAATCTGGCAAGGTTGCCTTTCTGCTAATGCATTTGAGTTAGGAATTTATACAATGAATACCATGACAATTAAGTGCAAGAAAAGGCTAGAATTTTGAAAATTAAAAATATATAAAAACAGAACAGGACTATTTATAATACAGGATTTCTGATGCTCTCCCCACCAAACATATATGTTTTACTTAATATTTCAGTTCACATCACACATTGTACAAACATGAATCAGTCAGGATTCCCTCTTTTTCATCTGTCCAAAATTATCTTTTTCTTCAGAAAATGTAGGTCAGTCATCAATGAATAAAAATTTTATTCTCAAAAATTAAAATGTGAATGCAACTACTTGACAACAAATGTACAACAGCAAATTTGGTATTTCTCTATTTTTTAAGGGAACAGTTACTTTTATGAGCAAGTAAGCTGTCATAGGCTCTCTGTTATAATTTATACTTCAGCTAATGCATAATGTCAAAACTCATGACAGGAATGATGAGACTGTTGTAGTTTTAAGACTGCCATAGTTTTTAGCGATACTGTATTCAAAAAAGCAGATTTCACTGCAACTTCACCACCTTCAGGAGGCTTAAGAATTATGACAGCAAATATAAATGAATACAGAAATGTAATTCGTAATATCTGTAAACATTTTAGGTTTCTTCATGCTTTCACATACAGAACTGAGTATTCTCAAAAATTCCCTGTGGTCAGGGCTGACATGATCAGTCTGCTGGTAGATAGGGAAATGTGACTGAACCCTCCTATCCTACAGGCTTTACAGTTTAACTGATGCCTTAGTGAGAGCATGCTTTGCTATTGCTGCAATATATGAGCTAAACAAGCACTCGTTAATTGCCCTTCCTACTAGGTTGAAAGCAGAATGGATGCTTCCAAAGTTATTTTCAGTGTTACCAGCTGGACATCATGATATAACGTCAAGCTTTAGGCAGTTTTTTGTGTTCTATCGTATCTATCACTACTAATGATTCACTTTGGATAGACTTTTGAAAACCTATTCCTCTTTCAACTGATTGCATACCATGAGACACAGTTCAGAAACAGTTTGATATTGTTTTAGATTGAATGGTCAGAGAAAAACAAACTTCACTCTTCAGAACTGGTCTTTGCTACTTCAGCTGAAAATGGAGCTTATAATACAGGAAAAGTACTTGCTATCAAGATTTACCTTTTCAAGGTGTGAAAAATCGTGGAAAACAATCTTCAGTCATTATCTAATCATTGATGAGGGCAAGCATGGACTATTCCATGCTATATTTTTATGCTGTGGCAGTCACATTCTCTTCTGTATCTCCACATTTCTAAGCTAAAAAAATAGCTTTACACTGTTATTCTCACAAGTTGTATTGGATCAAATACTGTAAACTGCTCTGCAGGCTGCTCTGCAAACAGCCCCTGCAGTTCACTACTGTGTCAAGGGAACTGGAAATGGCTTCTGCTGAAGCTCATGGCCATTCTCTCCTCAGCCATGCAATATTATTTATGTACTCACTGCAAAAATGCAATGCTGCTGCTTCTTTTTGGAGATGCAGTTTGACTCATTGATGGATCATTACAACTGCAGTTACTTTTACAGTCAGATGTAGTTTTGCCAGCTGACATAAATCAAACCTCGCCTCAAAATTAGTCTATGGTCATGCTGACTGTTTTGCTTCCTTTGTGTGTTGGACTAACAAATGACTCCAGATGCTTTGCCACTTACAGCTTGTATTTATTGCCTGGAAAATATTCATGGAATAAACTGATCATCAAACACTAAGCTACAGTAAAATAGCAGAGCAAACCTAGTCCAGCCTGCCAGGGTAAAGTTAGCAGGTGTTTATATAATCTGCTATATTCTGGAACATAATTTCTTTTTTTTTTTTTTTTTTACTTTATAATTGTGATTTTTTTGATGGCTCAAGGCACCAAAATACAAACAGGAAAAATAATATAAAACAGCAAAACCTGAAGACCTTTCGGTGGTAAAGATGCACATAAATACATTTTTTCATGTTAGCGTGTCAGGATTTACTCTCAAACAATTGTGTGGCTTAGGGGAAAGAAGCAGAGTGCAACAGCCAGCTCAGAGATTCAGGAGGTAGTGGTAGCTCTCACGCTTTTTCTCTGGTGTCCCAGGTCTCTGCACATCTCTGGCAGGTTTTGAAGTCATCAGCACAGCTGAAGGTACTTCCCATCCATGGTGTGTGGAGGGCACTTATTCCCTGCAGTTGTCACACAATTCCTGCTGTGCTTGGTCCCAAAGGATCCCACCTCTCTTTCCAGAACCACTGTCTGGTTGTGATCCCCTCCAGCCGTGCCCTCAGCAGCACGGTAGGGCAGACCTTCCCCAGCTTGTGCTTGTCTCTTTAAGTTGGAAGAGCCTGGATGACAGCCTACAAAGCTCAGTGCTCCATTTTTACTGTAGGGCCCACCAAAAATATAATATCGAAATGGAAGGCCAGCTTTTGGCATATAGTGTAGAATGAGCAGCATTGTTTGTCCTTCTCCTTGCTCAGGTAGCAAGTAATCAAAATAAAGTTGGTCCTTCGAGGCAGTGTAGTTACTCTTCCATACAGTGCTCCTGGGAAGGATTCAGAATTTAAAAGTGTAATTTTATTTTGTCTTCCAGGAGCTTTTATTGACTAGAAGTGATTTTCCAGATTTTGAATTTTTTTTTATTTTTTTTTTATTTTTTTTTTGTAATTGCAACCCACAGGCAACAGAGTGCCATAAAACTCACATCCGCTGCCACCTGTTCCCTTCTGCTGGAGGCTTTTTGTCTGAGGCAAACCTATTCCCTATTCACTTGAAATCAAATTTGGGGAAGGGAATCTGCTTCAACCTAGCAAAAAGCAGCTCTCTTCTTTCCTTAACCTTTGCGAAGGGCTCCAATAAGTGGTTGCTCAGAGGGCATAAAATGCACCCATTTAAACAACTCCATTTGAGCCTTTATTGTTCTAAAATTCCTCTTCAGTCCAAATACTTGAAACAATCCACATTCTTCAAAGAAAAAATAATAGAATGTAACAGAGCACTTCAGTTCAGATTGTACTTCTGCAAAGGTAAGATTTTTCTCTTTAACCCCTTCTTTTATTCCCCCAGCTGACCCTATCTCAGCTAAGCTGTTGGCAACATTTTGTTCTACCACTGCGTTCCCTTATCACTTCTGTGCCTTCTATCTCTCCCTTTCCTTTCTGCTTGGCTACTTGATAAAGCCACAGCGTTAATCACTGGGTAAAATCATTCTTTCCATGATGGATCATTTTTAGAGGAGCTGCTTTCAATCAGCACTAGCTAGTCTTCAACAAGGCAGGCTGCTGAGTGCTCAGCTCTTCTGATGGTGTAACGATTTAACCTCCATGCCCGTCTGTGGCTCTAGGAAACTAGTTTGAGGTAGCAGTTAAAATTATGCTGCATCTTATATATGCAACTTCAGGCACTTAAAAGCATTTTTGCTTCCAGCAGAGATGAAAAGAGTAGGATGATATGAGAAAACGTAAGTACTTCTGAATTTATCCAGCAATCCTAACAGATATCTTCTCATTCTCTCTGCAGCCTCTGTTTCACATGAGCTCTCTGCTGAAGGTGACTGGAGGAAAAAACCTTTAATCACAGACTGTGCCAGCTAGTTATCTGTCAGCAAGCCTCTATCACTCCAATCAGTAATTTAGGAAGGAACGCTGTAATGGCGATGGCTACTGAACTACTCATTCAAACAGCTTATTGGAAAGCAGAGTTTCTTTGATGTCCATCCTCCATTTCATCTTTCTTTGCTTTCCTTCTCACCTTTAACCCTCTCTTGAAGAGAAAGGTACTTTGTGGACATGGTCAAACCCCATCAAAAAAGACAAGTGCTGGTGCCTGATGAGATGCAGCCGTCAGCCTTCAGTGATCAGACATCTTTCCATCTGCATAAGCAGGAAACTTTTCACTATTCAAGTTTGTTTATTGCCTGAGTTAGCTAAAGGCCATGAAATGCTAATGTTAATGCTACAAGCACATTACTGCCTCTTTAATTTATTTCAGCTAACTTCTGTTGATGGCATTTGGGTAAGCTAAACTGCCAGTTGAACTGGATTTGTTGTGCAGTTCGATGTAAAACCATGCTGGAAATAGATCTGAATTCAGGCTCATCTAATTAGGAAAGCATCATGATAGTCAATGCAAATGTTTTCCAAGGCACTGCATCTGTGCACCATGCATCAATTGCATATTGAGAATGCAATATCCATTTTCTAACTCATAAAAGCCATATAACGAGAGAAAACATGCACTTTCAGCCCGCCTCTGTGAAAGGCAGAGCAGACCTCAGGTGGTGGTGCTTAAGCCTTTGTAAGTAAATTTTCTAGGTGAAATAAAATATGAAAGAAGAAAGAAAATATGCAGGGCAGGATATAAAAGAATTCTGTGCAATGTGTATTTGTAGTGAGTGGCAGATTAGAAACCCCCCCAACTTACAGCATTAGGCCGCATACGTAATACTGTTTGATGTGTGAATTGTCAGCCCAAACGGCTCATTTTTCCAGCCTCCAGCACTGTGAACTACCCTGATCAGTATGGCCTGCTCCTCCTCTTTCTTCCCTTCTTTAAAAGTGTGTTTATATATTAGAGTACAAACATACATGTATATATATACACACGTATATACATATACTGAGATACACATCTGTATGTATATACACAACCCTCAAAAACGCTGCTTCCTGAACAGCAGGTGAGGAACACAATCTCATGGTTCAGTTCTTAAATAGTGCAAAAATAAGGCTGAAAGGGGATCAGATTCTGCATCAGTTGCATTAGCACGGTATTTCTTATAACTTCACTGACTTCACTGGGGAGAAAAATGGTGGCGTTTGATCACTGGGCGTGCTCCCAGATGTGTGATCAGTTTCCTTGCGGACTGACCTCCTAGACCTGAACGTATTAGCAGTGATGGAGAGTCTGTCCTATATACAAATTCACTTAGTGAGTAATATACTTCTTTGCTTTCTTTTTGCACCCCAATACTGAAGGGAATTAGCTTTCCACAAAAGGTGAAAAGCTATCGGGAAAATTATTAGACATAAAAAGCCTTATTAGAAAATAAACAAATAAAAACAACAAAAACTTCAAATCCCCAAACACCCCAAAGCCTAAAACATTTCCAAGAGTTCTTACATATGCTAAATTTGGTAGCTACTGGCATGCAATTAACCAGTCTGCCTTGCAGGGCATGAAAGTACTAGATTTTGGATAAAAACAGCGAAAAAATCAGTAACATTGCTAAGGCAGAAGTGTTAGTATTCTTACAGATAGAACATCATTTTTTGGAGAGGCTTTCTGAGCTTTTTGTTAGAGCATTTAAAATACCATAAAAGCATCAGAAAGTGCTGTAGAGTGGTTTTCTATGCTTCTAAAGTAGTATAGAAACCCTTAAGATCTGTGCAAACCCTATCCTCAAAAAAAAAGAGCTTGTTTCCAATGACTAAACCTAACTAAAAATAACTAGCCCATCAAGCTGAAAAGAACAAGTGACTTTATTCAAGTTCATTCTGGGATTTGATTATTCTTTTCAAAATGGTAGAGAATGGCAATCCTGAAAATCCAGGCAGAAAATTATTTTGATCTCATGGTTCTGTTTCCTTGCTGTCCTCCATGGTAGCAAAGACTGCTCTCCAACAAGGTCATGAGTGATAGGACAAGGGGTAATGGTTTTAAAATGAGACAGAGGAGATTCAGGTTAGATATTAGGAGGAAGTTTTTCACACAGAGGGTGGTGATGCACTGGAACAGGTTGCCCAAGGAGGCTGTGGATGCCCCATCCCTGCAGGCATTCAAGGCCAGGCTGGATGTGGCTCTGGGCAGCCTGGTCTGCTGGTTGGCGACCCTGCACACAGCAGGGGGGTTGAAACTGGGTGATCATTGTGGTCCTTTTCAACCAGGCCATTCTATGGTTCTATGATTTGTGTGTGTGTGAGTGTGTATGTGTATGAGTATGTATAACATGTTTAAGTATATATATAATTTCTGGTCTCTCTCACCTGTAAAAAAAGAACTTTCAGGAAGAACTTATTCAAAAAGTTAGCACTGTTACATTTGTAGATCAGAGGGGTCTTTAATGTCTCACACTGTTATGTGAACATTCATTGTAATGTGCATTTTCCATTAGGAAATAATTGTGTCATAACCAATCACTCTGATTACCTGCAAAACACAAATCTTTTAGAAAACTCATATACGCTGATTCTGTGTGAGTCGGAAGAAATTGCCATGTTCATTAGGGAAACTAAAAAGACCATATGTTTACATGTCTTGACTGCCGTACAGAAAGCAGATAATTTCAAAGATATTCATAGTTATAAATACTAAAAATTCATAGTACTAAATGCTTTACAAAATGCTATGAAAGCTGCCCCAAAAGTAATGTCTCCTGATTTATGGCAATGGCCCATGACATCAGAGGAGGACGTTGTTGGGATTGCAGTAGAGGCTGAACCTTCCCACAAATACTCTGCTACGTTTTGTTGCTGTTTGATAGATGGCAGCAGAGGAGCCATCTGACACAATGGGATCTCACGTGGAAATGAGTGTGAAGCAGAGGTGTGTCACTGAATTCCATCATATGAAGCCAGCTTAATCCATGGCAGAGTGCAGCCCAAACACTACACTGTGGCAGATGGTCTGTAGACCTGCATCTTTCTGCTCTGGGCACTGGCTTTTCCCTCCAAGTCATGAAGATGGTTGGGACTTAGTGAAGACAGCTGTGCACATTAGCCAAATATTTCTTCATGGATATACTTATCAACATGAGTGCACTGTGACTATTTCACACTGAGAGTTTTGGGATCTCTTTCAATCGTTAGTCATGGATAATATCTCTTTGGACATTGTACTATCAATAACACAACATAATGGAACTGTCTTAAGTACTCTGTTTCTAAATATTGTCTACTAAACAGCTCAATTATTAAATGCATTTACAGATGTTCTTTTATCTGGTCACTTAGAATCATAGAATCATAGAGTAGATCAGGTTGGAAAAGACCTTAAAGATCAAGTCCAACCGCAATCTAACCATCTACCCTAATTCTAACAACCCTCTGCTAAATCATGTCCCTGAGCATCACACCCAAATAGTTTTTAAACACTCAACCACCTCCCTGTGGTACCTATTCCAGTGTTTAACCACCCTTTTTTTTTTCCAGTTTTTAACCACCATACCCGTTGGATATGAGTTTTTCCTCATATCCAACCTAAAACTTCCCTGGCACAACTTGAAGCCATTTCTCCTCGTCCTGTCACCTGTCACCAGTGAGAAGAGACCAACCCCTCTCTTGCTGCAATCTCCTGAAGGTTTTGGAAGAGAGCAATAATGTCTTCCCTCAGCATCCTCTTCCCCAGATTAAACAGCCCCAGTTCCTTCAGTCTCTCCTCATAGGACATTTTCTCCAAGCCCTTCACAAGCCTTGTTGCCTTTCTTCGGACCTGCTCCAGCACCTCAATGTCCCTTCTGTACCAAGGTGCCCAAAACTGAACACAGTACTCATGGTGGAGCCTCACCAGTGCCGAGTACACGGGCAGGATGACTTCCCTAGTCCTGCTCACCACACCATTCCTGATACAAGCCAGGATGCCATTGGCCTTCTTGGCCACCTGGGCATACTGCTGGCTTGTATTCAGCCAACTGTCCATCAGTACACCAAGATCCCTCTCTGTCAGGCAGCTTTCCAGCCACTCCTTGCCAAGCCTGTAGGGTTGCCTGGGGTTGTTGTGACCAAAATGTAGGACCTGACACTTGGCCCTATTGAAACTCATACAGTTAACCTTGGCCCATCAATCCAGTCTATCCAAGTCCCTCTGTAGTGCCTTTCTGCCCTCTGGCAGATCAACACTCTCTCCCAACTTGGTGTCATCTGCAAACTTACTGGGGGTGCACTCAATCCCCTCATCAAGGTCATTAATAAAGATGTTAAATAGAAGCGGCCCCAGTACCAAGCCCTGGGGAACACCGCTCACGACTGGCCGCCAGCTGGATTTAACTCTACTGACCACAGCTCTTTGGGCCTAGCCATCCAGCCAGCGTTTCACTCAGTGGAGCACTTCCCCATACAAACCAAGCACAGCCAGTCTCTCCGTGAGGATGTTGTGGGGGACAGTGTCAAACGCTTTACTGAAGTCCAGGTAGACCACACTGACAGCCTTACCTTCATCCACTAATCACGTCACCTTGTTATAGAACAAAATCAGGTTTGTCAAATAGGATCTACCATTCATAAACCCATGCTGACATGGGCCTGATCTCCTGGCTTACCTTTGATTGATCCATGATGGTTCCCAAGATTTTCTTACCTATGAACTTCCCTGGCACTGCAGTGAGGCTGATAGTCCTGTAGCTACCAGGATCATCTGTCTGGCCCTTTTTGAAGATGGGCATCACATCTGCCAGTCTCCAATCCGCCAGGACATCCCCAGTTAGCCAGAATTGTCAAAGGATAATGGAGTGTGGTTTGGCAACCATATTTGTCAACTCCCTTAGCGCTTTAGTCTGCAATCCATCCAGCCCCATGGACTTATGAGCATCCAGCTTTTGGAGCAGTTCCAAAATGATCTCATCATGGATTATACTTGGCCTATTCTGTTCCCCATCCTTATCTATCAGCACAAGAGGCTGTATGCCCAGGGAGTAACAAGTTTTACTATTAATGATTGAGGCAAAGAAGGCATTAAGTACCTCAGCCTTATCGTAATCCTTGGTCACTGTGTTGCCCTCAGCATCCAACAAGGGATGGAGATTCTCCCTAGCCCCCTTCCTCCTGTTGATGTATTTATAGAAATGTTTACTGTTGTCCTTCACCTCAGTGACCAAATTCAGTTCTAGCTGGGCTTTGGTTTTTCTCATTTTCTCCCTACACAGCTTCATTACATACTTGTAATCATCACAAGTTCCTTGCCTGCTCTTTCAAAGACCGTAAACTTTCCTTTTATTTCTGAGTTCCAGCCAAAAGTCTCTTTTCAGTCAGACTAGCCTCCTTGCCCAGTGGCTCAGCTTCTGTGATTTGGGGATAGCTAGCTCCTGCACTTTTAAAATAACTTCCTTAAAATATTCCCAGCCTTCCTAGGCTCCTGTGCCCTCCAGAACTGCCTCGCAATGGACTCTCTCAAATATAATCCGAAACAGGCAAAAGTCTGCTCTCTGTAAGTCCAATGCAGCAGTTCTGCTGACTCCCCTCTGTGGTTCAACGAGGATTGAAAAATCTGGCATCATGTGATCACTTTGCCCCAGACAGCCTCTAACCTTTACATCCACCACAAGACCTTCTCTGTTAACAAATAGCAGGTTCAGGATTTTGCTTCCCCTTGTTTGCTCCTTCACCAGTTGCTTCAGGAAGTTATCTCCCACACACTCTAGGAACCTCTGGGACTGTTCTCTTTGTTCTGTATTATAATTCCAGCAGATGTCTGGGAAGTTGAAGTCCCCCACAAGAAAAAGGGGTAGAGACCTTGAGACCTCACCCGACTGTCTACAAAGTTGTCTTATTGTCATCCTGGTTGGGTGGCCTGTAGCAAACTCGCATGATAATGTCAGTCTTATTGGCCTTTGCTTTTATTCTGATCCATCAACTCTCAGTCCTCATCATTCATTCATTTCTATCTATAGAATTGCATCCTTTCTTAACGCAGAGGGCTACACCACCATCTTTCCTGGCTTGCCTATCTCTTTTGAAAAGTCAGTAGCCATCCATCACTGACAAACATTAAGTGTTGTCTCCGTCATCTCCATCACCTTGCATTGCAAAGGCCAGCCTCTGGCACCTACTACAGCAAGAGACCTGTGCACAGCACGTTGTTGGACTTCTATTTGAGTCTCCACATTTTTCTTGGCAGCAGCCTTCACTTCATGTGTGCATGGGACCTCAGTCTGGGTCATAGAATCATAGAATCATAGAATGGCCTGAGCTGAAAAGGATCATCTAATTTCAATCCCTCTATGTGCAGGGTTGCCAAACACCAGACCAGGCTGTCCAGAGCCACATCCAGACTGGAAAAACTGAGAAATTGAGTTGCACAGCGTTGCACAGAGGAACAATTGAAGAAAATAAAAATTCTGCTGGAAGAAATGGAAAAATGTATGTAACATTAGTAGGACTGGTATGTTAACATTTGCCATCTTTCTTCTCATAGTTTAATCTACTTCATTTTTAGCTTGCTATGTACTAAAGAAGCAACAGTATTCTAAGTATTTCCTCTGTAGTTTTTGATGAAGAAATTGCTGAACTCTCAAAATCCCTGTTTTACCGAATCTATTCACCCTGAAATCTCCAAAGAGAGTCCAAACTTTGTGCCTGATGCTTTCCAGCTGCTGGATGCAGGCCATTGTGATTGCTCTTGCACAGTGACAATGCAGTGCTGACTCATTGAGTGCTGGCCCCAGGCAGGACAGGGGCAAAGGAGAGTGAATCACTTCTGATCCTCAAGAGCAGAGACAATCTATATGGTTGGCTATATATATATATTTCTCTCTGTATTGTTATGAATGTGCATTTTCAACACACAGAAAATATCCATAATCCCAGGTGCAAACCTTTGTGCATCCCAGGCATTTGTGTATCAGAGAGCCATCAGGGCACATTTTTTCTTAACCACTTAAAATAAAACTAAACCATTACTTTTTTGGTTTGTTTGTTTTTTTGGTTTTTTTTTGTTTTTTTTTTTTTCACTAGGAGCTTGCATTTAACTGCTTTCCTTCTCCAGAGGTTATTTTGTTTTGTGTTAGGTTTTCTCTAACAGATATTTCTGCTGACAAACACTTTTTTTTTTGTCCTCTAAGTATATAATAGAACACTTAGGGAAGTCAATAAGACTGGGGAAACCACTTTGACCCGTCTTTACGTAAGCCAGATCACAGTGATGTTAAATGAACTCCTTTTAATAATTCATCCCAGCAGAATCTGGTTTACTTTTAGCTAGCTCTTACAGAAGAAAAAAGGTTTTTGGCTTCTGTGCTTCATCTTGCAGAGCTGATGAATTGCTCCCAGGCTGCTGTCCAGATGCTCCTCCAAACTGAACCGCTACAGAAAATCCTCCACATCTTCCTCTCTTTTCTTCTAGAAAGCCAAAGCAAAATATCTGCACACCTTATGTCAGCAGCCCTGATACAGGCAGTGATAAATCGAAAAGACAATTACCTGTGCATTTTCCCAATAAGAAAAGGAAAGCTCTTCACCTTCTGATGGACAGGATTAACTAAGCCTTCTTTCCTTGGTCACTGCTGCTGCCAGGTGATCTCAGGACCCCATGTGGTCACTGAACAGAGTAGCTGTGCTACGCATTGCAGTGTTTGGGACTGCCTAGGACAAATGGATTTTCCATGTGTTGAGTGGAAAAAATTCAAATTTGCTAATGTTGATGAGTAAAATGTGGCAAAGCAACCCAAATACAAGAGAGAGAATTAACAATGGTTTTCCATGGACACACAGTGGGCTTTATTCAAAGTGCACAAAATCAAAACCAAGAAGAGGGATTTGATAATATGCATTGATATATCAGCATCACCTGGAAAAGAAATGGTGTTCATTTTTTCTATCTGGGGTTGTGGAGCTAGCATGGGTTCAAGTTGTGCAGCAGCTTCCCCGAGGGCCAGGGAAGAAAGGCAGGGAGGTCTCTCTACAGAAACTTTTTGGCGGAGGAACCCAGTTGCAGAAGTCATTGCTTCTTTGCAATGTAACTCCAGGACAGGAAAGCTGCTATCTGTCCCTCAAAAGTGTTGTGGCAATTAAAAAAGAATCATAAAACATGAAAATTGGAGTAAATTTGGGTTAGTCACATGGGATATTCTCTTATATGTTCAAATGGCTTTAAAACTTTACGCAACATCCTTATTTTTATAATCCCACTGCTCTTTTGTCTGTCAAACAGGAGCTTTTTGCCCTCTGACAGATGCTCTTTGGGTTGGCTGGGGTAAGAGAGAGAGTTGTCGGAGAGCAGTCACATGAACACTACCTAGGGCTCAGAAGTAGCCGAGAAAACAGAGGGCTTCAATAAACACTTATTTGGATTACACTTTGGCTTCAACTTGTAAGCTGCACCAGCAGGAAAAGAGAAATGGAAATGTCAGAAAAGGTTGTGACCTTTAATATGTATGAGCATTTATGGAAAGCAAAAAACAAAACACCAAAAAACGTCTAATATGTATGCACCAGCCTGTAGCAGTGTTCTTTGCCTTTGGAAAGATGACTTCACCACAGCAGCCTGCAGCTCTGCTGTGCTATAGTGGTACCTGACCTTGGGACCCATCACTGGCAGGGCAGCCGGCAGTCACTGCTGCTGCTGCTGGTCCCCAGAGGGACCCCGGGGGCCACCAGGAGCAGATTTGCTTGGCTGCCCTCAACACCATCTATGAGCATGGAACACAGGATGCATAAACACAGTTTCGCCCTTGAGAGTGGAAAGCATTTTGACAGCACATGACAGAAAAGTACATGTGTTTCTCCTTTAGGATCTTCTTTTCAGGTGGTTGTTCAGCTGTTGGAGGGATTACTGTTATATCTGAAGTTGTCAGATATAGCCATTGCATTTAGTTTATGAAAATACTGGAATGTCTTCTATCTCTGCTTAGGAGTGCTGTTCTGAAAATAAAGAAGTTTGGAATAAAAGCATCTGAGGGTAAAAACGCACAGACCTGCCAACATATGGAATACAATGCCTTTAGAAATCATGCAGTAAATTCTTGAGTAGAAAAGGAAGGATACATCTTCCAGAAGTATAGGAAAGATTTCAATTTAAAAAAAAATCCATCAACTTTGCAGGTTTTTCTCTACAGTAACATACTTTGTTATAACTATTTTCTTCAGAATTTTCTTTCTTTCTTTTTAACAAACATATTTTTGTATATACACGTGCATGCATTGGTTCAGTAGATGTTTTCAAAAATTCTGAAGTATTCTGAGATGTAATTGACATCCTTCATTGTAAAACTGCAAAGGAATTCTTTTTTAATTTAAAATTGACACTTCTTCAGGCAGTGTATATTTAGGTTTGGGCCCAAGAGAATGCTGCTGGTTGCAAACATTAGATATAAAAGTTATCTGGAAGTCATTAGAATATCATAGATGCTCTTTTCAAACACAGTCATTGGGTAGCAAAACATCAGAAGATTTCTGCACATCTGGAATAACTAGGTTGCAAAGCCAATCTAATGAAGCTGGGAAATGCCAGAATTAGACACCCTTGCAGTACTGTTGGCACTTACTCTTCTATGATTAAATGCATTATGACATAGGTTTCGATTTCTTGAGGCTATATCCTTCACCTCTTCAACTCAATCCTACTTCCATGAATGGAAAATTACTTCCTGTTTTCATTTATAGCACCTATGTTTCATGCAGAATTCACTGCTCCATGTCCAAACTGAATGTAAAACCATAGAGGTTTCGTGGTTTTCATTTGACTTCACGAATGCTATCATCAGTGTCCAAGCACCCCCCCAGACATCTCCGAGTTTCTTTGCATGAGAGTATGGTGAGATGAAGTAGCAATTACCCAAACCCTTTATCACAGCAAAGGAAGACGAAGGCCAAGCTTTCAACTGATTTTTCAGAGCCCACATATGAACAAATTTGGAGAACCTAAAGCTAGAAGCTTCCCCTCAATGCCTGATAAGATGTGCAAATGAGGAACCAGAGAAATAAGATTTCTTCTTCTTCTACTTCCAAATGTGGAAGTATTCATCTTTTTCCTGAGGTTCAGGATTGGTGCTCTGCTACTACTAATAAAGAAGAAATCTGGTCCTTGCACTCAAGCTCTCCATGTGCAGTTCTTCTCCCCAGTAAATCACAGAACAATTTAGATTTGGGGAGTTATCCTGCACCTGCTCAGAGTGGGGCCAAGCTCAGATGTCTCAGGGCTTGCCCTCTTGAATTTGGAGTACCTCCAGGGATGGAAACCCCATCGCCTCTCTGGGCAACCTGCCACCAAGCTTGGTGGAGATGAACAAAGCCCTGAATTAAAACACTGAGTGACCTTGAAGAAAATACGTGATCTCTGAAGCCTTTCCTTCCTCATAGATATAGTGTGGGGGGGATAAAGCAATCAAGCTTCAGAGGCATTTGGTTACACTCCTGATGTATGCTGTAGATGTGCCAATGAAAAACTATACCAGCAGATTTCTCCTTATAAGACATACAGTTCCTAGTTGCCTAGTGTCAGAAATGTTGCTGTACTCTATTTAGAGACGAGAGTCCTATTTTCTAGGTATAAAATTAAATGAAGAGTTCACAGACATCTGAACATAATGCTTTGCCATCTTTGAGGTGACATCATGTCCCCATCAGAGCCACAATAATATTTGACACTGCCACTGTTTCTAAATGCTGAAGTTTTCAATTTTGATTAAAGCTGCAAAAAGAACTGTGCTGTCAAGCATCATCTTGATGCATCAGCAGCACATAGCATGTCTACAAGGCAAGACCTGATGAATTTCAAATTGTGGCAATTTTTGCCAAGGTGTTAGCTCTTGTTCTTTGCCATTTTTCATCCCTGAAAAATGCTGCCATTTGCTTTCTTTATTACAAGCTTATTTGCCTGCTTCTCTTAGCCTAACCCTCTCCCAGTGGTAGACTATATCATGCTTTCCACACACCCTGAGCTTGCTGACAAGTTCAGGCCCATCAGCATCAGCTGGTTTCTCATTAACCTAGAGGATAAAATTCCCAGCCTCCTTCAGGCCCAGCATGCAGAGATACACAAGTGCTACGCAGGGACACAAGCCAAAGTGCTAGGTATGGGATTTTAATCCTGAGCTCAGTATTGAGTCTCAATGTCTGTCCAGCTGCTCCCTTCTTCAGAAAGTGCAGCATGGATAAAGCATGATAATCCTTGGATGTGACCCAGAATTCTTTGTGTATTCAGATAATGGCAGAATGTTGAAAATGCCATTATTTTGCTCCCAGGGCAAAAAAAGAGAAACGTGCAGCTTACCAAGACAACAGAAAGTCTGAAACTTGACTTTTCCTATTTTATGAAGGAAAAAAAAGAACAGTGCAAATACGTTCTTTCTGTTTCCAGCCTGTTTTGAGGTAGAGGGTGGTATCAACTGCTTCCTGACAAATGAGGAAGACTACCAACGTCACCTAAAGGGTGAGGATCTGTTCTGGTGTCTGGGAGGAGCCTTCTGAAGCTCCTACCTAGAAGCTGAATCATAGAATCTCAGAATCATAGAAGTGCAGAATGGATTAGGTTGGAAAGGATCTCAAAGCCCACCCAGCCCCAACCCGCTGCCATGGGCCCCACCAGCTCAGGCTGCACAGGGCCCCATCTGACCTGGCCTTGAGCACCTCCAGGTATGGGCACCACAGTAACACCTTTTAGGATGATGCAGTAAATACACTTCCTAGGCATCTCCTGGTTGTAGGACTGTCTGGAAAGTGGTGGCTTGCACTGTTGAGAGGTGTGCAGGGAAATCCTCTTACAACACCGATGACAGCTGGCTCTGAAATGCCAGATTGACCAGAAAGGACCCTCAACCCTTCTCCAATGCCCCTGTTTGGGTTGGCAATACACACATGCCCCAGGAAGAGCCAAGAGAGGCCCTGCCCTGCACTCTGCTAGTTGTGTGAGCAATCCCTTGCTCACTAGTTTTGCTCCAGCAACTAAATTCCTAGTCTCCCACATGTCCAGGCTGCCCTGAAAGGAGTTTCACCCCTCCTTCAAGTTGTATCTTGGCTGTCTTTGAAGTAATGGGAAAGCCTCAGAATTATTTTTAACAGGTCTCATCAGCTGCATTCTGCTAATGCTGGGCTGCTCCACCCGCAGTGATGCTGCTTAGAAGTACTGGAAAGGGTTCACCTTCAAGGATGATGATTTAATTAGAAGTGCAAAGAGCTATGGCCCAGTGTGTCAGAGACTAATGGAGGAGCTTTTCTGCTCAGTGGAGAGCAACTTGCCAGTGCAGCCATTCATTTCTTTAGGCATATGATGACACACAGCTGAAGCTGTTAACGTTTAAAAAGAAAAAAAAAACAAACAAAACTTATTAGAGTCCAGACAAGGATACTGCAATAAAATAAACAGCTTTTGGTGCTTAATCTGTTTGTATGTAGGTTCAGGTGTGATTATGTACTCTGCCACCAAACTGTAATTAAGCTTTCTCTTTTCTCCTGACCTTGGGGCTTAAATGTAATTTGTTCTATAGGTAAGACTGGTATGAGCTCAGTGTTTTAATGTTCAAATTGATTTAGGTTACATTCAATTAAAATTTTCTCATGGAGGCATATAATTTTACTATTACTAATGTCGGAGCAATTACCCAGAGGTGAAGAAGCTGACACAGAGCAGAGCCTTACAGCTCTCAAATACTTTCCTTCACAAAAAAAGTATCACTGTCAGGTGCTTTGGGGATAGAATAATTCACCTCCAAAACAGTCCCAGTGAGCTCCTGGTTTCCTGCATGTCTCTGGTTTCCAGATGCATGGGAGGTAGCAGTTTGATGTTGTTCATCAGCATAGTGATGTGCGAGGGCACGGATCGGCTCTTGCACCCATGGGTGGGAGGTGCTGCTAGGCAGCAGGGATTAAAGGAAGGGGAAAAATATCCCTAATGTGAATGAAACTGCATTGAGAGACTATTTTTAAGCTCTCCATTCACCTGACGTGCTCGCTTTAGGGAATGCTGCATCATTAGGACCATCCACAGTAAGGCTTTGGATGATGGAAGATCTGTCACAACACATGGGTCAATGCATGCTTTGTATTTCCAAGTCCCCAGATGCAACGCTGCCTTCACTCCCTACTCCCCCAAAAGCCTCCACTGCACTAAAAATAGCACCAGAACCAAATTTCCTATTACACTGTTGAATCAAGTGAATTTTGTCATCTCACAATGACTGGCACTGTTAAAAAATCATACTGGAAGAATTTTAGAGATAGTTTAATGGAATTTGAGCACTATTCCCTAATGATGTTACTGTATCAGTTTTGGTGATGTGTTTCTTTAATGACTGAATTTCTTTGTTTTTAATCTTGTTTCTGTGTTGTGTTGTGGATTTCCCTGCTCTCTCACCATTGTGTGATGTCCTTTTATGAGACATCTATCTTACCTGTTTTCAGTTGAGAGTCTAAAGGTCTGAACCGCATTGTATTTTCTTTATATTTTCTCACTGAGACTCAGATAATGAAAATCTGACAGATTCAGATTAAAACCTGTAAGTTCCAGAATTTATCTCAAAGTAAAATTATTTATTTCCATACTCAAAGAAATTGTCTTTGGTACAACACTTTCATGAGTGAGGTTAGGGATCGTTCTCTTTCAAGCTCAGTCCCAGAGATTTCAAAATCTTAACTTCTGTCAATATTTCCCTAGAAGTTCCATTTGTTTCCAGTCCAGCAATGCCAGAACAAGTACCTGTCACATCCTTCCTACTGAAAACCATAGAAAGCACATCCTACAGAGACAAGTATGCATTTAAATCCCAACTACTGTCACTGGAGAAGAAGCTGCCACCTCTTGGTGTGACTGTGTCAGGTTGGTTCTAGATGTGAATTCTTGCTGGTGAATCTACATTGATATTTATATTTATACCTGGACAGGAATTGAGATCCCCTTGCCCTTGGAATGCTCATGAAAGCCCAGAGAAAGTTAATGGTGCAAAACACTCTTTTCCCTGTTGCATCCCTGTGGCTGACCACGAGAGCCCATTAGGCAGCTGCTGTGACATAAAATAACCTGACTAACACTAAGAGCACGAAGGAGGTGTCCGAACTGTATGTTTATTTTGCTCTTTCCATTTATTTATTTATTTATCTTTATTTTACGAGAACTCCATTACTTCCCCTGCTAATATTCTTAGCTCCATTCATTTTAAAGCCTGAGTAGCTGGGTTAGCATTTTAGGCAGCTGAGCATCTAGGTGAGCATTTATGAACAAGCTTTGTTTCAGCTCTCATGAGACCCTACCTGAATTACTGCATTCAGATTTGGAGCCCCCAGCACTAGAAGGACATGGAGCTGTTGGAGCAGGTCCAGATGAAGGCCATGAACATGATCGAGGACTGGAGCATCTCCCCTACAAGGACAGGCTGAGAGAGCTGGGGCTCTTATCCTGGAGAAGGGAAGGCTCCGGAGAGAGATTATCGCAGCCTTCCAGTACCTGAAGGTGCCTACAGGAAAGCTGGGGAAGGACTTTTTATAAGGGCATGTAGTGACAGGACGAGGGGAAATGGTTTTGAACTGACACAGGGTGGTTTCAGTCTAGGAAGAAATTTTCTCCTGTGAGGGTGTTGAGAGACTGGAACAGGCTGTTCAGCAAGCTAGCCAAGCACCTCTGCTTCCCACTAGAAGCATTTATCTGCTGGTGCTAGCAAAGAGCTGCTTGCCCTATAGCCCCCCCTGCCATCCATAGGAAGAAGCAAGGTGTCTGCACACACTGCTATGACTCTCACCTGGAGGAAGACAAGTGCCCACACTTTTCAGCCAAGATAGGTTAATAACATGCTGGAGGAGTTTGCCTTTCCAGATGTCCCCTTTATTCCACCTGTTCAATGTCCATACCATAAGAAAAACAACAACAACAAAAACCAAACTCAGCCAACCAATCAGCCAATCAAAAAATCCCTCCATATATATCCAGCTGCGCAGGAAAAAGTCTTTTGAGATTTCAGAATTGAAAATATCTAACGGAATCACAGATTCATAGAATGGCTTGGAATAGAAGGGTTTGTAAAGATCACCCAGTTCCTCACACACTAGATCATGTTGTTCGGGCTCCATCCAACCTGATCTTGAATGCCCCCAGGGATGGGGTATCCGCCATGTCAAAGGCCTTGCACAGCTCCAGGTAGATGACATGGTTGCCCTTCCTTTGCCCACCAATGCTATCACTCCATCATAAAAGGCCACCAGATTGGTCAGGTATGATCTGTACTTCATGAAGCCATGCTGGCTGTCTTGGATCACCTCCTAGGTTTTTTGTATTTATCCCTGCTTACTTAAACCAAAGAACTAAGCACAAACTTCTTATTGTCATTTACCAGCTGTGAGCTGGAGCTGGACATCATCTGGAACCTGACTGGGAAAGTGGGAAACCTACTTGCACAAACCTCCTCTTCACTCTCCAGTTGTCCCAGCTAGTGTCCATGGCTGGTTTTTGATAGTACTCGGTTTAATTATACCTCAACTTGCCTATAAATCCTAACTCCTCTTAGCTACCTACAGTAACCCTGCTATAGATCTCACCTGGTTAAAAAAATAAACTATCAAAAGACAAACTTTTAAATGTTCACTACTGTCTTTGGTTGGGAATAGAAAAAACAAGCTCATACCTAAAAACAAGGAGAGGGAATAAAATGCACTGGGTTTAATGTAATTGTGTTAATGAGAAAATTGAAGTTAAACAGTTAAGGGAATAAAGAGGAATAAAAGGGTTCTTAGAAAAGGCAAGAGTGAGGGAGTTGCTAATTCATTTGAGACAAAAAGGACAAGTTAATTAGTATCTGTGAATCACTGAAGGGTTAGCCAAGGTTGAGACACAGGGAAAAGTATAACGTAAAAAAGAGTTGGTCTCTCTAAGGAGGTGTGATTTTTAGTAGACAGAAGGCAGGGAAGAATTTTAGCTCTTAATTTCATCCTTTGAAGTAGTTTGCAGGTCTCCTCTCACCCTCAGGACTAAGAGAGGATCACAGTTATATGCAGGATGTGCTTTCCTTGATGGTCTTGTACATTAGTGCTTGTCTTTTGAGATCTCAAGCTCTTGCAAAATGTGTTTGTTGTTGTTGCTGCTGTTTTCTTTCCCATTTCCACATATATTTTCCAAGAGGGCATTTAATGTGACAGATGTGTGTTATATATGATGGGATGTAGACATATAAGATCTGTGGATTTTGATTGTTATGTTACAGACAAGTCTTTAAAATGGTACTGGCAGAGGAGCATCAGTGCATTTTCTCTTATCTTGTCCCAATAAAACAACACATACTGCAAAGAGGGGACTGTTCCCAGCTATATTGATCTGGGATGACAGATTTCTCCTACCTCCAAACCCTGCCTTGATGAGAGCAGGACAGGCATTCCTTTCAAGCTCCTGTTACACATTTAACTAGCTCTACAGCTCCAGCACTCTTTTGCAAATTAAGAGCCAATAAAGCCCCAAATCCAAGGGGACCATGTGTGTGTTTAACCAATTTTAACCAGTTGTGGACCTGCCATCAAATTCTTTCAATATGGGGCCCCCAAAAGTGCTTTCACTGCATAGCTGGCATCTTTCACACAAATGAGGAGAAAGCCTTGTTAAAACAAAGCAAGCTAGCACTTAAATGTAAATTTAAGGGAATACTGGGGGGCAAGAAGGATCCTGGAATGGAAGGTGAAAATGTCCTGAGATGCAAATCCTGAACAGTACAAAGAAAATCAGCTTTTGTATGTAAATGCAGTAGTGATGCCCCAGTCAGCTCAAGCTGAGTACACTGGAAATACCGTTGTGGGAATTAAAAAGAGTTGGATTGACTAAAAATCACATCTCCAATGAAAGAAAGGTTTTTTTTTGTGAAATTTTCTACTGGATATAATAAAATAAATGTATCTCTGTATGCCTAAATTAGGTTCTTATTAAGAAAACTTTTCTCTATGAAAAAAAAAATCAGCAAAGCTAATAAGTAAGTTCATCTTTTTTAAACACGTATTTTTTTCATACTATCTGTAAATACTCTGTGGCCAATCTTTGCATCTTTAAAATCATTCTTTACAGAAGCAAAAGTGGGTGGTTTGGTTGTTGTTGTTATTGTTCTTTTTTATTATTTTTTAAAAATGTGTTTTAACAACATATTGGTAAAATAGACCAGAAGGGAAATGCTTATTTAGTTGAGCGAGATCTCAGCTCTTCTCGGTAGTCTACAATAAGTACATACCTCAAGGACATCTTCATATGGCTTCTCCTGTAGAACTTTCCAGAAATTTAGTGCTTAGGCTTGACAGAGCTAAGGATGGAAATGCAACTTGATTCATTTCAAGACACTTAAGAACTCTGCTAAGTTAGTGCCATTATAGCAACATAATTGCAATAATAATAGCAATGAAACAATTATACATAACTGCATTTTTCTATTTTAAAACAACTTGAAAGGAGCATGGTGCAGAAATGTTTGAATTAGCGGTGCCCACACTGTCAGCAGCCTGGGAAATTGCATGAGTTTCTCAGCATGCTCAAGCTAATGCTCAAGCTAAATGAGTTTTACTGCTTTCAGATCGTGGTTAATATTTCCAACCAGCACTGAGCAGTGTGAGCATGAAGGATCACTAATTGGGGATGCCCTACACCATGTTTTCTTGATCAGGACACAAAAAGGTAGCCAGAACACACTCAAGGAGGCACTTAGCAAGACAGCTCCAACACTGTGTTAAAATGAATATTCAATCATTTATACGTACTATGTAGAATTGCTTCTCATGTAATCAAAAGACGCAATAAAGTAATATGAGCTGACAGCTTCACCATAAAACAATTTTCTTCCTCTAGAGAAAGGCATGTTGGTCTTCGAACTGGAATAACATTTTCCTCCATTTTCTCCTATTACCGGAAAAGCCGCAAATTTTTGCCAGTCTTTACGTAAGCAACTCACTTCTGTTTGCACTGCTCCCAAATGAACTAAAGAACCAACCCTGGGGAATAAGTCAAGTAACAGCAACACATTTCTTCTCATCCAGAATACAGTGAAACCCAACAAAAGCCTTCTGGCTTCAGATAAAGGCAATTCAGCATCTAGGTAAGTCTGATGGGGAAGAAGTTGCACTGGCCCTATCCTGGCTCTCTGCCCTGTTAGCAAAAAAGCTTTAGGAGAGTGAATCCAATTACTTTTTTTCTGAAAGGCATTACTCCACTTTTCTTTTCTGACCAAAGTACAAGAATACATATTTTAGAAGACAGTAATGAAATGCTTAGGGAAAACCAACGCTTAGGAAACACAAGTATAGCAGAAGGCAATGGAAGCAGACGTCACAAATAAAGGCAGAAGACCCTTTTATTTCGCATAGACAAAATGCAAAGAGTGTCTCATTAAATTAATATTAAAAAAAAAAGCAAAACAAAACCAGTCCCCTCACTCCACAGACATCACTCATCCTAATTAACAACAAAAAAAAGAACAATCAAGGACCCATTTTCTAATTAAAAAAAAGTGCAAAACATGACAAAAGACTTTTTGTTTTCCCAAATCAATGCTCCTGCTGAATTCACAAATAGGGTGATTTTTTTTTTTAGTGATATTTTTTTTCCCTTTTTAATCTTGTTCGATGGAACTTCCAGTTAAAATGTTTAAGTTAAGTCTCCATGCACTTCGTAGAAAATCAGTAAAAACACAAATGCTTGTGAAGATCAGAAAACTGGACTCTTTTACCCAAAAATTCAGATGCCCAGTCAGATGAAGGTCACACTCAGACAGAAAAAAAGCAAGAGAGTCTTTGCACTGTCTGTCGCTCATATTACTAATTTTTTTTTCTTTTTTTGTCAAATATTTTGGCAATCTTCTTCTTTAATTATAAATATTGGAATTCGATAAAAAAAAGGTAGCTTTCATTGGATTTTTTTTTTCATTGTAAATATTTACAGCCACTGTCCAGCCATGCTCTTTTTGTTATACCAGGGTGTACGATTTTGCGTAGGGGTTGTTTCCTTTCAAGTGGCCCCGGGAGTCCAGCAGGGATTCTTGAGAGCTGCTCATTTTGGCAGCCTGTCCGAGCTCAGCTCCTTCTCGCTGAGGTAAAGTTGCCACAGCACCGGGTTGCCATGACTGAGCTTCTCTCGTGGAGGACGCCTCCATGGGGATTGGCTCCAGGACAGTGGGGCGCTTCAAGGTACGGCTTTTCTGTGGCTCCAAGCAGGCTTGCCCCAAACCCAGGTCTCTGTTTGCGCCTTGCACACCGCGGTTCAATAAAAAGTCCATCCGAAGGTACGGTGGCAAATGCACAAGATCACCTGGGGAGGCAAAAAGGAGAAATACATGCTTACTTACAGCCCATGCCCTGGCTGGGGGTTTCAGGTGGGTGGGTTTGGTCAACTCAGCAGAGAATCTGTAACCGACCCGGCTGCAGCACTGACGATTATAATAATAATACACCATCTCAGATACATTTCTCAGATGTAACTATGTTGTGTTCTTACGCAGTCAATGGTAATGGACCAACTAGCTACTTGGGCAGCACCCTCAGAATGTTTAGCTCATATTTCTTATCTTGAAATAATGACTGTAGTGAGAAGCGCAATGTATTTTATGTACTCTCAAGGCACGAAGAAGATAAATCGAAAAAAGCCAGTTGTTTTTCTCAAAATCCTAAAACAAAAGATCTCAGTCTTCACTTGTCAAAACCTGAATAATGTGAATGGCTGGGAGAGTTCCATGCCTTATTTTTCATTTTGAATGGAAACCTCCATGATTAGAATCAATGACTTCCAATCTAGAATCATTTAAAATCAATGCAAGAAAGTTAAGGTTACAGATTTATAGATAATTCTGAATAAAAGTACTCCTGTCCTAATATAACAATAATTTCCTGCCATCCATCATCGTTTTTAAGCCACAATGATTTTCCACCATTAACAGTCCCGTGGCCAGCAATATGCTGCTGTTCTGTGGCAACAAAATGCACCGCAACTGGCATCCTCGCTCTGGTATTACCCTTCTTCCTTTCTGTTCCCTTTTGCCAAGTAAAGTCTTGACAATACTCACATGGACATACTTGTGTTGGCATGAAATACATGCAGGAAATAGCCTTTTCAGTACTCCTTGTTTATTGTTTTCCCTGATTCATGAGCATTTCTATTTGTGTGTGTTGATGGCTCAGTCCAGAGGATCTGCCTTTGCAAAGCTGCTGAGTTTCAGTAGGTGCCTTGGCCCTGCTATCTGGAATTAAGCAGGCGTAAGCACTACCTTCCATTTATCTGTACATCTACGTGACCTGCTACAGAAATCAGATTGACTTATTTATTCTCCCTTTGCCTGTTAGGTATTCATGAAATTGCTTCAAGGAAATGAGGGGCAATCAGATATATAACGACATTAACTTCTAAAAATATTTGATGGTGTAACCTCACATGTTTGTATAAAAAAAGTGCTGTTACAGACAAAGTCAAAAACAGCATTTTCGCTTCTTTACAGACCTCTGCAGGTATATCTCTTCCTTCTTATGGCTGGTATCAACACCATATTATCCACAGACGGGATGCAGCCTGAATGTTTAAAGCAGAAGTCTCTTGGTCCTACCACTTCTTTGTCTACATGAGCTATTTACGGCCATAGAAATCAAGGCTGACCTGTGCCAGTGGCATAAACAGTAGACCAGAGAAGCACTTATTCGTAATAAAACAAGCTATAAAAATTTCATTTTTCCTAACAAAGGTAAAAGCTGCTCAGCGCTCTAAAATAAAACAAGTCCTTTACTGCAATTCGTACCCGAAAGACTAACAGCGTCTGTTCAACCCAAGATTTCAGGTCACAGACCAAGAATTGCTGAGAAGCTACATTTGGACAGAACCACTCTATATTCCTATAGAAATGCCCCAGGCACTGTCTGACACCATATGCTTTGTTCTAGTTGCACCTCCCGCACAGACGCACAGGGTGCATCTGCGGTGGTGTAGTGTTTAACCCCTACAAACATACGCATATCTCAAGGTTAGGCTGACAACAGCAACATTTATGTAAGGTTGGAGAGAAAGGAGAGGCTTGTACACATCATCACACATATTACCACTTGAAAAATGGACTGTGGCAGAGTTAATTAGCTTTACTCGTTTGCCTTATTTTCTCATAGTACCTCCCACGCCAAACAAATCAGGCATATGAGAGCTGGTTCAGCTGAGACAGCAGTGTGCCTGACTCTGAGGTGAACTACGTCAGGACATGGACAGCCATTTCTGTAGCTTAACATATCACTGTTTCTTGAAAGCAGTGGGTAGGCACAGACTATCAAAAGGGATGAGTGTTGAACCTTACAGAGATGAAGGCTGGTTTTCAAGCTGCTGTCTAGACATTTCTCACATGAAGTCGAGAGCCTTGGGTTATATAAAAAAGACCTTTTTTACTTTCCCCTCCATAAATCCACACAAGAAGACATAATCAATAATCTTTGTAAACAATATGCAGTCACTTTTCTGTGATTTTTTTAAATGACTTGTGGCAAAGTTTCAACAGGACCGTAGTAATGAGAACTGGAGAGCGGAACTTCTTCTACGGAGCTAGAAATGCAGTGCACAATATCCAACACTTGCTTAAACTGTGCACTAATTATTTGATGTGCTGTACACTTTTTTATATCATAAGAAGTGCTCTTCAGAATCTGCAAGAAACATCTTTCCCTGCAACTTCCTACACAATAAATCTTAAAAAACCACTGCAAAAGAAAAAAAAAAAAGATAATGTAACTTCTTTTCCTAGGATTGAAAGGGTATCACAGTATGAAACCAGCCTTTGATTTATAAGAACTAGCATATTTCTGACTTCAAAACATTGTCTTTGAACTACAACCACACTTTTGGCATTCCTACATCAATTCAGAAGGTATTTTAAAGAAGATTAAAAGACACTTGCCGTACGGGTTTACTTGGAGAGATTTTGGTTGTTGTCCTTCTATAGACATTTTTGGTTTCTTACTAATCAGCTGAATGATACATTTTTTCAGGCAAAACATTATGAAGTTTCAGGATGGTTCACTGCCTTTGATGCTCTAATTACCTCTTCTCAGCGGTGTGTGCGCCTTATTAGTAATGAAAGCAAACCTTTCAAGTGCGTGAGCACTACAAATGAGCGTGTTTAATAATTCATGCACTTTGGCTTAATTAGCACAAAAGTCATTCAAAACCCATAGTTTTAAGATGCATTTTTTAGAAAAGGGAAGTTTGCTATATTTAGAAACTCAAGAGTTTGTACACAAATAACAAGCATCCAATCAAATCCAAATGTGGCAACTTAAACCAAAGCTACCTCCGTGTGGTTTTTTTTTTTGTTTTTTTTTTTTTTGGTCAGCCCTCTAATGAATTATTTAGTACAGTACATTGAAGAAAATGTTACCTTCAATAAACATTTGTAAATAAATATCAAAAATCCCCTACCACATATAGCAGAAACAACTGAATTTACCAGAAAGGGAGTAGTTTCTCATTTAATGGAGCATTGAGCAAAAACAGTGTACTTTTATTTCAGTACAACAAAGCTGATACAAGAAGTTTGGAAAAAAACCCACACAATATGTATTTTTATCCTGTTCTAGAGGTCAGCATCAGGTATGGGAGGCTTAGGTTGAATTTCACATGAACAAAAAATACCACTGCTTATCTTTCCTGTGATTTTATTCAAGATAGCTTTCTTGTTCACAGAACAAGCCATGCGCTCTTTTCTCCCTGAAGATTTACCTCATTCTTTCAAATGCCAGAGAATTTGCATGTATTTTTGCTTTCATCTGCTCCAGAAAAATCTAAAGAACTATGCTATATTGGATCCAGAGATCATCACAGAGTGTAAAAAATATACTCTTAACAAGCTATCATGTGATAGTTATATGCATTTGATCATGAATCATAACTTCTACTAAAGCAAAAGCAATTTTTCTTCACAATGCCACAGCACAAATCTCTTCAGTGCTGATGACTGACGAGTTTCAAGATTTGATTGCCATGTGAAAGAAATTCCACCTCACTTGCAAATTATTTTAGGAAAGTTTATAATGTATAATGTATAATGACAGCTAACTGTGACAGGATATTTTAGACAACAAAGGTAAGAATAAGGCCAGGTGAACAGGGTGCTCACTGACTCTTATTTGAAGAAGGGAGTGGGTACAAAAGCTCTTACAGATCTCATAGGATCAGAGGGTATGCCAGAACTGAACCTGTGTACCTCAGTCAGCAGGGAAAAACCACCTCACTAATGCAGTTATTTTGACTTGGGAGGCTTCCTTCCATTGTGCAATCCTGTAGGAGTGTGTGAAGAGCTGAAGTGCTGGGCATTGTTTGCCTTGCCCTGTGTTTGTAAGAAAGAGCTGATGGGATTATTGTGTTCTCATGTGAAAGGAAGCAAAGGAGACAGAGCTGCTGACAGCTCGCTCTAAGTTCAGGTTTATGCTGATTAAAACGTCGAGGGGGCTTCCCAGCTCTCCAGCACAGCAAATAAATCAGTGAAGCCTTTGCTGATGCTCACAAGCTGGCTGCTGATGCTCAGAGGCTGTTTTTCAGGAAAAGATTGCCCTTAGGAAAAGTGCATACTGTAAATGAGGAGAGACTGGAAAGTTTGCTAGACAAAGGTGAGAGGCTTTATGAAGAGAAATAGCACAAGCTATGTTTGGAGGCTTTGCCATTTCAAAACCTGGCACACCATTAAAGCCAGCAAGCAGAGCTTCCTTAAACAGCTGCAGCTGGATTGACAGCAGCAATCAAATTCACACAATTGGTGCTGTTGGTGTGTGAAGCAGGTTCATGCCCTCTTGCCCTTCACCTCCTGTCAGTGTGTCCAGCACAGAGCAGCCCACACTGCACCACCAGCGCTGCCACGGCAAGAAGACAGGCATGACATAAAATCAGCCAGAAAAATGTGGATGAACTGACAAGGATCACTGAGTCCAACTTCAGGCTTCATGCAGAACCACTCAAAAATCAGACCCTATGCCTGAGAGCACTGTCCAGATGCTCCTTGAACTCCAGCACTGGTGGCCGTGCCCACAGCCCTGTGCAGCCCGTTGGTGCAGCCCCTTTCCCTGACCCCCAGCTGCCCTCCCCTGACGCAGCTCCATGCCGTTCCCTCGGGCCCTGTCGCTGTCACACAGAGCAGAGCTCAGCGCTGCCCCTCCGCTCCCTGTGAGGAGCTGCAGCCGCCATCAGGCCTCTCCTCAGCTTCTCGCCTCAGCTGCTCCTCGCACACCTTGCCCTCCGAGCCTTCCCCATCTTTGCAGCCTTCCTTTGGACGCTTTCTAACAGCTTTATGTCCTTTTTGTATTGTGACACCCAAACTTGCACACAGTACTCTGAGTGTAGCACCACCTTCCCAGTGCTCTTTATTTAATAATCACTTTCTTAGGAAGGTGGCAGCAAAATGGAACAATCAAACAGAAAAAAAAAAAAATAATTCAGAAAGATATTTTAAATGACAGAGCTCCACTCTCTGGAGTCTGTATGGATCGGTATTGGTGACATTCGCCCACACAGATTACTGACTGCTCATACAGAAGGCCACCTCAGCTCCTCCTCAGTGCATGGAGTGCACCACTGGCAAGTTCAGGAGGTCCCTCAATAGCTCTGCAGCCTAAGGCGTTCTAGAATAAAAGGTAGAAGTTCCAAGCGCTCCCTTAAATCACAGCTTCAGTGAAGAGCCAGGTAGGAGAAAGGAAAGGGAGGAAGCAGGAGGCATGCCCAGCTTGTTAGTGGAGAAGCTGCAGTGAGAGCAGGTGCGCAAAATCTTCATTTCTTTTGTTTTCAGATCCTGCTCAACTGCCCAAGAAAATGATGGAGCATTTGGGTCCAGCTTTTATACCGACTGAATGCATAATGATTTGTCCTTGCTGGATGAGGCCAGCAAAGCATCTTGATGCATTTCAGTCCCTAACCTGCAGCCTGCCAGATTCCCTTGTCCACAGAGGCAAACAAGATAGCTCCGTGCTCCATGCCTTTGAGACTCATCCCATTAAACATCTCATGCTTCTCACAATGTTTTGGCAGATGAAATAAAATCGTGTTTGTGATCACACAGGAAACAGACAAAGTTCTTCAGAAAAACACCAACTTTCCCATTTCTAGATTGAGAAATCAGAATTCCCTATCACATCTTTGAGGCTGTATTTTACATCTGGCAAGTTTCATTTTAATTCCTCCATAATAACTCCACTCCAAATGTTGTTGACTGCAGTCACTGGAGTTACCTCTTAAGAGACATCAGGGTATGAATAAAACCGTAGTTCAGGAGCCAAATTTTCTGCCAGTATAAATCAGAGTAGCAATATTGATTTCAGCAAGACTGTAAATTGATTTATACTTACTGGAGATCAGGTTTAAGTGACTGAAAATGAGAATTCCACCTAATGTGGATCATTTTTTTAAAGATGATTCATTTTGTTGTTTAGATTTAAGCCTTCTATTTCCAAGAAAAAGTCCTAAATCAATGTGTTTTAGAGCAGAAGTATGGCTCGTATAGTTAAACTGAGATCATACATCTATAATACATCAGCATAACACACTGTGCATCTGTCTAGCAGGGTGACAGGAGATCTGATTATGATATTGTTGCCTTGTCTTGAAATGTGTAATGAAACAGGAACTGAAGCACTACATTTTTGCTTTGTATTTGTAGAAGCAGAACTTTGGTCTTACATACTGCACTTTTAAAAAACCTGTCAATAGGTTTTGTCCCTTTCAGAATAACTCCAGTGTTTACGGTAAACTGTGTTATTGTCAAGGGCTTCCCCACTGTTGCGCTGGGGATGTAACAGGAAGAACTGATTAACTCCAGGGGCCAGATGGATTTAGACCTATGAAGTACTCCTGTGGATGTTCAGTCTCAGAAGACCAGTGCTCCTGCAGAAATGGGTCTGTTCTTTTTCAACTTAATGCAACATCTATACTTAAAAAAAAACTTGTAAAATGGACCTCACCATATAAATCAATACGTACTCCAAAAGTGAAAGTTAGGCAAATTGTCAATAAATAATGAAACTGTGATAGAAAAGCACATTCCTCTGTTTCCATCTTCGCCTTGTCACGCAAGCCGCTTCATGCATTTTTAAGGATGTTCTGAGCCAGCGCTCTCCTGCCTGCTGGCTGAGCTCAAGAGAACTGTGCTGCAGCCTGTGCTCAGGTGCCTGAAGTTAGCATCACTGCAGTTTCAAGACTAGTTTGCTGATCCTGGGTGCAGTGAATGGAAACCGTTTAATTATGCATCGCTTCAGCTGAGGGTTAAATCAATTGTGGCTCCACGGAAAAGGGTTTTCATCACAAATTTATTCCTGGGATATCTTGGGAGTGCAGATTCACCCACCACTGAGGATGGAAGGGTAAAAAATTTGAACTGTACTTACGGTTCATTGGAGTCAGTGGGAGCCACTCTGTTGACCTCAACGTGCTTTGCACTGTGCCCATCAACTCTCAGCTAAACCTGACTTTGCTTGGGTGATGGGCAGCCATGAGGCTCCATTAGTAGTTACAGAGAGGTCAGGCTGCAGCAATAAAACCACTGTTAGCCCTACCCAGCTGCTCTTCTGTAGTCTGTCCATGCATCTATTAATGGACGGATTGCTGTAGCCTTGTCTCCTTGGGTCCATCAGTTTGAATCACTCAAGTGTTGCTGACAAGGCAGATCGCTGCATTTTTTTTTTTAAATTAATCTGGTAGGATAAGAAGCCCAGCTCTCACTCTTAAGGGTGCTGGTACAAAAAGGTGAACTATACTGAAATATGCCCATGTATATGTACAACTGTGTTTTAAAGGCAAGTATGTTGAATAAGCTTTTACACTGATGACAAAGTTTGATTAAGAATATATGGACATACATATTTCCCTAGTTATATCAGTTCTCTAATTAGTTTAAATAAATAATGCAAGTATATTTTGTTACAGGTAAGGCTTGATTTACATTTTCATAAGCCATAACCTCTTACAAATCTAAAACTACAATAGTGTTCTATGGCACACACTTGGGCTGACTGAGGCACACACTGTCTATCTCAACGCTGTTGATTTTCATCACTTTGACATTCTCCAAACTAAAATGGTATGAACAAGCCATATCCAGTTATAGTGGGTTTTGTTTCTTTCTTTTTCTTTTTCTTTTTTTTTTTTTTTAATAAAGTGAGGTTTAAGATGCAGACTTAGAATTGCTTTAAAAATGTATTATTTTAATTGAAGAGGATGCAGCATCTTTTGTTCAATTTTGTAAATTTCCTGGTAGTTCCAGAAATTTAACATTGCAGTTATGACTGTAAGAACATGAAAGTATATGAAAATTTAATGATAAATGTAATCCTTGCTTTAGGCATAACATTCTTCATTAACTGGAGTTGAATCCAATGCCTCCAAACGTACAGAAAACATGAGTAGCCTATTTTGTTACTTGCAGCTGAGGACAGAAAAGGATCACAAATAATCAGCTTTAGAAAAATTAAATTGAAATAATGGAAAAATCCCAACTACTCTTTTTTATTAAGAAAGATCTCGTTCCTAATAAAAAGATGGGCATTCTGGAAAAGAGTTTTCCCTCAGTAAGCAGCTTTTAACTGAGAAGAAAGCCGAAAAAGAGTCCAACCAGTAGTGTTACAAACCAGCACAGTTTGGGATACCATATTTTTCTATAGGCATTGATAATTTTCAAATTAAAACAACAAATCAATTACAGAGCAGTAGGAAAAGATAACTGTGCTGTGAAACACCCCTAGTAAATTTCCTGAGGACCCAATACCAGTTGTTCCTTTCCTCTAAGAAAAAAATAAATCTTCCTAACAACATTATCACTGATTCATAGATGAGTGTTGTAAAAATAATTCAAATTACTTCTATTGTCACAGGATTGAGTTTAGCTTTCAGACATCTTGTGTGCTACCTAAAATGGAATTTTCACATTAGAATTGCACAGAAACTTTGGAAGTGAACAGCTGACCTATTTAAAGTCTTGAACACACCAATACAATTTTCCCTTTTGATCTCACAGCACTTTAACTTCTTATCTGATCCTGTTTAGGTTTCTTTTTCATTATACAAGCATGGTTAAAAAACTTGTAGTGTGAACCTTCCTCTGCAAATCCACCAGAAGAATAATGCAATGAATTGATTTCAAGTATGTATTCCTGTCAAATTAAATGTGGAATTAAATAGGTTTCATCTCAGCAGAACATTCAGTTTTCACAGCAGAAGGAGAAAAAGCTCCTGATGTTCTGCAGAAATAAAAGCTGAGAGAGGATAAAAGCAATTTAGACTCATCCTCGAAGTGCCATTTCCATGATAAGGAGCAAACAGCACAGTCTGTCTTTTTGTGACACATTCCTAGTTTTCCTACAGTGTAATAGGAAATAAAAAGGTGTTCCAGTTACAAAAGAATCTAGTAAGATGATAACATTAGAGATGCACATCTAGGGGAATAATTTCAGAGCATTTAATATACGTGTAAGTAAGCATACACAAAAGTTTATGCGCATGTTAAAACCCCATGCAACCCTACAGGCTTGGGGCAGAGTGGCTGGAAAGCTGCACAGAAGAAAAGGATCTTTTGGACCCTTCACTACAAGAAAGACATTGAGGCTCTGGAGTGTGTTCAGAGAAGGGGAATGGAGCTGTGAAGTGTCTACAGCACAAGTCTGATGGGAAGCAGCTAAGGAAACTGGGCTAGTTCAATCTGGAGATAGGAAGCTCAGGAGAGATCTTATCGCACCCCACAACCACCTGAAAGAAGGCGGTGGAGAGGTGGGGGTCTGCTTCTTCTCCCATGCAACAGCAAAAGGACAAGAGGCAATGCCCTCACGTTGTGCCAGCAGAGGTTTGGGTTGGATGTTTGGAAACATTTATTCTCTGAAAGAATGGTTAGGCATTGGAACAGGCTGCCCTTTGAGGTGGTGAAGTCACCGTTACTGGAGGTGTAGTACTGAGGGACATGGCAGGCAGTGTTGGCAGCAGGTTGAGTGCTGGACCAGATGATTTTAGAGGCTTTTTCTACCCTTAACGATTCTATGATTCTATTTTCTACAGTTATAAATATAGGCATGGAATTAATTTTCTCACTCAACATCTCTGCCTATCTTGCTGCGTTGCCACTTGCCTTTATTAATTTGTCTCCTTATGTCATTTCCTCAGAACTGGACCTTAATCTCCCACTGCAGAGTCATACTGATGATTTCTTCATTCTGTATAAACACTATGTATGGTGTGCACATATGCATTTATATATATATGTATTATATATGTATTATATATATATGTATATATGTATATGCAATATTCTATTGCATTTGGAAGTGCAAGGGTGGAACGAAAAAGGAAAGAACTCATATGTAATACTTTTCATAATTTGCTTCAGAATTCCTACACAAAAATGTCAAATGTAGATTCTCCCGTATCTTCAAAAAATACAGTTTGGGATCTGTAAACTATGGAACTGTACAACGATATTTCCAGTCAATCCAGAAAAATATGATGTGCATGGGAAAAGAAGGCAAAAGGTAAGCTGGAGGCCTGAAGTCAAGAGTTCCAACCATTAATGAATCCCCAATTTAATTTGTATCAAATTCAGTTACTGCTGCGGCTCACAGAGCGTTGTCAGCATCTTTTCCATAGAAAGCAAGTCTCTAAATAGATTCTCTAGCTATGTTATGCTTGTATTCATCATGTGGAAGAAGGAAATAACTCCTTCACCCTTCAACTCATAGATCAGTGGAAAAAAGTTCACATCTTTTTATCTTGGATTACAAGGTTTACATTGGAAATACACTGTTCTGTTGTTGCATACTTCATATTTTCCTTACTATGCTAAGCAGCTTATTTTAGCTGTAGTGATTGAGTACTAGAAAAGAAGATTTGTGTCTTGTCCATAAAGTTTACCTTGCTCTGAGTTGTTTAAAACTGCATTTATGCAATGTGGATGAAGTCCAGTCTCTATTTAAGGGATGCCTTTAGACAATTATTCAATAAAGTATTTTCATTCTGTAGCCTAACGATTGTCTCTAAGCTAAGGTGTTGCCATTAAAGTCTGCAGGATTAGTCAGAGCAGCAAGAAATTTGTTAATTGGACCAACAACGCTAATTAAGGTATCTTAAAGTATCTTAAACACTGAAAGAACTTCAGTGTTCATGCCTTTTCTAGTAAATGTGCAGCAAGCCTAGGGCTGTACTCATGCTGCTTGACTTAGATGCTCAGCTGAAGAAATTTGGACCGCAAGAGGAACATACTTTCCTTCAAGTGAGGGCTTAGCAAACTTGTGTTCCTGCTTTGTGCAGTTCCTGGGACACATTAAAGCATTCAGCTTTCCCATGAAGTAATATTTTTCTTGCCATCTTCATGTCTGTGGAATCATTTCAATTTTTATTTTTCTGTTTTCTGCTTTCCACACCCCCATGTAGGTTTCTTTCCCAACTGACTCCCTTCTGCCATTTGTAGAGGAGGGTCTGAGAGTTTATTCTTGAGGTCCTTTAAATGGATTTTAAAATCTTCTGGTCTGATATACCCAGTGAATGAAATCTTCTCTCTAAATGCACATCTGAGATGTTGTTTGTCCTTCAAGGTTCATAAATAAAGAGGATGTCCGAACAGGAAGGGAAGAAAGACTGTCTAAATGAGCTTCTGTTTATTTTGTGATGGTAGACAACTTTCATCAAGAGACTTGAAATTTTCTAAACATCTGTTCAAGCACTGGTCAGCAATTATTTCTTCTAAGAATGAATTCCATTACCAGAGGATGTAAGCAAGTGATCTGACTACAAAGAGGTATTCATAGAACTGGGAAAGCACAGACATATCAAAAGATCTCCCAGTTAGTAAGTCCAATAATTTAATTGTAAAAGGAAAAAAAAAAAAAAAAGCTTATTGTCTGAGGCTATTACCAAGATTTAAAGATATAAAAGAAATATATTTTTAATAAACATTACTACTGCTGTCTTTATTACATTTAATAATAACTGTCTTGATAACTCGATTTGTGGTTAATATTGTTTGAAATAGAAAGGAAAAACAATATTAGAAACCTTTTTCAACCTCTACAATTATCTTCCACCTTTTTACATTACAGGCTTTGGCACAGTGGGAGGGAAGGAACAGTGTAAATTTCTTTCTAATTTCTGTCCCACCCAGTTTCTGAATGCAATGTTTGAATGACAACTTTGGAGGACAAAGGACTGACTCATTTGTTAACCTCCCAGGTAAACTTAGGAGAACAGCTGTTGAAACCTCTGACTATTAATATGACAGGGTGCCTCAATCTTGATCTGGAAGGATCTAGCATAGCATAATGTTAAGATCACTGCCCAGAGTGCCAGTTTCTTGAGGACTGACCAAACACTAGTAAGCATGTCTTTACTGTGCAGTTAATGGAGCACCAGCACAGGCTGTCCAGAAGCTGTGGAGTCTCCTCCTTGGAGACCTTCAGAAGCTGCCTGGAAATGGTTCTCAACAAGTGGCCCAAATGTGCCATGTTTGAGCATGGGGTTGGACAAGATGACCTCCAGACATTTTGTGATTTTGTGGTGCAGTAAGTTTTGCTGATACACAAGGACATGGACTACAGCACAATATGTTTGGCTGTCTGAATTATAAAAGAATAACCATGCCAAATATTCAGATCCTTCTGAAGTCCTGGTGCATGTCTCCAATTCAGTATAACAAAATAGTTCCATTTTTGGTCAGTTAACACAACAGTAGCCATATTACTCTATTTTTTTTAATAAACGTATGATTACTTTTTTGTGGCAAATTATGGTATTTTTAGCTCCCATGTCTGAGCTGACTTCATGAAACTGACTCTTGTTTCTGTAAATTAAATGTCAGGAAAGAGGAGCAGAAATACAGAAGTTGGAAGTGGTTCTGATTGCTAACCTGAGTGTGTATCTGCATTACCTGCTGACTGGAAGGGAAAAGGTCTATCAGAAGACTTAAAGTGAGCTAGAACATGAGGCAGCCAAACATTATGCATTACTAATTGTGGAAATAGAGTAGCTGTGTAGAAGTTCTGAAAAGACAGTTGTAAGTCATAGTTATAGTTCTAGAAATGATCAATTATTATGCTTGCCTAGACATTTGATGAACTATCAAATCTAATTCAAGATAATGGAGTGAATGAAGACAAATATTTTGATTCAATTTCTAAATGAAAATGGTTTGCAAACATACAGGTTTCTTCGATTAATTATAGTTATATTAGTAAGAACTTATGCAGAATTTCTGAAATGGTGACTGAAAGAATAAATATATTTCATAAGTTTTCCCTGACTGGTTTTAGCACTAAACATATTCGTTTGTATTACTACTAAAAATTCTCTTTACTTACATGTTTTATTTAAAGTTCTTCATAAAGTATCCTTTAATAGCTTATATTTATGGGCCAATATTTAAGTTGCTCCACTGGAACATTCAATTTATTTTCAAGATTTCGCAACTAATAATTCAGTCCACAGTATATATCATTTTCTTACTGCAAAGTAACGCATAAAGCCAAACAGGTGAAAGAGGTTCAAATTCAAACCATTTCAACTCAAAGATTATACAGGTCTGTAGTTCACTAGAGGGCCTATGATTATTTTTCAAGCACAGAAGCTTTTTACTCAAGTCCAGGGACTGAATTTTAGTGCTGTATACCCTTAAAAAATGTTCTTTATGTGAATATATTTGAATAATTCCAAATACTAAGTATACATAAATAATGCATATGGAACAGAAAAGGAAGAAAGTAAATTTGTTAAATAATTATAAGAATGTTTGCTGACTAACTGAGAGGAGAGAATTGTGATGTTGCGAATGTAGATGGTTCCCTTCAGCAGAGTAAGTACAAATTCTTTTCTTTTTAATAGAAAGAAATGAAAATTATTTCTATCTTTATCTATTTTTTCAGCTCCCAGGTTTGCAGTTCTGCTCTGTGACTACAGAGAAATCAGCCATTTCTCTCACTATATTATTTCCTACTTATTTTCCCTCTTATCTGTCTGTACGATACAGTAATTTCCTGCCTTGTCTATTATAACTTCCTACCTTCTGCTTGGTTTTATTCTTCCCATGTTCTACTTTTAGCCTTCCCTTTCAAAATCCTTAATGCTCTTTTACCAGTGTCAGGTTCTGCTTTTGAATGACCTTCCTGGTGCTGGTGCTACTGTCTGTCTTCCATTCCTCTGTCGCCAGAACAACTGCTTTCATTTGTACATTAAGCAAAAGATCACAATCTACTCACTATTCTTTTTCACATGTATCAGAACTATTGCTTACTTTCTGTGCATATAAGTAGCTTCACCCACAGTGGCAAATGTATATGCAATAATAAATAAAATAAAATAGATAATGTTTTCAGTAAGCACAAAAATAGAACTGTGGTTTTCCCAGTTAGAATCCTTCTTCCCAAGGTCACATAATATATTCTACAACAGAAAGTCACATATTTTCTGAGAGGATTTAATAACATACTTGATCTCACAGTATCACAAATAATCTACCTATGCTGTTGGGCACTAGATTATCACTGGAAGCAGCATTCTTTTTGAAGTGGAAATATGATTGAGCCTTATAAACAGATGTCTCTAAGGTACCTTCTGTCAGTAAGAAGCTGGAGTGGGGTTTAAATTTGTCTGAAGGTATGAAGTTCTATATCCCTTGAGCTCTTGCACTGTATTTATTTTTTTCGTTTGTTTTTATTTTCCCCCCTTTAGATAATCCTAACTTGATATTTGGAAATGTCAAAGAGAGCATAACAGCTCAATAGCATTACCAAAGGGATATTACATCCTCAACAAGCAACAGGGCAGCAGGGATAGTGCATCTTCTACAATCTGTCTTCCTGAATTGTTGTGATAGCAAATTTTGCTCGCACACAGAAATTATCACTGTAAGACATGTTTTATTAGTGGGTGGCTTGAGTTGGAGATGGGCATATGGTATTTTTTCGCCCAGAAGGGTTTATTTGCCTGATGGCTGCAGCTGTAGGGGAGTGAATTTAATGGCCTAGACTGTGTCTCTCTATTCCTAAATTTCCAAGCTCCTTTTACTACAAGCATATGAGAGAACAGATTTTACTCAAATGTTATATTAACTGGAATAAAAAGCAATTATCTCTACATACTTACAGGATATATTGTGAGCCTTCTTTCTTTCCTGTGAAGTACCTGTGCTGTTAACCAGCCTAGGCACAGAGTGAAATGCTCGCCTCAAGAACTGAAATGTTACCTCTACCATCTCACCTGGCCGATGCGCCTTTGGAACGGCCATGTTCATCACTCGCCCTCCATCCTGAGGTTTGGGAGGGGATGCGGTAAACCTGCAAATCCCCGACTCTGACGGCGTGCTTGAGGTCAGACTGTCTGTGTAGTCATTAGTCCCTGCCGTGAGCTGCTCTGACGATGTGTCTGATATGAAGCATTCTGTAATGGTGAACTTGGCATGTCTCAGCTGCTCTTCCATTTTTGCATGCTCATATGCTCTTGCTAGCTCTTCATATGTTGAGGAGGCACTTTCTGTGGAGACCATGCTGCTTCTTGCTCGATCTGTACACCAGAAACATGAATAATGAGAGAAAGAAAACACCTGCAAAGTCCTTTTTCAAATAAAAGAGAAGAGCACAACAGTGCTTCTTAATAAAAGGCAGAACCTTTGAAATGATCAAGGTGATTTGAATTAGTTCGCTTCACTGTAAATGTCTGCACAATTTTTAGTCAGTAGCTTGATAGCTACAGAAAATATAAAGTGAAGTCTTACTCTGCTAGCAGCCTTATGTGATTTAGTACCAACTTGGTAGTTTAGAAGAAATAACCTTTAAAGCATGGGAAAGGTTTTTTTTTAATATCTACGTATAAAAATAATTTCTCTAAAAGTTAAATGCCTTGAAAAATGTTAGAAACTCAGAGAACAGATTTAGCGAAACTAGTAGTCTCTTAACATTATCCTTTTAATGAATCTGAGATATTTCTGAGGGCTGACATCTGAGGGAGAAAAGAGTCTTTCTACATCTGTTTCATGCTTATACTATTTTTTGAAAAATCCCTGAGAACAAAGGCCAAATATAAAGACAGTGACTCTGAGACACCTATGTTCAGTTTAGACACCTGGTGAAATACTGACTCCTTTCATACAGAAGAAATGGTCTTAAGAAAGCAATACTCTTCAGTAGCTATCAACCTGCAGTCATTCAAATACTTTTTTCAGTGTTGCTGAAGTTAATGGGGACTTCATATTTGACACATGACCTGTTGTGACCTAGAACCTGTTCTGACATTCTGGAAACATAGCACTGCCATGTTCTGCTATTTCTGCTTCATTGTGGGGTCAAATCTCTGGTCAGCTGCAACCATCATACTTCTATTTCTGTAGGCTAGAAGAGAACTTTCAAAAACTCCTTGGGCAGAGGTCATGTTTTCTTAGAAGATCTGTACAGTTCCAGACATTATTGGTGATGTTCAATAAACAGGCTTAATGTAATAGCTAATTCATAGAAATGGGAATCCTATAGCAGCTAGAGGATTGTATTGTTACTGCAGATCTTCATCTTTTTATTGTATGCTAGAGTCCTTGCATCAGTTTTTCACTGCACAAAAAGAACAGTCCTGCTACTTACAAACAAGACCATGCACTAATTAAAATGACAAGCGTTTCAACAATATGCTGTAACTTGCTTAAGATTTTGAGCTGGCCAGAACTTCAATAAAGCTTTTCTTTTTAAATTCACTTCCCACTCCCTTACCCAGAAACATCATTCTATTTTTCACATTTGTTTTGTAAATCAGACCTAAACAATGTCTTTTCAAATTTCTCAACTGCAAACTCCTGGAAGGTTGCTGTTTCCCAGTGGTCTGAAGCAGTATCTCTAAAGATGCTGGTGTTATTTACATGCAGTGCTCCCAGTTTGATCCATGAGGTTTAGGACTCACAGACTCTCATATTCCAAACCCTGGGGCAGATATTCCAGGAAGGCTTGCTTGAACATTTACTTTACATCTACTTTAGATATGATGAAAGTTCATCCAAGCCCAGGGTGAATAAGAAGTTTAATTCCATCAGAAAATATATAACGGCCCCTAATTAGAATACCTGAAATTAGTTACAGGTATGAATTGCTGCAAGACATTTCTACAAAGATTGAAAACTACTACTTCGTAAAGCTGGAATCATTTTGACATGAAATGATAAATTCTGCCAAATGTCAATGACATCAACTGGATTCAAAAAATCTGAACACAGCATTGGAAAAGTGATCAAAGATGTATATTAGTTCAATTGATTACTGAAAACATGATTTGGCTACATATATCATGTGGTTTACTTGGGTTTACTCAGTAATTTTAAACATCTGAAGTACTTATGTTGCACTGATTCTCTTCTTTCCCTAGAGATGAAGAAGCATAGTACAGCTACATTTTGCCGCAAGGAATCCTTTCTTGAACATGATCTAAAGCTCAAGATCAATTACATAAATCACTGTGCATTCAAGGGCAGACAAGGAGTAGGAAAGTAGTGATGCTAAAACATAGGCTATGAAGTCTGTTTACAGAATTGCATGTAGTTTGTCAATTAAACTGGACAGCAAATTGAATTTCCTGCCTTGGTCATGCTCATTGGAAAATAACTGTGGGTGACAAAAGGCAAGCACACCTGAAATCTAGACTGTCTATAGTAAGAGTTTCTGAGACAACACCTGCTTTTTATATTATTATTATTTATATTATTATTATATAAAGCTGTTAGAACCAATTTTTAAAGACTCAGAATCCTTCTACCTGAAGAAATCAATGAGAAGTCTGTTAGTTGGCTGGAGATATCTGCTGAGTGCCATTACTCTGTGAAGTTTAATGAATTCTGAAGAGATGAGAATTTCAACCTACTGGATGTAAGAGAAATCAGATCCCTGTTCTTATAGAGGTAATATTGGTGTTTTTTTTGTTTTTTGTTTTTTTAATGGTGAAAGGCCAGTTGCATATAGTTCTTTCTCTCTCTAATACACAGTTCTGTTACATGACCCACATTTTTTCTCCCAAATCAGGAGAGGAGATAGGCAATTCTTCTGAGGAGGCCAGAACATGCCCAGATTCATTTCTGTCAGGTCTACATTTGAAAAATATTTTACTTTTTTTTCAAATGTAATCTTTATTAGATTTGCTTCCTAACTATTCTTCTGTATGATCATTTATTCATTCATTTTCCCTGTAATTTTGTGATTGGTTCAGAGTAAAGCAGAAGGAGATAGCTTTATTTTCCATTAAAATTCAATTTATAATGTCAATACCTCAAGAGGAAATGAAGACGGGCATAATGTGTATTAAGTTTCTCCCCACTTACATCTAGAGGAACAAAAACTATGTTGTTTCTCAGGAAACTCAGAGCTAGATGCTACAATATTTAGTGTTATGTAAGGGTTTTGGTTTGGACTCAAATTGCAGATGCTCCTCTCTCCTTTTATTTTCAGCTTATCCTTACAATCCTATTACATGGCTGGGAAAAAAAAAAAGAAAAAAAAAAAAAACCAGAAAAAAACACCTTACCTTGTGGGGTGTAGCTCAAGTCTTAAAATATCTCCACCTTTGACCAATTTGTACTGTTGCTTGCTAATACTGTCCCTTCCTGGTCAATGCCATTTCATGCAGCAAGTTCTACTTTTTCCTTCAGACACGGGAAATACAGAGCTTTGGCAACCAGAAGAATTACTACCATCACTTTCAAAGAATTCTATTATGCATGTAGCATGAGAAACTAAAGTAACAATATTTGTTTTCACTAGGACTATATGGAGTTGTCCTACTGAAAAAAACAGTAGGACAACTCCCTAACAAGGGACAGTAGGACAGTAGGACAATTCCCTAACAAGGAATAAATAACACTACCTAAGCACCAAATGAAATGTATAGTGGACCAAGAACGCTATTGCAGCTAGCCCCATACCTGTGTCCTGTGAGGGGCTGACACTGTAGCTATCGCTTTCCTTGTCCACAGATCCTGTTGGCCTGGGAGTGGGCAGCCTCCAGTCTGTGGTGAGGGTATGAGCTGATATGGTGGGGTGAGGTCTGTTGAGGGTCCACTGACTAGCATAGCGGTTGCGAGCTGTGGGTCCTGTTTTGGCACTCCTCCTTGTGGTAGGATCTGCAATAGGTAACAGAAAAAGGTCTTTGTTATTGAATAGAAAAGGAAACAATTCCTCTCAGAAGGAACTGGCGATTCATGTTGGTTAATAAAGCATATGTAACACTCTTTGTAGAAAATGAATTAATTCATTAATTTAATTCATTCAATTTGAAATAATTGTTCATTATCAAGTTCATTATCATTACTGCTACATATGTAAGCTCAGCAATATCTATCTATCTATCTATCTATCTATCTATCTATCTATCTATCTATCCATCCATCCATCTATCTATCCATCTATCTATCTATCCATCTATCTATCTATCTATTGCCCAAGAGAAAATCTGGTGACCAACAGAGTGAAAATGAATTATTAACCAAAATCAACCTCTACGACTTTGTTAACAAATAATTCTTCTGTAAAAGTGATTCTGGTACCTAAGAAAGCAAGTGGAATAGAAAAAACATTATTAAGCAAAAAGAAAGTTACTAAATCAGCACTGAACAAAAAATTCTCTTTACCAGCTTTTGAAGTGATATTACTAACAGTAGAGAGAAAAGATATTAGAAATGAAAAATTCAAATCTATGCAAATGTTCTTTGACATTCAAATGGTGCACTTGTCAGTCTTTGAGGTAACAGACTTTAGCAGAAGCAATTTAAAAAAAATAAAACCAACAAGACCCAGATAATGACTCTGAAAATTTCTTCTGCCTAAGGATTCCCAGTAAGAATATGTAAAGAAGTAACAGACCATTTATGGTTTGTTCTGTTTCACATTTCACATCTTCCTCCCCCAGCAGCAGTGGAAAAATAAGAACTTAGCACCATTGATAATTGATCCTGATGGTTCTGCAGCACATAACAGCTTCACATGGATAGCATCCAAAAGCACACTTGGCACAACACGCCCAGTGTAGTCTGTCAGTATGAAACATTGGTAGTAGTAGCTGTGGAAAGTTGGCATGTGGCTGCTGCATGGCCAGAAGCAAGGGAAGTCACAAAGGACAGGAGAGTGCTGATGGGAAAGCACAGAGGATGGTGCTGGGACTGTTCCATTTGGGGCAGAGAAGGCATGGTGGGGAGGGTTATCATCAATATATTGTCAGAGGCATAGACAAAACAAAGCCAGGCTCTTTCCAGTAGTGCCCAGTGTCAAGACAATAGGCAATGGGATCAAACTGGAGCAAAAGAGGTTGTGTCTGACCATTAGAAAGCACTTCTGTGCTGTGAGGGTACCCGAGCACTGGCATTGTCTGACCAGAAACTGTGGAATTTTCTGCTTGGAGATCTTCAGAAGCCGCCTGCACATAGTCATGGGCACCCTGGTCTGACTGTCCCTGCTGGAGCTGGGGTTCTTCCAGAACTCCCATCCAACCTGAACCATTCTCTGATGCTCTAACTCATTAGGACTTCACCTATGGAGGAGGGTGGGAGAGCTTGCTGCTGCCATGCAGGAGGTCAGCACTAGTTCTGCTGAGCATGTGCCGAGCAGCGTGTCTGAAGAAGGGACTTTGTAGTCAGGACTCAGCAAGCTCCACTGCCTGTGTGATGGAAAACAGAAGGCATCTGGTGCCCCAGCTGTTAAGATACCACTGCTGTCACATACTGAAACAAAGTGCAGAATGCTGAGGTGAGCAACAAAAAGGTTCATGAAACAAAAAGGTTCATAAGCATAAAAGAGCTGCACATCAATGTGGAAATAGCTGTAAGGGAAAATTTGGCAACCACTGGACGTGAGTGTGCTCAGATAGGCACGTTTGCAACCTGAGCCATGTGTTCCTGCACAAGCAGCTTTACAAATATTGTAGTAGTTTCTCCCAAAGCTACATTAACGTCTCAAGTCCAGCTCTGTGCACTGCAAACAGGTCTTTACCAAATAACAAAAGTGTTGATGAATTACTCTTGCTGGGCTGAACACCGATAATGCTCCTACTTATGAGTTAAGCACCAGTTCAATTTGAAGGAAGTTTCTCCCTGTATCCAGTGGACTGAAGCACATAACTGCACATAAAGAAGAAGCCAGTGCTATAGACTGCTGTGCCATGGGACAGGCAGGTAATTTTGGGATGATACATTTTTCCTTATTAGAAAAGACAAGAAAAAGAAAGGACCTGCAAATTGGTTACTCATCCAAATTTGATCAATCCATTTGACAGAAATCTGGATGATTTTTTTTGCTCTTACTGGGTAGGTTTGCCACAGTGTACATGAACCAAAGGAGGGAGAAAAGAGATTGGTTCCAGAAGAAAAATAAAGGTATCTTGAGTTTCCTAATGCAAATGTCATAACTCTCCATAAACAAAGAAGGAATTCTACATGATGGTACTAATCTAATTCTCAAGAAAAAATGAACCATATCTTAAAACTAACAGAATTAGAAAATCAGCAAGGTCAGGACTACAACAGCTGTCATCTATAAAGACTAGTGTGGTAATAAAGACTACATGGAGATTTCTTAAATAGTCTTCATTTTAAGTAAGGCACAAATTAATTTTCAGCATTTATGTTCACTGGACTCACCAAGTAAACAAATTCTGAAACTGTCAGGGGATGAAAATAATCCAAGAGATTTCAGAGATCACATGCTGCTAGAGAACTGTATTTCTGTAATGTTCATAGTTTATATACATTCCATCAATCTGGTCAATTTCTTTTCCATTTGCATAGATATGGAATACATTCATGAGAAAAATTAAGAAGGAGGATTTTCAGAAGTGTATTAATTTATTATAGCTTTTAATCACTGTAAGAATACCTCAGCATGAAGATATCTGGGAAAAAATAATTCACTATAATAACTAAAACTGGAAATATGACTTTTTCAGAAAAGCAATAATGAGAAATTCATTTCTTCCCTGACAGAGAGGTAAGGAAAGAGGACTTATTTTGAAATACAATATAGATTGTTCACTAAAAAAATATATAAATTAGGCATTAAAAGCCATTAAGTTAATTTACTCAATCCATTTTAGAAATTAAAATATACCATGCATTTGGTTTTATTAAAACCAAGTATGAACTATTTCAAATTACACCTGCATTTCAGATACATACACAATTTTTACCATATTAAATCATTAAATTCAATTGTATAAGAAATGTTCTCTCCTAACCTAAATAGACTTCTCTCAGCTTTCAGAGAAAACCCCATGAAGAGGCAGGAGCACCATATTCATTTTCTTACCACCTTCTACTCCCCAGATAACATACTCTCTTATACACTTACTTGTTCCTGGCCGGGCATCAGAAACATCCACCAGTGGTCCTGTAGCTTGTGACACAGACTGGTAATGTACAGTGTGGGTGACAGTCAGTGATTTTTGCTTAGATGTCTCTCCAAAGTCAGCATCAGTTAGTAGAACCGTGGATCTGTCATCTGCAAGCAAAAGTACCCATCAGATTTTGAAAAATGTATTTCATTTTTGTTCACATAATAGCTTTAGTGCAAGTTCCCAAACTTATTTTCAGCTGGGCTTCACCAAAGACAGTGGAAGCTCTCACCTCTGCTCAGGGCTGAAGATGGTTTTGAAGTGTGCACAGCAGCTTGGGAGCTTCTAGATTAAATTTCAAAGTTCGCAAAAAAATAAAGAATGAGTGTATTTTTCCTCGTTTTATTTAATCTTGGAGTTGTGCAACCAAGACAGGCCATTAAGCATTCTTCTAAAGCTCAATTTTGTATAAATATTTTTGGCCATAATTCCTTCTCTTCCATCTTTTGAATGCTGCCCTCTTGCTCTTCATTTTTGGAGGGCTCAGCTGATACCTTCAGCAATATGTTCATAGAATCATAGAATCGTCAAGGTCGGAAATGACCTCTAAGATCATCCAGTCCAACCATTCACCTACCACCAATGTTTCCCACTAAACCATGTCCCTCAGTTCAACATCTACATGTTTCTTGAACACCTTCAAGGACAGTGATTCCACCACCTCCCTGAGCAGCCTGTGCCACTGCCTCACCACTCTCTTGGAATACAGGTAGTTCCTAATGTCCAACCTGAATCTCCCCTTGCGCAACTTGGGGCCATTCCCTCTTGTGCTATTGCTACTTGCTTGGAAGAAGAGGCCAACTCCCACTTCACCACAACTTCCCTTCAGGTAGCTGAAGATAGCGATAAGATCACCCCTGAGCTTCCTCTTCTCCAAACTGAGCAATGCCAGCTCCCACAGCCATTCCTCATAAGGCTTATATTCAGTTCATTTATTTTCATTAGCATAATTACTTATGTCCCCAGTGTAATCACCCATGTCTTTCCAAAAAGAGGTCTTCACATAATGTTGCTAACTAATCCTCTGCATGTCAGCCTTTTCTCCACAAACGGAATATCGCAGAGGGGTAACCATGACCCAAGACTTGTCTCAGGGATTTTCCTAGATTTAAGTAACTTAGTACCCCACTAAAGACAATGGAAATACTATTGCAAGGCAGCTAAGCATCCTTAAGTCCAGTGTTTTGCTCTTCTGGAAGATGAAGACTTAGTTCTACCATCTTTCTCTGAACCAGAGTCCTGCCTGCAACAAAACTCACTACTTACCATAGGTCTGAAAAAAAAACTCTGGGAGCTTTGTGCAAATCATATAATTTTTTCACAATATAGTCAGTCCAGCTGACTGTGAGCTTTCCTGCCAGCTGAAATAAAGGGTGTGAGATGAAGCTCGACCTTAGGAAGGACTAGAAAGAATGACTGAGTATCAACCTTCATATCAACTGCTGTATATGGCTGCTTATTGCCTCTCTGTGGAGAAAAATATGTTCATCGAATTTCTACACAGATCATGCTGTCTGCAGAAAGCCAGTGCTATACTGCACTTACTTTTCTTCTCAGTTGTGACCACCAAATGTATTTCTTTTGCTTCAGAGTGAGATTTGATCCTCTTGATTGCAGAAGGCTTTACAGTGATAATATTCCCACTGAATTTGTGCTCACAGCACAATTATATACATGCTATCATATTTTCTTTTGCATTCTTTATCTTCTTAGCCATTTGTAGCAGTAATAGAATCCGCAAAAAGTTATTGCTATGCTATGCTATGTTGTTTTATATTGCATTTCTAGAGGCAATGGCAGCAACAGGGCTTCTATGCATTTGCAGTTGAGCAGAGGTTGATGCACTTCTAAACATTCCTGTGTTCTGTTTTGTTTTTTTTTTTTGTTGTTGTTGGTGGTGTCTTTTTTGAAAGTTTTTTATTTTGTTTTAAATTGAGAAGACACTATTAATGTCAGCAATTCTGCACAAAAACATATCTAGCATTTTTTACCCAAAGAAGGCCATAAATAGAAAGAACATTATGAAATCAAATTATTCTGTCTGGCAGAAGATGAGCTCTTGTTCAGGTTGAAAATAAAGCCTCTTCACAGTAAACTATGTCAAAGCCTGCCAAAGTGACTGCTTATCCTGAGTACATTGAGCAGAGCTGGCTATTTCTAAGGCACAAATTGCACATCTGTAATTAAGGCACTAATGGTTTTCTACCACAACCATGTATTGCTTCGCAATAAATTGTAAATCAAAAGTAAAAACTGTCTTCAGGATTAAGTCTGGCACAATATACTGCATCAAAACAGCAAACATAGGTAAACTTAAATTAAAACTTAAAAAAAAAACTGTTTCTCAGTTTGAGCGTAAGTCTCCTCTTCTTCAAATCCACTGCACTGTTAACTGCCCACCATGCTAGACTACCTCAGGTATGACAGGATACAGTACTGAAGAAGTTTCCCCTCCCCTAGTACGAGTATGAGTAGGAGATGGAGAGATGCTGCTTCCAGTTCATGGTGGCTTCTCCAGCTACACAGTCCCTAGGATACTGTTATATTCTTAACCATCAATTTTCTTTTTCTGCATAGATTTTGATCCCCAAAAGTTGGAAATTCAGTAAGATCAGTCATTCTGGAGGGTCTTTCCAGTGTGTACCCATAAAGCCATGAGATGAGGAACATGCTGTGTTTTGACTGTTTGAAAAAAGCAAATGAATCTGTTTACGTGGGACTTCAGCTATTTGACAGCCACATGAGAAATACTGTCTTCTGACAACTGAAACATTCTGACTTGAATTTTGCATAGATACACAGAAGTTGAAAACAAATCAAAATATTGATCGTATGATTTGATACAAGAAGGTGGATACAATATGCAGTATGTAAGCTTAAGAAGATGATTGTTCAAAACCTTTGAATGCCAGCGTTGTAGTTTCTGAATTTCATTTTCCTTTTGTGTAATGCCTATGATTCTGCCATCTAGTCATGGCCAAAAAAGAAATTAAAATGAAAATAATTAAACTGCCAGTCTCCATTTTCTTCAAGCTGTTCTTTCCACTAGTTTCAATTTCCTGATGTCCTGAATTATTTTAAATATAGTACTGAGAGCACATAAAGCAGAAGATAATTCAAAGAGGAGAGAAAAACAATTTTTCAAATGTGCCAAATTACTCTGCAGCTCTTCTTTCTTGATGTGTGCAGAGAGAGGAAATGTGTGAGGTAAAGGATGTCTATCTAAAGTGCCTGTTACATTAACCAGTAAAAATAAACCCAACAAGAGTTTACCAATGGTCTCCATCGTGTCCCTCTCCTCAATCAGAAGCTGTGCTCTGGGAATGTCTATGTGCATCCTCAGTGTTTGCTGTTGCTTGTTAAGTGTGTCTGATGTCCTGGTATTCTTGCTGAAACAGAAGAAAGGTAAACATATTAAGAGTTAGCCTGACTGAAAAGATACTTGAAGACTTCCTAAATAGAAATATGTCCAGCTTAAACTAAAAATAATGGAATAATAATCAGCAAAATAATAATACATCTTATTTTTCCCACTTCAGAACAAATATATGGTATTAATTTATGGTAGATTAATGCACAAAGATTTGGTCTATTTGTTTCAGCAGTGATCTGAAAATTTCATGCCGTTTTCTTCAAGTATTGCAATATAAAGAAATTAATTAGAAGTTTGTAGAATTGACCTTTTCTTTCATTCCTCACAAATGTGAGCAGTGAAATATGTAGCTGATTGAACAGGTTGATAGGAAAATGATGTACTGTAATTTCTAATTATTTTTCAAATTTTCATTATTTTTCAGTAGATTAATTCCAAATATGACTAGAATTGATAAATGAAAAAGCAAATAAATTGCTAGGGATTCCATTAATACTAAGAAATTACATAAAATAAATAAAGGCTTTCAGTATATTGATGTTGAGAAAGTAAAACTGCAAATCTTGCTTGCATTCATGGATTATTTCTAATTGATTGATGCAATATTCTACAAAAGAATATAAACCAATTGCTTTATCGTTGTGCAAATTGAAACAATTTCATTTTGAAGTTTGTGTACCAGAAAATGACTTCTTAAATAAGCTGTCTTCTAAAAGCAAATGAAACTGCATAGTAAAATGGAATGCTATAATCATTTCCAGTACAGAGCTTGCACCAGGAAATTTTCAGATTGCACTAAAAACCCAGGAACTTTTTGCCCTGTCAGATGTAATTACTCCTTTGAGAAGAAATACTTCCAAATACTTCGTTAGGTAGGGTGGCTGAGGAAAGTTGAGCTAAATGAGCTAATGGTATGATCCAAGTACTCACATATCAAAGAGCTTTAAAATTCAAGTGAGGCTCATTTTCTGGTGTAAAGAAGCTGTAAATCACTTAGTTTAATTCCCCTTTGGCAATGAATTATTGTTATAAATGGAGTCTTCAGAGGACTATTAAGCTGCTTGATGATAAGCTCACTTCTTTCTTGAGTAAGGGCCTCCATACTGCAGTTTAGTGTACTTTGATGTACGCTGGATGAGCCCACATTACTACATAATTTGCCTGAGCTTCCTGCTCTGTCTCCACCTAACTATTCCAGGTTTGGGAGGTTCCCCTAGGTCCTTCTTATAAGGAATTTCCTCATCACTCAATGGTCAGAAATTGTGACACACACATCGAGGATCTTCAAGGCATGCAAGTGCTTATCTCTGGCTGATTCTCACCTTCTGTGTTACACTGCTCTTGTGCTCCCCAACACAATCATTATCTATGGCATCTCACGGACTTTAATGTCCCTATCTTTCAGAGATCAGGCAGCACCATTGCCATGATTACAGATGGATGGTTGAAATGCATTCAGCCTACAACTGGTGCCTCATTTAATCACTCTGGAAGCAAAATATCAGGCGAGCTACCCAGGGCTGCCAGACTTGTCTCTATATATAATCAGTGGAGAATAGTAGTCACAGTGTCTTATTAAGCACATAAATTTTCACAGACATTTAGGATTCTTAAATGCAGATAAACTCCATGCTGATATTCTCGAAGACTCTGCAAAGTCTCTGCATGGATTAGGTGCCACTCTCCTACTTGTTTTCACTCAACCTACAGAAATATTAAGAGAATCAGAAACTCCTACGTTATCTGCATACCAAATATGCTGCCCTTCAAAAGTCAGGCTACATTGGGCTTGTCCAAAATCATACAGCAAAACTGTGACCAAGTAGAAAACTGAACTTATGAGATTCAATTTCAAACAATAATCAATGATCCAATAATTATTGGATACATATATCAGATACATACACAATTAATGCAGTATAAAATCAAATCCAGTAGATGCATTGCACCCTTTGTCTGCCCACCAGAGACATAGGAGGCAAAGTGATTAAATGACATATTTTCCTCAGAGGATGCAGACTTTGGGATTGTTGTTAGAGCTAGAAGCTTTTCTGCAGTGCAGAAACTCTGCACCCTCACTATTGCAAAGTATTCGACCATTCACAAATGAGTGTTCGGACCACAGAGGGCGGGAGGACATTTCCACATCTTTGCAGGTGTACTGCTCACCTGTCCAGAGGGAACTCTGAATTCATTCTTGGTACCAGGGAGAGTTTAGTACAAAATGCAAGGAAAATCTTTCAAGTCTGAAGTGAAATCCAGGCCTTTTTACACTCAGGAGAATTCTCTCTAATCTTGAGTTTTGCCTCATTGTGGGTGATCTCTCCTCTCTTTCTTGTTGGTCTAATTAATTCTCCTCTATGTAGAAGCACTGCTGTATGGAGTGTCCAAACACAGGACGGGCAATTGGCAGTGGCAAGAGGAATTACTGCTGATTAGCATGCTATCTCTTTCTAGTCGATGAATTTTAAATGATTATCTGTAGACCATAATAGCTCAACTTTCAGCTTAGAAAAAAAAACAAACTGAAGTGCCAACAGCAATTAAGTGCCTCCAGGACTTGGCAGCAACGCAGAGATTTTTAGGATTGCAATATAAGTTTGGTGCCCAAGTATTTTCTAACCTAGGAAAATCCAGTCATCTAAAACTTTTAACAGTCTGGTGGATGTGGAGTCTAACACCTAATTCTTTGAAGGGAGGAACCACATCTAACTGTGTTTTCATTCACTTACAGATACAGAATTCTAAAACTTAAAAATGTGCTACAGCTATTCTTCACCTGTCAGACTCTGTGTGTAATACAGCTCATTCTCTATATTTCCATGAATCTCTGAGCTCCAAATTGTTGGGGATTGGAACTTTGTCTAGGAAATGAGTCAGTATTTACTTGCTGCTGTCTTTTACTCTACTGAAGAGTCTGCTTTTGGTCACTATTATAGACAGGTATTTGGAAACACCTATTCCCTTGGGTCTGATAGGGTACAGCTTTTATGTATGGTCTGTGGATAAACAAGCCCTTTTCCAGAGCAATACAGTGTGTGATGTATTTTAAAAGAGTGTTAAAAGAATAACCCCTCATTAAACAATCTTTCTAAATCTGTAATAAAAAAAAATACTGATCTGAGTGACTGAAAGTGTCTGTATGCACAGTGGAGTTTTAGAACACACCAGATATGTAAAGGGATTAAATGTGGCACTACATAAAGTCATTCTCCATGCTGGCAGAGTTAAACACCTCACTGCTTCTTAATATCTACATTGGTGGTTGTAAAAATATACGTAAAACTAAATCATGTAAACAAACAGACAAAAAGATATTCAGGTAGAAAATATTCTTCACCCTGTGTTCAAAATTAGAATGCTCAATCAATTTCTATACTAATTCACAGAGAACTACTACAAAGAACTTGTCTGTATCTATCTTTTCACTGCAAAGAATAATCAAAAAGCCATGATTTTGCAGAAGCAGGGATTTTTATTTGCTTGTTTAAGGTATCGTCTCAGCCAACAAGTTGTGCAGCTCCAGTTAAACTGCTAACTGCTGGAGCTTACCCTGCTCCCCAGAGATTTGACTTAAACAGCCAAAGCTGGCAACTTTCAAAGCAAAGACTAAAGCTCCGTTCTTAATCTGCTTTACACACACTCATAAAAATCTCCTCAAAGGGCAAGGTGAACACAGATCTCCCTATCCCTCAGCCCTTCCTAGCAAGCAGGAATGCGTTGTGTCCAATACTCAAGGAACAAGGCACAACCCTCTTTCTTGATAAGTGTACCACAGCAGATCTTGTTGAAATCTAAAAGATACAAGTCATAAGGAGATTTAAAATAGGTCACAAGTGCTTTGGAGCTTTATTACCCTTTGACTGTAAATACACTGAATCGTCAGGAACACGCCTACCTGTGCAGCCTGTGGTAGGGGGCCTGCTTTGCAGGGAGGTTGGACTCGATGATCTCTAGAGGTCCCTTCCAGCCCTCACAGTTCCGTAAATTCCATGATCTAATGATGGCTGGTGGCTCAGGTTTGGGTTATAGTTATTTCATAGCTGTATCAGAATCAACTGAGAATGTAGCCTGTGGAAAGCTCCCCAGAACAGCATCACTTTGAAAGATCCAAGATTTGAGGTAGACGATTATGCAGAAGGACAGCTCTCAGCCTAAGACTGGGAAAGGATCCAACTGCTCTCCTAGTGTATCAGGCGGTGAGGGTAAAAAGCTCTATAAGTTCACGGTAGCACTGGCAGAGGGAAAATGGGCCATTTAGGCTGGAAGTTTAATAGTTTTCCAAGCATCAGAGGAATGAGACTCTGAAATGGCTTTCCAGAAGAGATGGTAAGACTGGTAGGGCTAAGCAGGGCTAAGGCAGAGGTTTACCAGTATTGCAGAGATATTATGTGTAGTTGTCACTGGGACTGAATATCTTCATCCAGTAGTTCTATTACCAGACCATACAAGGTTTCTTTAGGGAACAGACACAATGCATATGCTAAACTGTGCTTTTTTGGGAGGGCATGAAAATATATCACAGCACATCTTCTTGAAGTTGTTTAAATGTGCAATCTACTGCTAGCAGGTTTCTAACTTGCAAATAGGAACAGCATGACTTGACCTTCACAACCGGTCTTGTTAAAATCAATGGGACTATGCACGTGTATCTACAGACTGATGGCACAGAGCTGAATTCACACTAAAACCATCTATCACCATATCTTGGGCAAGTGTATTCTTACAGTAGAAGATGAAATTTGTCATAGGTTAGTACAGTTCATTTGACAAAATATCTGTGACATTCTCAATGTGTTGCTTAAAAGTAAAAAGATTTTCTAGCAACCAAAGATCTCTTGAACTTAGAAACCCTTGTTGATCTCATTTTCAAATACATGCATCAGTTTTAAATGCTCAGTGTTTTCCCCAGACAAAACAGTAAACACTGAAGATATGAAATTTCCATCTCTAAAGAAACTGAGATGCTAGAACAGTCATTCTGCTGCAATTCCACAACTGAATTAGATTTCTGGTTCCTGAACTGATGGAACAGAATTGAAAAATAAGTGGATTTTCTGCTCTTATATACCTTAGGGTATAAGCAGCTATATAATATAACTGAAATATTAGATAACTATAACTGAAAAGTTTGGATAGTTTCACATCCTGAGCACAGGCCTTATGAGGAGTGGCTGAAGGAGCTGGAAAGAGTCTGGAAAGAGGAGGCTCAGGGGAGACTTTATTGCTCTCTATAACTATCTGAAGGGAGGTTGTAGTGAACTGGGGGTCAGCCTCTTCTCTCGTGTAACTGGTGATAGGACCAGGGGGAATGGCTTTAAGCTGCCCCAGGGGAGATTTAGGCTGGACGTTAGGAAATAATACTTCTCTGAAAGGGTGGTCAGGCACTGGAATGGGCTGCCCAGGGAGACGGTAGAGTCACCGACCTTGGAGGTGTTCAAGGAACGTTTGGATTTTGTGTTGAGAGACATGGTTTAGTGAGAAGTACTTGTGATGGGTGGATGGTTGGGCTGGGTGATCTTGTAGGTCTTTTCCAGCCTTGGTGTTTCTGTGATTCTGTGATTCTTAAGAGCAATTAGTTTGGCACATATTATGAAGATGTTTTTCTGAACAGGAAAAAATGTCTAAATGGACCTGCATATATTCTGTAATTTAATCTACTAATACTATAGTTCTCATTTTTTTTTACTGATGCATTCACATTCACAGATACTGTCCACTATTGTTTTTCCTCTATTTCTAACTATCAGTGTGTCTTAGTTCTTAGCAAACAGCCAAATTGTGTGTTTTGAGAAAGGTTTTAGCAATAGAAGATTTACTTCTTTGGACTCTAAATAATGTTTAAATACAGTGCCAGAGCTGACAGATATTTTCCAACTTAAAAACTTTAAATTTGTTCTTACCTCATGAGCATTTCAGCCAAACTCTTTGCATCTAGAAGAAAACAGAAGAGATGTCAGGCTGACATCAATCTACATCACAAATGAAAATCTATTTGATAGACAGATTACTAGGAGTTACTTGAATCAGCCATGTATAAAAATACTGTCAATTCTCAGATCAGTAACAAAGATAAATGTCTCTAAAAAATCCTATTTCTTTTTGAAACTGCATTTCAGTACATTATAACTTTTTGCCCCAAAAGAGTCCTGTTTAATTCCCCAACTGCACTGAAAATGCTCAGAGATGTGCTAACACCTGCTGTACTTGAAGCAAGCATAGAATAAAAAAGAAAAAACTGCAGATACTCTTTAGAAGTGGAGGCAGGCAGCTGAACAACTAACAAGACTGTTTCTTCATGCCATGGTTAGCAAGTGAGTGAGTGAAGAAGACAAAATGCTGATGTCCATCACTGGGCTGGAGCAGAAGCCGATCTGGATGAGCAATTGCCAGTCTGCCATTTTAAAACCAAACCCGACTGGATGGAGGTTTAAGCAAGGGAGGTCTCCAAGGAGTCAGCTTGTTTGGTTGCTCTCAGGTATGAATGCTTTTCCATGAGTAATAATTCAAAACAACTTCTGGGTCACCAGAAGACTGTACACTGAACAGGAGATAGCTTATTCCCACATGGAACAGCACTGCAGAATGAGGCATTGCTGAAGGAGAAATATTCCTGTTGTTGTCATTGCTGCTGTTATTAACATAAAAACCTGTGGGGATATCAATATTCCGGTGAATATCAGATCAAAGGACACAGCTGAAAGTTGGTTCACCCAGTATTCCTTGAGTAACTTCCTGTGAAATTTCATCAAACACAAGTAATGATTGCTGTGATATTAATTGGCAAAAAGAGAGCTATACTTTGCTCTCCTACAGTCTGCAACTACACAAACTCATTTAAAACTGCTGAGTTCAGAGTCCTTAAGTAACAGTATCACACAGTAACAAAGCAGCCTTCTGTGCAACCAAGTGAAGCAAATCTGAGAAGAAAACCATTCAAGTCCCAAATCTTGAAGGAACTCTACAGTTACTTGAAACTTTGAACAACTTCTCTTAATTCCTGCTTGTAAATCTACCTGCATCTTCAAAGACATTTACTGAATTTGTCTTTGTCTTCTTGCTCTCACTTCTGAAACTCTTTTTATTCATTAATTACTTCTTGGGTCTCCTACACCTACTGCAATTTCCTTACTAGTAATATCATTAAGTATCTCGCCTTTAAAATTCAGAGATTGCAGGCAAAAACAAGTCACCATCTTAATGTATCACTCTGACTACATTTATATTAATTCTTAAAAGGAATGAACAAAAGGCTCTTTTCATTTGTAACAAAATATCTTCTAATAACGTTCTGTATTCTGCTCTGATGCTGTGCCAGCCTGCCAGTCTTAGGTTTTATAGCTCACCTATTAATGTAGCAGCTGAAATTCTGTGTTCCTTCTATGACTGCTTATTTCATTCCTTTCTTTTTAATCTTCCCTTATCCCTTTTTAGCACAAAGAATGGAAAATTCCTACTGAAGGGAAGGACTCTTTATGTTGTCTGATCTTATCCAAACAGTACTCCATTTAGGCATACAGACTTTCTGTTTTTCATACTGTTTGGGATTGGCTTTTTCTGTGAACACTCTTCTAAGTGGTACTAAGTAGTATGATACCAAGATGACAACATCTTTATCATCAGTCATAAACCAAGCTACCAGCATGCTGCTGCTCCCAAATAACATCCGAGACAATTTGGCTACTGACTTCAAAGGATCCAGAAGTGGAGTTAGATCTGTCAAAGAATAAACAAATAAATAAAAAGTCCAGGTCCAAGTTGTTCTTTTTTTTCTTTTTTTTTTTTTCTTTTTTATTCCAACCATAAATGGTATAAAAATGTAAGAATTCCAGAGCTCTGAAGTGTGTAATGCAGTTCTTCAGCTGTACTGACTAGATTGTCAGAATGCTTTGGGTGACCAGCACAGAAGAAAACGCTCACTTTGGTGAAAACTTCCCGAGGATCTGCACAGGTACATTCACTCTTGTGCTTCTTCCCTATGATTGAAACAACTTCCCTTGTACATTCTCAGAAGCCACACAGCATACAGCTATGATCCATGCTGTATCTGGGAAAGATGTCAAGCTATCACTTACACGTGACTAATATTCAAATGCACATTTACACATATTCCTTCTCAAGGAAGTGCAAAGGATATTGGCTGTGCATCACCAACCAAAATAATGAGGCGTCATGAAAGACTATGTTACATGTCAATATCTGAATGTAAAAGTACTGCAGAAAATAAAATACTGAATTCAGCAGAGTTTATCTTTCTAAGCAAGTTGTTACAGTGGACAGCAGCATTAGTAAAGATAACAGTGCCTTTACTGGACACAGACCAGACAACAGCCCTCACTTCCATTCACTTCTTTAAAATGCTCAACACGTTTGGTTTGCCATTTGGGAGAGAAACCAGGGTCCACAATACAGTTTCCAATTGCATGCTGCCACTTTTGAACTGCCACCCTGCACTGACACTTTCTGCTTGGATTAAGATGAGAGTAATGACAACAGGAAAACTATTTCAGAGGTCAATACTGGAGAGTAAGTCATGGGGTTTATCTGTTCTAATTGATCTGCTCCACTGTTTCATGAACTCCAGCAGTCAATTGATATTCTTGTGCCTTGTCTTGTGGAACTACTGAATTGGGTAAAAAATAAGGGCTTTGCTGAAAACTAGATTTTCCTTCTGAAATGAGTGCTCCTGGACAAATAAGTCCTACTAGATGTGGCACAGGAGGAGGACAAAGATTTATTTGTTCCAGTGTGCTAAAACAAGAAACAAAAAGATTAAAAATGGAAAGACTACTGCTCTTGTGTTACATTTACACCACAGAAACTGAAACCATGACCCTCGGCTGAAAGAACAGATCTGCAAGTCTGAATGAAGAATGTACAGAAAATAAATCTGCAATTCCCGCTCCTTCTGTCAAGCACATTCAAAGAAAACACATCTCTCAGAGCTACAATTGTAAGAATTACATTTGTAACTTGTATAATATCTTTTATAAAAACCCATGGTTTAAATTGTTATTTCCGATGTAGACTGAAGGAAAGCAACTGATGGATTTAATATCATGATTTAGGAAAAATTAGCCCTGTGCCTCAAGAAACACCACCGGGTGTTTCATATGGAGTGATAATAACAAGATATTTTCCATTCAAAAACCAATTCAGAAGGAAGTTGAACACGAGAACTACTGTAGTAAAGCTTTTTTTTTAATAGCTAGGAGGTCAGGAAAACACACAAACAAGAGCTTTTAGATAACCTAATAAGGGGTTCTCTGAAACAGCCATCTTGATTGTGATTAGGACTTTTAGAACATGAAATATTCTCCAGAACAGCAAAATATGGTTAATAATAAGTTCTTCAAAACAACAACAACAACAACAACAACAACAAAACAACAAACCAACAAACAATTATTATCAATCTGATCTTACGAGTGGATAAACTGACGGAAAAAATTGATATGAAGCTTGTTAGAATCGATGAAAGTAGTCTGAATAATTAAGATCAATGAATATAGCATGTCAAGATAAGACTGTATTTTTATGATAATAAAATTCTCAACATTTAATAATATTGAAAATACCCCTGCTGAAATGGGATTAGATAACTTCTAAATATTATATTTATTTTTCTGCATATTAAAGTTTTGGTACCTCAAAGTACTTTATGATTCTGTGATTTTACTAAGAATGCATGATGCAAAAAATTACCCATCGTATATGATTTCCAACACACAGATTGATAAATATCAAAATATAATTTTAAGCAGAGTGTATATTTTTCTCATATATCATAGGACATTGTTGGTACTTTCCTCAGTCTGGAAGTAAGTAAGATAATGTCTGATAAATGTTAAAAAATGACACAAACAAGTTTGCTAGAATACAATGAAGATAACAAGTCACTAATCTAAACCATCAGGTAGGCTAGTGACTTGGCTGTATTAGTATGTGGTGATATATATCAAAAATACAAGCCTTAGCTATATGATGGGGAATGTTATCCTTTTGTACTGTAATTAGAGAACTGAAGGATGATCTTAATGGATCAGAAGTTAAACGTAGAGATGAACATAAGGTAAAAGAAGAAAGACTTTTCCTCCTTATTTGGTGCTGATTGTCTGTTTCTACAATACTAAGTTCATTTCTAGCATATACAGAAGAGGAAAATTACTAGGAGATTACAGCAGAACCAGGGAAAATCCACAAAGTGAATACATGATGGGATAGTTACAGAGAAAAATTCAACATCTGTTTAGCTTTCCATTGAAAATATTAAGAAATCACTTGATCACTACTGTATAAAAAGAATATCACTAAAGATCTAAAATGAGACACAAAAGAACTTCTGTCCCTATCTGACAGACAGAAGTATAATGGAATGAAATGGTTGCAATTTTGAGCCATAGCTTGAAAAATTCAGATAAGAACTGAGATGTAGCTTTACAGAAATGGTAATTAATTACCGATGAAAGTAGCAAGGATTTTTTTGTTATTGCCTATGTTTAACAGAATTTATTTTTCTAAATTCCTATATTCAGAAAGGAAATCATTCAGATAAGTTATGCAAAGCCATACTGGCCAGTGATCATCAGCCTTCCTTAAGGGACTGTAACTCAAGAATTTAAGAAAAAAAGCACATGTGCAGAACCATGATTTCCTGGAGCCAAATTGCTGAAAATATCCTGCTCATTACTGGATGGAATTACACAATATTTCTGAGAAGATAAGATAATAGCATTTTCATCACCGCTACCCCACCACTTATTTAATGAAAAAGTATTGCTCAGAGGTACATGACTTAAAAGATTTCAAATGAGAAAGTTATTATACAACAAGCTAAAGAATCAAAATGCCCTAATTTCCAGAGCAGTATCTGAACTATAAGGCTAGTTGTCCTCTTTGATCTACGAATTTATCCATGCCTAGGGGGCTCTGTGTCTCTGTCCTTGTTGCAAAAATATCCAAAATACTATTACAAGAGACAAATGAGACCCAAAAGAGAGAAGAACAGATGCTAAGGTGAGAAGGAATACCCAGGATTGACTCTGGTTTTAATATCATAAGCATATTTTGGTTAAAATATGAATAACTAAGCATTTTGGTGGTTCTTGGATACTCAGAATTATGTTTGTGGATGATTAATGATGTTGCTATTTATTCAGTTTGTGATTTGGGTGGCTTTTTTTCCAGATATTTTCAGTGTAATGTTTATTATCGTGTGCTACTGCAAAACTGAAATGACCAATAACAGAATTGACAGAGTACAAGCTCCAAACACCTCACTGGGCTCAACTGGCAGCATTTACTACAAGATCAACACAGAGGAGTGAATTACATATCTAAGGGTTATTTACACAAGAAAAATGATTTTGAATAAAGATTAGAGAAAATAACGTCAGTGACAATGACAGGTCAATGAACACTAAAAAGTTGCAATAGTTTTAGTATAATACATCATAGAGAAAAATACAGGATAATATAATAGAATAGGGACGTGCTTTCTACCCTACTTTAATTTTGTAATTCTGGAATCACTGATACTATCTGGTATAAATCTGAAATCCCTTCATCTTCAGAACACCTGATTTTACACTTCAAAAATATGATTTTAGTTTATTTAGAACACTCAAAGGGAAAAGAGGGAGGGAGGGGAGGGGAGGGGAGGGGAGGGGAGGGGAGGGGAGAGAACATCAGCAGTGAGAACTACTTTCCCTTCCTTCATGCAAAATAATACCAATGGACACAGGAGTCTTTTTTTTTTTTTTCCAACCAGAGTATAAAATAAAAAAGATGGAAAATATATTTAAAAAAATATATGGAATACAGAAAAATAGATGGAATATATATTAAAAAAATACGCTTTACAGGAAAATACTGCTCATTGGGGATACCATTTGGTAACATGCAGTGCCACCTGTACTTTCATGTTTGGTGAGTATGCACACATAGGAAGAAAGTGACACAGTGCTCATCTTACCTCGCAGCCTCTTTAGCCTCTGCTCCCTCCTCCTTCTCCGCACAATCAGCAGCATCACAAAAAGCAGTAAGACCCCAACCAAGATACAGGAAATGGTCACCAGCATCTTTAGCCCTTCGTTGGTTGCCAGTCCCTCCTCACTTTGCACAACTGACTTAATAAGTGGAGGGATTGTACCTGGAAACAGTGTCATGACATTAGATGCTTATTAATGAAGACAAAATATTGAGTTCTCAGGAAATATAGCATGCTATATGCTTTCACCACATGCAAAGCATTAAGAAGGACTTATCATATTCAAGATGGATGCTAATGCTTGTATGTGTAGTGGTCATGCATGCATAATCGGTCTTGCAGGTGTGTGCGCCATTGACTGCAGATTGATTATCAGAAGTCCATGTTTGTTGCACAGACAATATTGCAATCAATTTTTAAGTAACATTATATCACTACAAAGTTGTAAGAGATCTCAGAATTGGTACCTGCCTATATTACTTCTTAGAACAGAATAGCATTGCTGTAAGAGATTTATGCTCTCTGCTTGGCTTTTCTTTGTAAGGGACATGTATGACAACACACACTTTGTGCTAAAGGCATCACATGAATCCTCTACCCAGAAATATTCCTTTATCATCACATCTTAGGGTTTCAGCAGCACTACTGATCTTAGATTCAGATGGGCAATCTGATGCTAATTCATTACAGAGTGTCTGATGTTACATTCATCAATAAAACAGAAGACCAAAACTGGATAGGAATGTGCAAATTTTGAGACTGAAATGAGGGAAATGAATCTACAAAGTACTTCCATTGGCAGGCAGCTCACTTTTTCATTTTGGGACTTATTTGCATTTTGAGTATACCTGGCTTCCTAGTGATACGTAATACCTGAACTTTCCTATTTTTTCCTTTATTTCTAAAGGACGTGAGAAGAATACAGCACTTTCTTTGGAAGGCTGTTTAGTTATGGAAGGTTTCTTGCCCATTTCCTGATTAGTACTAAACTGCTGCATGCAACTACAAATGAGGCTATAAAATGCAGATTTCTCTGAAATGGATAGAAATACACAAGTATTGTGAACTGTGATGACTGTCGATGGAAGCTATTAAATTTTAACCAGCTACTGAAACATAAAATTGGCTACTCGCTTCCTAAAAGGATAGGAAGATGAGATAGAAAAACAGACACATCCTTTTTTACATTTTAATTGCTGTATTGTGTAGCATAGCTATATCCCATTATGGACCATACAGTAGGAAAAGGAGAGGAGAGGGGAGGGGAGGGGAGGGGAGGGGAGGGGAGGAGAGGAAACAAAGCAGTACAATGGAAATATGAATTCTTTTGCTTTTTTTTTTTGTTGTTTTGTTTTGTTTTGGTTTTGTTTGCTTTTTTCTTTTAAAGAAGAACTGTTTGAGTTGCATATAGTGAGAAGAGTAGTTCCCTCAAGAGATGGAGATAAAAAGAAAAGCTACAACCATCCATACCAGGTACTTCCAAAGAAAACATTTTCTTACAGTTACAATTTGAATATTTTTCTAATTTTCCATGGTTTGGAATAAACAAACAGTAGGATTTTTTCTTCTTAACTGAGAAACCATTTTGGCACTACTCTAAAAGCAAAGAAAGGGATTAGATGGAGAAATGAAAGAACAATGAACTCCTGAATGAAAAGCAATAACTTTCCCTAAATCTCCTTGAATATTAAAGGGCCAAATTGTACTGAATTATAGTCACACAGACAGTTGACTAAAGACTGCTGGGTTCAGTATTACCTAAAATTGTGTCTTGATCTTCCTAACACTTTGATTCAATCCAGTGGCTTCAATTTCAGCTAAACCTTAAGTATTTAGGCAAGTGAATATCATTTTTCATAGATCTTCTAAATAAAGTAAACCTTATACCACTACTTACAACTTAATAGAAAGAAAAAACTTCAAGTTTATGTATCCTTCACATTATTCACGTGCAGATGAACAGCAACTGAATTAACAATTACCATAACCTAAAACTACCATCCACACAGAAAGCACCATTTCGATATTTGTTGTCTGTCCTCCTACTTTATGGTAGGAGTAGAAAAATGAAAGGTTTTCCCAGAAAAAAAGTCTCAAACAAATTGGGATTATTTATTTGTTTACTCATTCATTCATTTATGCATTTATTTTTAATTTCAGGTCAATTAATCATCAGCCTTTGTTAGTCTGCCCAACTGGTGCTTCATAGGAGTTGAAATATGAATGTTACTGACCCAATTTGCTCCCACTGCTTCATGTGACTTTAGATCTGTCATGAGTTTTCCAGTGTCCTGACTGTTCTTCACACTAGGAAGTCCCCTGGTGAGTGAGAATCAATTAGCATAGCTTAGAGCAGCTACCAAGCTGATCTGATTTAATGTCAGGCTACTGAGTAGCTGATCTCTGAGTCAGGAAGCTGCTTTGCAGTGCCATATACTACAGTTGCAGAGTGCTAAAAATATCTCCTTAAGTGTTCAGTGCAAATGTTCTGAAAAACAAAGGGCAAGGAGGTCACAATATTCTGCAAGCTGAAAGTGGTTAGCTGAAGTATCTATGAACAGAAAGCAAAGATCTGCACATAGATCTGTCATTAACCTTTTGACCCAGTTCTCCATGAAGAGATTTCAGGCTAACAATACACAGCCACGATATTTCTCAGGAGCTCTAGTGCAGATAATAGCCAGCTACTGCAGTTCAAACAGATTGACTGAAAGAGGATGTAACTCAAGGATTTCTACAGAGTTTGTGAAGGCTTTACCTAAGACTGCTAATGTTCCTGACTTGTTCTTAGCATTTTGTACCCTCAAGCATCCACAGGAGCATTATCTAATCTTCAAAGACCTATTCTTCTATGTGCTTTACCTTAAGGGCAGCAGTGACCCCTAGAAGCTGGAAGGGGCTAAGCTCACATCACAAGAGAAATCAGTGGTAGAAGTAAGGTTGGCCAAAGAAGCAAGTGTTGGCCAAAAGGTTTCCACTTGTGGTTTTCAGGAAAGAAAAATTCACTCTATGAAAGCAAAGATTCTGCAGGAATTACTTGCAGAAAATGTTTATTTCTAATCGGACACTATTTTCCAGCTTTGAAGCTCCTTTAAGCCTACACAGTGTATCAAGAATGAATGAATAGTAAGCTGGGACTCTGTAGAGATATCTTTTATTTTAGAAGCACTGAAATAGCTCTTCCATAAAATTCTTTATGTGGGAATACACATAATAATATGGTAATTATGGATGAACTTATCATTTCAGTTCTGCATCAAACCTAACAAATTTGGAACACTTGGAAACTGGAATTTGCTTTTCCACTCATGTTTTCTCCTCTCAACCTTGTGGTCATTATTTGAGATCATACTGCCTCTCTATGGAACAATATAGTCTTGACAAGTCATGCTTGACAAACAAAACCACTGATGCCATAAATAAGAGATTTTCAAGCTGACAAAAAGCAGTGGCCCAGGGAACTTAATGCTGCAACCATTTTTATTGTTTCATTTTCTCACTTTTAAGGATGCCATACAGTAACTCAAGATTAAATGCCACGTAGGTCACAATATGTGAAACCAAATTTTGTCTCATCACCTAAGGAAAAAACAGACCAATGCACTTTTTAGATCAATGCACTTTAAGGAAAGTTTGATTTCAGTGCTTTCAGTAAAAGCTTAATATTCCAGACCTGCATTTGCAGATTATTCCGTTCTAAGTTACGGCTTAAGACTGCCCAAGACATATACATGTGACAATTATTGTAGAAAATAAATGATTAGATGTCACTAGTATAAAAATACTGGAAAGGACAGAGGGTAAGCTTAGTAAAGTGAAAGAAGTTAGCCCATAATATTTGAATGACTTATTATTGACAGCATCATTACCACATAATAAAACAGGTCCTAGGTCTACCTGGCAAGATCTATCAGCATTTGTACAAGAAGTACTTGGACCTTAGTTACTTTCAGGCCTTCAGTGCTAGGACAAAATTATTCTTTCTCTGAAATAGTGTGAGGACCCTGTTGCTGCTGCAATGGCTGTGGTAGCATTATAGCATATGTAAGATGCAGAGATTTAAGCCCTGCTTGATTCACAGCCAGAGGTGGAGTGACTGGCAAATGGATGTGTTTGCTTTTGCCCTTTTTTTGTGGCTTTTACAGAGGTGAGCAGTAACCCAGGCAGAAAAGCAAGATATGACAATTCCTTCATCTCATGTGCTGCTTCTGTCTGGGAATTGCCTGTTCTTCCCAGAGCCATACCAGGTTATTGACCCAGACAGTGCTGCTCAGTGTGGGCCAGAACTGTGACTGAAGACAGGTTAATACTACAGATTTATGAATGGTTAGAATTGGGGTGCTGTAGCTGGACAGCTACCAGCTCTTGTTTGAACTTGCTCACTAGCCTTGTTTAATTTAACAGTACTGATGTAGCCAAGTGACTGCACAGTGCAGCACAATATCCCTGGCAACACAGCAATGTTGGACATTCCAGAAAAGCTCTGGCAGTTCACACTAAAGTAATTCAAAAGATTGCCATCTGGAGCCATCTGTACAGCCTTTTTGCCAGAAATATGGCCATTCCTTACTATAGAATCAGCAGAAGCACACATGTGCCACCATCATTTCCAATAAATATGCCAGGATATGAGCTGGAGTGACTGACAAATTGGAGTATTTGCTCTCACTTTCTCATTCCGGCTTCGCAGGGGCAGGCAGTAACCCCTGGCAGAAAGGCAGGATGCAACAGTTCCTTCATTCCCTGTGCCCGATTGCTGGGCATGACAGAGCCATCTGCCACAGCCATTAGCTTCACTCCCCCTTGTCTGTAAATAGGGATAACAGCATTGCCATTGCTTTGCCCTTGGAGAATGCTGTCTGGAAGCTTTTCTGGAAGACAAGCTAGTTAGCCACACCGTTGTGTCACATAATGGGTATACTGTATGGAATAGCGATGCAGCTGGTCACCATAGTGAATGACTGTAGGAACTAACTGTATGGAAAAAAAAAAAACTTCATGGAACAGATGCATGAAATACATGCCTCTGTGAGCACTGGAACTACTGACACCTGCAGTCTTAGGGTGACGTGTCTCATAGTCAACTGACTTTGGTACTGGAACATTTTCTCAGCAAGGACAAATAAACAATCCCTCTTTTCTGTCTGTCAGCCTATTGTCATGAAATCTATAGGCATTTTACATCTTTGAGACTGTCACTCCTCTGTCAGCATGGCTAACCAGATTTAAAAAGGATTAGCAGACAGGAAGACATAAGGAAAAACATCACATAAGAAGTTAGAATAAAAACAATGCCTTAGACTTGTTACTAAAAAGATATACTTACTGCCATCATAATTGAGAGTTGCAAATTTGGCTTGTTTCTCTGCACAGCCAGCGCTGTTGCAAACCCTCATTTGCAATTCATACCAAGTTGCCTCCTGGAGGTCATATAGTATGTAGGACTTAGACAGAGATGTTCGCTGAGCAGTTGTCCAGACTGTTGTCCCAAAGGGCCGGTACTCCAGGGTGAAAGAAGTGATGGGGCAGCCACCATCATTCCAACCAATCAGGTTCAGCCTCACTCGCGTGGTGTTGATGCTTGCAAAGAGCTCTTGTTCCTTTGAAAACTGTGGCTCTGGTAGCAATGATATATTTCAAACGAAACTTAAGTATTACAGTTACAGGGCTCTCAAAAACGTAATATTAAGAGAATAATTTCTGGGAAAACCCTAACTTCATCTTAAACTCAATATCTATACATTCTCCTCCTGTTTGCACAGATTGGCAAGAGTCAACTTATAAAACGAGGGTAAAAACTTCTCATTAAATACCTCTGCTCACTGCATTACAGAAGAGGAAGGGAATTGGGTAGATTCTGGGAAATTACACAGGTTTTCATTTGCAGAAAATGTCAATTTTGAGAATATAAAAGTAAATGTATATATTTTTTTAAATCTTGATATGTTGACTTTGCACATGTATTTGAAAATAATATACACTTTTAGTTTTGTATTTACAATTTAAGATATTTCCATTCAGAAGAGGATTGTCATTTCTACTTACTGTTCTTGCTTTGGGAAAAAACCTTACTTTCAGTTGCTATATAAATTAAAGTTCTTAGTCAATTCAATGTAAGAAAGTTATACAGACAGTAAAAGTGGCACCTCTGAACAAATATAATAGCAGTAGGTGGACAAGACAAATCACCAACAAATGTTATTTATTTAAAATGTATTTATTCAAAATCGTAAAGTATGTAGAAGTATTATTCTGCTAACTGCTTAGCAGAAAAAAAAAATTACCATTGGATATTACAATTAATGTAATGAAAATGATAAGATTCTATTTTATTCTATATAGTAGAAGCACAACGCTGGTCTATTAGGTAAATAAATAATTGGTTGAATGGGCGTAGTCTGAGGGTTGTTGTCAACAACTCTACGTGCAGGTGGAGGCTGGTTATGAGTGTTGTCTCCCAGGGGTTCATCTTGGGACCGTTGCTCTTCATCATCTTCATTAACAACACAGACACTGGGATTGAGTGTACCCTGAACAAGTTTGCTGATGACACTAAGCTCAGTGATGCAGTTGACACAGTAGAAGGAAGAGATGCTATCCAGAGGGACCTGGACAGCTCAGATAGTGGGCACTTGAGAATCTAATGAGGTTTAAACAAGGCCATGAGCAAGGTGTTGCACTTGGGTCAAGGCAATCCCAGAAACGCGTACAGACTGGGAGAACTCCTTGAAAGCAGCCCTGCAGAGAATGACCTGGGGGTCCTGGTGGATAAGAAGCTGGACATGAGCCAGCAATATGCGCTTGCAGCCCAGAATGCCAACTGTATTCTGGGCTGCATCAAAAGAGCAGTGTCCAGCAGGAAGAGGTGACTGTCACCTCTTCTCTGCCCTCATGAGGCCCTATCCAGACTACTGCATCCAGGTCTGGTGCCCCCAGCATAACAGCACACTGCTGGGAACAACTTTGAACATGATCTGACAGTGATATGACAAGGGGGAATGGCTTTAAACTAAAAAAGATTTATGTTAAATAAATCAGGAAGAAATTTTTTACCAAGAGGATGGGAGGTGCTGGCACAGGCTGCCCAGAGAAGCTGTGGATGCCCCATCTCTGAAGGAGTTCAAGGTCAGCTTGGATGGCATCCTGGGCAGCCTGACTGTGTGGATACCAACACTGCCCATGATATAATATGATTCTGCTAATGAGGCTACTGCTGTGCCTTGATGAGCTGTATCAAAATGTATACTTATTCATAATTTCTACAAGAATCAACTGCTGTGTAATATGAACTATTTTATTTGGTTCTGTTAATAGTTTAGTTTAGAGCTGCTTCTACAGCAATCACATGTATAATGATAATTTCAACATTCGAAATCATAATACTCCATTTAATCTCTAGATGTAACATGGGTGTTTATATCTAATTCCAGAAAAAATCAAAAGGCTGAGAAATTTGTTTTTTTATGAACTATTGTAATCTGAAACATAAACCTCCCCTTACTCTTACATTTCAGGTAAAAAAAATCTGGAACGTCGAACTACTTCTCTGTGTGTCAGTGGATCATTCTCCCTGACTAATGATAATCTCAGCATGTACAGAAGTGATCTGCTGTCTCTTCTGAGATTCAGCAAATCACACCAACTGTATTTGCTGTATATTTGCTCTTCCTTATGCCAGGGGGTGTTGAGAAAAATTTCCACCTTGCTGTGACACCTTGGAGATCTGCAACTGCACAGGTGAGATGATGAACAGCATAGAGCATAGACACACCTTTCATGGTAAACCACATCAGAATATTTCTTACAACTGATGTGAAGAGATGCAAGATGAGCTGATCTTTAGGGCAATGTGCAAAGCTACTCCACTCTGTGGAAACAGCACAGCTCTAACTGAGTCTGTTGCCAAATCTGTTCATAATGTGATGCACATTCATGCGGAACTACCCTCAGCAACAATGACCATGACACCCACTTCTGAGTTACTTAAGTTACTTAAGTTACTGAGTTACTCCATACATTTTGGCTATTTAGCCTTACAGTATTTTATGCAAACTTCTGTATTTTTTACGCTTATTCTGTTCAACTGGATGACTCTTGTAATACCAGCTTGGAGAAGAAATGAGATTGCTTTAATATACACCTCATAAATGTACCTCCCATCTTCCTTCAGCACTCAGACAAATAAACTCTTGAAGTAGTGTAAAAGTTCCTCTTGGGAATAGGAATAGTTGGAATTGCTATAGCCTGTGATAAGAGAGACACTGGCTTCCCAAATATCTAGCAATCCATTTTAGAACAAAATTATTTATGATACAAGGAAAGAAGACCAGCTAATACGCAATTCAAGTTCTGCAGTGACAGCCTGTTCTATCAAAACATGGACACAGTGGAAATGTTTCCAAAGCCAGTATTTAAAAATTCAAACCTGTCATCTAATCAAACCAAGATCTATAGCAGGAGGCAGGAGCTTTAGGTAAGCAAATGGGATGCAAATCAACATACCTTTTCCAAGTGTTTTGGCCTCAATGATCTCACTGATGCGTCCTGGTCCCACTCCATTCTGTGCAGTTAAAGTAAACTTGTACCAAGTGCCACATTTCAATGTTTCTAAGCGGTAGGACCTCTCACTAGGACTAATGGGAAAACTGCCCCACTGCTCACTGTTATCTTCCGAATACTGCAAAATATAGCCTACAGGCAAAGCACAAATAGCAACGATAAGCCAGACACGAATCACAAATTCCACAGGAAATACGACAAGTCATTTTAAAGACCTCATAAAACTAGAAAACTCCTGAGCACAGGAAGACATACAGTTCTTCCCTGACTAAGAGACATCAAGCAATATACATACTGCCTACTCTTATAACTACTTAAATACCATTTTTATGATAGCTTCAAAGGGAAAAGGATAGACATTTCTAAATACCCTTCAATGAGCGTCAAAGACCAGATGATAAACCTGGACCCTCAAAAATGAATGGTTAGAGATTACATGTCTGGAAAATCAGAGAGAGTAACTGTCATAACAGATGAGGATACACTGGAAGAAAGTGATTAAAGCTGTGACTATACCAGCACAAAGAGAAACTGCTACTTACTGAAAGCTTTTATCACTACAATAGTGCAAATTAAATGATGACAGCAATACTGATCATTGGTTGCTTTTTTTTGTTTTGCTGTTGTTTGTTTGTTTGTTTTTGTGGCCATTCATAACTCTATGCTTATCCTATTAACATCTGACAATTTAGGAAGAAGCTACAATTAACCTGAATTATATTACCTCGGATGGAACTGCCACCATTGTCTCCAGGTATCCAGGAAAGAGTGATAGAGGAAGATGTAGTTTTGGAAACAGTAAGTCTTGGCTGGTCTGGTGGAACTAAATGGGAAATATTTAAAAACAGAAAACAGATTCAGGTTATTAGATGTGATCTTAATCCCATCTGACAGTCATTTATCAAATAACTGTTTTGAGTTGAGAAAAAATGTACATGATTTCTGTCAAAGTGTCTGTTTAAATGAGATCCTTGGTTAAGACAGAGCAGACAAGTTCTCATTTTTTGTATTTAAAATTCTACACAGTTTTGTCTTTCAGTTCTTAACTCTTGATTTTCTCCTACTTACCTGGCTTATCAAACATCCTTTTAAGTGCTATGAACTACTCAACCATTTTTTTCCCCATTATTACTCATATCTGTTTTATGGAGAAGCTGAATTCTTAGCAGTAGGAAATAGGTGTCCACTCGCAAATTGTACCACATTCATGATTGCCTTTGCAAGCAATTATGGGCAAAAGAAAAATTGCCTAGCAAGAGTTTTTGCAGGTGTAGATGTGAAGCTGAACAAATCTGTAAACATTTCAGTTCTGTTGCTCCTCATAAACATTATGGCGGTGTGTCAACTAAGATCCTCATGATTCCCAGAACCAGCTGCTGACAAGGCGCAGCAGTAAGACAGATATTACCTTCCATCCTCAGCACAGAGTAGAACTCAATGTGAAAGTTCAAATAAAGAGCCATGCTGTATCCCAGCAAGGCACTCAGTCTAGGGAGAAGTGAAATTGTATGTTGGGACAGAGACTGGATCAGGGAAATTAGACAGTTTAGGCTTACCCTAAAAGACCTCTGATTGATTATCCAATTGACCATCAAGATAAGTGGGTGGGTTTCCAGAGCTCAACACTCCAGGACAGAAAACAATGAAGCAAGCTTTCTTTCCAGTCTTACAAAACTATCATGAGTCTGTCATGTAAAAGGTGTTTACTAATGTCCCAGTTACAACCTGGAAAGCTGACTCTTGTCTTCTGCCTGAATCATTTAGGTATTCCTGGAAGTCTGCGATGCTGCTCAGAATATACCCCCAGCGATTCAGGTGGAGACAGTCAGAGAGATCCTCCTTCATCTGGACTGTCACAAGTCCATAGGACCGGACAGCCTACACCCTTGGGTGCTGAGGGAGCTGGCGGGGATGACTGCTGAGCCGCTCTCAGCCATCTATCAGTGCTCCTGGTTATCTGGAGAGGTCCCAGAAGGTTGGAGGCTTGCTGATGTGACTCCCATCTACAAGAAGGACTGTAAGGAGGATCCAGGGAACTACAGGCCTGTCAGCCTGACCTCAGTACCAGAGAAAGTCATGGAGCAAATCATCTTGGGTGAGATCACACAGCATGTGCGTGGTGTCCAGGGGATCAGGCCCAGCCAGCATGGGTTCATGAAAGATAGGTCGTACTTGACCAACCTCATCTCCTTCTATGACTGGGTGACCAGACTGGTAGACGAGGGAAAGGTGTTGATGTAATCTACCTAGACTTCAGCAAAGCCTTTGACATGATCTCTCACTGTGTTCTCCTGGGGAAACTGGCTGCCCCTGGCCTGGACAGGTATACCCTTCTTTGGGTAAGGAACTGGCTAGAGGGCTGTGCCCAGTAGGCAGCGGTGAATGGAGAAAAGTCCAGCTGGCGACCCGTTACAAGTGGTGTCCCCCAGGGGTTGGTATTGTTTAATACCTTTACTGATGACCTAGATGAGAGGATTGAGTGTACCTTCAGTAAGATAGCAGATGACACCAAGTTGGGAGGTGCTGTCGATCTGCCTGAGGGTAGAGAGCCCTTCAAAGGGATCTAGATAAGCTGGATCACTGGGCTGAGGTGATGGGATGAGGTTCAACAAGGCCAAGTGTCGGGTCCTGCATTTTGGCCGCAACAACTCCAAGCAGCGCTGTAGGCTTGGGGATGAGTGGCTGGATGAGTGTGAAGAAGAAAGGGACCTGGGGGTGTTGGTTGATGCTCGGCTGAACATGAGCCAACAGTGTGCCCAGGTGGCCAAGAGGGCCAACGGCATCCTGGCCTGCATTAGAAATAGTGTGGCCAGCAGGAGCAGAAAGGTGATCATCCATCTCTGTACTCAGCACTGGTGAGGCCGCACCTCGAGTATTGTGTTCAGTTTTGGGCCCCTCACTACAAGAAAGACATTGAGGTCCTGGAGCGTGTCCAGAGAAGGGCAACAAAACTGGTGAGGGGTCTGGAGCACAAGTCTTATGAGGACCGGCTGAGGGAGTTGGGATTGTTCAGTCTGGAGAAGAGGAGGCTCAGGGGAGACCTCATTGTACTGTACAACTTCCTGAAAGGAGGTTCTGGTGAAGAGGGGTTTGGCCTTTTCTCCCAGGCAACGAACAGAACCTGGGCAAATGGCTGCAAGTTGTACCAGAGGAGGTTTAGGTTGGACATGAGGAAAAACTTCTTCTCTCAGAGAGTGGTCAGGCACTGGAATGGCTGCCCAGGGAGGTGGTGGAGTCACCGTCCCTGGCAGTGTTCAAGAGGCGCCTGGATGAGGAGCTACGAGATATGGTTTAGTTGAGATGGAAAGCACAGAAGAAGAGACATCAAAGAAGTTTACGATCACTGTCACTGCAAGAGTGGGAAAGGGGTGTTGATGCTGGTGACCAGTTTTGTCAAGGCAGTTTCACCGCCATGGTTCCTGCTTGCCAGCCACTGTTCAATGAGCAAGGCAGACTGGATGTCACAAATGTGTGATGCCTCTGTCATGTCTAGCAGTCTGTTCCCAGAGCATATTCCTTACTTCGCCTCTACCTCGACCAGCAAAGTAAAACTCCAAGAAGCACTCTCACTTCAGTGCCTTGTCAAGTAATAAAATTGCAAAACAATGAGTGCTGACATCAATTGGAGGCTGTTGGTTTACAGCTATTGCCTAGCTTAAAAAGAAGTTGCACTTTACTGCCTTTACAGGCTTAAACAATGCTGACGGAAACAAAAAGGACAATTCATATTCTAAAGGAAAATTCCCTACATTAGACGGATTTGTTCCATTATTCTGACTGACTTGGCTTATTCCAGGGAGAGGGACTGCACACATTACATTGTGGAAGATTTATTGTAAAAACTTTCATCATAGCTTCACTCTATCTATGAAAGATGGTGGTCTCACATATTAAATGCCATTCTGTTCTGCCCTTCTGGGAAGTAATATTGATTTGCTTTTAGTTACTGCAGTTCAATAAAAGCGAGGATATGCAATTTCAAAAATAGTTAGTGAAATATAAATTTAAGCTTTCCATTTCCATTCCCTGTCATGTTTCAAACATTGCAAAAGAACATCTTCAGCCTCTCTTGGATTGTAGGTAAGTTAATACATACTATGGCATTTGTTTCATGGCTTAGTGGACATGTTTATGCAGAGAGTTGCACTGTGGCTGAGAGAATCTTTCTCTCTTCCCATATATCTGCTCTAGAAGCTTAGACTAGAATAACTGGCTGCAGTATAGCCAAAATTCCCAGCTTAGTGGTTGTACCTGTACCTGTAGTATGACAATTGCAGCCAATTAAAGCACACTAAGCATCTGAGCATTTCTTCAAATTTTGCTTTGGTGTAAGTGAGGAAAAAAATATCCTTAGCAGTGAATTCTTGATATATGAATATACGTACTCTATTTGATATTACTGTCAATGTGTAGTCCTGTATTGTCATTACTTTTATACATGCCAACACTGTTAGGAAAAAATTCTTTAGGAAAAATTTCTGTACTGTGAGGGTGGTCAAACATCTGAATAGGCTTCCTAGAGAGAAGGCTGATGGCCCAAGCTTGTCAGTGTTCAAGAGGCAATTGAATAATAACCTCATTAATATGCTTTAATTTTTGGTTAGCCCTGAAGAGCTCAGGTAGTTGGACTACATAATCTCTGAATGTCCCTTCTAACTGAACTACTTTAATATATTCTAATAGTTATATATATTTTAGCAGGCATATAGAATAGTTGGCATTACATGCTAGTTGACCTTATACTGACATTTCATTTTAAATGGTTCCTCACATTCTCCATCAATAAAACTCTGCTCAAGAGTAATGAAGTTTTTTGGCCAAGGTGTCAGTACAGAGCAAATTTCTGTTGATAGCTTCTTAGAAGCTAAAGAAAAGGCCTTCAGCTCTTTCTGAAATTTGCAATATTTAAATGAATGCATGTACTTTTATAGGAATAAAGCATAAGGCAATTCTTGTGAAGAATGAGAAAATAACTGAATGCAAACACTCAATTGTCAATCTGACAGAAGCTTGCAGGCAGATTTAACTGCAAGCGTGTTAATTGTTTCATCCAAAGCAAAACATCTACCATAGCAGAAAATGCTGGTAGCTGAGTCAGAATGATCTGCAGAATACTATATAACATAATTCATAATTGTATAATACGTATATCATATAATTAATTAATTTGGAAGGACAACATTTTTATTAATGCACATTAAATACTAATATGTTAGTATTACAAAACACGCATATCAATGCACTACCATCACATAACAATTAATAGCTGTATAATAATTCTGACATGAATTCTTACCTTGTACCTGCAAGTTCAAAATTATTTCATCTGATCCCCAGTTGTTACTGGCCACGCAGCTGTAGTATCCAGAGTCTTCTGCTTTCACAGTCCGAATGACAAAACTGCCGTTGCTAAAGATGCTTCTTCGCCCATCAATCATCACTAGACTGGGTGTCCCGTTACTACCTCACAGGAAGCAAAGTGCATACATTAAAGAAGTTACAATCAAAGATACTCAGAATTGGATTTTTTTTTTAAGAAGCTAAGAATGGAAAGAAAGAAAATGGAGTGTGGGGGTGGGGAAGCGGTGCTCTTTATTAAAGACAGTAAAGAAATATTTTTTGCGGGGAAACACCTGCCATTTGAAGAACACACATATCCTGGCCCAAGCTTGAGTGAAACTGAGAAATCACTCCTTAACTATCAACTCTTTCATAAAAATGCAAATTCCTTCCTACAAAGTCTATCCTTACAAAATAATAATTACATGTATCAATCAACAGCCTCATAGCACTACATTATCACTGCTTACACAGTGCTTAGATGAAAATAATAGTGTCCATGTCTTTTTCCATGTGAGACTCTATCAGACTGTGAAACTACAGATCAAAACAGACTAAGGGAAAACAAGGTGTATTCATGAGACACATGCTTACAGACTGCACTCCAAAAGGTTATTTAAATACATCAAACATTTTGCTTTTTCAGATTAATTCTGTAGCCCTGAAGTTCAGACAGAAAGGTCTCTGCAATTTAACATTTTGGATATTTACTTTTCTTCCTTTTTAATGCTTTCTAATTACCACAGGCAATTAGCTCTAGTTCATGGAATTTTTAAATTCTTCCTCTGCTGCTCTCATGTGGTACCCACAAATGACCTCCTTTTTCTTCCTAATGCAGTCATTGAAGATCACCATCTTCACCATCATCTGGATTTTAAGGAAATGGGATTTACTTGAGCTATACATTTAGTTGCTGGTTACCTATCCTTCATCCATTTGACTGTTGGAGCTGGGTCTCCAACAGCTTTGCAAGGGAGGACAATATCCTTCATCCAGGGTGTCGTCACTGTGCCACTGAACGTCAAAATCCTGGCAGGAGCTGAGTACGAGAGAGTGAGAAAGACTGAAATGAGATACAGCTTCTGAAGGGAAACAAATATCCAGAACTAAACACTGGAAAACAAACCAATCTCTTTCAAAGTTTTTAGGAACCTAACTCCATTTAACTCATATCAGCTATCCCAGAACAAGTAAAAAGACAAACAACTAGCAGAGAGATGAAGAGTGAAAGAATCCTGGCGGAGTGAAAAGAGTAAAACCATCATCCTTACGTGTTTCACTGTCAATGTTATGGATGAAAATTATGTGAAAGACATACTTCTCTCCAGAAACTTCCAGAAAAAGTGTCCACAATAGACAGCTATCTTACAAAAGCTAAATGAGTAATACATAACTTTTGTTATAATAAGTCTTGATGTCACTTAAATTACTAGAAAACTAATGCTTATACACTTGAGGATAACAGTGCAGGTAGTCTCAGTTTTTCAGCCAGGTTTAGGTTATTGGAATTAGTCCTAAATTTCTAATCTGTGCTTTCATTGGCTCAGGAATTATCTTTGTTTTAACTTGCTTTAACTTGTTTTTCACTTAAAACAGGTAATTTCTAAGGAGTTCTTGTGATCACAATTTTCTTGTTATCTTTCCTGGTTTATTTTGGTGATTCTGGTTACCTACTGTAAGCATACTTCTCTTAACTCTACATAAATCATGGAGTATTGTGAGGCTCTCCAGCAGTGCACTCTGCTGTTTCCAGGCCAAATTGGTACTTACACCAATACACCATCCTAGGTGAGGCGATTTATGTAATCTTACAGTCTAGTACATATTATGCATGGGCACAGGGTGGTGTTGGTAAACATCTGAGACTAAAAGTACAGATAATTTCACTTTCCAGCTATAAACTGGGAGAGCATGGCAATCACACTGTTCAGTGGGGTGGTATAAATGTGATTCTATAGAAAGGATTCAGATTGCACTGGTGTTTTTTTCCAGGTCAGTTAAAGGTAAGATGGCTCATTGCCATCACTTTGGTCAGGGAGTGGAGCCAGCAAGGAGCGCTCAGCCTTTTTTGCAATGACAAATTGGAACCATTCTTGCAGATAGGAATTACGAGAAGTGAACGAGACTGACTGCAGAGCAGCTTATATATTGCTGCAAAATACCAGATTGAATGCATAGAGAAGCTTCAGATGGCTTTAAAAAAATTATTCAAGTGTGTAGAAATGATTTCAGAACAATATCAACAACCATACTCTCTGTTGTTGTTTTAAAAGCAAGCAAACAAACAAACAAAAATTGGAGTCTAGTAAGTTTACACTGGACTTAAAAGAGAACCCCAAATTAACATTTATGCATATTATCTGTCAGGCATCTCAGTAGAAGCTATGCTATGAAAGAACATTGAACTTCAAATGCAGAAGAGTAGCTTCTCCTAAGAAAATGTTCTGTAGAAGAACTCATGGAAAAATGTGGAGCTAATTGTGTATTTTTAGCTTAAGACCTTCAGACTGAAGGAGTTCAACACATGTCAACATGTCAACACATAGAAAGTTATCTCTTTTGCTTTCTGAGAAAGCAGAGATTCTACTGAAGTGCCTGGAAGTACTTCTTCCTTTCTATTTATTGTGAACACTCGATTTCTTTTTAAATAACAAATCCTAGTGAAAATTCTATTTTAACGCGTTCCCCTTGGGCTAGAGAATTCAAAGCTATTTTTTTTAAGGATGAAATTTTCTCATGAACTTTAAGAGGGTAGGCTTGTTACAAGAGCTATGAAATTAAGCAAAACAAATTTTATGTAGTAACATATTAGTACACTGCAACGAGTCTATCTGAAGTCCATAAACGTGAACAGACTCTTAAGTCAGTTCTATTCATGCCATATTTAACTAAATATATCATCAATATGTCACTTCTGCATAATATACAGAAATGCTAGAGTTGTGTTAGTTTCAGTGTGCTTTATTACATTAGAATGACTCTTGATAGAAATAAATTGCTTTTTGGTCTTTAAATATACATTTAAAGACATATACTGAACATGCATAAATGAAATACTGTATTTTTAATCCTGATCTACTTCAATCATGCACACTGATCAGAACTTGCATTTCATAATCCATTTTGCACCAATTAGAAAAACATGAAAATGAGAGCCATGATCAAATAAAATTGGGACATTTGATCTCTACTAATTATACATATATATGTTTAAAAATCATGCATAAAAGAACAGGCCTTGAAGAGTGAAAGGAAATTACTTCAGTGGTATGCAGTGGGATTTGAGATACTCAGTGATTTCATAATGAAAAATTTCATTCATGAAAAATGATTTATATGACCAATTCGGATGATTTTGCCTATGTTCTCTTCAATTTTCCATGAGATTTTTCTCTGGTCACAATTTTAACTGAAACAGTAAGAAGCAGCTCTTTTGAAGATTTAAGATAATGAAGTCCAAGATATATAATGGCACAATGACACTTTCCCAAACACTGACATGATCACGCCTGTCAAAACAGCAGCTGAACAGCCCTGGCTCCCTCCTGGCAGTTTGTGGTTGACCTCTGCAGGAAGGAGTTGTTGCCATGAGGTGGAAGCACACCAGAGTAATGCTAAGGTTGTAGATAGTCATTAAGTCTGATGGTACAGACATGTTTTCTCCTGTGGTCCTCCTTAGGCTTTTTCTTTTAGAAAAGAAGGCCTATACTGCCACAAGCCATGGGCTAATTAACTAGTTATTGAAACTAAAAAATGCTCAGTCCACCCAGAGACTGCAGATACATTGAGAAATGCTGAAATTAGTGCTAGAACACTTGTTTGTCTTCATTGACCCAGGTTTGTATTGCAGGAGATGTCTAGTAGTACTCCTGTCATCTTTAAAAAGCAGCAGAAGATGCTGTCAGCTGTGACTGTCTACAAAATACATCTATAAACATCTGATCTGTTTCTAGCAGCTTTCAGAAAAATGGTGGTCAGAAACTCGAATTCCTGTTCCATGCAAACATTCTCTCTGCACCATGAAATCTGAACTCTCATTTAAAATGAACAATTAATCCTTTTCTCCCTGTCTTTCCCACCTCTCTAGTGTTTCTTAAAATACACACTTATTTCCAACTGCTGCCAGTTACTTTAGGACAAAGCATTTATAACACAGAAATCCTACTGAAGCCTTCAGCATGGTTTGACACATTATTACCAAACTTGTGGTGATATTCATTAATTTTTAAGTTATCTTAACAGTGAACACTTCATAAAATCATAGGTTTTGTACCACATCTCCCATTTATGTTGCAATTCCTGCTTTTTGTATCTTGTGTGTTTCATTGTACTGTGATGTGAACAAGCAACACAAACTTCACAGCACAGCTCGGCAGTAGGATCACAGACCATAACTCAAAAGCACACAGGACTATTTATGTGAAAGTATCCACAGTTTCTTATGTATTATCCATTTCTTTCATACACTGAGTACTTTTAATGAGGTGGCAAAACAGCATGAAAATTCTTAACTCCAATTTTCTTTATAGCTTAACTTCTAATAATGTTCTGAGACTGCTAACAGGTTCACAAAAACACAGAACTAGAAACAACATACATGTCTAGTGAAGTTCATCTGGCAGCAATAGGTTTGAAATGCTAAGAGGTATTCATGAGGTTAAAATACCTTGACTCTCAGAGACCTTTCTGTTTTGAGCTAAGAGAGCTTTACATAGTGTGCAGGCAATTCAGCTGCTGGACTTGTCTCATTTTTAACAAAAAAACTCAAATGCCTACCAGCATCACAGTAGATGGCATGGCACTGGATTAGGACCATGTCTGTTCCTATTTATTGCAAATTAGCCAGTCATTAATTGAAGATAAAGACGTACCTTCACTGAACACTGCACTCTTTCATGCTAATGAGGTTTTCTCTGTGTTTATTTGTTTAAATTATGAGTCCAATTACCTACATTTATCGTCATGGAAAAAGAAACAGCCAGAATTTTTTTGCAAGAGGCCCTAGTGTTCTTTATTTTATTACATTTTATTTTTTTCTCTGGAGAACAAAACACAGTTTTAAAGGTAAACTGCATGGGGAAACAAGTTATGGAAGGTCACTGTGGCTCAGCTTCATCCAAATAAAAGAGCAGTCAGCGAATGCATGGGTCAGGAATTTCTTTTACTTTCTCACAGAAGAATATACTGCATGCTCCAGTATGCCGAATCTTTAAAGAAACAGAGTGATAACGTTTATGTAGTATCATTTCTGGTTGTATATTAGAAAAAATTCTCTTTAGAAAGAGTGGTGATGCAGTGGCACAGGCTGTCCAGGGAGGTGGTGCAGTCACCATCCCCAGAACTGTTCAAGAACCGTGTGGATGTGGCACTGAGGGACGTGGGCAGTGGGCATGGTGGGGGTGGGTTGGGGTTGAACTCGATGATCTTACAGGTCTTTTCCAAACTCAATTATTCTATGGCTCTATGACGATGTTAGTGGGCATTGAGGTGATTCTGTGATTCAGTGATTCTGTTATGAGTTAATGGTTGGACTAAATAAGCTTAGTTGTCTTTTCCAACCTTCATGATTCCGTGGTTCTGTGATTCTATGTCAGCCCCAGATGTACTTTAAAAATATTGAATACAGAATGCAACACAGACTAGGAGGTAAGTCTGTTCAATGCTAATACTCAGCCTGCAAGAACAGATGAAATTCAACACTGAAGACAGAGTTCTCCCCAAAGGTTCAGATTGACATAGGTCTGGTTCTGTTATTATCATGTTGCTGGCAAATGCCACTCTCCATCAGACATGGTCAGGAAACAAGAGGAACGAGCACTTGCAAGGTTTTCCTTCTTACAGATACATTTAATGGACTAAAAATGCAACTTGCAAGTCAGGAAGGAAGAATAATTTGGAGGGACATGGTCATGGGACATGGTCAGTTTAGGAGACTGAATTTTCATCTCTATGGTCACTTTTCGTTTGTTGGGGTTGGTTGTGCTTACTTTTGTCAGTTAATTACAGAGAATAACAATCTGTTCTGAGATATGGAGACATAAAAGGAAGAATTGTTGACATGAATTAAACTTTCACTTAAATTGGACTAGCCATTTCACATCAATCCCCTAACAAGACTTTCTCATTGTTCTCAGAGGGGCTCTTAAAGGGGGTTATAATTAAGCTGACATGATTCAATTCCAGGTAAACTCTCATGAGCTGTCATGATGGTATAATTACTTGGATGGTTAATGTGAAATAAGCTGGGAAAAAACAAAGCTAACAACTTCACAATAAAGACCTGTCAGATGTTCATGCTGTATAGCAACCCTTTGCACTCCTTTTAGCAAAATCAGGCTATAACTGCCTGATTAGGTTAGATACATGCAGATCAGTTTGTAGTGCATCTATTTTTAGCAAACCAAGAACTGTCACATGCTACATTTCATCATAACCAGATCAGCTCATCTTGGTACCTACAAAATCTGCAGTGTTTTGCATTTATCTTGTCTGAATGCCTCCTCCTCTTTTAAACAGAAATCGAAATACAAAACTTGCAGTGCATTATATGCAGAGTTCCTTGAAAAGTTCCAGGTTTGTCTGTGCCCTATTATAGTAGTATTGTACGGTATTAGTTAATCGGCTTTGCTCTTATTCAGGCTTTAATGTTTTACTTCTATTTTTGTTGACTATTTATTCAGCATTACACATTCATTACTGCCTAGTAACAGATGACCTCAAAGGAGGAACATGTTGAAACCTTTGCCCATTTCTCTGAGGTGTTCATCTGATGTTCTTTATGTTCCACCACTTAAGATTTCAGCTGCGATCTCCCAAGTGTTCAGTATGCTGTATGCAATTGTGTTACAAGGAAAACCTCCAAATTTTTTCAGATCTCCTGGACTTTTCATAGCCTTCAGCCATGCAACAGGACCCTTAACACTGCATAGCTTCTTCTCAGAAAAGATTTTCTGAAAGAAGATACAAAAACTGTTGGATGTCAAAAGAAGCAGGAAGTAGAAGTGAGTTTGCAGCTGACAAAAATAACCGGTCAGCAATGGCCTAGGGAGCAAACATTTACCTGTTTGTTCCAAATCTTACCTGTCTACCCTGCTAGACACTCCCCACATTACCACTGATTAATCTTTCACTGTTTCTACAGTAGAAACTCTGTAGTTACTACAGTTGAGAAAAATGTCCATCCAATACAATAAAAACTTTGGCCTAGCGAATTGGCAGAGGACACGTGAGTTCCCATCACAAGTCTGAGGAACTCTGTGACTTCTGTGTACTCAGTACTATGTCATGTGTTAAAATAACACTGTCCAACCGCTATTACTGATATTCATGACAATTGTTCTGATAGTTAATTTGCCATCATCAAATTGGTTAACTACCACTTGCGTGGGTAGAAACAGCAATTTTCCCTATGCTAATAGAACATTCTTTTCCAGGCAGAAACTACTTTCATGTTGGTGGCATTTGTTTGAAGTTCTGTTATGTAGGTAGGTATCTTCATAAAGCACTAGACATCTTATTTTACGTTATTACATCATTAGCTATATGACCGAAACATTAGCAGTCTTGCAAAACTCTAAAATTGATGCATATACTTTTGAAGCGCTACAGATCTGTGCACTACACTGTTGATACTGGTAGATACTGTCAAATTATTAATTTGAATGGGAAAAAAATAGAAGACCAGTCTGAAGATCCCAGGTGGAGACTGACTGTTGATCTGACTCTTCTCACCTTGCTATGTAAAAATTTAGGTTTCTATTTCTAAGCTAAGGTGCTTGAGTGTTGCATGCATCATGCTTCACAGTACAGGTAAGGCAGACTACATGAGCCCAAGTAATATCTTTTTTTAGAACAACTAATACAGCTGGAAAAAATATGCAATAATTGAGGCATGTTGTCCCCTCTTTAAATCTGAAATAGAAGCAGCAAAAATCAAAGCTAATGCAAGTTGAAAACAATTGTTTAGAATTTAGGTATGTTAATCAGGCCACTTGACACACAAGACAGTATCTGTAGAGTACACAAGAGATTAGTAAGGAGAAGGATTATAAGGAGTTTACCTTATGTGACAAAAAAAAAAAGAGACACATTCTGAAAGTGGAGAGAAAACTCTTCAAACTCTCTGTACTCAACAAAAGTATAAAAGCATTGCTTCAAAATGCAATTTATTTCCTTCTAAGGTAGGTGGGATAAATTACTCCCTAGAGGAGCACATCATTCTTCCTCTCTCTGCTGACTACAGCAAAACCTTGGGTAATTAGCTGAGAGTTATCACCTAACTTTTGGAAAAAACTGCAAAAAACCTGAAGTTACTCCTCACAAATCCCACTCTTAGTAAGCAATGAGACATACAGAAGCCACGTGTCAATACAGCAGTAATTAGCATTGGAAAGTTCCGGATTGGTTTAAAAAGCACTGTCATCATACCTTTTGCTAGTGGCTCTACGGTGATAATCTCGCTGCTGTTGCCTCTTCCTGCAGCTGTCACTGCTACCACCCAGACGCTGTACTGGCGATTCCGACTCAGGTTGGGGATTCTGTAGGAAAATGAGTCGGGAGAGGCTTCAAACTCGCTGATTACCTGTGATGGAAGAGATAAATGTTTCCAAACTAAAATAAACGATATTTGGTGAAAGTCCGCTGAGCTGAGTGCTACAAATCCTGTTACTCCGTGGTAATTGGAATGACTATCAATTGCTTGAAGCAGATGGCAGATGGCAATAAACAGGGAAGACACAATAAGTCGCTGCAATCAATTTATATTCAGGGAATTTGGGCCCATATTGTATTTTCAAATTACAGTTATTTAGGTTGGGATTTGTATAGATTTCTCAATGGGATATAGAGTTTGTACACCTCAACCTATGCTCCACAGGTTACTCTACTTCTTTAGAAGAAAAGAAAGGTAACTTTATCTACCCTGAGCAGCATTGCATCACTCTAGCCATTTTTATTTCTGACATGGGTTTTGTGATTCTTGTTTGAGAAAACAGAGTGGTTACTAGCCAGTAGAAGATTAAGTGAAAAAAGATTCACTTTCCTATGCCATGACAATAGCTATACAACACCAGGCTAAAAATAATTAGAGTGTTAATGACAAGGAAAAGAAAATTTTCACTAGGAATCTGCATTAGAAATAATGCACTGGCATAATCTAAACTTGATTCAGACTGACAGAAGGTGTGCACAGAATGTCTTTGATATACAAATATCTGCCGGTGGTAAAGGCTAATTTCAGCTGATTAGCATTTCAAAAAGTAGTTTGACCTGAAAGCACTGGAATACATAGTCCTTCAAAGTGAATTCTAAAGAAATAAAATATTTTTCTGAGATTTTGTCAAACACCTCTCCAATATGAAATTGTTGCCAGTTTCAGCTAATGAAAAGGTCATCATGTTCTTGAGCTGGCATCTCCTTAGGCCAGGGGAGGGTGGAATTCATCTGATTTCCTTTTGAAATCCGTAGTGATTTATGCTAGCCTAAATCTTCTCCCTTCAGAGACCACGCAAAAGAACTTGTACTTCTAAGTCAGAGTTCTTCTAGCTTATTTGGGACACATTGCAGTGGGATGAATCATGACCTAGACACACCTATTTTTTCCCATCAACTCTAGAAGTGTAAACATAGCTAGCTTGGGGACAGCTGTCTGTGTTGAACACAACTAAAGTAAGATGAAAAACACTCCATAGAGATAATGTGACTGACTGTTGGAATGCTTAACATACTGGCTTTCACACAAATGTGTACCTCTGTTTCTGCAACACTATGTTTCTTCCACAGAAGCTAACTTTTCTGGGGAAATTGGTTTGCTCAGACTCACAGTTACCTATCTTCAACAGAAGTCCAAATAAGGACCTCACCATACTTTCTACCCGATCTGATTTCTCCTGTCAAAATGCCAAGTCAGTTTGTTCCATTTAGTAAGCATTTGCTTGGGTTTCCACTTCTGATATGAAGAGGTCAGTGCAGGCAGACACTTCTATTATTATGTGAAATATTACAGCAGGTTTTGAAAATCATCTGTCTTGACATTTACATGAGAATATTGGACAAATGCCTGTGGCTTGGCAACTTGGATCTTCATGAGGTCATACATAAAAGTTAATGTATTGATCATGGCACAGGAGGCTGAGTTTTAATATTCATGAGGCAGCATTTCCTAGGATTAATTTGAAAGTCAAACACGCTAGGCTAAGTCCACTCATTAATGCAGTCATTGAGCAAAAGCTACTCCTAAAATACTAGTAAGATGAAACATGAATACAGCAGTTAGGAACGGCAAACCATTAAAGACTTCCTTATTGCCAAAATTTCGTTATAATGAGCATCAGTTCAGTTAAATTTACATTGTCTTTTCCTTGACACCCATGATTTATGAAAGGCATATTGTTGACTTAGCAAGCCAGTACTAATACTGCAGATTTCTTGCTTGAAATGCCTCACTGTCAAGCTCTTCTCTGTCATGGTAGAAGCTAGGACATCATACATGTACCTGGTATACAGTTGCTAAATACAGCTTGGAGCAGAGTGGTTTGAGATTTTAGGTAAGGAATAATGAGAGATGGTAAGTGGAAAAGGAAAACCTTGAAACTATAGCACTGTGACTAAGCTCTGCTCTGAGACTTGAAGTAACAGCAAAAGCTGAATAAACAACCAATGTCTTTATAATGTGGATAGCTAGGAGAAAAGGTAGAATTGTCTCAAAGCAGAGGAGTTCACTTTCCCTGGAGCTCCAAAAGCACAAGAATCATAGAATTAGCTTCTCTATTGCATTTTTTTATACCTTGTCTTCAATTCCTTTCTTTCTCCTCCACAAACTCAGCATCATTCATACATTTGCAACTGCAGCTCTTTCAAATATGAATTCAATTATTCATGGAACTAATTTATTAATTGAATCTAGAAAATAAATTTTCACTAAATAAGTAATTCTTATTTTCTTAAAACAAACTGCTAATGCAAAAGATTTTGGTTTCTAATTGATTAACATACACCTTCTGTTTCCTCAGCTAACATTCCTGGTTAAGTACTTGGAGATGCTCCGGTGACAAAAAAAATCAATTATACTTTTAACTTTTGCCTGTCATTTCAATTAGATTAGCATGCCAGAGACTTTCATTACACACACACACACACACACACAAAAAAAAAAAAAAAAAAAAAAAAAAATTGGAGCTTTGTCAGCAAAGAGAAGATTAAACAATTGAAGTAAGAAATTTTTTAAAGGAATGTCACCTTGTCATATATTGACCTTTGTATGTGCCAGTGTCTAGCATTTACTGCTGCATTATTCCAAAAGCAATAACATGCTTGCTCAAGGGATTTTTTTCAGCTGCTTTTTTAAAATTTAATTTATAGTAGGGTGATTTTTCTTTTCCTATGGCTTCAGTTCATTGTCTAAGAAGCACCAAGAAGGCACAAACTCTAAAAGTCCAGCAAAGGCTGTGCAAAATAGAATGAAATCAAAGTCCTTTATCAGATTGCAGTAAATCTGTTTCTCAGACCAGGAAACAGTAAGCGTTTCTGAGAAACAGACACTGCAGGTAGCACTGTTTCATTCTGATGCAATATCACTGGTATTCCTGTTCAATGCTTCGCATGCTTTGAAACAGTATGCCATCTCCTGGCATTTCTTACTCCTTTAGAAAGCAAATAAATAAGCAATGTGCCTAAAATCAGACTTTTTGTCTGTACTTTTTATCTCAGGCTGGAAAATCTTCAAAACTGTGTGCTAGAAAAGTACATTTTTCAACAGTTTTCAAGAAAAGAGGGATTTTCCTTTGCCAGCTTTATGTTTCATGCCATAGAGCAGAACTCAAGAGAGACATGAAGGAATAAAGGTAGCAGGCAAAATTTACTGTGCACTGAAAGATTTTTCGGGCAAAGAAAGGCTGTATCTTGTTTATAACTATGTCTGTGCAATTTCTGATGCAAGATAGATGCACTTAAGATCTCTGCTCTTTCCAAGTTGTGAGGAAACTTGGAAGTGATCTGTGAAAGCCATGTGGAGACGAGAGTGAAAAGCAAGAAAAGCAGATAAGTAATTTGATTTGTGAAGCAAGAGAGCACATAAGCTGCCTCATCATGAAAATTCTACTACCTAGAATGGCCTGTGTGCTTTCTCTACAAATTTGGGTATAAAATAAGAATATAGAATCATGCCTGGAAGGACCTTCAGATTTCACCCAAGTCTATGCTCCTTCTCTAAGCCAAATTTTACTATACCTGAGCAGTGTTAGACAAGTGTTCGTTCAACCTGATTATGAAGACCTACAAGTGGAGACTTTGCAACTCCCTAAACTGCATGAGTTGTCTTAGTCCTTAACTTATTAGAAAGCTTTCTTAAAATCTAGTTTGAGTTTTCTGCTGCAGTATAAGCCTCTATCTTTTCCAGTCTATTAGGGACACAAAATAGTTTATAACCTTCATTCTTTCATCAGTCTTTAATCTGCACAAAGATTTGTCACTGTTTTCCTCACCAGTATACTTATCTTTTTATGGCTTAATAACACCAGTGTTTTCAACGTTTCCAAGAAATCAAATTTTTTGCTAATAACATGTCATTATAATTTGTACTGTCTACCATTGGTCCACAGCCTTCTCAAGTAGCATACTCAACAATCCCAGAGTTGGCATTTGGCTTTTCACAACAGGAATATAATTACAGAATCACAGAATCAATGCTAGCTAAAGTTCATTCTGTGATATGAAATTACCTCAAATCTTCTCGTGAAGAATCTAACAAATTGATTTCTGCCCATGATCATTTTATTTGGTTATTCATAGCACTCACTTATTTGTACTACTACCTACACTATATTTTATCTGTTGTTTTTTTTTTTCCCAGACCAATTTTCCTATTTATCAAGATATTTTGAATCTACTTCTGCCTTTTGTGCACCTGAAATCCCTCCCAGTCTTTAAAGTTCTGCAAATTTTATAGGAACACTCAACATTTCATTATCTGGATTACTAACAAAATCACTGAATTAATTGGATTTGAAAGATATCTGCACTGCTCTTTCTTGCCTTCAGTACGGAAAAACTGGTTTCATTACCTCTCATAGTGCACTGATCAGTTTTATTTCTATCTTTATCTGTCTCTGAAACTGCAATTGCCTGATCAGTTTTATTTCAAGAAATATGCTCCCCATAGACTTATCTTCATTGCCAAATGGGAGAGAGCCAGGAAGTGTTTTGAGCGCCTTAACCCCAGGAGTCCACACTGCTTTTCAACCTGACCTCTGGTAATGGAATCACTGCTGTAATTAGATTTTTAGTTCTTCAAGGTCAAAATACAGAGACTTCTATCTTGCACAACAATATCATGGAACTGACCACCCTGCTCTACCTCATACGTTCATTGCTCCTGGAAACAATGTTTTAGAGTCTCTTTGATTGATAAGTCTAGTAAAGGGGGTCAAAACAAACGGTTTCTAACTAGAGGTGAATTGGTTTAATATAAAATCCATACATTACCGTATATATAAAGATTCAGGTTCTGTGTCTCTGAACAAAGGTGACTTGTGAGTGTGCCCTTGATGAACTCCCTAAAAATGTGAAACTCTGCATGCAGACTTTTTTCTTGGGGTTATGACAACAAATTTGCTGACTTTTGCCTTGCTTCCTTTCACAGATGGACAGATTGTCAGAGCTGCCAGCAACAGCCAAGTCCACAATTTCAGTTAGACTGGGCACCATTTAGGCCATGTAATAGTTTCTCCTTGGTTTTTGCTATTTGGCTCATGTTTTGAAACATGAAACATGACATCTGTTCCTCACTCAATGTTACTGAAACTAACTGTTGTTAACAAAAGCTGTGTGCAAAAAAGAATACAGCTTCCGTTTAAGTATTTTTGTTTCTTTTCTTAAATTCTGAACTGAAACATTGGAAAATGCAGGACAGAGATTTTGGTAACAGCAAAGGAGCTAGGCCTGTAAGACAGCCCACCGCCCAGACCTTCAGGTAGCTCATATCAGGAGTTCTATTGCTTAGGAACAACAGAGGTACATCACATGCTTGTCCCTTTGCAGCAATCCACAGGAGCCCGTGAGTCCATCTGCCTCCCCCAGGTCATGATCAGGGAAGGAGGATGTGTTGTCACAAGCAGGTGACCACAGTAAGGGCGGGAGACTGACTGCTGGGCTGCTAGCTGTGTGTTACTGCTTCTTTTGATGGTCACTAAGTTTGTCCAGAGCATTTCAATCAAATCACCAATTGTGTTGTGCCTTTTGGTCACAGGTCCTTTGTCTGTTGTACAATACAGAAGGGAATATGATGAATCCACACCTGCTGAAATAAGTAGCAACTGATGCCAAGGCTTAACTGTTGGACTATATTGACATACGTGTAGGTGAGCCTAGGTAGTGAGACCAAACCAGAGTTTTATGAAAAAGATCAATATCAAATTTGTTTTAGTAGGGATTTGCAAGGAGACCTTTAAAAAATTGCATCAAGCAGCACAGCAGCAGAATTAATTTATACTCAGTCATGTCTCTCTTGAGTTCTGCTCCATGGCATAAAATGTGAAGTTGGCAAAGCAGTTAAAAGAATGAATGTGCTATATTTGGGAAGTGGTAACAAATCTGTGAAATAACTATGAAAAAGCTGTAAACAGTACATGTGGTATATTAAAAAAGACATATTTCAAATACTATTCCAAGTAGATTTTTCAAAATAACTCCACAAAATATAGAATAGCTCTATGCTATATAAAGAACAAGAATTAATAAGCATAAATATCTTCATGCTGTGAAAAGTACTGTACAGGCACGGTGATAAATACTATTGGTAGAATATAAATCAATGAACATGCATTTTAAATTCAACCTCACAGATTCTAACTCTAAATAAACTTCAATTCAAAGTAACTCTATCTGCTTAGCCCTCTTCTGAGAGTAACCTTTCCCTCTCTTTTAGAGACTTCCAGCATACATTTAACTACCGAAGACTTTATGGAGTAACAGATCATTTCCTGCTTATAATTATTTTTGCACTGCTTTACATGAGCTTTATTCAAATCTTTAAAAATGAAGAGAAACCATCTCAACAGCTTTGCATCCTACTTGTGCTGGGGGCTCCAGACCTGGGTGCAGTATTCCAGATGGGAATAGGAGTGGGGGACAATAGCCTGCTCGATGGGCAATACAATTAGAAGCAAATAACCAGAGATTTCTGGAGAGTACTGAAGACCTTTTCTTTTGAAGATGATTTGCAAGCTGACTGGTGGAGATACTTTACAAAACTTGTTGCCGACAGATAAGGAAGAACTGACTGAAGATGTGAAGATCTACAATCACTTTGCCTGAGGCAATCAAGAGGCTAGATTTTAAGATTCTGAGAGGAATGATCCTCTCAGATGTCCTCGAGAATAAAGGGACTCAGGACATCTGGCTAATCTCCACATACAACCTACTCAGAATGCAAGAATGGTCTTTTGCAAAGTATGAGAAGTCAAGTAAGATTGGCAGAAGGCCACACAATCACATTGAGCTCAAACACAAAAATGATCACGCAAGAAGGTGAATGCTGGGACAGGCTACTTGGGAGGAAGATAAACACTGTCTAAGTTTGTAGGGATAAGGTTAGAAAAGGAAAAGCTCTGCATAAAAGGTGGTCTGCTGTTAGCAACTCTGCTTTTATAAGAGTATAGGTAAGTTGATTCAGGTCAGTGATCCTTCCCCTCCACTCTATACTTTACACTTTTGAGACTGCATCTAAGTACTGCGCCCTGTTTTGGGTCTCCAGGAAAAAAAAATACACGAACATAATGGAGAAAGCACAAAACAGGGTTGTCATGGAACAGTCAGGAGTCTCGAGCACAGTAAAGAAATACAGTGACAAGCTGTGCCAGCTGGGTCTGTCAGCCTTAAGAAGAGAAAGATCAGGGAGAGACTTACTGCTCTCTACATGTACCTGATTAGATGCTAGAGCCAAGCCATTCTTGAAGCAATTTCAACATGAGTAAGGCCTCTGAGCAGCCTGATGTGATTAAACTTGCTTTGAGAAGAGAGTTGGAATAGGTGAACCACAGTAGTATCTTCCAGTCAAAATTATTCTACTATTCTAAGAAAATTTAAAAATGGCTATCCAGTTCCATAGAAAATACATATAACAAAGCAACTGAAACCAAATGCTGACATAGGCAGTGTGCAGTTCTGAGAATAAGAAACACATTAAAACATCACCAAGATGTTTTCTCATACAGCAAGAAAGACTCCAATAAAACTCCTGTGGCATTTTAAGTCATCGGTAGATTGTATGTCTTTCATATCTAAACACTTTCTGTGCATGGTTGTCTAAACAAGCTCTGCCTTTAGCTTTTACTATCAGGAAATCAGACAGCGACTGCAAGGTCATCTTACTCTGTATCTTAATATGAATGGAAGACAGCACCCTGAAAAAGAAAATCATTGGGAGGGAAAAAGTCTCCATTTATTACTCTTCTGTAGTGCAGTTCTACTAACATGCAGTTTCCAGGCTAGCAAGCCATTGGATGCTTTGTGTCACAGCAATCTTCTCTAAAACTTTTCTGTCTTCTAAATTTTATTTAATCTAATTCCACTAATTTCTCCTTATATAGTGTACTACATCAGGCCTGATCACAGTGATATGGGGACACCCAGGACAAGCACCACTGCAGGGAATGTGGCCAACATGGTACCATGAGAAGACAGCTCCTGAGAGGAGCTGAACATAGACTTTGGAAGAAGTGAGTTAAAAGTACTGCAGGAAAGTGGGCTAAGAGTTGGCACAGAGGATAACATTTTCAACCTAAATTCTGGTATGTTTTGTTAAATGTGAAGAATGAAAAACCTATTAAGTCACTCTGTTCAGGCCAGGGCTTGAAATAGAAATCTAACTCAATTAGCACTTAGGGCTAGCTGTCAACTTGTAAATGAATGTGTAAGTGCTCATATATTTGTATTTTTATATATTTCCAAAATAAAAAAGTTCTGCATGATATAGTTCTACAATAATATAGACAACATAATTAAACAGTATGACATTGGATCCCTGTTTGCCCTTTATCTTGCCTAAAGAGTAGATTGCAGCAGAGAATAATTTCTAATTTTCACACATTAGTCATATTTGCTGTTTGAACCCTCCCAGGCAAATACAGTAATTGGGATTCAAAATAATTAAACAGAAAATGTCTGCATCCTTCTGTGCAGAGGCATCAGTTTTAGCAGCTTCTGCTCTTACAAACCAAACTGAACTGTGCAAGAGTCTGCAAATCTTCATCTGTGAGTAACTCAGCATCCTATGAAGGTAGTGCTTTGTAGTAAAAATGTGCACAGTATGACCAACACAGTAAACTTTTGGTTAACTTTCCTTTTGGTGACTTAAATATCAAAGCAGCATTATGTAAAGGAATTTCAACCATTCTGTTAGTCTAAAAACTTTGTCTGAAGTGTACTGTATTGAAATCTCAGTATCCACAAACTGTTCATAAAATGCACTCTGCTAACTTCCCTTTGCTGTTGCTGTTTCACTTCACTTCTACTTAAAAACTGTTTGCCTTTCTCTTTAAATGGCAGATATTTAGCAAAATTATTTTGCAACTGAAGAAGTCTTTTAAGGAAAAACAGCTTTATACATCCACTACAGCACTTACAGCTTATGGTGGCAGAAGAACTGATAAAGAAAGAGGTTTTCTATTTATTCCCCTCCACAACTTTATGTAAGACTGTTTCCTCTGTCAACTACTTGTCTCCATCAACAATGAATCATATACGATCTTCCTTGGCATATACAGACCACACCAGCCAAGGAGTGCTAGCATTTAAACACCTCTGCAGCAGGCTTGTTCCACTTCAAAGCTAGTTTTAAATAATAATTTAAAAAAATAACAATCATTTATTAGGTGTAAGATAGCCAAGCACTTTGTTAGAAATGAAGCTGTCATGTCTTATATTAAATGTGTTCTGCAGTCTTGCACTTATTTAGAAATGTCCAACCTGGCTTCAGAAACAAACAGCATACGATCATTGCCTTGCTCAAAACACAGAACTGATACAGAAGATGAGCTCTGTAAGCCATCATTTATATTGATCTACAAAACAGATTAATAATAAGTGAATAATAAGTCAATAAGATCAATAATAAGTAAATAAGTGAAACAGGGGACTGCCTCCATAGATATATAATTGTATGTACATACACATGCACACACAACCCTTTATGCTCAGAGATAGGATAATTATATTTACCTATCAGTAATTAATGAAAACCGACTATCACTTCTATTGTGAACTACAGTATACTCTGATGCCTTCATCACCTATAATCAATATCACAAAGATAAAAGTAAAATTCAGTAAAAGCTAAGACCAGCAAAAAAAAGGAAGTATTCTTGTCATCATTCATAAAATTATTTTGTTCTGAGGTACTCTAAAATTACTCATAAAATAAACAATCATGAAAAGGTAATTCCGTAGAAGACAGCACAAAACTGGATAAAAAATGCGTAGTAGTGGATGCTTATTTTCCTGATGATGTAAACATACAAAAAAATACTGCTAGCAAAGAAGCCTCGGGAAGAAACGCTGCAGCGTTGTCTTGTAAGCGGCTAGCAAAGCCAGCAGCACCACCTGGTGTTCATCCCATCCCCTGAGAAGTGTTTGCTCCCTGCTCTGATCAGATCCCAGCATGATGGAAAAATTCGTGGCCACTTTACACTTAAAGTGCATAGTCAAGAGATATTTGTTTGCATGGCTACAGTTATTAAATAAAGAGTTAGGAACCAGCAGTCCTAAAGCATGAATGAAGCAACAGTCTCCAGCCCTTAGGTTCTGAAGTGGCTAATAAGACCCGCTCACAGCAGGATGTGAAAGTTCCAGCGTAGTCATCAGTGGACACGTAGTTTTGTCCCATCTCTCCTCAAGTAACTGCAAAATTAGTTCACTTGCTAGTTAAAAGGAACAATTCTTCCCTTTACTTAAAGATAACTGGGTTCTTTTGTGACTCGTAAAGAGAAAAAAATACCTGATAATAATTCCGTTTTTCTCATTGCATTCTCAGAAAGTAATAGCATGTAAACCCAGAATAAGCAAATACTCCTGGGCACAAATCAGCTCACTCACAAGCGAATATGTTGTTCACAAGCCATTATGCTCTTCCACACAAGAATACGCAAGCCAAAAAGGGAAGTAACATGAAAACACAACTCAGATTAGGCAATTAGGTAAATAAATACACATTTCCAGCTATAATAGGGCTGATCGTATGTTTGAAACATTTTCTCAGTCACTGTTCTGCACTATATTTTGTGTACTACCAAAGGTCAGTATGTGGGAAAAAACATAACCAGCCCTCAATCACTCCCTTAGCCCCAGAATCCCCTTTTAATCTTTGTTGAAGGAAACAAAACAAATTAAGAGCAGCACTGAGCCAACACACGTTTTTAGTTCTGCAGGTGAGTATAGCCCTTCTATGGTTGTGCTGTGGGACTCACCGTGGGGTAGGGGTGTGAGCAGAACACGGTGTATTTCCGGATGATGCCATTGAGCTTGAGGGGAGGGAGCCAGGACACGAAGACGGTGGAGGCTGAAGATGCAGCTGCTTTAACACCAGCAGGAGGGCCTGGAACTGGAGAGAAAAGCTGTGTTAAGGGCGGCCCAGTAAGGCGTGTCACTTTGATATCCATGATCCTGTGGACCAATGTGGACACCCTGTATTAGCCTGCATGCTGGGGGAGAGGGTTTGAAGGTGTGTTCACCATCACTAGGGAGGGAAGCCTCAACGAATTTCAGAGGGACCCAAAGTAACACTGCCACTGCTGGTTAAACTTCTGTGAAGAACCATTCCCAGCCTGCATACATGAAACTTTGCGTGCTTGCAGCCTGGAAGGCCAACAGTGGCATCCTGCATCAGAAGAGGGGTGGCCAGCAGGGAGAGGGAGGTCATTGTCCCCCTCTGCTCTGCCCTTATGAGGCCTCATATGGAGTATTGAGTCCATCCCTGGGGTCCCCAGCACAAGAAGGACTGCAGCTGTTGGAATGGGTCCAGAGGAGGCTACAATAACAATCAGAGGGCTGGAGCATCTCTCCTACGTAGAAAGGCTGAGGCAGCTGGGCTTGTGCAGCCTGGAGAAGAGAGGGCTCTGGGGAGACCTCACTGTGGCTTTCCACTGCTTGAGGGGAGCTTACAATCAGAATGGAGACCAATTTTTTACACAGGCAGATAGCAATAGTTAAAAGGGAAATGGCTTTATAAGGGGAAATGGCTTTATACTAAAAGCGGAGAGATTTAGGTTAGGTGTTGGGAAAATTCTTCATCCAGAGGGCAGTGAAGCTCTGGCACAGCTGCCCAGAGAAGCTGTGGTGCCCCATCCCCGGAGCTGCTCAAAGCCAGGTTGGATGAGGCCCTGGCAGTCTGAGCTTGGGGGAGGGGGGGGGGCAGCCCTGCCCATGGGGTGGGTGGGCTTTGAGGCTCCTTCCAACCTCAACCATTCTATGATTCTTTAATAACTACCTTGGCTGCAGCCAGTGAAAACTGCCAAATCATGTATTAATGTAAATGTTAGCTCAGTTTTGAAGATGTAAATCATGCCAAATGATTATTCACTGTATAAATAATATGTATTTGAACACTTTAATGGCTACACACAGTAGAGCTGTGAATTTAATGAAGTGGAGAGCAAACGAGCTCTGGTGCTGTGCAATTAGCACTGCCTGATGAGACCCAGGCATATGATGTGTCAGCAGCCTCCTATCCCTAGACTTGCCCTCAGCAGCTCTGACCTGTATCTGGCACTGCACTACACGTACACATTTATTCTTCTAATTAGCTATCTGTGTGGGCTATTGAAAACTGTTAAAGAAAAAAAGAGGAAAAAATGCTTCTCTCAAATTGAATGGAAAACACTCAGGCTAGCAAATGAAAAAATCTTGATACAACATATTGACTCTTTGCATACTTTTACTTTGAGAAAGATTTCAAATTTATGTGCATGTTCATTTTCAAGCTCATGTCACATTCTCTAGATTTGCTCCTATAATAATGTGAAAATAAACCTCCTGCATGCTAGAATATCCATTAAGTATCGCATATATGTAATCTTGTACTTAATCAAAGCAGTAAGAGTAGAATAAAGTTTGTGCTGGTGTCTCAGCATGTCTGAAGGTAACAAGGCTACAGGAAAAAGAAGTTTGAACAGGAAAATATTTAAAAATAGCATTAAATCCATCAAAATAAATAATTTACAAGATATTTTTAATATTGCATGTGCAGAATATTCATATTAAATTATTAAAATAGGTATGTTATATTGGAAATAACTGCATGGGTTATTAAAGATGAAACAACACATCTGTATGGATTTTGTCTTCTGCTGAATTTTTTTGTGAGGTATTTCACATTTTTTGTCTAATTTCAAGTAAAACTACCAAAATATTAGAATTTCCAGTAAAAAAAATGCTTCAGAGCTTGATCAGCTTTCTTTATATTAACAGAAAACATTTGTTGTGTATTACAGATGGACAAAATCTTACCCAGCAAGCAGATTTTCATAGGTAGACCCTTAACCTTGGCTAAGTTTAAATGAATATAAAAATTTGCTCATAAAGAAAAGTCTGACTGCCCGAGACCTTAGCTGTTTAGATAACTGCTTTGGATTTTAAAAAGCATATAAAGAAACCTTCAATTTTATGTCTATATACATACAAATGGAAGACGCAGCAAAACTGATAGATAAGCATCACTCAGTGCAACATTTCTGAATATGCCCTTTCTACTTATAATGTTTTGAAAAAGCTAATAAGGCATCAAGTGAAAATGTCGTGATTATAATTGCATGCAAACCCAGCCACTTGCTGCAAAGGGGCTAATTCGGCTCGCAGCTCTATCCAATGCAGAGTAAATATTGATGCTTGACAGCATTCAACTGCTATTTGTACCCAGCTCATTAGAAATGCTATTTGCTCCTGCTGCTGAAGAATGAAAGTTAGCTCTCCAGGGTAATTAATTAACCCACAGGGGGATTCCTTTACAGTTAGTAATGTTTTCTGGAAATCACTGCAAATAGATGTATGAGGTTCAAGTAATTTATTGTTAAACTAGGGTGTGATCTATAGGGACACATTCAGATGGTAATTGGTCATAGCTGTCAACTGTTTGGAATTCATCTCACATTTTCTAGTCATTGGGCACACATGGAAAACATGACTTGACACTAGACAGTATTTCTTTTTGGTATACAGACCAGTAGAAGGGGATGTTAGAAAGAACTCAGGAAGTTATATAGTCAAATTTCTGAACTTCTTCTAATCTAAGAACCCTTCCACCTTCTTGGATCAGAGGCTGGAATCGGGTAACAGTTTTGGCAGTGTTTCCAAAATTACTCGAAATGTTCAATTATTAATCCTCTTCTTGTTACACTGCTTAACTTTGCCAGGTTGTATGCATGGAAATGATAGTGTAACACATTTCCTTATCAAGAATCTTGCAGGGTATCATTTGATTCAGGTCCTTTCTAACATAAGCCATTCTATGATACTTTAAAGATCCCCACTGACCTCTGTCCAGAGAGTAAAGTCATTTTCCTGCTCATTCACTAGACTAAACAAGATTATTATGAGTTAATGTGGCACTAGCTGAAACACTAGTTTCTAAACATGGGTTCCTTTCACATCTGAAGATGTGCAGGAGGAATGTGGTACCTACTCCATCTTGGTGAGGAAAGATACATCTTGTTATACTAACTTGAGGTATTTCTCTTGTTGGTATTGCATCCTGTAGCTTTGTTACCTTCAGACATGCTGAGACACCAGCACAAAGAGATGTCCATGGATGTTTATTTGGAACACTGATTCCCATACATCCCAACACAGACAAGCTAAACGTGTGCTATAGCACAGATTCTTCTTCCTGTGGTCACTAGGTTTAAAACCAGGTGGTAAGAGGCTGAAGAAAAAACAAGGTAGAGCATAGGGAAGCAGAGAACTGCTTCCAGCCAACTTTGCCAGCTTCGAGAGAGTAGATTTGGCATTTGATTTAAAATCAAAGATAGCCTCATGCTCCAGCTAACAAGGCTTTCAGAGTCACAGAAATAGCATGCAGCTTTCATGTAGACAAGAACACTTTGTATTCTTGACACTGCAAGTGAAATGCAAACACAGAGAAAGCAATTATTCTGACATGACTAGTCCAGGGAACTGCATTTAGATGTGCAGGATAATGGGGAGGAGCTCCAGGAACTTTCTCATTCCCTTTTTCATAAGCAGTTAAATTATCACCATTTTTCTTCACAGTATTGAATAGCAGGGAGGCAAGTGCTGTGCATTTAGGAGTAATATAACCATTATATCAGAAAAAAGAACATGGATCCCTAAGAGATTTCTAATTCCACACCGCACAAGACTGCCCTAAGAACTGCTACATTTATGAAAAACAAAACTAAATAAAAGCCTCATTACTTCCAGTAGTCCTATGTTAATGCACATATTACATCTAAAATTTCAATTTATGCTAACTGAAATACTAAATAAAATAATGTATTACGGGTACATTATTGGCAAATTTACAACACAGTGTCCAGACTTAAGCCATATAAGCCTCTTCAGGACAGAGGTGAATTACACAGCCACCCCTATCACCAGCGGGTAGAACCTATGCAGAATTGAGCAATGAGCCTGCTTTGATTGGATTTATGCTCATTCCATTAAGAAAAAATATGGAGCTTCATCAGATGGCATCTGTACATCCACCCCGTCACACCAATCACCAAGAATATAATGTCCAGAGAGAGAGAGGAGAGGGGGGAAATCTCATTGGATTCAGGCAGAATTGAGCCTCGATTACATGAAGGGATTTAGTGTTACTCCTCCCTGTGGAACAGGCTCCCCCAGAGGAGCAGTGACTATGGCCCCAAGCTGACAGAGTTCAAGAAGCATCTGGACAACGCTCTCAGACATATAGTGTGATTTTTTGGGTGGTCCTATGTGGAGCTGGGAGTTGGATTTGATGATCCTTCTGCGTCCATTCCAACGCAAGATATTCAATGATTCCTGATCACATAAACCCCAGAAGCAACGTCTCCTGGGCACCAAATGACAATCAGCCATTCCACTCCTAATTGCCAACTATAGGAAGCTTCCCCTGAGAGCTGTGTCCTGTGTTCATCCCTTCTGCCTAAGGTTGGAGATGCTTCAGTTTGCTGAGGTGCTACATGGCGCATCCAGCTTATAAGGGGAACAAACACATTTTCTTGAATATGGTTTTCTAACTTCATATTTGCAACACAGAAAGAAAATTCATTGTTCCCCATTGCTACTGAGTAGGGGAGCTTTTGAGGCCATACTTTATACAGTGTGAGGAAGAGAATTTGAAGAAACTTCAATTTTAAATGACATAATAAAATGAGTCCTTGGGTGAAGAAGAGAACCAGCTTGTTTAAAACTCTGTGCAAAGTAAAAAGGGCAAGGGACAAAAACACAATTAGTTCTTAAAAAAATAGTCATTTCTGCTTCACTTCTATTTCTGGCAAGGGGAACTTCAAGAGAAATGACAACACCATCACGACTGAAAATGAGACAAAAGCCAAATATGATCACATTGAGAGGATAGTTCATTCCCTACTATTTGCTAGAACTATTCCCATTTCATAAGCTGATCAGCAGTAGTGTCTGACCCCTGGTGTCTAAAATAAGTACAAAATGTTACAAGAAACCGAAGCTTCAATTCATTTCATTCAGGCTGACTGCTTTACTCCCTGGGTACTCTTATTTTGCCACACTGGAGATTTCAGAACTGCTAAAGAAATTCCGGCCTGATGTCTCTAAACCAAACAGCAGCAGAGAAGTGACAGGAGGCTACAATCTGCCTTTCAAAAGCAGCAAGGGATCATGCTGCACCATCGATTTTGCAAAGAAAAGTGTCCTCTAATCCAAAAGAAATGAAAAAAGGAAAATAAATCAATGGTGTGATAAGGTCTTGCAGTAATAACGATATGGAAGGCTTGGCAGCCACTTAAAAATATCTCAGAATTACAGATTTTTATTAGAGGACAATGGAATATCTTAGGTCACAATTTCAACAAAAGAAGGACTGGAAGTAGAAATATAATATTTCTAGATCTAAGCTCTGTTAAGATTGCAATGATTTGTATTCGTCCTGCTAAGATTATGCTCAAAAATAACTTCAGAGTAGAATCTTTTGGATGCGCTGAAATTAGCCCTACTCTTTAACAGGAGTTTCTTTTCTTTAGAATACTACAGAAGAAATTCCTGAGGAACAAGACATCTACTGGATACTTACAGATGGCAATATGAATGCTCTTTTTCCATTTAACTTCCATAATCTTAAGGATGCTTAAAAGTGGTACTTGAGTTTGAGCTTAATTTTCATGGCAGCCCCTCGTGTATTCCACTTTAGACTTTTATTGCTCTTTAATAAAAAAATTGTCAAGCTGAAGCAAAACATGAAATGACTGCATTTTTTAGCAACGCCTTTCAGTTTAGTTGTTCTGGACAAAAGATTTAATGAGTGGAATCACCGTGAGGCAACACAAAACATCAGAAAAGTTTAGCATACCGCCTCAGGGTGAATTATTGCTGAACAGCCCTGTGGTTTCATCGCCAGAGGGATTAAAGATAAGATATGAGCCATTGCACAGCAGCCAAACATAGGCAGATGACATGTGTTTCCCAGATCTCAGGGCCTGTCTGATCTCAGAAACAGAGAGAGCAAAAGAGCCACCAAGATTTAGGGAAAAGCAAACTAGACAGAAGAGAGTTAAGAAAAATAAAAAACAAAAATAAAAAATGTGGATCTTCTATTTCAGGACTGTTTTAAACTGGAAACAGATAGGATGGAAAAGGTCAGGGAACAACAGCCACAGCAATCCTTCCAATAAAAAATACTTTTATAAAGCAGGAAGTCATCCATTGGTCTCCCTGGCCAGAAAAGGAGATGGAAGTTTTCAACACACATTTAGCAGTGGAGATTGTATTATCATAGAATAACCCAAGTTGGAAGGGACCCACAAGGATCAAGAAGTCCAGCTCCTTACTCCACATGGGACCACCCAACATCAAACCCTATGTCTGAACCCTATGTATGAGAGCACTGTGCAGATGTTCCCTGAATTCCGGCACTGGTGGCCGTGCCCACAGCCCCGTGCAGCTCATTCCACACCCACCGCCCTGTGGTGCAGCCCCTTCCCCTGACCCCCAGCTGCCCTCCCCTGACGCAGCTCCATGCCGTTCCCTTGGGCGCTGGTGCTGTGCAGTATTGAAGAGCTGTAGGCCACCATGACCTCAGCCTCCTCTGCTGTGGACTTCAGCCACTAGTCATACATCTTCCCCTCTAAAACTGTCACCATCACTGTTATTTTTCGAGACAAGCTTAGTAAACTATGATGGCTGCAATGCTCTTTCTTGCAGGGGGTGGTCTCGGCTCAATGGCAGAAAAATTTCAGGAACATTAAAACACTCTACTGTTGTTCCAGATAAGAGACAGAGATACTGCAGGCACCGATTCTGTCATCTGTTCAGTTTTCTAGAGCTGGAAGAACTTCATACAGAGCCCAGATGTTATCCACATTCAAGCAAGTTTTGGTGGCTAATAGGTCCCCTTAATTTTTTATTATTATTATTATTATTTTTTTTTTAACTCAAAAGGAACTAATACAGGGGCCTTATGACTTCCCTTGTATTTAATATGAAATGCCAATCCAAGGGCCAGAGGTCATTTCTACTGCTGGGCTTTTCAAGGATTTCTGGAAGTACGTCTCTCTGGTCAGTTTGAGATGTAAGGCAACAGGACCAGCAGGTCAGTTCAACACATAAAGCAGCAAGCTGCAATGCTGTTCAAAGGTGGAGGCCTAAATTTCCTCACATTTCTCAGCGATAAAGCATTCACTTTTATTAATGATAACACAACCTTGATCAAAATAATGGATTGTAGTAAGTATGTTGAAATAGAACAAGGAGAAAATAAGCAAATTCATAGCATGATAAAAAAAGTTCAGAAGTCCAAATTTTTACACTACAGTCCCTCGATACATCTATAGGTACAGCCACATGGCCTTCCAATGGATGTAAGTTTTAGAATGAGTCCCTTAGTATTTGTTGGAAAAATTTCTTAGTATTCACCCAGTCAGTTAATCACTGAACCTACTCTCACTTTCACTGGCACTTTTGTAGATCTTATTAAAAATAACAATAATAAAAAAAGTCAAATATATTCAATAAACTGGATGAGTAACAAGGAAAATCCATTGATTAGTTTCCTAGAAAAAATTCACAGAATTTTCCAATCAAACCTGTTTAGTTAATTTCAATGCTAGGACAGTGCCAATGTTTATTCCTGCCAAAATATTCTTATCTAATAGTATCCAGATGTTCAGAAGTCTTCACAGAAGTATTCATCCATCTCAAAGATTTTTCAAAGCATCTAAACTGGATAGAGAGAAAACTTAAAATTTCAGCATTAGGACTTAAATTTTCCATGCTCTAATCAATAAAAAAGGCAGGAGATTTTTATTCTCCATTTTGCTTCTGAAAGAAGAGGTGTTTGGAGGAAGTTTTTGCCTTACATCAAAGACAACCTTTTTAGAGGCACCTCAGTTATATAAGAACACCCCAGAATAGTCATTTCCTCTTTCCCCCTTTTCAATCATTTTGAATTAACTCAAAAGCACTCAAAATTCTCCTGTTAGATCCTGAGGTATTTGAAAACAAAAGTAATGATAAATCTATTTAGATCATGAGAATTACCTACAAACTCCTGGCTAATCTGAACTGGCGTCCTGGAAAATCTCAGACTGTTTTCAAAGATGTGGGTGCACACTGCTCTCTGTGTGTTTCTAACTCAAGATTTTCAGACAGAAATCTCACTCTGACTGTTTGTATACAATATTTGCACTACTTTAAAAGCTTGAGGCATACAAGCCTCTTGTGGAAGCAGGAATGGAAATGCTTTACTCCTTACCATCTTCTTTAGTGCGGGTGAAAATTTGTTCACTTCTCACTCCATCTCCAGCTCGCGTGAAAGCCAGCACCTGAATGCTGTAGTTGGTGTATTTTTCCAGACCATCAAGCTCCAGAGATGGCTGTGTAGTTGTGACATTCCTTATTTCTCCTAGCTCTATAGAATAAGAAGGAAATACAGTTATTGGCAAGGTCAGTCTTTTCTAAGCTATTGATATCTACTGTGAATATCTTGAAGATTAAAAAATGTAATTCTTTATTATTACAAAATAGCAATGGATTATAAGAAATTAAACTAAATTCCTTTATATTTGGATTTATTACAGTTCAAAGCAGACCCGTTTTTGGCTTCAAACTCATTTCATTTTTTTTTAAATATAGAGAATAGAATTTAATATTTCTAATTATAAAATATTTCAGACAGAACATATGAGAATAAATTATTTTAAAATACGATCTAAAGCAAAAACAAGCCAATTATTTTATAAAGGGTTTCCATTTTTGAAAAAAACAGACAAAAAAAAAGCCTCTTCATTTTAAAATATGAATCAAGTGCTTCTGCAAAGCACTTGATGGCAGTAATACCAGCTAGCAATAGGTTTAAACATAGTAAAACCAGATTTACTTCTAGAAAGATGATGCACTTTATATGTATTGTTTTTTCAACAAGCTAAGAACTATAATCCATATGGAAAAAAAAGCTTGGGACATATTTAGGGCAGAAAATAAAGCTGAGAAAAAAAAAAAAAGATGAAAATTCAGTTTTAAGCACTGCATGAACATCATCTTTTTTTCATCATGCTGTAAGACATCACGTAGGAGCTTAGACATGCACTGATAATATTCACATAGGAACTGATCCAAATACTACAGTCATCACTGAACAGTTAGTTTTAAGTCAGTCACATCTACATTTTTATGCATGATTTTAACGTATTTTTCATTTTTAACTTTAAATAAACAAAGGCATTGGTAGCTTATTTCTGATGTTGCCAGAAGTAGGGATGGGCCCTAGAGTTATACTTCCACTCTGAGTTTCCCTTGTCATACTAACAGAGGTCAGGATTTACAAGATGACTGTATATTAGAATGAACTGTGACTCTGATGGATGAACACAAAAGAAGGAAGACAGGTCATTGCCCTAGAGCTGCAAAAATTCAACAGAGCTAATAGGAATAAAGGCATGTGCAACTCAAACCTATTATACAAGAAAGGGCCACATGTAGAATTATTGCCATCATGTGATAAAATTGCAGATTAATAGGGCATCTTTGTTCTTTTTTGGTCATTTCACTCATTTTCCACTCAGTGGTTTACTTATTATGCTAATATGCTAATAATGCTAAGAGTACAAAATATAAGCCGAACAGAAGAAGCTGGTATGAAAATAATAAGCCTTTTTCCAAAATATTTCCTTCTTTTGTCTTCAACTGTGGTGTTACTGTGGTGTTAAAATGTATTGGCCCAAAAAAGTCAATAACTGGTTAACTAGATTACAAAGTGAACTAAAACAAAGTACCAGGTTAGGCAGGTGTTTTCGAAGTTTATATTATCATTCTTTAATAAAGACCCGCTTGACTATGTAAATGAGATGAAATTTGTTGAGTCGTTTTGGGTACTTTTCAGGTCTATGGAATGTTGCAGTCCCATTATGGAAGCCTTCCCAAAGGCCTCTCCAGTCAGCTCTGCAATGCCTGCTACTGTGTTAAAGCTCTATAGAAGATAGCTTCCTTTCACAGGTAGATGATGCTTTCTCCCAACCAAAGAGTAAAGGAAGTACAATGCTTTCACAACAGATAATAAATGACATAATTGCTATATATGGCCTACTTCTTAGTGATTGTTACAATTCTATTACCTCCATCCAAGAGATTGGCCCAGTAGATAACCCTGAATCCTTGCAGAATCCCATTCAGAGTTTCTTTTGCCAGCGTTGACCAAGAAATAGAAATGGTTTCTGGTGACGTGGCAGTGGCTTGCACATTCCCTGGAGGGCAGCTGGGCACTGAAATAAAATATTCACTATCTTTAACTTGATGAATACAACTCAACGTTTACCACATGCATGTATCTAGTTTGAAGAAACGTATACAAAAGAGCACTCTTCCATACTTGTTAGAAGACTTCCCTTTGGCTACACCAAAGGGGAAATCTGCATTGCTGTCCCACCACCCATTATTTGTCAGTTACATATAATTAAAAGTGCTAAGCCTTAAGTCTTGCTAGAATCCACATATTTCTGCAAGTGTAGCTGATGTCCCTGGAATGACTTTTGATATATACCATCCTCGCTGACTTGTCTTTCAACAGCAGTTTGCTTTTTGCTATTATTTTTTTTTATGTTTTTGTGTTAATTGAAATGTGTCCTAGTGATGAAAAATACAGAACATACTTTACAAATGATTTTAAATTTTTTTCTAAGCTCTGTCTCAAATTGCCATCTTTCTGAAAAATCCTAACTGTCTCCTCAAATCAGTATAGAGCAGGGAAAGGAAGCAGCTGCTTGAAAAAGTATTGGGGAAAATATCAATGGAATATTTTCACTAACATTTAGAAGGAAAAAAAAAAATCAGCAAGATATTTAATATTTTCTGTTCGCTGTTTAGCTTTACAGCAATAACTCCAGTATTAGTTTTTGATGCTGCTTTAAAAGCTCATCTTTAATTTTGAGGGTGAGCCAAAACTGAACAAGGACAAAAAAATAATATTAAGAAAAACAGATTCTGAAGATAAAAATATTACACATTATAATTCAAAATATGTAAGTGTAAGTATACTGCTTTCTGGCATCTTGCATTAATGTGTCTGGGCCTAGAAACATTCAGAGAAAATGAAAATCACCATCCTTCCAGGAAGCATATGCCTCAAAGTCTGTAGCTGTCAAGAATTTTCTCAATTTCCCACATACAAAAAGTCAGATTCTTAGCTGGCACCGACTTCAATACACTGAAAATCTGGCCTATGCCATCTATTAGGATTATGTAGAGTTTGCATTTGTACTCCCCTAAAATACTGAGCCTCTTTTTGGATATGAAAACATTCTCTTTTTCCACTAGAGGACTCCCTTTCATTGTTTGAGAAGTGCATTTTACACAGCTTGAAAAACATATCTAAATTGTTTCTTAGATTAGAAAGCTTACATTTTGGCTGAAATAATGACTTTATTTATCCTTGAAAACACATCTCTGTTTAGGGTGACAAGAGATTATGTAATACAAGCCCTCCTGGTTTCCCAGCAGTTTGATTTGGAAACAAAATAAAGCCAACAAAACTAACAGTATTACTTCCCCTTTCTGAGGTATAGTTAGAATCTCAAAGTGCATAATGAAGCTACAATGAGATCACAAAATTTGCAAGTATGTAAACACCAGAGTAATCAGCTTCTTAATGAAAGTTATGGTCTTAGTCAATATTATTCACAACAGGATATATCCCATCAGTACAGTTAGCATTTATTTACCTGCGTGATTCTGGATCAGTTGCAGTGATAATTGTACATAGCCAGAGGCTAGCCTCCTCCTATCCACCTTCCCAGTTGTTCACTATATTTAGCAAGTGCAAAGCCTGATCTTACATTATTCTGTCTACAACAATCACTAATTGAGCAGCAAATATACAAGGTAAAAAGAAATAAAGAAATCATAATGTGACTCACAACAGCTGTTTCCCAAGACCTACCATCCTCAAGAGTAGTGGTGATGATTTCCTGAGAAGAAGGTCCTATTCCAGCCCGGTTACAAGCTTGAACTACCATGCCATATTGTGTGAATTTCTTCAGGTTATTCAGGGTATAAACTTCACTGTCCCCTGTGGTATCAATACTGATGATGTTGAACTGGAAATTGCCACCTGCACTGTATTCCCGATAACCTATCTGGTATCCACGAATAATTCCATTTTGCAAGTGCTTCTTTGGAGCCTAAACAGGATATGAAAAAATACACTTTAAATACATATCTCCAAAGTCAAGTTGGTCCCTTAAAAACTTTGGAATTCACAAGAACTTTTTTTTTTTTTCTCCTATTGCAAGCAGGTCTCTTTCTAAGCAAAAATTCAAAAATCCACCTTGCGCATGAAATCAAAGCTTTATACAATTATATATAAATTTGAACATAGGTTGCTTTAATAGTGCATTCCTGAGCTGAAATTAAGACCATTAAATGGTCATACAAGGACAAATCTGAGAAAGAAATATTTCTTGAATGAAGTTTAAGTGTGTAATGTTTTGTTCTCCTATCAGATGAATCAAAGTTGACTTGCTAACAGTATATTTGCATTAAAGGCATACCATTTCCTACTAATAGTGTTTTTGCCAGAAGCCCCTACCATTCACTCACTAAATCTTTAGTAGCACATTTATTGATCTGTTGAAAGCAGTTAGGTGTAGTTTATTGAGTCAGTACTGGGAAATTTTTATGCTGTGCTTTGAAATATGCTTGTGTTCATTCAGGGTGTATTGTAGAAAGATGACTAGATAATGAGTGCTGAAAGCAATAATGAATTGGAAAGTAGGGATTTGCATAATGAATAGCTAGGAAGACAAGGAGTAAGATATCTGGCTTTCAAAAATATGGTCAGTACAAAAATTGTTAGCCATAATTATAGATGGTAGTTTTCAGTCAAAGTAGAAGATTCCTTGTATCTTAACTAGTGGAAACAATCTGCATTCTGCAGCAAAAATTGTTGTCAGTAAAATAAGGCTTGGCAACTCAGGGAAAAAGACCTTTACTATCAGAAACACCTTTTATGATTTTATTTAATTAGTAGTGGACTAATTTCAGTATGCGATTATGTTCCTGCCTGATATTCCAATGAATATTAGATGTAATTAGTACAAACATTTTAAGGCACAGTTTATAATCCATGGACAAAAAGCTCTTTTAAATCCATCAGCTTTCTTCCAAATTCACACCAGATACCACCAAGCTCATCTGTTCCACTGACCTATATGAAAGGTCATGGTGATGCAGCTTATCAGAGGGAAACTTTAGATGAGTTTCACTGGCATAGGCAGCAATTTCTCTTGTTACTATATCCAACTAAATGTACTGAGAAACTCTCATGACTGCTTCTTTCTGCCACAGGACTTGTCTGCTTCAGCATGTTCCTCATCCACTGGAGCAAAGTCTCACTTGAGCTAATAAAGCCAGCACAGAATTTAAATTTTATCCACTACAGACAAATCATCGCTCTGCAAAAATCAGCACCTTCCTCATATTTAAAAGCTATCACTGGATGGATCTGACTGTATTATCTTTCCAGACGCTTTACATTCTTCCTTCCTGCTGCCTTCAGAATTTCCCATGTTATTTTAGTTCTTCTGTTACTGATAAGCTCTCTGCATACACGGCGCTGTCTGCTCAGCCATAGGTGACCAAATTAGCATTCAGCTTGCAGAAAACTGAGTTTCAGGACTTGAATCCCTTCTAAGGAGCACAATAAGGATTAGAATTGCTTTCTCAGAATCTAACAGAATAACTGTTCCACGTTAGAACATTTCTGTTTTGTTGTAAACAAAAAACTTCTTTACAAAGATGTCAGTGCACTGTCAGTCTTGAAAAGAAGAGGCAAAAAGGCTGAGCTAACATAATCTAAACATTCCAAATTGACTAAAGGACAATCAGCTTGGACAAGGTAGTGAACAACTTGAATGTCAGAGGTAAAAGAGCTTTTAGACAATGTTGCAGGTAACTGTCTCTTTTCTGAATGTGCAAAACTCAGGAGATGCCACTTCAATTATTCCAGGACATCACTTCTCTCCATTAATGTTGGATTCCACCATACCTTGGCAAATTCTCAACAGCTTGCAAAGAATTTCTTGTCTCTAGTATTAGCAGTAGCCCATTGTGGTCTCGAGGTAAAGCATCTCAGAGCTAAAGGCCATAAATGGAACACTCTCATGCATTACCATAGGAGATTTTTGAACAAAAGCCATTGCCACAAACACACTGAACTTTCAAGCAACATATATAAAAATACGCACTGTATCATGAGGAATATTTATGCTATGAATGTCATCCCCTACTTATTGCCACTTACAGTACACATTAAGATACCATGTATTCACACACTATATACTGTAAGGCTTGCATTGTATACCAAGAAAAGTAAATGTGCATCTTTTACACAATAAAATAAAGAACTACACAACACATATGCACATATCATACTGTAAAACAGATGGAACATAATGATAAAATTGAACCATATATTTACTCTGCATTGAAATGTTCTCAGAGCAGGACTAGAGCCAGAATAGCCTTTTCAGTGGGAATTCTGTAATTATATACTTTCTCATTTTGAATTGGAATAAAACAGTGAATTTTGAATTTTTTATGAAACATCTTTATAATTGTTTTAGATCAGAGGCTTTTTCTTTAAATAAAATATAAACTACTTTTTTCTCTTCGAAACATTATACAGTGCAAAAAAAAGCTCAGTCACTTCAGAGTATTGAAATGTTCTGCTCCACAAAAAAAAAAATCAAATGCTCCCTTTAATTACTATCTAAGTAATAAGTAAAAAATAGTTCATTTTGGATTTACTCTCTGCACAAATAAATCACGCTTGATATCTACATCTTCTTGTTTATATGCCCATTTTTAGTAAAAACATCAGTGAAACAACATTTGTTCATTGAAAATTGTTCATGGGGAAAAATATTGTTAACTTTATCAGTAGTCATAGAATATTATGAAAAAATTTCAGATGTTGATTCCATAAAATGCAATATATTTTAAATTAAATACCAATGACTTCTGTTAAGTACGACATTCTGTAAATGTAAACATGTGTATATGAATAAAGAAGAGAATGGTATTTCACACACCTAAACTGAATGGTTTCTTTTACTTAATAAAGTATTACAAGGAAAAATAATGACTATTTTCATACTTTTTCCTAAACGAGAGTTCCTGTTTTATTCTCATTTTGTCTGCAACCTTTTGAACTCCAAAAATACTGAGGGTTAAAAAATTCAGTGATTTACAACATCGTATAAAGACACACAGAAGTGGAATAGAATAGAAAAGTTCAGTTGGAAGGGCATTACAGAGAACATCAAATCCAACTGCCTGACTACTTCAGGGCTACCCAAAAGTTAAAGCACACTATTTGTCCAAATGACTTCTGAAAATTGACAGGCATGGGGCATCAAACACCTCTCTAGGAAACCTGTACCAATATTTGACTACTCTCAGAGTAAATAAATTTTTTCTGATTCCCACTCTGAACTTTCCCTGGTGTGGCTCTGTGCTGTGTGCTTGTGTTCACTGGTTACGAGGGAGAAAGGATTAAATAGATGGGATTAAAGAGACCTATGAAAGCTTGTTTAACCGGAATTTTCTAGAAGGTGGACTAAAAGAAACATTAGCAGAAGATTAACAATGGAAGTAAACTGCAGAAATAGAATTTAGGACAGGACAAAATGTAATTGATCTATTATTCTCTTCTTTTGCTGTTACTAACACCATCTGCATTTAGATAAGGTTTGTCAGCTTTAAGCATATGCACGGTTCACAAAGCCTCACAAACTTGCAAACAAATATGACCAGGCTATTAATTACTGCATCATGAAGACCTACTAAAAAAGCCAGGATTCAGCAGAACTATAGGACTTCTGATCCATTACTTAACACAGTCCCAGAGAAGTGAGCTGCACAGGACAGAATAGCAAAAATTTGGGGAAAGTGAATGGCTTATTCCTGGCTTCTCGTTTCTTAATTAGGGGACAGCTGTTACAACCTGTCACTCAGGAAATAATTCTTCCAGTAAGGTGGGACTAAGTGAGCACTAATCCTTCAGGAAGGTAGCTCAGTAATTTCACTTTTTTTTCTCTAAAGAGCTTCCAGGTCAAGGAAAAGAATTAGAATTTGCCTCCTGTACCACAGAGAAACATAGCACTCATCTGATGAGCTGTCCTATGACCAGATAAAGTAATGATTGTAAATCAAGACAAAGAGCTTTCAAGCTGAGCAAGCACAGGCTTGAGAGTACAAAGAATACAATGGACAGAATTTCAGTGCAGACACAACGTTGCCTTTTTCTGTTCATCCTTTCATAATCAGACCTCCAGAGTTTCTGCTGCTTGGAAAACAGCACCCAGTGGGGTTCTGTGGGACCATGAGACTATAGGATTCCCCTGGCTAGAGGACTTACACCAAGAGCAGCTCACTGTCAAAGCACCTCTCGTGCTACTTGATCATACACCATTCACTGACAGTCAATGAATGAAAGACCTGCCGTCTTGTTCATTTGGCACATGTACAAACATTGTGGTGCTGCCAATGCACAGCCCTGGCTGTGGCAGAACAAGAGGCAGACAGCAGAATTTTGCGAAGTCAGATTTAACACAGACTGGGTTTATGGGAATAAGACCTTCAAGATTCACAAGAGACTATGTGCTCTTTGCATTCTGTGTGTGCAGTCTCATAGCACTGTCTATAGCAAATGCCAAATGTCTAGCCAGCACCTGAACAGTGCATGGTACTATATTCACATGGGATCAAAGTTCTGGGAGCATGGACTCCCCTTTCCCGATGTGGATATGTGTTGCAGGGGTACTAGCCAGCAACAAGCAACTCACATCTTCAGTTATGTAAATCCCTCTCTACACTCAGCTCATGAGACTTGTTGGGGCAATGGAGTATATATATTCAATATAGAGCTCATTTCTGTGGTTATTTTGTTGTATCAGACACCTGACATTTACAAATTCATCTATTTCCAAACACGATCCTGAGAATTGTTTACACATAAATTAAACTCTAGCTTCTCTTTTCATATGATTCTGCTTTCCAGAAAACACCAAGAGATCAGGGCATTAGATTGTAGCTGAAGTGGTGTGGAAGTAAGAAATTGAACCATTAGATGTGAAAATGTTGCTTGTCCTGTGGCTGTCTACACATATCTCCATCTATAAAGTGTAATGGTAAATTTTCAGAATCACAAAGGACATCTATAAATTGCAGTAGTAAACCAGTGTTGCCTATCTTTTGTCATTTCTTTTGAAAATCTCTTCCAAAGTGAAAAGTAAAGAAGCAAGCAAAATTTTTCAATCTGCCTACCCACACAACCATAAAAGGAGGGGAAAACAATAAAACAAGTTCATGTATAGAAACTTGGGTGTTATAGTTGGCTAGATCTGATGGCACTCATGTTTCCTGAATGCTTTAAAAAGGCAAGAACCCATTAAACATTTATTTTGGTTGTTGAAAATCACTGTACATTCTGCACTACTTCAGTATCCTTCTGCTCTGCTGACAGCATTGAACTTTAAATTGTTGTTTTATTTATACCTTTTTAAAGTAAATTATTATGTATCCCCTCACTCATCAAGTAACCCTGTGCCTAGTGATCAGAAGCCTTTGTTTTGCTAGAAAACACAAAAATAATGTCAGAGATTACATTCTTGGTTGTTTATATTTACCTTCCAGGTGACCCTAATGCTTTGTGAAGATATCGGCTCAAGCTGAACATCCTGGGGTGGACCATCAGGAGCTAGAAGGAAAGAAGAGAGATTCATCAAGATTGCCTTCATAGCACACAGAATTCTGCACTTCACGTGCTACGTTACCGTATTAACACAGTAGTATCACAAAGATTTGTACTGTGACAGTATCATACAAAAAAACTGAAGCTGCTGCTTCGATCAAAGAAAACCAGATCTTAGCATCTTAGTCATTTAGGGGCCATCTCCAAACAACTGTAAAATACAACACGTACTAAAATGGAGCAACCTGGAAAAAAATTAAGAGTGAAACACAATGACTTTTCTTTTCTAGTGACATGTTCATGATTCTACTTCCATTTTGTAGGTAAGCAAGACACATTCTCGTGAGTCAGAATGCTGTAGGTGATAGCAAGGCAACAGAACCTATTTAAAAGCAGGTGAGATAGGAACTTGTCAGTCAGCCTTCATTATTTCACAATTTTCAAAGGATCCTGCCACCTCCTGCCCCCTCCCCCCCCCCCCCCTTCCTCCCCGTTCACTACAGATTGAGCACATATAGTCAAATACTACACATTTTATACATGAAAACCTAACAATTTACTGTGCCCCCCTCCTCTTGACCAATGTAGATATTCCAGTCTGGAAAACAGACAAAAAATAACTATTGGATGGAAAAAGCTCCTGCTAAATAAAGAGAAGCTTCATCTACTATTGATAAGCTGCCAAGGGTATGTGTGATGCTTTAAAGAAAAGCCTGAGACCTGCCTGTCAGCTGGACAGCTACAAAGCAGATGAAGAGTTGGTTAGGTTTGAATGGAGAGGTGTGAAAAAAATTATTTGCTCAGGAAGATAAATCATTGCAAAAGAAAGAACTGAAGAAAGAAATGAAGTAATCTCAAGCTGTTCCTCTAGAGTTCCTTGGATGAAGTGTGGCCTCAATAAAAGGTATTAAATTAAGTTTAATATAATGACAAGGGATGTAAAGCAATAAAAAGGGTGAGAGGTGGCTGTTAGAGGTGGAGCAGCAGTATATGACAGTTACACTGATAGTAACCAGAACATTTTGCTTTAACTGATGAGAGTAGAGAGACTCAGAATGCAGCTTATAATATATTTAAGTTATTAAATATGCCTTATTCTGAACCTTTTTTGACTGTCCTTTACAGAAGTAATATTCACAGATCGAAAGAACTTTATTCCTATTCCCCTTACAATCATGAACAAGAACTAGAGGAGAAAAAATTCAATGACACAAAACGAGGCCTCTGTGAATTTTTGAATGTTGTCTTTGATTCTGTCCAACACAAATACCATTTCTCTGGGAATGTTATGATACAGTGAAATCAGAGCAAAGTATTCAATTCTGAAAATGGGTTTTAAAATGCACTCCTAGAAACTTTTCCTTGAAAGACCCTAGAAGTTCATACAGACCTGAGTAGTTAACAGTTCCTAGCACACGTGGTGAAACGTTAATGTTAAATAAGAAGTCATTTGTTTTACATACTTAGCTCTATACAGAGCTTGTGACAAAGACATAAGCCAGATACCTCAGCTTCCTCTACTGACTTTACTATTAAACAAGAGTTTAAAAGGTTTTGTTTTCTGACAAGCACATGCATGTATATAGCTGCAGTGTATTTTCCAACACAGGAACTAATTGTAGTTGTATGGAGGAAAAGGTGTGGTCTATAAGCTTTGGAATCACGAGTAGCTGTGGAAAAGTACAAAACTATGTGCTCAGTTATCGTTTTGCTGCAGAGACCTCAGGTTACAGTAATATGTGATAAATAATCTGAACCCTTGCCAACGGCATGGTTTGAGTTGTTCAGTTTTTCTGCTGCCTTTCCTCTCCCTTTATTTTGCTCTCTTCTCATTACCTTCTCTCCCTTATTCCCTGTGCTCATACTGTTTTCCATTTGCTATTATAAAAGCAGAGAACAGAGGTAAACAGTGATCAAAAAATGATAATCCTGTACACTGCACACCACCTGCACACATGCTTTGCCTAGGCCTGACCCTCCCTCCCTCAATTGTTCCCTAGGTAGATCAGTAACTTTTGAATACAGTTCCACACTGCTGGTCTTTCTCTCCTTATGGACAGCTCCTTTAAAGATAGTGACAAAAGGATCAATTATTCTGAAGCTTAGTTACAGAGAACTGAATAAAATGTGATGCAGGGTGGAACCTTAGCTCAAGAGGAAGCTGCTTTTTCATTTCAAGGTCAGCTAGTGATCCTCACAATTTAATTGTCCATTGGGAAAAACTCAGCAAGTAAAAAGTATTTTGAGAACGGGTGAACAACAGAGAATGAGAGAGTAGACCCAACATCCAACACTCTGATGTTTACAGACAAAGAAAGATGGGCATTTTGTGGATACAGATCATACAGGATGGAAGAATAGATAATCTGCTTTCTACAGTGATTTCATATTTTCATTGAACAAAGGAAGAGAAAAACCACAATGAAATGAGAATTATGTTGCAAACTGTTCACCTTTAATAAAGCTGCATACTGAAAGCTTGTAAATATGGGAATGCTCTTCATTCTTTTTCTTCTATTAGGACAAAAAATGACACTTGATGAAAGAACAGATGCAGCTTGTGTTGCCTCCTGTTTACTGGGCTTTGCACTGAAAGCCCAGGTGTCCTATTCTTATTCAAAAAGTCCCTTGGAACGAAGACCACGTTCTCCTCACACAGGGTATATTTTGGGTAGTTTCACCAACAGTGAAAATTGGGGGAAATTACTGAGTTGTATTCATACGAACTGGACTGAAAAATCTATCACCAAGTGTTTAAAGTCTGGGCCAACAGGAAGCTTCAAAAATAAATAGGGTTTTTCACTACCAGGGAACTGTCACCCACATATCTGCACTATATTTTTCCTCTCAAAATCTCTAGTGAAAAAAGCATTTTAGACTTTACATAAAATAGAAGAAAAGCTGAAGTTAGCATGATAAAAACGTTTTCAAATGCAAATGATCAAGTTTTGATCTGGTCCAGACTTTTCAGAGTAACTTTACCTAGTTTCAATGGGTTGTGTTGAACCTGCTTAGCCGCTTTCACCAGCACACTTTGTACATCTCATACAATAGTATATATCTGGCAGAAGTATTTACATCCATACAAAATTTGAATTTCTAATTACTACAGTAGAGATCTGTAGCCCTCTTCTTCTCATCCATAAGTCTTATCCACTTATCTGTAACATTCAGGACTTGTGACGTATGAGCAGGCACAAGGCTCCACTGCCCTTACCATGCTGCCACTTCTCCTAGCCTTGAGAAAAAAACAGTTTTACAAGATGGCAGTTCTAGAGTACAGAAATGAGAGGCTCCAGATATTGAAATGAAAATGAAGGCATGGTTCTCCTGCTACAGAAACCTGTAATGATGTAGAAGAATACACGGAAACAAAGAACAAGGGGAATGGTGCTAACTAATGAAAGATGACTGACTTGCAGAGTAATCACAAAACTACATGATGGGGGCTTTCAGGGATGTAATAGACAAAGAAAAAAAAAATTCATGGGGATTAATGTTTTCAAAAGGAGGTAACTTAAATTAGTTATCTATACTAAATGTATACTAAATTAGTTACCTGTCTGTATTATCCGGTCACCTAAGGAAAAAATGCATAGGGGTGGGCCACCACTAGAAGTATAATGTTGACTGAGGTGCCTAACTGTAAATACACTTGCCTTTTCCAGAAGTTGAAAATTTGGAGCATAATGTCTTCTGGCCACTAGATGCCACTAAGAAGCTTTAATTATAAACCCTAATGATGAAGTGAGTTTTATGGGAAAAACTCAGTATTTCTTCTGATGCAGCAAGAGCAGCATAAGCAGCACTTCAAATAAAGAATCCTCTCATCAAAGAACAATAATTTTCAGTATGATTCAGATGCTACAAAGCCAGAGAGTACCTGCTTCATCTGTCGTGATGGTGAGCTCATTGCTGGCCTCACTCTTGCCAATGCGATTCTTGGCATACATGCGGATGTTGTAAGTTGAGGAAGGGTGGAGATCAATGATAGTAGCTTGGTTTAGCTGAGGAGAAACATCTTTGGTTCTCTGAACAGAATCCCAAGAGTCTATTTAATAAGAGATTAAAACAAAACAGACAAATAAAATATAACATTAACGTTATTGACACAATTCTGCAGTTAAGCTATCTCATAGAGCAGGATATTGCCCCTGATGAATTAACCTAGAAAATTCCCAGTGCTACAAACAAAAACCAAGTGATTACATTTCTTCACAGCTCTCCCAAGTCCTTCCAGTGAGGTGCTGTGAAGAATGGGATCTCAGCCCAGGGAGCACCAACAAATCTGAGAGAATAGCTGCTCTGCTTCCTTTTCATTTGCTTGTTTGTTCATTTATTTTGAGAGATGGTCAGAGCAGCACTAGACATGGAGCTCAGCACTCTCCAGAACTGATGCTATTTTCCTTACTTGTTAGAACACAAGAACACTTTAACACAAGGGGGATTAAAAACCTTCTTATTTGTTTGTATGTATCTGTAAAAGAAGGATAGTATTGTTTATATTCATTGCTACCACTCATTTGTTTCTTACACTTTTTTATAAGTTCTCCAGACATATAATAGGGAAAAGGATAGAAATTGGCTAAACACAGTAACCCCTCCATTTCAGCTATGCACATTCTTTCTGCAGGAAGAAAAACAGAACCTTTTTAAAACACCCTCATATCTCTTATGAGTATACATTTTACGCAGAAAACATTTAGGAATCAGACTTTTAAATGCTAATCAAATACACTTGAATTTACTTTCACATGGTAACTGAGATTTCCAAAACTTCCTCTGTAGAATACCTTTGGAAGCTGTAAAGGAGTTACTTGCAGGGAACACTGCTAAAACGTTCTTTGAGTTTATTATCTTAAACTTCACAGAATTTCCTGAATACACTACTAATCAAGTGTTGCCAATGTCCTGCACTGTAAGTTGTAAAGCTTGATACTCTCACCTAAAATATGTCACTTATCAAGTGCCACAGTAACCAGTTGCTCACACCTGAAGCTCCTCAAACCAAATGCTTCACAGGAGAGTGGAAGGCTCCCATAATGTACAAAAATTAGAAGATTTCAGACACTATTTGGTTAAGAATTAGCTAGAAGTGAGAGGCTTTCTATAGATATGGCTAATGAACATTATGTCTTTGTAGATCCTAGAAAACAGGAGAGATGACGAGGTGATCTAGAGTGTGGTATGGTGACACCCAGGTGCTATCTTCAGCTACTAAGAGAATCCTAGACCTGGTTAGCATGGCAATCAGGAATTTGCAAGAGGTCATGGCAAAATCTGGGCAGCTTTGAAGCTTGTGAGCTGTAAGGGGAAATCTGTGCTGAACTGCACAGCGCACAGTTATGCACTGCACAGGTTATTTCAGTATCCCTCAAAAATCAGTTATGTCTGAAGTTCTACAAGCACAGAAGGAAACTTTGTTTCAGAGCACCATGTCAACAGGAAAGGAATCGAGAAGGAAAAGAAGAAATAAACACTTCTGTTTTGAAGAATTTGTTAAGTTCCCCTTCATGTGGATGATACACTCTTTTAATATTGTCCATATATTAATAAATTGCTCAGGTTTTCTACTGTTTGTTTGAAACACTGACCTCTGAGTGGTAAACTTCTATAGTATATATAAACTGTTGAAATCGGAGACACAGATTTGGAAATTTTTGTGATTTTTTGTAGATTAAGTAATGGCACAGCATGAAAAAAAAAGAGACTAAAACTCAGTCTTCTGTACTGCTAAATGTAGGCTCCTAGTGTTTATTTATGACTAAGACATAGATTCCAGGACTATATTTTGATGCATACATCCTCTTTTTGAAAGGGAAAACAAATCAAGAAAAGCAATCACTCCCAACTGACTCAGTCTGTTAGCTTATTTTTTCTTTGGCAAAGCCTAAAAATATTTTCTTGCTTTCAGGTACTCCATGAGGTATTATAATTGACTATTAGTTGTTTACCTTTTTTTTCAGTTGCTTTAAAATCTACTCAATTAAAAGATTGAAAATGCACAGAAAACAAATTGCAACAGGCTAACAAAAACAAGCAAACCAAGAAGAGATAAAAGTAAGCCTGGAATCCTTAATTTTTATCCGTCTCTAAAATGTCACTTGCAGGCATTTCTCAGTGTTACATAGAATGCACACTGACACAATGATTTATGAAAAACTTATCATTTTATGAAGACCAGCAGCTTCTCACCCGTTCCTAAAATAAAAGTTGAAGCTTTGGGATCACTCTTCAGAAGACTAATACATCTGTTTGCTCTTTAAATTCTAATTTCAGGAAAATGAGTGCCTCTTCCCACGCTGGGTGAGGAGGTGTCTTTGCGTTCGCTGCCATCTAGTGACACAGCCCTGCACTGCACCTGGCTGCAAAACCATCCTGAGGGAGAAGCGAGCACAAAGAAGCACAAACTACCGTCCTCTGCCTCCAAACTGCGTCCTAAACTGAACTGATGTTCAGTCTGCACCTCAGTTTTCCATAGTGGCGTCAAAAATAAAAAGGGTGAGGAGGCAGGCATAAAGAAACACCAACATACCAGTTCTCATCTTCAATATATTTGTACACTTCAGATGGAAAGATCAGGTAGCTACTCATCAGTGGTATCAATGAAGGGTCAGGTCTGAGTGCCACAGGCACGTTTCTGTATGGGTACTGTGTCTAAGTACTGAAATGGCCTGAAATATTACACTTCCACTATTCACATGGCACCTGCACTGCAACTAGACCATAAATACACATCTACATATACAAAGGGCAATTCCACATTCCTTCTAGTTTTTGTACATAATTGGTCTTCATTACTAGCTAGTATGTCAGGGGTAGATAGGATATGTGAGTTTAGTACCATGTAGCAAAGTCCACGCATGATATGTGGTCACCTAAACATTCTCTGAAACAGAAAAGTTTTGCAATTTTCCTTCTTGAAAAATCTAGAGATGCATCCTGCTATACAACCATTTCTGAGTCCTCAGAGTGATCAACACACATTGAAAAACAAACAAACAAACAAACCCACACAAAAGTCAACAATGTAGAGTGAGCTATGACTGAGTAGATTTTTTTCAAATGTAATCACTAAATACTGCTTGTCATGTTAATTCTCAAAATGCTATTTTGGCCATGCCTCTCCTCATGTTCTCCCCTGGCTTTGGCACAGTCCAGTCAGTTAGTCAGATTGATGTACAAAGGCCTCTCATCAGATAGTAGGACTGAAAAGAAACAACTAGCAAAAGACATTTTGTCGGAGGAGCCATGAAGACTGACAATTTCATATCTTGTTTGATGTCCCACGTTACGAATATAATTTTTTAAACCAGAAGAAGTTTTAAGTAACCATTTCAGTGTTTTATCTTCTTAATAATTACGAAAAAAATTGTGAGCAAGAATTCAAAAAATTGATCTTAGTTTCTCCAAACATTCAGCCCCAGACTTAATAAAGTAATGTTTCAGTTATTTGTAGTGAGACAATCTGCTTTTTACAGGATACGTCCTCAAGCATTTACCTTCATACACATGGAACAAAGCATGAATTCCAAAGATTGCTCTGGGAAAAGGGCTTGGGTGGAAAGAAAGGAAAAGAAACTAAGAGAAAACAAAGCTTGGGAACTTTCAAGCATGTTCCTTTAAGGCATCCTTGCCTGGTTTGTATTTCCAAAGCTTCAACTCCTAACCACAGACTCAGAGGAGAGTTTCTACATGTAACCTCTCAGTTGCCATGTTCACCTGAATACTATCAATTTCATTTAGAAAGCAATGCTAAAATGGTGATTGATGATTTAAGACTTTTACTTAACAAAGTAAAGCAGAAAGGAAATACACAATGTAGACGAATTAAGGATAATAAAGATGGTTAGTAGAATATGTTTTTAGTTTTTAAATTTCAGAATTTTATGAACATTTTTATGTCTCAGAAATAAAAAGAGAAGGCTATAAAAACACTACAGCTTCTTACATAAACTGAGAGTACATAAATTTCACTTAAGCCTCCCATCAGAATTCCTATGTCCCTTTAAAAATAATGCAACAAACGGCAGTGTAATATAACTAGTCAGAGTCTTTTTAATCATACTTAGAATATGACAGTGCACTTCCATTGCAATCTCCATTCTCAAAGTACGACTCCAGGACAGTGCTTATCATTGTGCTTAAATGATCTCACATCACAAATATGTTTCCAACATATCTTGAATATTTTTTAGATTTCAACAGACAACGAACATTTTTGGGCTTAAGAAAAAGCTGATTTTAAAACATCGACCCAAACAGGAATATTTCTCCAAATTGAGAAGTTGTATTTTTTTTTTTTCCCACGGTAATCTCACTCATCTTCTTAGATATTCACTGATATGACTATAGGGTGACCTAGCAGAAAGGTCTATGCTTGCCCTGCTCTTATCCTTTACAGTATTTCTTACAAATTACTGAAAACTCAGCATGGTGCTTTAGCAAACAACCACACAATTTTTTTCAACTAGAAATTATCATAAGTACCCATGTTCACTGCTAACCTTCCATGTAAGATGCTATGTATTCACATATTGATAGAAAATAGAAGATGATTTACAAAGGCAGGTATTTTTCTATTGAGTGAAACAGAAAATGATAATTCAAATGGAGAAAAGATAGGGATCAAGAATCAGCTAGTAAAATCACCATTACCAGCTATCACTTAGTATGTCTTTTTTTTCAATAACAGAATTTTCCCTTCCTACTTGTCTCTTTCTCAAGTAAATGAAAAAAGCAGCAGTTGTAACACATAATGCCGTTACTTCCAAAAAAGACAACAAATGATGATAAATTTGACTGTGAAAGACTAAATAAACCACAGTAAAATTCTCCAACAGGCATTTTCAATTTATGGATTACCTTTTACAATACAAGTGCAATGATGAAGAGAGTGACAGGGATTACTTCAGAGGAAGATTATTTCTTACCTGACTTGTTCTTGCATTCAATATCATAGCCAGTGATAGGGCTGTTTCCATCAAATCCCATGGTCCATCTGAGGGCAATGCTGCGTGCTCTCACCTCTCGGATTTCTATCTCAGGAGGGTCAGGGGGTTCTGAGTAAACACACATACAGAGTTTCAGTCAGAGGAAAGTTCATGTCAGTAACAAGATAACACTAATGAGCGTGGCACTGACATGGCTTACTGGAGGTAAGCTTTCATGTTGAATTCTCCAGTCACTCATTAGTACCCCAAGCCAGTTAATCACTCACTGAAGAATACCCAAGAGAGGAACGAGAAGGCTCTTTTCAACTAAGACTCACTGATGTAATACTGAATACTAACTTCTGTTTAACCTTCTAATATGCAACATGTAGCTGCATTTCCTTAAAAGCGCTGCAGATTGGACTGGGAAATATTTTTGCCTTGAACACTGTGTTTTACAGATACTTCTACGGTTTCTACATAAAAGCTGGTGATAGAAATATTAATATTAAACTACTAAATTTGGTAGGGGAAGGGAGGAAGAATTCTGCCTCTTTGAGTATGTTTAAAGACTTAATTTATTAACAATCAATTTTATGAGCATTTAAAAGCCTGAACTACACTATAATCTCTTTCTACCTCTACAGCATTAAGGACGTAAATAACCAGCATTTGCACTGAATCGAGTGCGCTTTTAAATTGTCAAGGCAGTGTAAAGGAGCTCAGGTGCAATTGAGAGCCTGACCCAAATTCCACCTGAATTTAGTGATAGGACTGCTTCAGGAGTAGACTGGATGACCCTTGTGGGTACTTTTTAACTCACGATATTCTGTGATCCTGTGATTAAACATTCAGTGAAATCTGCAGATACACGAACTCTGGAGTGAGGGAAAAGAAATTTGCAAGTTCTGGAGAGTGGCTGTGTTCATGCTCAAAGGCATACAACTGCAGGAACAAGCATCACAGAAGTAAGCGGTGGCCAATGGCCAAATCCTGCCTCTGCTCTGCATCTTAGCTGCTTCAGAATTTGCTGTTTGCCTGAGTGAAATCCTGCAGGAGGGGAAACCCAGCCCCAGGCAATACAGGTTCTTAGAGCTTGTGCTGTACAGACTGATTAAAATTTATTTTGACTGATTAAACTTGAAATATTTTGTTTGTCAAAACACAGTAGGTTTAATAAAATCAGATTGTTTTTGCTTTAGTGGGGTTTTAAGCACATTTGTTCTTTTGAAAACAATGCAACCTTCTATCCCTTCCCCCAAAAGTAACCCTCTCTTACCCGCTCTTCCTACTGAATATGTTAGTTTTAAATATCTTTAATAGATAATCAGCTAGTGTATTTAAGAAAAAGCTCTGCTTATTAATTTATACAGATCTAGAAAGACTCTGGAGCTTATCCTTTGTTTTGATTTAATTTGTAATGCTGAGATGAAAATGAGAGACTGAGAATCTTAATGCAGCTCCTCATTTCTTTGACAATGAGGAATACGCTCAATTAGGAACCGGGGCCTCCCTCCCCCAGCAGATTTCTGAGCATGGCATACACTTACTGTACTACAATAGCTGTGTATTTTTCCTTATGTTGTCCTCTTCCTACCTTGCACAGTGAGCTGAATTATTCCACGATCCTCCCCATAAGAATTGATGGCATGGCAGGAAAAGAAGCCAGAATCTTCACGCACAGTTGGCAAAATCTATAGGTGGTTTGAAAAGAAGTGATTGATTGAACAACATGCAGAGAAAATAAACCAACAGCTTTTCTGCGTGGTGCAAGAAAAATTGTACAAACTGTTTTACTTGACAGTAGTAAATAGATATTGTATGTTATACTCTAGCATACATATGCACAGTAAAGCATCCAAAATAGTAAGACTTATCAAACTAGCAACACTTAGGTTGGGGAAGCAGGCTATCAGCTCTGCATGTGTAGAGAGGAGTTGGAGCATCACCTATTCCTGTTGCTTCTCATTAGGAGCCTTGTTTCCAGTCACTCGTAAGTTTGCCAAGCATTTAACAGTTGGCTGAAATTTTCCATACAAAATGGTGCCTCCTGCTGCCTCCAAAATTTTCCAGTTACTTCTGAAAATAATTCAAGTGGCTGAAGTCTGTGTGGAGGAAATAAAGGTTCAAACACTGCTGGTGAACCCTGCAGTATTCAGCTTGATGCCTCATAATAAAATTTGGGTGGTCTTTCTCTTCAATTTGTTATTTAACAACATAGAAAATTGTATTTTCTTTACATACGTGATCATAATGGTATTTTTCTACAGGACCACTGCATCATTCAAAGTACAGGAGAGAGAAGATTCTATAAATGAACAGATATTCTGAATGCCATTTTCTTATCATTCAATGTGCTCTCCACACTTTATTTACTGCACACAGTTCAAACTGTGCCCTCAAGATAGACTTATTCATTCTCTCAAAGTATTTTCTGTGCAATACTCATTTCAGAAACATGAGGGAATGTATTTTCATAAACCCTGACATCATGAAGAGTATTATACCACCATTTTGTATGGGGAATTAAGGAACCAGACATATGATAATGTTTGGGGCTGCTTGACAAGTTGCTACTTATTAGCTCAGCCATCGTAACTCCTTATGCTCTTTATTCCTCAGCAAAGCCAAGGTAATCTGAGTGCAACCCTTATTTACCACTGGCTAAAACAAAGGGATTTATTTCCCTCTTGCTATAAGGATATTGGAGAGTTACCATCTGAGATGTGGTGACTGCTCAGGTAAGTTGCACATGTGGCTGAGTTTTAAGCTAGAAAAACAAAAAATTTCAGAGCCCAATTTGATACATCTAGGGCCTTCTTTTCCCTCTCAGAGACTTAGCAATAAATAGCATTTCATGCGTTCTTAACAGCTTCCTTTCAGTTAAGCTGCAGCTATGAGGGCTTAGTACTTCTGCAAATCAGACCCCAAGGGCTCAAGGCAAGTACCTAGAAAACAAAGAACACACAATTATTGGCCACCTGTGAAAAGTTTGGTTTCAATGATCAGCCTTGCATCACACAGTGTCTTTCATTACTCAACCCTAATTCAACTCCAGAGAAAATCCAAGTCATGCCTGACTGAGGCAGGGGTCCTGCAGAAAAAATAAAAGCTGAGTATACAACTAAAGATCACATCATCATGCACGCAAAAAAAACCACTGAATTAAAGGCTTTGAAGACAATCTTAATCCTAGCATTTTCTTATTCAAGAGCATATTCTCTCCCAAAATTCAGTTTTTTGTATGTAATAAAGATAAGGATGTAGGATGCCACAACTACATATAACTGCTTCAGAAGAGAATTCACCAAGCAGGTCTCCAGCCTTCCCAAAATAAATACTGTTTTGCAACCAGGCACTATCCTATTACAGTAAAGACAGAATGAAGGCAGAAATGTCTATAGGTGCATTCTGTAATTAAGTAGTGCACACAGTTCAATTATACTGGTATATACAAGTTCACTCTTATCGTCCCTCATAAAAATCCATGACAGAGCTCCCTCACAGAGAACAAAATCAAAACTTTACTGGATATCATCCAATACAATTTTTGATTAGCAAAGAAAGACATACATCTTAAGAGTTACAACAGAATATAGATGGAACCATCAGAAAGCTAGAGAATTATTCTTGTGAAAATGCTTTTAGGAATATGGCTGACAAATGGAAATCAAGACATATATGTCCTTGGTCAACTATATATATATATATATATATAAGCAATTTATTTTTCATTTTCTAAAGCACATGTAAAAATATAAAGCAATGGACTGGAAACTTGCTTGTGCTGGCAAAGTTCAAATATGAGTGAAAAAAGTTGTATCCTGGTAAAGTGAGGGCAACATCATAACCCCACCCACTGTAAGTGACACCAGAACAGCAAGAGTTTCCTTTGCATCCACAGCACTTAGGGGGGAGATTAACTCCGTAGATCAGCAGTGCTACTCATGCAGGTCCTCAAAGTAACCTACATCAACCACTTAGGCATTCATAGAGCCCCACATACAGATTTATCAGTCAAGTCAAGATGCATGCTTGCCACATCACCAAAGACCTGCCTGTGAGAGAAGTAGAAGTGAAGATGCAGATTATGACCATTTGCTAGGTGGCTTGGTCATTTCTGCTACTGTGTATGATGAGTATTAAATACTACTGGTATTTGTACATAGATTACTTACTACTTACTTATCTATGTGTCTTTTCCTTCTATCTCACTTTGAATCTGATGACTAGCCTGACTTTATAAAATGGTAGCTCACAAGCCCCATGAAGTGAAACAGAGGAAGAAAATAGAAGTACCTTAGAAGACAGCATTTTTATATCAGAACAGCTTAATGATTTTGGTGAAGATAAGCCTGATGCACCTTGGACTAGCTGTCAGATAATCATTCAGTGCTTATTGGCAGTGTAGTCAAAATTGAGCCATGACACTCTTAGGAAGGACAAGCCAAAGCACTATTCTGTGTTGCTTCCTGAGACAAAAGATGGTAGGGGCTGTGAGTCAGGCTTGTTCTCTTATTGGCTCTGAGCATGAGAAGATGGAGATGGGGAGTGATTTTCCCTGGAGGTGGGATGCAGACATTTCCTGTACCTCCTTTTAGTGGCCTAGCTCTTCAAGGCTGTGCCATGGATGGGGCTCTGTCCTAGGACAAAAGTAGCTGTGCATTCCCATCAGAATCAAACCAGCCAGCAATCTCGCACATGTAAATGAGTCGTGTCACTTTATTTGCTTACCTGTAGAGTAGAGATCACTTCGTCTCCAACTTCCTTGGTGGAAACAAGGTAACGGGACATTTCAGGGTTAATGATTCGGTCCTCTTTCTCCCAGCGGACTATGATGGGTTTCTCTCCATGTGCTGTGCAGCTCATCTCCTTCTTTTGACCTTGTGTTGCCAGGGTTGTATTTGGATAGGAAGTTATCATAGCCGGAACTGAAATGAGACAAAGCAACAAAGATGGCATTTCAGTGAGATATCCTGACAGTGTTGGTCTGCCATTCAGGTCTCATTCAGTCTGTTCATACTTGACCAGATGGTTGAAAATGTGAGAAAGGATTTTAATTTTACTTTTATGTGAGAAATTCTTAAGAGTGAAGATGAGCTTCAAAGGGAACTTAGCAGAGAGGACCTAGGATTGGCCAGTGTGGCTACAGAGACAGAAGATGAACATACAAACAAAACCTGCCTCCATTAAATTTGCCCACAGGACAATTTGTACCATGATTAAAATATGCACAGCACATAAAACTATTGTAAATAATAAGCATTCAGAAATGGGGCCAATAAAGAACTGATATAAATTTCTTATTCCTTCTGGAGAGGCAGTCATATTATTATACATTCATCACAAATGTGCACAAAGCTAATAGAAAGTACATTTACTTGTTTTATTTGCTGACAGATATATGCTATATTCTTGCATATGACATTAATGGCCTGTCAAAATGAGGGCTCCATTAAACAAGGAGATGTACAAAATGAAAAGAGACCTCACCAAAGGACTTACAGTCCATGTGTGTGCTGAGCACATAACTAAACTGTACTGAACTGCAAGTATAATTAAACTGAAAACAAACCTATTTTGATTTGTGCTTAATACATCTGAAAGTTAGTTGCAGAATCTGCAGAACAGTTGAGACATAATTGTCAATCTCATTAATCATTCAGAAATCTAAAATTTTTTAAGTTTTAAAGTACTCTCTTGCCTAACAAGAAAGGACTTAAAATTTAAGTATTTTCATATTTTGGAATGATAATTCATTTTTTTAAACAAGATGCTCTCTTTAATGTCCTCAACTGTCTTTTTCTTACCATATAATTTGTCTACCAATTAATAGAAGTTAGGCATTTGTGTGAAAAAAAAAAAAACAAAACAAAAGTCCAGAAGTCTGTCTCCTAGTTATGATCATTTATCTGCTTAGGAGAATCTAGAAAGCCCTTGATAACATTCAGAGCTGCTTCCCCTAAATGTATCAGTCCACTCCTTTTGAAATATTTGAGGTGGACTTAAAAAGTCCATTTGCTAAGGCCTTGCACTCCAGAGGTGCCTTTAGCTCTATGATACTCATTTCTATGCTATGCATACTCTTTTTTATGCATGAACACTTGCCTCTCCTCATCACAACTTACTCCATCCGAACTTCTCTGGATATCAATTTTAAGAAGATGACACTGGCAGAGAAGCTGGTCTGAGACCTTCTCTGTTCTTCCTTCTGCATAGATTGCTTCTATGACTACCAGATAGAAATTAAATAAATTAAAAAAAAATAAAAATTCTGTATTTAAATGGATTATTATAATTTCTATTTTAAAATGTTAATATTTGGTGGCATGACCTTTTCAGATGTCAGAGCTATTGATGCTTGAATATGACAATATGTCAGGATGCAGCCATTTCTGTACAAAGGTCTCCTGAACCATAATAAACCGATTTTAAAATTATCAGAGCTGCAGAGTTGTGGGTTAGAATTATGAGGTGGGATATAATTACAGGAAAAATACTTAGGAAAGTCTTGTGAAAGCCATGAGGCTCTTTAGGCAGTGATGTAAATTAGTGACAATGTATGTCTTGTTTGACTATGTTGCTATTATATACCAATTAGTTTCGTCAAAGAAAAGCATCAGAAAAGATGATGAATGATCAGTACAGAAAATCGGGACAAGTCTGATATAATCTTCTAGATAATGGAAATAGCTTCAGCTTTACCAGGATTCTTTCCAGACACTGATACTTGCAACAAGGCTATCAGAATGGCACTTTTTGGGGCCATCATCTTTTTGTGTCTGAAAAAAGAAACTACTAAATCTCAATAGTTGTTGATTTGTGGGCCCCATATACATAGGTATGTGCACTTGAATATATCTGCCTTCATCTGCAACACTTAAACTAGACCAATATATTTCCTTATGCAGTAAGAGACACAATTCAGATGAGTGGCAGGTTATTAAAGAATCCACATTACCATCATTAGTTTTTGTCACCCCATTTCTTTCTTCCATAATCTCTCAGGCTTCCAACGTGTTCCTTAGTTCATAATTCACAGCACTTTTGCACTTTTCTCTCATTTTCCCTCAGTGGAATAAATTCATGTTCCCTTCAGTTCTCCCTGCCTTCTTCCTACTGCAACCTCTTCATATTCCCACATGGCTCCCCACAGACACGTTTTCTTTTTCCAGTTTCATTTTCCTTCCCTAATGAAATCTTTCCAACATCCCAAGTGCCCTAAATTGCATACTTTGTCTAAAACTGCAGTCTTCTTCCCTATCAATATCTCTCTACTTATCTACTACTCCAAACATCCTGTTGCCCTCTAATGATGAAGGGAGCATGTACTTAGCCTACTCTGAACATTTCTCCCTATAAGGTGCCTGAGCACTTGGAGTACCCATGCCTCATGGCAGGAGTTCTCAGCATTTTGAGCCTTATACTGGCAGATTTACCTTCCTCCTTCTTCTCAGGTATCAACACATTGTGTGCCGCACCAAAAAAAAAAAAAAATGGGATGCAGGAACTGAATTTAAATTCCATGGACCTTGAGGAGTCTATCTCAGAGACTTCTCCACATACCACTCTCCTATATAAGTGTCTACCAAGAGTCCCCTCATGGGTAACAGTACCAAATGAAATGACCATCTTGCTTCCTTTCTGAAAAACAGAGGCTGTCTAGCAAAGCTCAATTTCTTTTCCATCCAACTTTCTTAATAAGAACAGCATAAAAATGCAAAAAGAAAGATGACTTCATTCTTCAGATTCAGCTTTATCCCTACTTATCCTTCCTTTCCTGTCACATAATTTTCCACACTGATTCCTTATTACCATAGCAATGCCTCACAGCTAAATATTTTTCCCTTCTTTCAAAGCTAATTTTTCACTCCTCGCAATTTATCTCCAATGGTCCTAAATCATAAGCTCTTCTTTTTTATCTTCTTCTACGTCAAAAGATTTCTGGTAACAAAGCCATGTTCTCAAAGATATTTTAGGCAACGTATTTCTTCATCCTCCAACTATCTTTTATCAAATTACTGATGCAAATAACTGAGTTAAATATACTGCCTCTGTACTGACAAAATAATTTAGAAAACTGTAAACAAGCAAATTGAAACTATGGTATATAGTATATGTATGAGATATTCTCCTAGGATGCCTTTAAAAGAATTTGACTGAATGCATTTAGAAGTATACTGAGATTATTTAGATGTCATAAAATGTGGCATCTAAACGTGGATCCTCTCATATTCTTTCAAACACACACGTACATTGACATGCATTTATGTAAGAGAATTTTGGAAGGAAAGATAATGCTGCCATGCATATGGAAGTATCATGTTCCACAATTTTGAAATAGATTTTCCAATCAGACAAAATAATCCAAGTCTCTTTCCTCTGGAGTTCTCCTCATCTTCCTCTGAAGCTGAAACATGCCAGGTGGAACTGGCCAGTCATAATAAAGGTGGCCTATTGGACAAACTAGAATACACAGTCTACAGACTATAGTGATTTCCATTTCAGCGATGGCAGCATTAATCTAGCAGATCTCTTTAGTTAAATATGGCTTTCCATATGGAAAGCTGAATTGTCTACTCATTTTCCCAGTTCAACCCACTACCTTCCCCTTCTTTGTGTCAAATTTGTGCAGAGTAACCTAATTGTTTCACACTATTAACAACTTCATTATCAAAAAATCAAAGTGCAAAATTCAGGAGTGGAGATTACTCGTAATACTCATGAAAGTGTTTTACACAAAATAAAAACCTCATATTTAACTTTAAAATGAAATAAAATCTGGACATTTCCTGAGATTCAGTAAAAATTCCTTTATTTGCCTTTTTATTTTCTGCCATTGCTGAATGTTTACCAGGAACCAGTGAGTGCAAATAAAAAAGAAAACAATTATCTTGACAAGACTTTCAATTTGTAATTAAACAATAAATTTTCAAGCGGCATCCTTAAATGATTCTATGATCAAATGAAGTTCTCCATGTGTTTAAGAACTACTGCTATCTGTAGTTTCCAAAGGATAATTTTTCAAGAAACACTGTGGTGATGAGACCACATAGACAACAATACAACTGATGGGAGATGTCATGCGACACTGTACAATGTATTTTGAGCTGTTTTAAGTGTTAAGATTGCTGCTCTTATCCAAACATTAATCAAGATTAAATATGCTTTTGAGAATGGAAAGGAAGCAGCAGAGGAAAAAAGGGGCATGGGCATAACTGAACACAGTTAGTCTTTGAGTGTGCTTGATAATTGATATGTCCTGACTGTTGCCCATGATGCAATTCCTGGCACATTAATATGCCTCACCATATCTCCATAGGACCATAGGATAATCCAAGTTGGAAGTGATCCACAAACATCATGAAGTCGAACTCCTGACTCTACAGAGGACCATCCAAAAATCAAACTCTTTGTCTGAGAGCACTGTCCAAACACTTCTTAAACTCTGACATACATAGGGACAACTGCCATGGTAAGCCTGTTTCAGTGCCCAATCACTTTCTCAGTGAAGAATTTTTTTTCTAATATCAAATCTTATTCTCCACATCTCCTAGTTTTAGGATTTCCGCCTTGACTGAGCGTAGCTCCCACAGAACTTTACTTCTTCACGGGAGCAAGCCTGAAATGGCCAATTTGAGGTCACCCATCCATAGAGTAGCCCTGCTCCCAGCTCCACAGAGTGGAAATGTCTACCACTGTGGTGGGATCCATCGCGCAAGCGTCTCTGCCAATCTAGCCTCAACAGAAAGATTTCTGTAACAGTATTCATCTAACCAGGTGACCTGTGTCCTCAAAAGTGATGAACTCCATCTGCTTTTCTCATACACCTAGAGATAGAGAAACCATACTCTCTAATGGTTTAACAACCTCAGGTAAAAATAGCATCATGGATGAGGAAGGAATTTGGGTAATAGAAAGCTGCTCTAAAGTTGAATTGAATTGTATTGAAAAAACAGAATTTCAATTCCAATTTAATATTTAAGTCCCCAACCTACTTTTGCTTGGGTAAAGACAGTTCATAAAAATGAATTACTAACATTAAAAGAGTCAAGTTCTCACCCTATAATTAATTGTTTTCTATTGATTATCTTATTTTCAAATATAATTTACTTTTTCAAGTCAATTAGCAAATAACTTGAATTCTTAACTTCACCTTTCCTTTTCTGTTGTGACACTTTTGCTTACTTAAGTAGCATCTCTCCAGAATTCAAATGGTACAATGAAACTAGCAGAAAATTTTAAATCAGTGGGTGCTTAATGGTACTTTAATGGCACTTTATGGTCCTTTAAGCACACTGTTTCTTAGCAAAACTGTGACTTCCCTAGCAGTTGAAGATATTGCTCTTAGCCCTCATCCTCAAAATGAAAGAACATCACATTGTCTCAAGGGGTAAAAGAACGTTAACACAAAAGTAAGCATCCAATTGTTTGAACGTAAATTAACTTCACAAAAATAATGAGTACACTGTTAACTTACTTTCTTCTGTTTTAATTAATGAAATATTGGAAATTAGCAAATAATAAAAATGTGTCTTCTTTCAATAATCAATCATTTTAAACATGAATTTCATGTCTGTGACCCAGTCATGTTCCTTTATTGTGAAACTTCTCAGAGATTTTATTATATTATTTTAGGAGAAATATTTTTTAAAAAATTCAATCTCAAATATCTAAATATTTCATGAAAGTGAATTTTGAATGCATATTTTATTGTTGCCTAGAATTAGTAATGAATTTGTTGTGTAAGCAATACGAGTCTCAAATAGAAATATTACTTAGCTAAGTCAAGCAGTTACTAAATAATCAGTATAGTATACATTTCAAAATCAAATAGCATATCCTTAGAAATTAATTACAGCTGAAGTTTCAAACTAGGAGAAATTGTTTCAAACATATAAACCAGACAATTTTTAGTAGAAAAGGAAAAAAAACGAAGAATTAATGTGATGGGCTGAATTATTTACTCAGTGTTAGTTTCAGGAGTCTACAGAATACATTACAGAAATTCAGATAATTTGTTGATGAACATATTTCTATTTATTTATTTTTAATAAAGTATACCAAATGAAAGGACTTCTTACTCCCAAGCTGCCCTACAAGGAGTACTGCTGACTTTTCATTAGCATCTTTTACCTGAACAGATTTCTGGAAAATAGGCAAGAGCTTCATTAACAGTTCAACAACAAACTTTTTGAAAATGCAGTATGAAAAAACAGTACTTGCTATGCAAAAGAGACTGGGCTCCATAGAAACTACCATTTTATATTTAGTGAGTAGTGACAACTATGAGATTTAGGAGATGTAAATAATAGAGAAAAAGCAAACATGAGTATGATCAGCCCATGTCCCAGCTATCTAAGTTGGCATTACAAATCCCGTATCTAAACATGACATTCAGCAGTGTGTAAAAACTGCATTATCAGAACATTAAGTATCTCTACAAGGTAATCTTGAAAAAAAAATAATCTGAAAGAACATATCACCACGTGGGAATGAATAAGGCTTCTATTCACTTTAACAGATGATTTCAGCAAGCTATTCCACTGATGCAAACAAAGTTACTTTGATTATAAGTATTATTCAAACATGCATTTCGAAGCTAGAACAGGCCTTGTTTGATTCTAAGCTTTAATAAGAATGACAATTATGTCCCTAGTACTTGGCAGCTTCACCAGCGCCTCACGATCTGATTATCTGATTGAATATGTCAAGGTAAAGGCTGTGAACATTTAGGGTTCATATCTTATTCACTCAGAAGCAGTTTCAGGTCATATTATAGAAAAAGAAGTTGATTTATTTTGCATGACAACTATGAATTTTAACCAAAAGACACATTAATAAAATAAAAAGGCCTTTTCTCTCAAATCGCAGAGGCAATTCTGCCCTCTTCCTGAGATCTTTTCTTGCATTAGTTTTATGTTTGTATAGTGCAAACTGCTGCCTGCAAATAATACTCGTGAGACCAGCAGCTGCTTCTATTTTTTGGTCTTTCCTTTGACTGTGACATGGTATCAAAATGAATGTGACTTTCTTTTTCATTGTCATGCAGCTTCAATTCCCATTTTGTCTAACTGTACTTCCTAAAAACCAGGAGAAAGAAAATGGAAAATGATAAGCTGACAGCTTTGTTCCCTGCAGTCAGTTATAGTAAAAGCCTCTGGAAATTTGTGACAAATTATTGTAATCCACATGAAGCACTGGAGAGAAAAAAAAAAAAAAAAAAAATCCGTATTCTCGGAGGTTGTCTAATTGTCAAGAAAAATAAGTTATCAAAGATTTATAAAAAAAAATATAAATACTTCAACATGTATATAATTATTTATGAAAATATTTATGACTAAGATCACCTCCTTCCACAATAAATTAATGGACAGTCTTATCACCATCATCACTGCTGAAAAGTATGGATGCCTAAAAATTTATATTAGAAATATGCATCCATTAAGTATGCATTCCTAGGGTAACTTTCTGTTCCAGACCAATTACTGTCTTTCTTCATCCTGTATAAAAGTCAAATAGTAAAGAGCAGAACTGTTAGTATGGTTAAAACTAGCAATATATAATTCTAGATACATTCTCCAATTGCTTTGATCTTAAATTGAATTCAGTCTGACACAAAGGCATCATCAAGTTTTAATGTTAATGAGAGGATTATTGCTATTGCAATTGTAAAGTACAGTGGTCTTGTTTTTTGAGACTTCTTAAAAACAAATCAGTAAAAAACAGAGACTGCAGAATGGCACCGGGGAGTGTTCATTTTATTAGAATTTGTTCTTTTTTAAACTTCCAATTTGTGCTCTTTCACGTAAAATAACAGTTTAGAGGTCAATTTTTGTTGTTGAGGTTTTTTTAATTTGTTTTATTTTGTAGAGTTTCTTTGTTGCTGTTTTTGTTTTCGTTTTCAGGCACAGTATCACTGGAAAACATGAGCTTTGATCAGGATATATTTTATATAATTCTCATGAGTCTTTTCAGTTTTGGAGGCTGCAAAGTGACCTGTGTAAATGTCCCTCTTAGTGAAAGAGAAGCAAGCAATAACTGAGGTATTTATGGGTTTAAATCAAGCAGAAACATGCTAAGAAACACTGGCTACAACAAAAATGAGTATTGGTGAGCAGTGCATGCTGGGACATTAATGTTTTTCATTCACTGCTCATTCATGCAAGTAAGCATGGTGACTTGGATCTATAACAGCACCATTCTGAGCTAAAAAGGCATGAAATACTATCTGCTAATGTATAAGAAAGTGAGCTCTGGTAGAACTAGTCTTGCTTGGCCTTCCGGAAGAACTGTGTTTTTACTGACTAGATAGCTGCAGATATCCTAATAGCATCCAATAGTCTAATGATAGGAACACATGTCATTTCACAGCCTCCAACACCTAAAAGGCTCATGAGAATTATATAAAATATATCCTGATCAAAGCTCATGTTTTCCAGTGATATTGTGCCTTAAAACAAACAAACAAAAACTCTACAAAATAAAACAATAAAAAAGATATTAAAATCAGCAAGGTACTCTATATATTAAGGTAGGCATTTACTACATAAATACATTAACATAAAATATAAATAAAAATAAATATATATGCTGCATAACATCAGAAAGATGTTATGGCTTTTGTGTACATACACAAAATTTTTCACGTATGTGTGGAGTTAGAGTATGTTCACAGAATTAGGCAGTTTCATTCATCCTAACCTCACTTCTGGTGGTTACTTAGGATGCCAATAAATGCTGCTCTTTGTAGGAAAGATGGGAAAGGAGATTCAACTGGGTAGAAGAAGAAACTAATAAAAAGATCTGAAGGCACTTATTTTAATGGATATTAATCTGTTTTTTTTCCAGTTAAAATTCCAATGTTTGCTCTCTGTCACAGAGATCAGAGAATGATCTGTGAATGGTCAAATCACATACTGACTATTAGCTCCACTTGTTGCTTAAAAACACCTCACAAACTTGATTCACAATCTAGTCTATCTTCTACATTTTGCTGTGAGGTCTTTTTTCCTATTTTAGCTTCTCAACTAGCTGGAAGTTTCTACACAGAAAACAGATCTCTTCAGCTGGTCAAAAAAAGAAGAAAGATTTTAGTAGAAAGGGAAACCACCTTAAAGGCAGAACAGTCCAGGAAAAAGATGATGGATAACTTTCTTAAAGATTTTTTTAAAATAAATATCTTATGGAAAGAAGGAATTGCTAGTACTGAAGACCTATGAGAGCTTAAATAAACACAGTATTCATAGGGTAAATATATATAATATAGTAGTTCTGTGAGATACATGTACCCATAAACAAGCAGTCATTCTTAACAGCAGAACATCAGAAAGGTAAAATCTCACTTGTTTCAATTAACTCTAAAGTTAGGACCCCACTTGTGGAATTTTTTGTGCTTCAAAATATTTTTGAAACCTAAAGGCTGTCTTTACACTGACGATTTCAAGACTGAACAATTATTAAAGCTTCCAGACAAAGGCAGCAGCTGACAAGTTGGCTTCAGTACCCAAATGTCTTAGACCCTAATGTGAACTAGGGTTATGGTTATTCTGGCTTATTCAGAGGGACCAATATGCTCATCCAGCTGTGAATCAAAGAACAGGTGCAAAGGATTTTTGAAGCCTAATTTTAAGCTGCTGCTCCCAACATCAAAATATCTTGCTATATGACTGGTGTACTTCTGGGATCAAGGGGTTTATGTTTACATCCATCTATGTATGAGATGAAGACTGTTTTTCACAGAGTCAAAAACAGAGTTACTTTGATTACCCAGAAATGAAGAAAAAGCAACAATCTTTGTCTCTTTCCTTTGACCTTCAGCTGCTCTATGGACTTCTTTTTTCAATACTGTCTTTAAAAAAAAAAGCAGCTCCATTTCTCTGGAGACCATGTTTATCCTTTGGCCAAGGGAAGGCATCATAAATTCTAGTGTTTCAGGCAGGAGTAAATTACAGCCATCCATTTCCTGAATAAAGCACATGGCATGGGGGGGCTCCAGGTCACTTCCCTCCACAGTATCTTCTGACAGCACAAATGTAGTAAGGGACTTGGTTTATTTTTTCCTTTCCATCATATTTCAGGTGAATAGGATTTTCTGTTCCCTCTTTCACATACAGCAGAAGCCAAATTAGCAGTAGTGATAATGCAAAATAAGAAAGAAGTAATGATGCTAAACACAGATTCACATTCTATGTAATGAACACTGAATATAATAAATGAAGCAGCTGGTTACATGGTCAACATAAATATATATACATATATTTTAACCAGATTCTGTTTTCTGTTTAAAACAGATTTCTATTTTAATCACATCCATAAAATACATACACACTGTCAATACTTAGATCTAACTTTGTTATGTAAATTATTAAAATATCTTCACAAGGAGTTTGGCTCTAGGATATCCAGGAGTTTTAAGTGCTGGTACAGAACAACCAACTTGGTGTAGAAACACCAAGTTTCTGGGGATTTGTTTTTATTTTTTGATTTTTATATTATATTCTTTTATAAAAGGAAAATTCCATGTACAATGGAATATCATGAGACTATACAATATATAACAACCTTATTAGTCGCATACAGAGGGAGGTCTTCCTCCAGGTCTTGTTTATTCTATGACACATTTTACAGTTTCTTGTAAGTCAGAAGGAATGTTTTTGGAACCAGTTCTGTTGGTACTTTGGACTATCATGTATCTGTCAGTAAAGAGCTGATTTCTTCCAACCAAAACAGTGTGCTCTCTGGAGAAACTGCTGAAATAGTTTATTGGCTCAGTATTCAGTTGCTTATAACAAAAGAAAAAAGAGGCTACAAACAGGCAGAGTAAGCAGTATAGTCAAGCCTATTTCAGGATACAACCTTGAATCAAAAAGCCTCAGTATCTCCCTCCCCTTTCTCTGTTTTACTAGCATGACAAACCGTTTATGCAAACTCAGACAAAGTCAATAACATAAACAAAGTGAAACAAGGCAGAAAAAAACTGTTAGTTAATTACCTTCAGGTAATTCAAGTAGCATTTGATTGTACATGCAAAACAAAATACTTCCCATAGCAGACAGTGAGAAATACAAACTATAAGTTAGTTGTAAGGATATCAAGATGTGACATTACCCAAGTGAGGCTTTGAAAACTGCATCTAATCACTTTCTGGGAATATTCTCTTGCTTTTTAAGACTACATGGAAAGAAAAGGTTTTCTTATGCCCCTGACTATACCACAGTGCCCTACCTCTCCTTGGCTCTACAAGACATAATCTGAAAATGGAGAAAACCCAGGCTGAAATGAAAATTCCATCGTGCTGTGAGGTCCCTAAATCTGGCTTGACACTATGAGCGGCACCAACCTCTGAACTCCACAGCCCTCAAATCAGTCATTATTACCACCTTCTTTCAGAAGATTCATGGTTAGGCATGGCTAGTCAGGTCCACCAGTGCCTGGTTATTGGGCATCAATTTACAAATGAAATCTGCTGGTGTTAAGTCAATTGATCAAACTTTGTAAATGTTTCTGAGCCTTTCTTTTAATTCTCTGAGCAAATATCTACCATTTTCTTTTTACATTCACAAGCTGTATAATCATTGGATATCAAGATGTTACAATCACAAATAAACAAGGGAGTAAGGTGAATTGGACCATGATAACAAGAGAGAATACATGGAAGGCTTACCCTTATGCTGGGCTCACCACAAAACACCAGAAGGAGGGATCTCCAGATGAGATCCTTTCCTACTGGTAGCCAGCTCTTAAATGGGTCTAGGAGAGGTGCAGCCTGGCTCCACCCCTTCCTGCAGCACAGCTGAATTGCCTTCACCTGTGCTCCCCTGGCTGACTCAGTGCTCGCCTCAGGTGATCAATCAGAGGTTCAGGCCGTGACTCAGCAGTTCCCATACACAAGCATATTTAAAATTAAAGAAATCACTGAAGTAATAATTTTTAGCAAGCAACTGCTATCATTTGTCTATGACATACAGATTTTCTGTTTATTTTGCCTATTAAAAAGTGCAACAGCCATCAGCTGCTGTGCAAGCTTCCCTTCTTGCTTATCTGTCTCTGTTATGAAACTGCATTTATAGCACCAAGCACTTGCTGAATAGTAATGCTACTTCATTCACCATGAATACAGAGAGAGTTCAAACAGGCAAAAGGCATTGCTTTCCATTATCACCTCCACAGGCTACACAACTCCTTTCATAACCTGACTGGTAAGATATAAGGCCAATGAAGTGGCTTAAGCACTTCAACTTTTTTTTTTTTTTAATTGTGGAAACACTATAGTAAACAACAGAGTTGCTTGTCTTATAAAGACTACTGTGACGTAAGCACAGAAATGGTACCATTTGTTTCATGACTGTATGCTGCTTGATCTACTCCTGGTATTTTGGACAGATGAGATTTAGTTAGAGGTTATATAACATGGTGAAATCAGTAAAAATGTGTATTACAGTTCTTAACTTTCCCAAAATACACGTCTGACTTTTTCATTTGTTCCACAAGGAACTGAAAAAGTTGTTCTGTGAAATAAAATACAACATACAAAGTTGTGGTATTGTGTAATCAGAGGCAAAAATCACTTTTCTACCATGAAGCAGTTTTCAGTAATTTCTGTTCAGCTTCTACTTTAATTTCTTTCTCCACAGATGATTGCTTCTAGGCTTCTTGCTAAGAACAGACTGCGTGATTGATGGAAAGGGCTCAATCTAATGTTGAATACCCATGCTACTACTCATTTGCAAATAACTACTCAAACCTAGTTTTTTTTCTGGTTAAATCCCTTTTAACAATCAGATTATTAACATCCCATCAAAACATTCTGAGATTTTATCTTGAGAGTCACTTGCAGTTCACTGCTCTCTGTTAATTGATAGAAAATCCATTTGTTCTTTGAAAAAAATTATATAAAATATATATAAGAAGTAAAGTATAAGCGGAAAAATAAGGAATCCTCCATGGATTCATCTGATATGGATTATGAAATAAACTTATTTTAAATGGCCAGTTCAAGGATATACAGAAGAACTGCAACTTACAGTCTACTACTGTGCTGTGGTCGTGTTTGATGATACATATTTTAATTACACCATCATTGCTTTCTCACAAGACAATCTCAGTACTACAGGAAGTACACAGTGATCAGGGTTATGCAGTTAGAGAACTACATAACTTTTTCTATTCCTGCCTTGTTTTTGGCTACGCACTTGGTTAGAAAATGTAGTGAAAAACTTCAAGAAATGAAACAAATAAACAACCTTGTCTTTCAGCTAGGCTTGCTGAATGCCAGAAGGGATATTTTCATTATATTTCATTTTCTAGGGTAGAATTACAGTTTACTAAAGGGTGACTTCCCACAGTCTTTGACATTTCTATGTTTCTTCCTTTACTTTTAGCTGTTCAAGTTATACAAAATTGCTTAACATTCCTGAAGACTTTCTAAAAATATGCCCTAATTGTCTAGAAAATGAAGTATATCTACAGATAACACGGGGCACATTTGCTATCTCTAGAGGTAGTTACATAAGCTGAAAAGAAAAGATCAAAATACATTAAACAAAGTCTTTCCAAGGATAATTTGGAAACTTCTGAAATGTTCCCATATTGATCTTGCATACTTGACTCAGTTGTTCTGTATAAGAGACTGAGCGCCCAGAGCCAGTCCTACAATGAAGAGCTCATTAGGGAGATGAACTCTAGTGAATTATGGAAAAAATAAAGATGCAGTAATTTCTGAAGTACTTAAGAAAGTCAAAATCTTCTCAGCCCCATGTCAGCTAAATACATTTTTAATGCTGCTACTGACAAATAATAATCCTTTGATTTTCTTTCCACAAGCTTGTAAAGCTGTTGGCAGCTCTGGCAAACTCCTCCAGTTTCTACTGTCAGCCCTACCAGTCTTGTAAATCTCACTGGTTTCTTACACTTTGCTATCCAGACCTCATGTTCCTTGCCTCAAATTTTGCTAGACTAAATCCCAGTAATGTTATACAATGTTTTTCCCCCTAAGTCTATTTTCCTTTCTGAACAAGCCCCTGTTGCGCTCTTAATTAGATGACATCCCTTGTAGTGAATGAGACTTAGAGGCAAAGAGGTGAAAAAAGGGTCAGTGGTAATTTACTGTATGTATCAGGGCTGAGCTTGCTTGCAACTGCTGGACTAAACTTGAAAAATTAGCTTAGTAGAAACACTGGAACATTTAGTACTCCAATTTATGGAAAACCAGAGAGGAATCTGAATTCTTATTTTAATTTTATTAAACATTTCAAGAAGTGCAAAAAAAGATCATGTCAAGAGCTGCCATATCATCACTCCTGGTAAGAAAATACATAATTCAAAAGCAGTCTGTGAAACAATGTTCTCTTCCTTATTTGGAATTACCTAGAACCATAGAATATATAGATGTAAACTAAACTGTTGCTTTAAGATAAAAAAGGGAGAGCACGAGCACCTCCACACAGAGAGTTTTTTGTTTTGGAATGCCTAAACAAAATCAGTGCAGAAAGAAAAGAGACATCAGGTCATTGTTGCTCACATTATAGCATATTTAAGCCTCTCCTTCTAGAAAAGGGAATTAACCTGTTACTGTACCTCAATAGATAAAACAACTAGCTAGCAATGTTTAAAAATACACTGCAGAAGAAGGAACCCTTGTCAAGTTTAAATTTTCTGAAACATTTGCATATGAGCTGTCTTGGACTTGCTTTGGCAAGACTGGTTCACTCATGTATGTCTTTCATACACAGTAATCTCTCCGCATAGAGAAAGCAGATGGAGGGACTAAGACTTGCTACTGACAACTAATTGCTGTGTGACTGCAACAATATTATTGCTATCAGCAGAGAGTCTATACAGTCTTGAGGATTAAAAAAATAACATCTCTGGAAGATGATAACATGAGAAACTTTAAAACCAAGTTGTTTGTCAGTGGATTCCACTTAACAAAGAGGTAACATAAAGGAGGTATTCAATCTTATTGCATTAGGCTGTGGAGAGGCAAAACCAGAACAGGTGTCGGATGCAGGTATAGAGGGAGAAGTAGGCACCACCATTGTGCAATTCATCTGATCTGAATAAGATCCTTTTTCAAACAGAATGAAGCTCCTCTAACCATAGGAAGAGCCTAACAGCTATTGAGACTAAATCAAAGCACAGCTAGTTTTGTTAATTCTGGTTGTACTGTTCATAGACTAGCCCCTGGTAGAGGTAATTTCCTCATCGATGCCACAACACTACTTCTGTGAGCCTCTGAAGTCAAGAGAGGTGTGAATGCCCCATCTCCAGCACTGCCTCTAAAATGCAGAATTGCAGTCTCCTAAGAGACAGGTGACATCCTACTAGATCTGCTGGAAATTGTTTGAATGCAGCCAGACTTAAGCTGTGCTGAAGCTGATCAGCCTGAGGAAGATAAGCCCATGCTTTGCAGAAACACTGATGGATCTCAACACCTTCAGGCTTGCGGGAGAAGGCAGATTAGCAGTGTGGGATGACACTAACCCAACTGACTCAGATAATGACAAAAGCTCTGTTCCTGTGACTTTCAGCCAGAAAACCCACATTCCAGCCACAGATTTGAAATGGTTGCTATTGTACCAGCATCTCTTTGCAGAGGTATAAGTGAGATTGCTTATAGTTTTATAGAATGAAATGATAGCCACTTGGGTGAAATTCTGATGCAGTAAAAGTCCTGAGGAGTTCTGTCACTGAACTTTTTTTTTTTCTTTTTTTTTTCCCTTGGATTTCACTTGGCAGAATACAAGTTACACTGAGAACTTCTACAATCTTACTATTCAGTCCTCATACATGCTACAATGAGGCATTAAATGAGACCTAAACAGTAGAATATTAAACATATATATTCCTTTCTATGTTTAATAAAATCACTAAAAGTCTCCAAAGCTACTTAATATGGTCTATTACTATGCATATCCTCAATTCATGACTAATGTATTTTGATTCAGTCACAGGGCGTGCTTTAAACAATTCACTGCTGCATTATGCGCTGCATTTCAGATGTTCAAAATGTTAATTGTTTTTTTCCCTTCAGTATCCCGTACTCAAGACTCTAATGAAAAATTTAGTCATGATGGTATTGTTTATGACATACATAGCTGTGATACATGATAATTTCACAATTATTTCAAGACACCATGTGGTTTCTTTTGACGTTTTGTGACAGGCTGTGTTATCAAGCACAATTGTTTGCACAGGAGACAACCATGACACGTGGTCCTTGGGACATTATGTTATCTTCTGATAATGATGTCATTAACATGTGTATACTATAATTAATGACTACGAGAGCGATTCATTTGAATAAGGCTTATGAATTCATTTCATCTAAAAAGGGAAAGAAAACCTATAATTGGGCTCACATCCTGAAAGCTACTTACTTACAACCTGCTGCAGCTACACTGGGTGACCCATTAATTGAGGCATATTAACCAAGAAGCATTTATTCCTGTTATATTATAGCAGCTTGGATTAGAATCATTATAATAATTGTTCTTGTAGAGATCAATGAGAGAAACAGGAACCTAGCAGTGCTCAAAAACCCTTTGTCAACCTATCTCCTATCAATGTTATCCAGAAAATAATTATATTTCATCAGTATACATAGATGACTTAATGAAGCCAAAGACATGTAGATAGCAGACCCACTGCATAGGGTCTTTCTGCCCTAAACCATAAGACAGAAAAATAGACTTCTTACATCCATGTCTGCATGCTGCAGAGAAGAAAATTGTCTTAAATGTGGTCTCAGGAACATGATGGTTTCTTACAAAACCTTAATTCTTTCTATCTCTTACTATTATAATGAGCATCCTCTTGATGAGGTAAAATACAATCTATTTTTTGACATATTTGTTGGCATATTTTTGCCAACATATATGACCAGTATCCTGATGTTAGTCATATTATGGTTTTAGTATACTGCATGTTGTACTTTCACTACAATTCAATTATCCTTTTCAACACTTACAGCTTACTGAAAGAGCAGATATATTTATACCCTCAATTTTGTTTTCAAGCCCAATGTTTCACTTCCCTCCCTTCAGGCTAGCAAACAGACTATTTTGCTTTATTTGAATTTCCAGAAAGCTATCTTTGGCATACAGAATATTTTCAGACAGATATATGCATTTAGGAATAGACACACAAGAAAAGCTGAGAGTGAACAAAATTGCCAACCTGCCACAGTCACAGTCCTCAGGAAAACTGCCTATGATTTGTCTAAAGAGACTGGAATGAGACCAGAATCTTGTGAAGATATTTGAAAAAAAAATATGTTTGCAGAAGCTAAAGCTGATGAAGGCTGGATCATGCTGTATTCTGCAAGCAGATGAAAATAGCAGTTAAGCACACCACATAGTTAAGGACAGCTATGAAAGGAAAATCTGACTCCATGTTTATCCTACTGTCCCTGCCTCCATTTCTGTTCAAAAGATGCTCCTTGAAATCATCCTTAAGTAAATCAATCAGTCATGTCATCCACAGGGATGGGATAGGAGAGGAGGGAAATGGGGAACTACAGCCAGAGCTACTGCTTTTGGGGGCCTCATAACCTCCAAAGGACAAGTTTTGAACTGAATTCAATGGTGCATGAAACACTCCAGAACAGGAATGGTTGGATATATTCCTGCAAACCAAATCAGCAAAACTGTTTTTCAAGAGATACCACTGCCTTAGTTGTTTCTGTCTATCTGTTTCATAGAACAGAATCAGAGAATTGTTAGAGTTGGAAGGACTCCTTAATGGCCATCTAGTCCAATTCCTTTGCAATGAATTAACAAGGAGATTCAGCTAGATCAGCTTGCTCAGAGCCCTGCCCAGCCTGACCTTAAATGTCTCCAGGGATGGGACATCCATCATATCTCTGGGCAACCTGTGCCAGCAACCCACCACCCTCACTGCAAAAGATTTTTTCCTTATAGCCAACCTACAACTCCCCTCTTTTAGTTTAAAACCATTTCCTCTTGTCCTGTCATAACAAACTCTGTTAATGCCTATCCCCTTCCTTCTTATAGAGCCCTTTAAATAATGAAAGACTAAGCTCTCCCCAGAGCCTTCCCTTCTCCATGCTGAACAGCCCCAGCTCTCTCAGCCTGATCTCATAGGAGAGGTGTTCCATCCCTTGGATCATTTTTGTGGCCCTCTGGACATGCTCCAGCAGGTCCACATCTCTTCTGTACTGAGGACTCCCCATCTGGACACAGTGCTCCAGCTGAGGTCTCACCAATGCAGAGCAAAGCATCACGTCCCTCACCCTGCTGGCTATGCTTCTTTGATGCAGCTCAAGATATGGTTGGCTTTCTGGGCTATATTTTCCTTTTCTGGTTTACATAACTGTAGAATGCCTTTCTTATTTTTCTTTTCATCCTTTGCCAAGCCTACTTTCAGCTGAGCCCTGGACTTCCTGTCCCTATCACTACACAGCCTACCAGAACTCTATACTCCTTCCAGAGTACCTATCCCTGTTTTCACTGCCTATGCATTTTTCCTTCTTGCTCTTCAGTTTGATCAGCAGGTCCCAGTTCAGCCATGCTAGTCTCTTGCCTTTCTTTCCAGACTTCTTATACCTGGGGATGGAGAGCTCTTGAGCCCTAAGGAAAGCTTCCCTAAAGATCTGCCAGCTCTGCTCTGTTCCCTTGCCCTTGAGGACAGATTCCCAGGGGATTTTGTTGACTAATTCCTTGAGGAGCTTTCCTAAAATTTAGCATCCTGATTTAACCCTTTGCCTGTCCCATATCTCTCAGGACCATAAACTCCGCCATAGCATTAACACTACAGCCCAGGCAGCTTCCATCCTGTTGTCACCAATCAGTTCACTCATGTTGGTGAGCAACAGGTCCAGTACTGCATTCCCCCTGGTGGGGTTGTCTATTGCTTGCCTTGACAAATTATCCTTGATACATTCCAAGAGTCTCCTGTGTTGCCTACATCTCACTGTGATACTTTTCCAGAAGATGTCAGGGGACTTGAAATCCTTCTGTGGGATGAGATCCTGCGATTGTGATGCCTCCTGTAGCTGGAAGAAGAAGGCTTCATCAACAGGATCTACTTGATTTGGTGGTCTGTAGTACACACCAAGCAAGAGGCTCCCTTTGTTGCCTCAGTCTCAGTCATGAGCTTTTGACTTGCTCATGGCCATTCTTCAGGGACAGTTCTTCACAGTCTATTCCTCTCTTGATGCAGAGAGCAACACATAAAACCCATTAAATGATTTGCATAAAAGGTCTGAAAGCTCCTCACTTACTGCCTTGTTGAATGAATATTAAATGGATACATGTTCTACATTCTCCCCTCTGTTCCCCTGTGTCATCATTTCAGCACTGTCTCACAGTTCTGCTTAGGTATCTAATGGGCTCCACTAAGTCTATGGGAGAAAGTACACAGATCCCATCTGACATGAGAAATTTAGATGTTTTATAACATTTCACATAGTATGATGACATTCTTTTTTTTTCTGGGCATGAAAGCATGAGAATAATTTATTCTGATGCAAAGTAAAAGGAAGAAAGCTGAAATGCATAACCGTTCCAATGTATGTCTTCTCACTTCATTTCAGCATAGACATGAAATTCACTGGGTTAGCTTACATTGTACCTTCATGAGAAAAGGGTTAACATACTTGCAAGTCAGGATAGAAAGGCTTGCCCTCAGCAAGCTACGTAATGTAACCTCTAAAAGCGTTTTGACTTGTGTGTGCTATCCAAAACTATCCCTGGATGGCTCTGGGTTAAATCTCTGTTGTCTTCAAGCTCCTATACTTCACACAAACAGCATGCTCATTCATATACAGAAGCTGGAGCATAATTTTTTTCAAGCTATTGCTTCAGGTTTCATCTGTCCATTCATGAGTCCCCTCTCTTTGGAAATAATTGTAACTAAGCTGCAAAAAGTCACTTTTACTTCAGAAAAAGTATTCATGTGAGACACACTACAGCTAAGTTATGTTACTAATAGAACATACTACAATATTTAGGAAAAGCAGAAATAGTCTTGAATATGGAAAGAGCTAATAAACTTAAGGAGAACTGCAGATTAAGGAGAACTGCAGAAGCCAGCATGCATATGTATTACTATATGCATATACAGGCACATAGATACACATCTGCAGCATCTGAAGAATTTACTGTTTATTAGCAAAGTTGCTGTAACTTCCCAGGTTCATATGGTTACTCCGCAGCAAACAGAAGAAATTCAGCCACTTTAATTATTGAATAATTACTTTGCATCTCTTCTATGCTAGGGAGATATGGATAGGTACCACAGCTCAGTACAGGCCAAGCCACTAGGTCACTGTAGCTCATTTTACGTCTTATTTGAGCCCCTCCTTTGAGAGATTTATTCTGCTATCTGTACCTCAACAGATGACACAACTAGTAAGCAGTGTTTAAAAGTAGGCTGCAGCAGAAGAAGGAGCCCTAGTCATCCTAGGGAAGCTATATAGTGGGTACTATTGAACATACTCCTCGCCAGGTATACTCTTTCATTAGTTGTTTGAATACCTCCTACATTGCTTTGGAAGGTCTCCGGATCCACCTTAAAGGCTCTAAGACCAAAAAGAGAGAGCAATAGCACCTCTACACAGCGAGTTCTTTGTTTTGGAATGCCTAAACGAAGTCAATGCAGAAAGAAAAGGGATATCATAAGCAAACAAACACCAGGACTCCTTAATTACATTAGCCTATCCACTAGCAAATTCCTTGAAATATATCTGGAAACACATACAGAAACGCTTCGTGGTGCCAGTGAAAAATCCTAAGGGCATCCTGGATCATTGTGCAGTCCTGTAATGGTTTTCCTCAGCATGTAAGTACATACCCACTTTCCTTAAAAGCAAGGAACTTCATCTAAGTATTATTTAAATCTTAAAGATGGGCATTTAGCAAACATTAATTTCATTTTCAACAGCAATATGCAACCACTTACAAAAGTCTGGTTTTCCTTATTTCAGCTTGGCAAGTCACCACTCAAAATCTAATAGCAGCAGATTTTCCTTGCTGAAAGTATGGGTTTATGGCTCTAAGTGCGTGGCAAAGAGCCAGCTTGTACCAGTGGTAAATGCAACAGTTACACTGCATTACAAAGTCAGACAAAAATAGCAGAGCATTGCTTTCTTGCGGAGCACTTATAGCAATGGGCGCTCATTGAAAAAGCCAGTTTTAAGATAAGACCACAGAAAAAGAAGCCTAAGTACATGTGTGCAATTACCAAAATCAACAAGTAGTAATTAAAAGAAAGAAAAAAAAAAAAGTAAAAATAACCATCTCATCATAGATATTCTTTCTACTGGTCTGAACACATACAACAAAATGTATTTACATAAGAGCTCTGCTGCGGTATTCCTTTTTTTGAAGGAAAATTCTTTTTGAGAATGGAGTCTCATTCCCACTTCATGGTCACTATCAGCGCATTTTCAGAAAATACATTTTATCTTTTGAAAATCTTTGTCCTTAGTGAGCAAAGAGATGAAAGTAAGAGAAGAACACAATAGTTTGTAAGGTACTTGTAGCTCAACATGACACATTAGTTAGTAGAAACCTAACTTTTTGCTAGGTCAAATACTTGGGAAAGTATTCTAGGTGATCTGGCAAAATGTCAGAATGGGAAGCTGCAACTAAGAGAACTTGTGGTGCTGACTGAAAGCCAGACTACTGTTGTCAACAGACACATTCACTTCCAAAGATAACAACAATTTCTGGAGCTTGATTATACATTCCTTGCAAGTATGACATACGATACATACACTGATGTCCTTAAAAGTTTAAGTTAAGCTTTAAACACCAACAGAAAGCAAACCTAGAAGCAATTCATAGCAACATAAGCTTAAATTGCTAAATATCAATCTGCTTTTCTAAGTATTCTTCAGCATGTCACTGATGATACGAAAAATCATTGTATATGCACCATTTTTATAAATCAGGGGTCTACTCTAAGAACGAATTAGTGGCTGTAGCAACATAATAATAACAGTGCATTTTTAGGTGAATGTGTATTAGGGAATAAATTTAACATCAAAAAATCAACAGCAACACCACAGACAAGAATAATTATTCTGTTTGACAAAGGCAATATTTCCGTCATAGCTCTTTACTTTTTTTCTGCTAAAATTGTAGATGCATAATTTTATTTTGTTGTAATGGTTTGAAATCAAATCAGTCAAAAATCAGTCATTTTAGGTATCTCTCTGAAAGCTGAGAAATGATGGGATTAACAATTTAAGGACATTCACATCAAACTGGATTAACAATGCAAGTACATTCAGGAAATCCCTACACCATCTGATTGTGTCTAGATATTTCTGTTACTTTCTGTTTTCTTTTTTTTGGGGTTGAAACTCAACATAATTATGCAAGTGCCCACATGTCCATGCACACTGCTGGACTGCCTGAAAACACGTGTATTTGCATGAGCAGTATGTCATGATAAAGCCTTACAGCCACCACAGCTAAAACAATTTCACCTTGGCAATTCTACTTGGACCTTCTGGTACCTGTACAAACTGTTTTATTTCAGCGCTCTGCTAAGGGTGTACAGAGCGCATCTTTGATAAATATCTAAATACTTTGTGGATACCATTACTTACTGTTTTGCAAAGTCAGCAGGAGTCTTGTGTATTTCACAAGACAGCAACTGTAGTGGAAAATACTACTGCAGCAATTAAAAGCTATATATTTTTTATTTTTTTTTATCGAAAAAAATAAATTATTTTATTTTTTCATCGAAGATCCATTTTTCTTTTTTCCCTGGTCATATGTTCAGCTAGATCCACAGAGTTATGTAAAATAGCTTTTCCAATGTCTACTATGAGATTGCCAGATGGAAATTAAGCATTGAATAAATTATGCTAGAGAAGGCAAAATGAATTTCATCAAGATGTATATAGTGCCTGCACAACACAATTCCCACATGATCAAATATTATAACTCAATATGGAGAAGAAAAAGAAAAGTGAACGGAAGACTCATTATTCTGCGGCCTGATGGAAACCGATAAAAAAATATAGATTTTGTTGGATTAATCATAAATAATTAGGACAACAGTAAAAGCTCATTCATTCATTAGCTCCTGGTTTGACGGACCTAATCGATTAATTCCTTAACCCTGCTGAATTCTAATAAGATTTATCTGAGAATGGAGCCACGCTCTTTCAGTTCTCCACAATTCTTTTTTTTCATCCCCAAAGACTATAAAACAACAGACTAAGATATGTTCAAGTGTCACATACCAAACAAATATCTGAAAAAATGTAGAGGCAAGCATGCATGCTGATGCAGAGGTTGAATCTTAATGGCTGGGAACAAAATTCAGAGTGAAGGAAACCTGTTTCATGCAAGGAAAATACACTGGGACTATTGAAAGAAAATCTGCATTTACAAATCCTTCATTCTGATTGTACCTGACACGCACAGCAGGAATGGGTCTAGGAAACAATGCCTTAAATTCCTTTGCATATAACACCTTCTGCTTTTAAGACAGCTCGTCTTCCTACCTTGTATTTTCTGTGCCTTTTGTATGCCTCACAGATGTAAATTTTTGTTTTTATTTGATTATCATAGAATCTGTATGTATTTGTACTGCGTGCTATGGTAGGATTTCCACAGAGAACTCTGAACAAAGCAAACATACAAGTCTATTTGAAGAGTAGGAAAAAAACTGTTTTTCAAGTGAAAAGAAATTACTATATAAAATGACATTTTCCTTTAATTTGGAGATAAAATTTCTTCTTTTAAGAAAAGTTTAGAATTTCACTAGTCGAAGAAGATGTATGAGATTGCCTATAGAGGAATCGTAAAGGGAAATGTATCAATTGATTTGATGTCTCTGTCACTTGATATTCACATGCAGTTTACAGCTTACATGTTATGAATCTTTTGTAATTTTTTGTTGTTGTAATTCAACTGTTCTTCCTTTCCTAGTTTTATGCAAAAGTAAATTTTTACCTCAAATTAAAACTATGGAGAAACATTCAACCATGGAAGATAGATTCTTTAGTACACATACTAATAAAGGAGCAAACCACCATTCTTTTTCGGGGAATAGAATGAAAATGTTTCAGTAGCCATAAGTCCCAAACAAATTATAAGAGTTATGATGTGACTCACACAGCAGCATGCAGTAATCAAAAACATCGAATAATCTTTTGAAACATAGATTTTATGCTGAGAAAGATTGTGGTTATCTCATTCAAAGTACAGAAGAACAAACGATATATGAGAAGAAATATGATTTAAGACATTGTCCATGCTCTTTGATGTTCAAATCCTCAACTCACATAGGATTAATAATGCGAAGCTCTGAAATGGATAGATGAATAAGTGAATGTGGAATGGTGGTGACCATGACATGTAGGAAGCCCCAGTGGGAATGAACTCTGCAAATGTGTAGGAGAGGGATGAGACAACTCATTCACAGGTAGTAAGGTAGGGCAAGGTCTGGAAGGATAGGTACACAGGTGGTGTCTAAAACTATCAAGCAATCCAAATGGTCTGAGAAAAAAGAACAGTCTCCTTTAAATAAAAACAACATAAACCACCACCACCACAATAAAAAACCCAGCAAAATCTGGCATGCAACTTGCTGCTACGCTCTTGCTATGCCTTGATGAACTCTGAACATTGTCTAGGTGTGGGTTAGCTAGTTGGGATGCACAGCCCTTAACAAGTAGCTGTTCCTTTGGCAAAGTGTGGTAAACAACAGCCAGGTTGGAATAGGTCAAGGGAAAAAGAGGAAAAGAGTCACAGCATCCTTTACAGGTTGCCTGTTTAAAGGCTGTAAGGACATGATACTTAAATATATTGAGTCAGACACCATTCCATTTTCATTCTTTTCTCGTAATGGGTAGAACTTTGGCTTCCTTTCCATCAGATGAATTTTGAAGAAGAACACAACCAAAATCATTCTGCAGGTAGTATTTGTGAAAAGAAAGCCACTCTGCTACAAGAGAAGAAAATGTTTAGATGAGAATAGACAGAAGAAAGGAAAGGGAAGAGAAAATGACATGAGACATGAGAATACTCTTTTTGAGCCTGAGTTTTTGTCCTGCTGGAACCTGGCTACAACCATAAAGGAAATGTATCTTAAGATTAGCATGACTATACACAGAGAAAGAAATGACAGGATAGAAGTAGAGACGGGTAAGTAAAGGGGAAGGGAAAGGGATAAGAAACAGTTTATAAAAGCCAGCTCTTGAAGTGGAAATAGTCATGTGTACAGTACATACCCACAAAATTAATTTACATCCCACTATTGCCTTACAGTGCTCTCCTGATTTAGATTTATCTAACCTTTGTTAGTGAAATAGGCCAAACTCCTAATGACATTGCAAATATAAAAATAACTGACAATATATCCTGCATGCACTTCCTTCACTAGAAGTCAACATTAAACCCAGCACACACATAAAGCTCCCCCATCCCCAAGCTGAAATTTCTGTTTTCACAGAAGCATCAATATTTTAAAGCATTTCTCAGGAAAATCACTTGGTTCAATAAGACAGAAGCATGGAAATCCAGGGAGCTATATTCACCTTAAGCATTAAATGGTAAATATTCAAGAAAAAAGAGGCTGTGCACAGATGTATGTGCTGCATTGAAATCCGCTTGACTCCATATAGACCAGTAAACATCACTACTGATTTAAGGGCATGGTTACTGTTTAGTCATTCTTCCTCTATCACACAGACTGAAGGCAAAAAAGAAATAACCTGTCAGAACATTGTCTTAACACTATTTGCATTAAGACATGCATTTGCACAGATTGCTATTTCAGGGTTATTTTTTTAAGAGAATGAAAAACAAAAATAGAAAAATGAAATATGAAATTTTTAATAGAAATAATTTTTTTGAAAATAACTCCCACACAGACTTCATTCTGAATGCTGAAATTTGGGCAATATAAAACTGAAGGACAACTATCCTGAAAAAAAAAACACCCCCCTCCCCAAAAAAAAAAAAAAAAAAAAAAACCACAATGAAAAAGACACTCTTGATACAAATGCAAAAGATATAATAGGACCTATGTGTGCTTTCCAGCTAACTGGATATCTGGGCAGAAATTCATGTGTCACCTACCTGCTAGAAACACTGCTGCGCAGCCTGTCTCCTAGAAATTAAAAAAGGCCTGCTTGTTTGTTTGGTTTTTTTCTCCTTGAATCCAATTAGACACAATTTTACGATTTATTTATTTATTTTTAAAGAGAGAAGTCCTTGCCTCTGTCCTGTTCTAAAATAACAGCATTGCAAAGATTAGCATACAAAAGCACTTGAGTATTTGTACTGCAGCGCATCTGACAATTATCTTACAAGAGAAAGCATTCATTTTGGCCAATTGCCACAGGCTTGGCATTAGGGAAAGAAGTAGAAAGCATTTGAATTTACAGAAGAAAAGGGATATTCCAGCTTTCTACCAGCTACCTTGAACATACTTCACGTTTAATTTCACCCTGTTGCCACAGGCACTGTGCTGTTATGACAGCTGATCTGCCATTGAATAGCTGTAAAGGAAAATCAACAAAGGATCGCTTCAGCGATTTTCAGTGCAATTTATTGGAGCTTGTATCTTGCGGCTGCTGCCGCCTGTCGGGGTAATGACACATGATGGGTGATTAAAGTGCAAGTCCTTAAATCAAAGCTGTGCCAATGGTCTGAAGAGGCAGAAAACAGCATTCAGACCTCGTGCATTTCTGCTAGTGGGAGGACCTCATTAGGAAAAGAATGGGCTGTTTTAATAGCAAGAGAAAGTATTTGTGTCTAGAGAGAATTTTCATGTTTCAATGATTTACCGAAGCTTTCTTACAGCTTCCTTTTAGACCGTGCATTTAATGAAAATAAATAAGTAATTAAAACAGAGAAAGTATTATAATCCATCACCACTGACTTGAAAATTAGAACTGAGCTGTAGTGTAGTTTGTTCACATCACTGCTATCTGAGATAAGGGGAAAGGCAAAGATAAGTAACGGTAGCTTGCTGGCCAGATCACGAGAAAGGACTCTTGGGGCTACAAAGGCACCTCCAGTTCACTAAATTTGTTTTTGGTTTTCAATTCCTTTATCCCTGATGAGATATGCAAATAATCCAGCTAGAGATTTTTACCATTTCAGGCCAAATTTGTACATTGGGCAAAAATACATTCTACCTGAGATAGCTGCAAAATAGTTTTGAAGAGGCAAATGAATAGCAAAGCCTTGTGCTCAAAGATGACAGTGCTAGGAGAAAAAAAGTAATATACGCTATCAGACTAGAGGACTTTGTTTTGCTTTGCCACAAAAAAAAAGCCATCAGACAGTGAAAAATGGAGTAGAGATTGTAAAATATCAGAATAGCTAGATTTAGGTGAATTTGACATAGTATAATTGCTGTTCCTCTTAAGATATTTTTAAAAGTGTTGGGGATGATGATTTTTACCACTGTTTACAGCATAATTTTACTTTGGAAATGCACACCAGGCAATGCCACCCTTAGTAGACTCTCGTGAAGCATATGAATTTTTTATGAGAAATTCAACATAGACAAAAGACTATAATCTCTATGTAAATGCTATTATTTTCTTCCATAAAGAAAAACAGTGGTTGGACAGGTCTCAATATCACTACATTCTAGAAAAAAAATTATATTCCTGAAGAGTAAGATGAGTATCTAGAAGAACCCTAGTGAGCAAAGCACAGTGAATTCTCCAGTCACAGCATGCTGACTGTACTGCAGATATTGCTGCAAAGCAATCTCATTTGACTGGTCACATGGGAAGTGCACATTTATCCTGCTCTGATCAAGTTCATGGAGGCAGCCAGGTGAAAATTTCTATACATTTTAATAGCCAAATGCTGCAGCATGTCAGCAGTACAGTGAAAAAGCTTCACTAGACTCAGAATCTCCTTTCACAAACATATCTTAGGTTTGTTTGTGTTTATAACTACTATTATTTTTTATTTCTTTTGAAGCTGAAGTTAGTTATGCAATCACAGTTTCTTTCTTTCATGAGTTTTGTGAAGGTGGAGGGAAAGTTCCTTCCTTGAGACCTGAAATGGTCTCCATAGAGAAGAGGCATCAAGGAAGGTAGAGGCAGTAGAGCCTCTGTGGTGAACTGCCGCATTCAAGACACAGGACATCATCAGGTAGCCTTTCCCAAACAACATTTTTCGGTCAAGTATAAAGTATTTTATTAAAAAGTGTTTGATTCTGTTTTTTTTTTTGCTGTTTTTTTTGGTTTTTTTTTAATGTTTAAATGGTGGTACTTAGCATCAAAGTATTAGCAGGGATTAATGTATTCCTGCAGGGGGAAGTGTGGGTCTAACTGAAGTGTACAGCTTTAGGTTGATGTATTAAACACATAATACAAATAGTTAAGAAGCATACTTGAGAGGAAAGTGAATGAAACAATTCCTACTTATTTGCAGATGAGATTTGTTGGAGATGTTTTAGTGATCAAATGAAAACTTCAGTCTCCATAATAACATTGAAATAAACGATGGATTTAGGAAGAGGCAGGATTAAGATGAACACCTCCAACAGGATTATTTGCATAGAAACATATGTTAGAAATATACATACCATACTAACAGCTTGTTTTCCAGTAGGGTGTATTTTTTTCCCCACAATGCTTTTCTATCAGATTATATATAGCTTCTAAAGTGGAATTAAGAAATTTATTGAGATGAAGGCAGGCAGTCCATTTTAAGCAGACATCTCTTTCCTTGTGACTCCTAAGCAACCTTTAAATAATTTTAGCTCTCCCCTTCATGTTAACGGTTCATTATCTTGTTTAGTAATTCTTTAGAAGTCTTGTCCCAGGCTCCAGGAATAGTTTCTCAAGACAGCATGAGTTTACTTATTCCAGATCTCTCTCATAATTTTCTAATACTGTATGTCTTAGTGAATAACTATTCAGAACTGCTTATCTTTGATTCAGAAGAAAATAAAAAGTGTCTGATTATGATTTTTATGCTTATTCCATAAAAAGAAGGGGGGAAGATAATAACTGCTAAGTGAAGATTCTCTGTTCTCACAGTTGCCATTCCAGCCCTGTGGTTCCTGATCGTGCAGTGACTCTGGCAGCTCTTTCTTTTTACATCTCTTTTACTATTTCTTAAGGCTTTTTTTTTTTTTTTTTTTCCCTCTCGTCTCTTTTCTTTGCACTCCCTCCTCATACGAACTCCCCTCAGACAATAAGTTGGACCTACTTCTCAAGGTGAAGGTGTCACACAGCAAACACTGAGGTACTAAATAAATGTGTATCTGGAACTGTTAACATTTCATTCATAGCTTCAGGAGCCTTGCTAAGCAAGCTAAGTTGATTTAAATAAGCTTAATCTGTTTTTATACCAAATAGAAATTTGTCAATTTTAGAGGTATCAAGTCATGGAAGTATATTTATGTCACTGTTGATTCTGACCACCCCTGAACTGCCAAAACAAAAATTCATCTACCCTCTTTTGACATTAAATGTCAATATTTTTCTGTTTACATATAGGTGACACAGAAAGTGCTGGAAGAGTAAAGCACCTAGTCTCATTAAGAGAAGATGTGTCATAGGAATTGCAGAAGGTACTAGTTTATCCAGAGTGGGTGAGAGCTTTCATTAAATGTGGAGGGAAAGAGTAAAATAGGGTTTTGATTTTAAGTTCACAGGGATGCTATCCATGGTTAGCATATGTATACACAAGGTATCAGTTGTACAAGGAGCAGTTCAAAAGAAAAGTAGTTGTAAGAGGATTGCTGTCAGGTCTTTCTGAGAGGCAGCTCAGTTCCACAACTAGTGCTAAGTCCATTACTTTTTTCTCAGGTGGCTGGAGCTGCTTCACATGGACAACCCACATACAGACTGAAGGAGGGCTGAAAGACATTTTATCAGAAGGAAGCCACAGCAAGATATACTATTGTTAATCTTTGTTTACATTTTGGAAAGTTGCTTCTTACCAACTTTTTAATCCAGAAACAACTACCTGGGACAGGTCTGACCACCTTCTGCCTCTGAGTGAAGGTAATATTTAGGGTGACCTTATGGAGCAAGGTAGCACATAATGCAGGATCAATTAGTTAAGAACACTATGAATTTCATGTAGGAAGCTCTAACCTTTCTGGGTCCAGATACCAGCTTTTGTGGAAGGGAGAAAGGAAGACAGAATAATCAGGGGGGAAAAAAAAAAAAAAAAAAAAAAAAAAAAAGATACAAACATACAAAAATAAAAGCAGGCATAGCTTTCCCTCCCTCCTGCTTTGGAGTTTCTTTATATGATTTGGTGCAAGGATTTTGCGCCATAATCACGTCACCAGGAATGGGGATCCAAGTATACCTGAAGTCCATCATGGCATATTTCCACTGAAGTCGCTTCCTAACACAGCTTGCTCTTAATGTGTGTTTAATTACAGTTAGAGCTGTGCTTCTTCTATGCCAGCACCAACACACTAACAGCATCTGCTCTAATAGCCATGCTGGGAACAGTACGTGTGTTAGTAGATGTGTGAGGGTGTACAGACACGTGATTGCCTGCTATCTCAGAGCCAGAGGGCTTTTCATTAGATTCAAACAGCAACTGACTCTCCAGGGAAGCTCCTGCTCTTATTTGATAAGAGATGCTCTTTTATCACACATGAAACTGCATGCAGTGATCAGACAGGCAGTGTGCATAGCTGCCAACCAGAGGAAAGCTGTTTTTCTATAGCATATTACAGCAGTGCATCACTACCACAGCTGAAGATTGGCCCAGAAATGCCCAGTTAGGGAAGCCACAGAAGCTGGAACTTCGATGGACCCACCGAAGAAATATGCAATTAAAGTACTTGCTTGAGAGATTTGGAATATCATGGAATATCGTGGGTTTTTTTCTCGAGAAAACACAGCCAGTTTGACAAATGAGAGTGGAGGTACTGGGGTCTGCAAATATAGTAGGGTTGATACTCTTCCTTTCTTCAGCTATCATTCTCTGACACTATTACAAATGAACACCTCTAAACATTTGTGGTCTTACAGATAGCTCTCCAATGGAGAAAAAGTTGGCTTTTCTTTACTTTCAGAAATATATCTTTATTATTACTTCTAAGGGCAATAATTTTGTCAAGCCAGTTATCATCTCAGAACTGCAAGGAAATCAGTCAATCTTCAAGTATCCTGTAAGCATGAATGTGAATGGCGTGGGGGTTTTCTTCAACACTTTTCAAAAAGGTCACCTAAGAACCTGGTGCACTGGAGTGCCAATGGGTTCTTTTTCTCTTCAGTAAGAAATTATATTTTCTTTTCTTTTCTCATAATCTTTCCTCTATATTCTAAGCCATGATCACACTTGGAGTTACAGCTAACATGAACCTAAAAACTAGATTCTTTTGTCTTTTATGCTTGAGTGCTTTTATGATTGAGTCAAAATGAGTACTGTTAAATTATATATAATATCTTGTACTGTGGTATCTACTGCAACTGTACCAACTGTACCAATTGTATTTATGTGTTGTATCTTGAGAATTGATTTTTTTAAAATCTCTTTTATTATTATTATTATTATTATTTACAAGGTTCTTAAGAGTTGCTGTCGGCATTTCTTCTGTTTCTCAGATTTTTTTTTTTTTTTGTCCTTTGATCAATTTTTTTTTAACTTCTCCTTCACTATTCAACTGTATCTAATAAACAGGATATAAATTTTTGAAATGAGATGTGGACCCAGGCGTGCCCAACCAACCCATGGCCTCCAGACCACCTGCACTCAGCTCAGCTGGCAGTGCGGTCCACACCCCCCGCTGCTGCATCATCATGGCAGCAGCTTTGCCCCATCAGGCAGCCCAGCTTATCCCTGGGACATGGAGAGGGCACAGTGCAGTACTGATAAATAACACGGCACTGTGGTTAATTTGCAAGGAAATCAAATATTACAATTTGAAAAGACACTGTATTCAGAAACACACTGCCAGATTTGATTCATATCAATGACTTCATAAAGACAAAATAGCTGAACTGAAAGGAGTCTGTAACCTCAACAAAATATTTTTTTAAAAAAGTTAAAACTCAAATGGACTCTTATAAAAGCTAGTTACGTGGCAGAAATACTGAGTGCAAAAAAATCAAAATGGTGATGGTGAGTTTGTTAGGCAGTGCATTGAAAGCACAACAGATATAATGTGTCCTAATAAGAAAACAGAATTTTCTAAAATCAGTTTGTCTCACTATTCTATAGGCACGTGAACTGAAGAAAAAGGAAAATCTATCAACAACATTTTGGAGAGTAAAGTTGCTAATCTCAAATATTATGCTTTGGCAATAGATGAAAAAACTGATGCTACAGATATGGCACAACTTGCCATTTTTGTTATAGGTACTAATAAAGAATACAATATCACTGAAGAAATGGTTTCTTTGGTGCTACTGAAAGACACAACTAAATCTCTTGATATGTATGAAGCACTAAAACAATACATTTAAGCGATTTTCTTTAACTTTTGTCAATTTATCTGATGTAGCTACTGATGGTGCCCCGGTAATGGTTGGTAAAAAAAAAAAAAGGTATGGGTGCTGATTATGAGGTGGTTTACTTTTCTGAAGGAAGATGGCAAAGCTGGGGTAAAATGCTAAAAAGGCTTTGCGAAGTAAAATCAAGTCCTTTATGGAATCAAAAAGAAAATTTGTGCCAGAACATGAAGATTAAAAATGGCTCACAGATTTAGTATTTTTGGTGGATTTGTCTGCTCATTTGAATGAGTTAAACATGTGCCGTCAAGATGAAAGTCACTTCATCTGCGCTATATTTCAGACATAACAGCATTTGAAATGAAACTAAAATTATGGTAAGCTCAAGTCATGGCAAATAACGTCATGCATTTTGATTGATAATAGAAAAAATCAGTCCTGCGAACAGTGAAAAAGATGCAGCCATTTTTTCCATTTTGATAAAAAAAAGTATATATATATATATTTTTTTTTAAATTTAAACATCCCACTAGTTTTATGTTTTTGTTGCTCTGTTTTTATGTTCTAATAAAAATATATATTAAAAAATAAGTTTTGTTACTTATTTACAATAGGTTTAATACACATTTTATATCTGGCCCATTGCAATTCCTGTTTGCTCAATGCAGCCCAGGCAAGCTGAAAGGTTAAAAACCATGTGTTAACCCTTCATGCCTTTAAATCTCCTTTTGTTCTTTTAGTATGTAATATGTCTTCTTAACCATACTGATCTTCCACGTGCTAGCACATGCAGATGAATAACAGTGAGAAATTAGAAACAACAAAAACAACTTCCCTCATCGAACCTAAGGATGCAATATGCAAGCCCTTGTCACTTAATGGTAATATCTGGATCACAGAGAAGTGTTTTAGTTCTTACTTTTAACAGTGAGGTACATGGACTTGCTGACGTCTGCTCCCACATCATTGCTGACCTTGCAGAGGTAGTATCCACTGTCTTCTTCTAGCACATGTTTAATCAGCAAGGAACCATTTGTGAGAAGCTGGATACGACCGTTCAGTGCAATTGGCTGGAACTGAGGAACCCCGGCACCTACAGCAGGACCAATGCAAAAATAGATTAGCTAGGAAAGAAATGGTTTCATGTTTCTTTTTTTCTTCATGAAATAAGGAAGAAACTACTGCCTCCTGTTCTTAGAGACACAATTCAATTACAATACAAACAGTTCTGGTATCGCTGGAAGAAACTGATTGTTTCTTTGCCAAAACTGAATTCATTAAATAGAACGAAGAAAAGCTTTTGGAATACAAGGGTAACAATATTTGTTCATGTTAAATGGAATAAAAAGAGCAGAAAGCAGGAGCGAAAGAACCAGGAAGGGGGAGAGAGAAAATGAAAGAGATTTTCAGACAGCTCATGGGTAAAAAAGCACATTTGTTGTACATTTAGAGGCTAATAAATTATTGACAATTACAGCTGAACAGTCATACAAATATGCATCCCTTATGCATACACCAGATTAATTTCTTATGACTAAAAGGCATGTTTGTTGTAGTAAACATGGAATACTCAAGGGACCTTTAGGACCTTGTTTGCTGAACTCTGGGTAACATGGGAAAACACATCAAAGACTGTGTTGCTTGTTTCCTCCTATAGCTGACTGATGACACATCACATGTCTATTCTGCCATGTCTGGAGCCAATATTCATTCAGATTTATTAAGAAAAAAGATTGATAGAGAAAGGAAGGAAGGAAGGAAGGAAGGAAGGAAGGAAGGAAGGAAGGAAGGAAGGAAGGAAGGAAGGAAGGAAGGAAGGAAGGAAGGAAGGAAGGAAGGAAGGAAGGAAGGAAGGAAGGAAGGAAGGAAGGAAGGAAGGAAGGAAGGAAGGAAGGAAGGAAGGAAGGAAGGAAGGAAGGAAGGAAGGAAGGAAGGAAGGAAGGAAGGAAGGAAGGAAGGAAAGAAGGAAGGAGAGCTCAGAACATTAATCAGGCATGGAGTGCCATGTTTGGTAATACCACAATAATGGAACATCCATAAAAACACAGGAAGCTAAAGATGTTCATATTAACTTAGATTTCATGGAAAACAAACAAACAAAAAACCAAAAAAAAACCCCAAAACCTACCTTAATACAACTTTAAGATTAAAGAAACCTTTTATAAGCTATGAAATAAGTATACATGCAGATAGGCACCGAAATTCTTATCTTTAAGATAAATAATTAAGATAAATAATAAATAATTAATAATAAGAAGTGGCAGCTGGTTGGAGAAAGATATGTGGACATCCACATGGATACATGTGGACGTGGCCCACGTATGTTTTCTCTTGTGTTTTCAGATGATTACTTTTCAAGTTGATGAACTATCATGTCTTTGTCTTTTCCTAGAGAATGTTTTCTCTCACTTCTTCATGGTTCTCCTTAAACAAGGTAAGATAGAGAAATAAAAAGAACATCTATTTCATCTTTCAATATTGCAGATGAATGCTCTACTCCTTTCCACCATGAAAAACAAGCTGAGAATTACATGTTAGCAGAGTTACTGATCAGAGTGTCTGATTCTTTAGTTACAGTTGGAGTATTAACCATAGTATAAATAGCAAAGATTGAAATCCTAGTCTTGGCTGGCTGTGTTGGAGCTACTTTACCATGGAAACAAGACAGTGGTGATTTAGGGAACAGAGAACAAGACACCACTATACTGTCAGTACTGGCATATGTTCAGAGGTCCATCACAAGTTCAGGTTTAACCAGCATCAGGAACTCATTCAGTATGTATTAAGATACAGTTCTTGTAACAAGAGCTTTGCAGCCTACATTAGCAGCAGAAGGGCGGATTTTCCAGGGAAATCACAAGCTAGTCTTCTTCAATGTAATTCTGCTATGCAACTTTCTGTACATGAAGTTGGTATCTGTCAGCATTAGTTACTATATGCAGTGGGCTGAGTCAGTCCAGCAGGCAATAGAATGAATAAACACTATGGGGATTGTTTTGATACAAAATAGCAAGCTATCACAGACCCACAAATACAATGTTTAGAATATTAAAAAAGAGCACATGTATACTAAAACTTCTTCTAGTCCTAAAAAAGTTTGCTCTGGGGACTTCTACAGTTACACTGAAGCTTTCTGAGACTGATACTATGAACGTAGATGTGTTAAAGGGACAATATTTTCAGAAAAAAAAACAGTTGTCACTGTTGATTTTTCAACTATTTCAGTCACATACTTATCCTCTTCCTTCCCTTTTTAATCTTTTTTTTTTTTTCTTTTTCTTTAATTATCCATTTTTCCTATCATTAGCTGGAAGGAACATCTGTGCTTCACTAATTCTACCTGTCTGCAATGCCCAAGCAGATAGATACAAATACTCCTTTTATCTCTTCACACAAAAAGTTGAGGTAAAAATTTGGTGCTCGTAGAAAGGAAAGAGCTGCTAGTCCTAGTGATATCTACATCTGGACAACATTTTGCATAACAATTTGCAAAGACTTACAACTCTTCCCACACAGCATTTCTGCTATTACAGCCAAAATATATCCTGAGTAATGACAGTGGCTTATCACATGCAACTGCATGCATCTGCAAGAGGACTTATATGGTTATGAATCAAAGAATTGCAGAATGGCTGAGGTTGGAAGGGTCTCTTCAGGCTGTGTGGCCCAAACCCAGCTCCAGTAGGACACCCAGAGCAGGGTACCCAGGACCACATCCAGGTGGCTTTTGAAGGTCTCCAAGGAGGAGACTCCAAAGGCCCACTGGGCAGCTCTGTCACCTTTGCAGTAAAAACTGTTTTTTAATGTTCAGAAAGTCTCCCATTTATCATTCTGTGCTCTTTAAGTCTTAACATATTCTTGATAATTATGGAGTGTCTGCACTGATCTCTGTTACGCTCCAGAAACTTTGGATCAGTTACCTGTCTTTCCCAGCATATAAAAAGAATGAGCTCTCTTTCTCCATGCACAAAAGGCCAATGACACAAACTTTCCTACAGGCATACACATGTCCTTTGTTCTCTATTGTGGAACATACAAATAAGCTATGATCTGCATGTTCTGCTCTATTGTGGAGCATACAAATAAGCTACTATTTGATTGATTATTTCAGAATTTTGTACAAACATAGCTGATAAGCTAATTATATGAAGGGTCATTTTAAGGCAAGATGTGCCAGACAGCCTAGGAAACTGTACAGACCAAGTATTGAAAGTGAAATCATATATTGGGAAAAATAAAGCCTTCAGTAAAAACACTGACCTTTTCACCTAGAGTTACTTTAACCAAAAACTGAAACTGCAATTTGATAGCTATGCCTACATCAAGTATTAACTAAAACTTTCAATGACTTGACTACTTCAGAGCTGTTAATCAAAAACATTAAAAACAGTCTCTTGATGATAGAATATCACTAAAATCAAATCACTGTCCCTTTCTCCTTTATTAAAATGGGCAGCTTATCTCTTCACAGTTAATTATAACTCAGCTAGCTTGACTTGGCCTTCTATTTCAACGCACAAACAACACAAAACCGAATTACTTCTTTGTGACCTATATCCATAATTAAAACATGATGATTAATGGGATTTTGAACTGTATCCTTCTTGCCACAAAACTGAATTTATGAATTATAAGCAAAACTAGATTTTAACATGAACATTCATCTCCCCCTGTGCTTTCTCTTTAAATTTAATTTAGATTTAAATCCGAAGGAAACCAAACATTGCATGGAGCATAAGGATTTCCTTATAGCACCTAGTTTAGTGATTGTCTGTGTTTCATTTGATGCACGTTTAAAGTTCATTAAAGATTTAACTCACATACAAGGGATACAGAATTTGGTGAGTTTGTTTTCTCATTAAAACCAACCAGAAGACAACAGGCAAGAGGATGAAACCTAACAGGCAGCAAATTTTAATTAAAAAGTAGTCAATTTCCTGTGGTTACTTAGGGTCAAGTGGGGGCAGTTTTAACGTTCTGTTACATGAGAAGAAAATGTTAAAGCATTATGTAAAGTGCATACCAAATTACTGCTTATGCTAATGCTACCTGACCTTTCTTCTTTGCAAAGAAGCTATGATTGGCCATGTTATCACAAATTTTGAAGGGGAAAAAAATAGTCAGCCAAATGCTGTCTGTGAACCTTGTTCTGAGGTTGTTTCAATTAAAGGCACATCTCTTCCCTCTCAGTTGTCCACTACACTGCTCTCCTGCTGAGACCATAGCTAACACATAAGCTCATCCACAAACTCAGAAATTCTCTACGGCAATCTAAAAGGCCATAGAGGTCAGCCTTGCATCTGTGACAGTGGCCAGCACAGTGTGCTTTGGAATATGATGGAACTGTAAAAACAAATACTTCCCTTATTGTACTCCACTTGCTTTCATCTACATGAAGTTTAAACCAGTAGCTTAGCAGCAAGTAAACTAAAATAGAATTAATTTGCTCCCATTGATCATAGAGAGAAACATACCTTTTGAGTACTTCCAGACGATGGTAGGAACAGGATAACCCTCTGCAGAGCAGTTGAGAATTACAGCTTTTCCATATATCCCATCCTGGTCACTTGGCTGAACCACAAACCTAGGGGGCACTGCAGGAAGAAGCAAAAGAAGTGGTGAGAATTTGCACAAAACTTAAAAGCAGCTTTTGGATGATCCAGTGACACAGTAAGTTGGCTTTATGAAATTATTTACTTACTGTCAAAAAAATTATGCATTTCTTGCCAAAGGTAACAAAAGCACTAGTTTTGATAGGGTGTAAAAATAAGTGAATAAAAATCTCATTGTAGGAGAGGTTACAAAGTGGAGTAACAGACAAACCAAAATGTCGTAAGCAGAAAAGAAATACTTTCTTACAAATGGGGAGGTCTGACAGATGTCAAAGAACAACTGAAGTTTATTGTGGTTGGTTTTTATTTTTGTTTGTTTGTTTGTTTTTCCTAACAACAGTGAACTGGCAGGTTTCAGAAAAAGAACTAAAATATTATATAGTGTAAATAACCTTGAAGATGTAAATTGCTTTTAATAACAATCAGATCATTTCATATTAAAATGAGGATTTTTGAATTCTTTTCAAACAAAGAGACATAGAAAGGTTCAACACATTACATTTAGATTAAGTTGAAATGAAGAAGTACATGCACTGAAGTAAACAGTAAATGATTTGTGTTCTTATTCCACAAGTTCTTTTTTTTTGTTGTTGTTTCTTAGAATGGTACAGAGAAAATGTAGCGAGGTCAATGAGCTTGATAAAGTTTTTTTCATCTCAAATTGAGTACAGTAGCATGCTGAGATCTATCATCATAAGGAAAAATCCTAGTAGTTCATTGCTTCAACTAACAGTTAGGGCATGTGCACATGGGGACACATGCATGGTTATGACTTCATAGCTTCCCAAGGTCCAGCCACGGCTGAGTTTGTCTGGAAACTGCAGAAAGCAGAATAGAAAGCCCTGACATCCTTTCTTGCTTTGGCCCATCCCACCTTTCTAAATTTCCATTACCCAAAAACGGCAGATGTTAATAAAGGAAGTATGGGAGGGGGATGTGACATGAAGAGATTTAAGACTGCAAAGAAAAGGATCATCAATACAGTGAACATTTGTTCAGGGTCCAGAAACAGTTTGGAATGGCCATAAGTACAATACTGCTTATACACTGCTTACACAAGAAAAAAATTATATGGCTGAAGCACAGCAAAACCACCAATGCTATAATAAATGACTTTTTAATTATTATTATAAACACTCTTATATACAAAGAGCATCTCTTGTTAAACTAGAGTCATAAGTTTTAATTAAAGAGAAACTTAAGCTGTCAGTGTTGGGTACGGATAGGAGTGCCAAAACTTGGAGGCATCTAAAGATATTCCCCAAGTGCAGAGAATTCTCCTCACAACGGCCTGAGCCTTCCTCCTATGCCTCCATAATGCAGTGCTCCTCTCCAAATTTCCTCTTTCCACCCTCATAGCTGCAAGTGATTTTTAAAAGATGAGAACAGTTCTTTAGAGAGAAAATAATCCTTTAATCTGTCCTATTTGCTTACTGAATCCCTAAGATACAGTGAAAAGCTGCCTACTGCCTAACAAAAAGAAGGTTCACTTTCTTGGAACGTGTTAGCAGGTAACAGAAGGAACCAAAAACAACAGTTGGCTAGAGCCACCTTTGTACTAGGAGAGATCTTATTTCTCCTCTTTCCATAATGGAAACTGTTATTATATTTATTGCTGTCAAATATTTCAGCTTTCCAAACAGTTCTCACTGTTCTATATTCAGTTTATCATCTAACACAAAGGAGTTCTAAGTACTTATTTTCCAAAGCAGACAAAATGAATAATTAGTTGTACAAATATATTTGATTTAATACTAAGTATGAAGGCATCAGCTTGTTTCACCTGAAGAACTGTAAATAAATTATTACTCCTAGCTTATAAAAAATCGATTACAAGCTGCTTATCAAAAAATACCATAAGCAAAACAAACAAATAAGCAAAAAAACAAACAAAAAAACCCACTCATTAAAAAACAAACAACCCACCAAAAAAACCCCAAAAAACAAATAACACCAACCCAAATTCCACACCACTTTGATTAAAAGATATTGTGTAGGTAAAGATAGTGGAGTTTAAAGTGTATGGACAAACTATATTCACAGAAGTCCAACTGGTGATAAACCTGCATATACATAACAAATGTATATAGTCCAGCATGCTGACCCCGGCGAAGCTGACCCTGACATGTTATTTGGGGAGGAGATGCAAGGGAGATTGCATGGCTCATTCCCTTTGCATTTCCTCAGCGACCAAAAATGCCCTTGTATGTCTATTATGCATTTAAAGATCTGTTTCATGTTGGTTTGCCTAATCACCTTTTAAACTTGCCAAATATTATTTTCACAACTTCCTTAGCTAGAAAGTTAGAAAAATTCATTATGCACTGTAAAAAGGAGTATTCCTTCCTTTGTGGTTTAACCAGACCTCCACTTAGTTTTACTGTGTTTCTCCTGCATTCAGTAATGGAAGACCTGATGAAGAATCATTCCATATCCCTCTTATCAACCACCTTCTTGATTTTACAAACCTAATTACCTCTCATTACATCACCTAGGAGAGAATATAAGTGTGTGGCATTCCAATAGACAGAAGGTAATTGAGGTGGAATTGTAGTGAATAATGGGTCAATTCAAGGGCCTAAGGATATTCAGAAATTAAAATTAAAGGCAATATATTCAGGTTCTTCTCTTGAGATTATTCAAAGGAAAGAGGACTATCACTCATGTATTGTTAATGTAACTAAAAGCATTTGACTTCACAAGATTATTTGAATTGAATTAAAAGGTGTGCTTTCTCTGAAATTGAAAGACTTTTCATCCATCTCCTCTGTCCCCCAAAATTCACCTCAGTTGTGTCAGTTTTACAGGTGAATGATTAAAATCAGTGCAACGAGATAACTGATGATTACCAGACACTTCTATCACTGAAAAGTGTGAATTGCATAATATTGTTCTAAATTTTCTCCTATAATACAAAATTTTTGTAAATTCTTTATTTCCTTCTCATTTAAAAACTACTTATTTATATTCCTCATCTACTCTGGATGACATTGATGACATGTACTGTCATTTTTTTCAGGAAATAATTTGATTAGTATATTAAATGGGGAGGGGCACAAGCAGAATTCTGAATTCTGAAAAAGAAAGATTGTATATTATGCACCTTATGTAATAAAGGAAATCAGACCTTAAAATACTATTTGCTTAAATTATTATTATGTATATACAAAACATAAGATCTTGCTCTCACATTCTTGGTATCATTAATTGTAACCATTATTTTTTACACAGAATGTGATGTCAGGAAGGCAACTATGGAAATTGAATTTTGCCATATAAGCTTCAGAATTAGGCGTATGATCAGCAGTCATACTGTTTCTCTGTAGTGCTCCATAAACAGAGTATGTATGAACCTAGGCAAAAACTGTGCTTTCATCTGGAAACAGCATCGATTTCCATATATTCAGTGAAATTTCAGTCTTCCTTTAGGTAGTACTTTAGGACTACTTCCAGAAGTGTAAACTGCTGTTGTGATTTTGAGGACAGGTGTACTCGACCCTTAGTTTTAATGTTGCCAATAAAAATCATAAATGATGCTACAGCAAAACAAATTACTCATTCAGTGACCTTTCAATTATTTCCATCCATGTAAAACCACAGGATTTTTCTGCATATAGAAATAAGAAGTAAAAGGAGATCTCTGTGTTTTCTTCCCCTTATATAGTTTCTTTCTAAATGTTATTTCAGATGAATAACTTCTTCGGTGCTATGTGCTATCATATTTTGGAAGATGAAGTAGTTTACTACTTGGTAAAGATTTGGATACTTAGCATCAGATTACAAAGCAACATTCACTATTTCTTTATCTTTAAGGAATTCATTAGCCCTTAAAGAAGACTTCTTAATTACAAACTTAACCAAGTTCATTTGTCTGATGTGCTTAAGTAGAGCTAATGGAGAAATAAAGCAATTAGATTCCTTCTTCTCTCTCTTGTCATAGAAGCGTGAGCTTCCTCTACGCATTTATAAAAGAAAAGAACCTGAAATAGCTTATGAATATGACTGAAGAGTTCTACTTTTACTATCTCCTTTGTTTCACCACCCCAGTCTCTTGAGTCCATAAAGAGGGCATTTGAAATTGCTTTAAGAGTGAGTTTCTGTTAGGATCTCTCATTTAATACAGTCCATGGATCTGTGATGAAAAACGAGTTGTTGAATCATTTAGTGTAAGAGCAATAAGTTGGCAAAAGTAAACTATTTAATAGCTGAACTCAAAGGATCTAAAAACCATGTTTTCCATCAACATGATGATTAGCAAATTCAAGCTCTCACACAGGGAAAACAAAGGATGAGAAAAATTACAAAAGGATATTGAAAATAACATAAATGCCACACTATCATATTAAAGGAAGGAAAACATTTAAATTATCTACTTGTTTGAAACAATCCTGACAAGATGAGAAAATATGAGTTGGTATGTTAAGAAGACACCACTTACTAATGTCATTTCAGTTTGAAAGGATGGACATTACTAGCTAGTAACTTAATTAATTTGTGTATGCTGACATTTCCTAATTTATTTTTTTTTTCATGTAAATCCAAAAATTTTTTATGGCTCATCTTTATGACAGAGATTCAGATGACAAACTCAAACTCTCCTTCATAGACTTCCAATCCCTGGAAATGTGTTTGCCTCCCAAGCACAGATGAGTACAATCCTGAAGGGCTCCTAACATAAGCTCCTGCAGTGGGCTACTGAAGTAAGCAAAGAAATAATCTATGCCGTTTACCTAGAATACAGTGTTTCATTTTTACAGGGAATATTTGTACTTTACATTTAAATCATACTGTCAAAATGATGGAAGAATTTTAATTAGCCAAAGCAATGACTGATGTATTAATGAATGAGATCATTAAACACTGTACTTTAGGAAAAACGAACAGTTATTAAATTTGGTCATTGGACCTAAGGGGTCAATTTAGCTGGTTTAGAGAAACTATTTGCTATGCGGTTAAAGAAAAAAAAAAGCCTAGTGGTTTGCATTGATTAGGTTTGTCTAATGAAAACATTACATAGAAAGAAAATCATCCAAGGGTAACCTGCAAAGCTGCAGCAAAGAAAGTAAAGGAATTCTGATACTAGCTGCAACTATAAATCTTTTCCTTGTTTTTCCATCGCTGCATTTGCTGCATCTCACCACCTCCAACCATAAGAAAGCAGACTGATAATTTCTATATTCAAGGCTCATGGACTGCTCATTTGGTGCTTACCTACATAATGATATGCAATATTTCTGGCATGTACAAAATGAAAACACATTTATGCTTAATGTACTAAACGTATTAAGGGGCATTATTAGATATTTAAAGACCTTGTCTCAGTTTTAATTAATGATCTATTCATTAACAGGAATTTTAACATCATGGTTTTTGCACCCATTGCTATCACTGAATTCTCTGTTCTTGCAGCACCTGTGCAATTATAATACATTTATGAGCTCTTTCTTTTCAGTTTCCAACCAGAAGATTTTTCACTGCTTTTTATTTCATAAAAATTTCAGCTCCACTGGAGGCATTTTCCCCTGTTCAAATGTGTCTGAAATTGGCCAGTAACTTGTTGGAAAGGAGAAGTACTGGAAGACCCATGCCCAGAACATGTAGCTAAGACTTATTTCCAGCTCCTCAACAAGAAACCCACGGCAGAGAGAACTGAGATTGCTCTGATTGTTTCTTAATCCAGGGTGGCAGATCTGCTCAACAGCCTTCTACCCTCAGTTTATTTCTCTCACTGTCTTCCATTTAATACATGATGCTCTGCAAGGAAAATCTGTGGAAGCTACTCACCTACTCTGATAGTTAAGGCAGGAAAAATCCAGCCTTGCTGTCTTCTTACTGTTGCTTAGTTCTTTTTAAACAACACAAAATAACAGGAACGACTAATGGGAACAGAAGCAGTGAGGACAAACCATGAGGTGCCCACAAATTTGAACAGACCAGTGATTATCTTTTGCCATTTAATACTCCTAGCAAAATGGTAGTTCACTTTAGATATCAAAAATATTTGTAGGAAGAACATAGGAAATCTACAGGAAAACAAGAATGCTAAGCAACAGGACACACACGATCAGAGAGATAAAATACTAGGGAGAAAAACATCAAAGTATTTACATGGCTGTATGGATTCTGCAAAAATTTATGTACTAATGGTTACAATGTAGCAACAAGCTGCTGGCTTGGTTTCTCCATTCATCTTAGAAATGGATCGGATTTAGATGATACTTCGGGGTCTCTCTATGTAGTATGTTGAATTATACGGACTCTCACGTATATTGAAAACATGTCAGTCTTCATTTTGAGTACTTTTAAAAAGAAAATGGTGACAAGGACTTTGTGGGGAACATTCATATTCCCTTTGTTTTCTTCATTTAAATTCCACAAGAGGAATTTAAATGCCATTTCTTCTTCCTTTACTTAGAGAAAAACTGCTCAATGGATTTAGAAAAATACTGCTACTACTTTCCTTTACACTGTACCTAAGAACAAAAAGATGAGGAGGGATCAGAAAACTTGGAGGAGAAATAGAGAAGGAAATCAAGTATTTACTGAGATATGTGCAGTTTGGGTTGGATGGGGACTAGTAGTGATTACAATTAGCCCTCTAATGTCTACATTCTGACCTCTGTGGAACAAGAGAGCTGAAGCAGTTCAATACTGAGGGAAAGAGGTCAGTCCAGGGTTCTGGCAGAAAATTCAGGTCAAATGTCATATTATATTTCCCTCTTCCCCTCCGAGTGGGAATTATTATCCCAGATGTATAAGTAAAACTGATTAAGCCATTACCATTTAAATAGACAGAGAGAGAAGGGCTTAAAGAAGGTTGCCGCAGAGCACTAGCTGAGGTAGAAAGATAAGCAAGAGGGGAAAAATTGAGTAGCCCTTGTAAACTTCAGCACTGCTACTCCAGAAAGCCTTTCCGGGGCAACACATGGTGAAAAGCTACACCACCACTGCCAGAAATATATTGGTAAACTTATAAGATGTCGTGATCTTCAACAGGCAGAAATAAACAGGGGCACTTACAGTATTACAGTGTATGCCTCTTTACTTTGATGAGTCTAATGGCTTGGTGGGAAGGAGATAGTGGCGGGAGAAGAAAGTAATAGCTTTACTTTATTAAAAAGTGAAAAATTAAAAACAGTTTGTAAAGCTTTCAGAAAGAAAAAGAAGTAGGTTTTTTTTTTTTTTAATTTTTTTTTTTTAAGTGTGCATACTAAATTTTGCACACTGACTTTTAAAATATATCAAAAGTTATATTCTCTAGGGAACTTGGCCAAAGTATGACTTGAAAGGCGTAAGATGTGGGAAGTATTTCTCTAAAAGATCTTCTTCATATAAAATATTTACTTACTGAAGTTCTATATTCACATTTATTTCAAGGAAAAATGTTGTGAAATGAGCAAGAGCAAGTGGATCATGCTATTTGAGTAATAAACACAAACAAGAAAAAGAATGGCATTATAAATGTTTTGCTTTTATACTGAGGTAATGTTATATGAGAAGCAGCTCTAAATCAAAAATGAGGATAATCAGCCTAGAAAAATAACAGAGATTAATTTGATATCCTTTGAAACACTTGATCCCAAGGAGTGGGCTTGCTCCTCAAAGTTGTTTGGGAAGTCAGTGCTGTGGCTACCCTGTTCACACTCTGCAACTCAGGGTTGTTGATTAATTTCAAGACTCACTACTTTTAGATAGAAAAATCTTTTTTTGATTTCTGTGCTTCACCTCTCTGTGCGTTGTCTTTTATGATAAGAAGGATTACCATATTTTCCCGTTTTATACTTCCCATCAAACAGATGTCATTATAAAATACTGATGAAATCCACTTAATTGGTGCCCTTCAAACCAATTATGTCTACTTACCTCTCACAATTAATTGGCTTTGGTGCTCCACAGCTGCCGCATCATTTCTAGCTATACAGGTATAATTCCCATTGTGCATCAGCGAAAGATTAGAAATCCGTAAGGAGCTCGTGAAGTCAATGTTGTCAATGGTCACCCCAAGGCTGGCTGGGATGGGCCTGCCGTCCTTTTGCCAGGTGATGGTGATGGGCAGATCTCCAGAGACAACCACACAGGGAATGAAGACCCGCTGCCCGATGGAGAACCTTGGGAACTCAAAAGGCTGGATAAAAGGAGGAACTGAAACAAAAGAGAAAAGAGGAGCTATTGCAGGTACGATCTCACTTCTGAAAAAGCTGCAATGGAACTGATATTTAGTATGTGCAAAACTGAGTATGTGATAGCATCAACAGCCATAGGGCATTGTTTAACTAATAAAAGTTACATCTTTTGCAGATACCTTTCTGAAATGGGCTTTTTCTTGGCTATCAAATGCATTAAGCAGAAATGAGAATCAGTGAGATCCTGGCTTTTAGAGACAAAAGATCACCATTGGCAGAATCCTGTGAGAGCAATCAGTCCTTCCTCAAAAAAATCCCACTGACAGGTCATGACTCTGCAGATGTGGGGTTGCCTGAGGTAGTCCAGGAGGAGCTCACCAGTTTTCACAGTCTGGGGAAAAGGCTTTGCTTAGGATCACAGAATAGATCTAGAAGAATTTCCAGTTTGCCTATGAAATGTGATGAAAGGGTGTGTAAGATTCTAAAACTCTTCCTGGAACTTACTTTTTTTCTGATTCAAGGCACAATTTTTAATAAGACTGTGTGAAGTTACGCAGTAAAAGGTACAAATAGTATTGATACAACAGTAAACTTTAATTAAAACTGATTTCTAAACTTCCAAGTTGGCATTTAATACTGCTAACTGTATTTTGCTTGATGGTGTTTTTTACTTTTTTTCCTCATTATTCTATGGTTGAAAAAAACAACATAAAATAGGCACCCCTTTATTTTTCCATCATAGGAAATAATTTATCTTTAATGAAAATATTTTGTTCTCAGGTACTTCCAATAAAAACAAATAAAGCAATGAGTTGGATTTAATAAACAAACAGGAAGTAATGGAGATGTCCTGCTTTCTCCCAGCTGTTTGAAATATTTGCCAAAAGTCATGCATATTGGGAATCAAATACACAACCAGCCGTGGGAGTCTGAACCTTCTCCCAATCTCAGGGGAGCACTCTAACAACCAGGGCATTGATTGACCTGACAGTTTTCCATCGGTCTCTCCTGAGGGAACTATAAAACCAGCTTTGCAGTCAATACTCAGATACTCATTTATTAAAAGAGAAGGCTCTTAGAAGTTATGTATCTTAGAAATAGGAGTGCAATTCCTGTTCTTGACCGAGAGATTACTTGTATACAGTCCTTATACATGTGTACATCTTTACACTTGAACATCTTTAACAAGAAAGTTCAAAGGACATCCACAGAGAAACATTTATACTGCTGTATATTAGCTAGCTTCAGAAGAAAATAGAGCTGGTGGCTCTGTGCTTACTTGTGTGTCTTTTGTTCTACCACCCTTTAGCAAAATGAAAACTTTGTTTTTACAGAAACTGAAGTAGAGAAGAAGCAGAAAAGCTCTCAAAAATGGTTGCAATGCATGCCACCTCTTTTACTTTCTTAGTAGTTTTTTTACTCCTCTGTCAGTTTCCTACTGGATGACAGGGACTGATATTTGTAACCATTATTACAGTAGTTTGATGCTGTTGCTTTCATCATCGCACCTGTTGGCTGCTCTTCCATTCATGAAAAAAGTGATACCAATCCCTCTGAATGGCAAAGGCGTTGTTCAGTGATATACACTGGTGTATGTGAGTGTAACAGTGCAAGAGGATGTTAACTCTGCTGTTTCCAGAACAAGCCACGATGCCATTTGAAGAGGAGATGTTATGGCAGTGCATGTCTGTCACAAAGGGGTTAAATCAGGCTTCAGATATATAGATGCAGAGTATAATAGCTTCTTCTTATAGGTTTTCTGTCACTTCTTTCTTTCTCTCTTGGGACCCAGTGTTACACAGAGTGACAAAATATCTGCCTGCTTCTTCTAATTGCTTTAGTGCACCTAAGACATTCATGTGACAGATCATTGAGTCATTGACAGATCATTTTGCACACCACAGTAACAAGAAGGACATGAAACTGTTAGAATGTCTAAAGGAGAGCATCCAAATATGGTGAAGGCTCTGAGGGCAAGGTGTGTGAGGAGAGGCTGAGGCCCCTGAGCAGAGGAGCTGAAGGGAGGCCTGATGGCGGCTGCAGCTCCTCACAGGGAGCAGAGGGGCAACACTGAGCTTACAGTGTAAGTAGGAATTTTTCAGGAGGTTTTGACACATTTTCCCTTGCTACATGCAGCTATCTGCACCCCCTGCACTGACTGTATTAGCCAGCACATCTCTGCTGCACGTTCCCTTAAATTCTTCTCTCTAGGCATCATTACCAAGGATAAGCTAAAATTCAGAACAGAGTAGCAAACTGCTTCAATATTTTCTGCTGAGCATGTAACAGACTTGAACTTATCTTTCATAGACAAAAATATACCAGGAATAAGATAACATACTTCTCAAGGATTGTTCAGTGCATCTTGACTCTCCAGCTCCTCAATGAAGAAATCCACGAGCAAGACCATTAAGTCACATTGAAGTATTTTCTTCCACAAAATATTGATTGGCAAGGTTACACTTACTGACTCTAAAATTCAAGCAACAGCCTGCAGAACATTTCGTATACCGGTTAAAATATTTATAGGCAGCACATTTTCCCTCTGCCCAGGTTTTTAAGATACTGAAGATACCAACATTTATTTCTGCCTCGTAATATATAATGTATATTCAACCTGCAGCAGCTCGCACTCCTGACAAGGAGGTTATTTTGAAAAGCATTGTGTAATTTAAAATCAGTACTTTAAAAAAGTGAATAGTCAAGGGCTATTCTTCAAAGTATGATATCTCCATACTTCAAAGTACGGAATAATGCTTTTCAGCTACAGTATTTACTGTTTTGGGTTGATAATGTGACCTAACACAGGTCTTCTTGCTAATTTGAAGATGGGAAAAATCACCAAAAATCACTTATTAAAAGCATAGAAAGAGAACAAAACACATTTGAAGTCATTTAGATCAAAAGTTGCCATAGGTATTTCTGAAGTAAACAAAGCTGACAAACAATATGAAATATCTGGCTTAATTAACCAGCATACTTTGAGAATTTATGGTAAAATTGTATAGTAAAAAAAATTGTATCATTGACAAAAAGCACAAAAAAGCAGGATGGGTGTACACTACTTCAAATCTTAGAGAAAAGTTACCATAGGACATAGATATATTAAAATGTATTTTAAATACTTTAAGGTGTATCACAGTATTTTCCTTTTCTATGTGTAGCTTTTGTTTCACCATATTTCAGAGTTTCTATTCGATTTTGTTTGCTAAATTATTTTACTTCATATAACATGTTACATATTACCCATATACTGAAAGGGTTGTATGTGCATATGTGTTGTGTATTTGAAAGGGATGTTTCTTCCCTTACAACAGTCAAAAGACAATCTGTGCTCTATGCAATTGAGTGCAATGGCTTGGGGATGCTTTATTGAAGAGTGCTTGAATTAATTGTCTATTTAAAAAGAGGATTATGGGCCAGTCTTTTTACTGTTAATGTATAAGATTTAAATGATATTTTTGTGCCCTAGCAACATCTCCTGTGCCTTTGGGAGATCATTATAAAAGAAGGCTTCCATGATGCTCTCCATGAGAAAGGAACATCCTTAATTTCTTGCTCTCTGTTCTGTGGGATTTATGTTGGAAGAAACTGCTCAGATGATTCACTAAAACAAAACATCCTGCAGATGCTTTGCTTTCTGCAGCAGTTTTGTGAACACACCATTGCTCTCTTGTGCTCTCCTGTTTATCACTAGAAACTGCTCTCTGAATGATTTTCATGCAATAACTCTGTTGGAGGAGCCCACACTATGACATAACTTTAGCAATGAATACACACAACAGTGGCTGATGCAAAGTAATAGCTACAAACTATGTAGGTCACTCCAAACGTAACACCTCTGATTTATTTCCGTGGAAACTACAACACATACAAAGAGCACAATAACACACTTTGATAGAGTAAATTCTCAGCCTCAAAACACTATTTGTCAGCACAGTCAGCACCATTAGCTGTGCATTTTCACCAGTGATGAACAAGAGCCTGCATGCCACACTCACAACAACCTGCATCAGCAGAGGAGACCTACTGTCACTTTTGCCACTGCTGAAATGCATCACTCACCACCTCACTGCTCTCACATCCACTGTTTGGTCTCCATAAACATTCAGCAGGTGTCAGTGAATGTCAATAGGTGTCATTTTTCTGCACGCTTTCTGACACATCTTTGCTTCGTACACAGTATTCACTTCAGATGCCATTGTGTCAGACTGCCCTTTTGCTGCCATCAGTCACACCATAACAAAATGTAATGGAATATTGATGGCAGGTTCAGCCTTTACTGCCATCCCACTAACAATCTGCCTCTGACACTGTAGGCCAGTATCGTAAAATAGGAAGGATTACTTTCAGAGCATTCATAGAAGATCTCAAAGAAGCCATGTAAACCAAGATTTCATGCACTAGGACTGCAAAAGCCAAAACTGCTTTGTATTTGCACAGATCCTAGTCATGGTTTAGCCAGCCATTGACTGTTTCATCTAAACATCTCCATCCCTTGTGGGATTCTTCTGCTTCTCTCTTTTATTTATTGGGCTTTATCAGTAGGGCACGTCATTCACTGAACTGTCAATGGCATTTACTGATCTGAGACACATAGTGTGTTCCCTCGTTGACTGCTAATGCATCCTGTCTTGAAAATACTGTTATATTCTACAGTCCTAAATGTATGCATTGGAAATAAAAGAACCAAATCACCATCTACAATGTCTTTGCTGTTCACAATGTTTCCATGTGCTTGTAGGTTCATTAGTTACCAAAACTGACCAAATATCCAAAGTTCTTCAAAATCTTACCACAACTGTATCACAGAGCAAATGCTGCTGTGCACCTTCTCCAGCCTCAGTCCCCACTTCTCCTCTTTGCAATATAATACTGTTCTGAGAGCTCCCTCAAAACAAAGGATCAGTTAAAATGCTATGCAGAAGCCAAGAGTGCTTCACCTATCTATCAGATCACCCTATTTTAGCCTCTACTGTGAGGGGAAGGGATCACACCCTGTAAGCCTAGAATGAAGGCAGTACGTTCTCTGCCCAAGGGGATGCATTTGCTTATGCATTTTTTAAAGAGGAAACATTTTTGTTGTGGCCATAGGGTAAATGCAAGAGTACATACAACAAGCTGTTACATTCATTGTTAAAGTGCCCTGTGATAAAAAGCCCATCTTGCAGGCTGTGCATTATCTAGAAGCACTCACCCAGTCCACTACTTTTCATACGCTTTTAGAACTTTGTCCTGAGCTATAGCTCTTATTTAGCCCCTGTGATCTAAAGTGATCTCTGTCCTCAGGTAACACTGTGAAAAGCTGAACACAACTAAATCACTGGAACCAAAAGTTCCAGATTTGAAAGAGAGAGGACTTCAACCTTCTGAAACCTTCTGAAAGAGAAGGACTTTGTGCTTTGAAAATTATTCCAATAAGTAGTTTGACTGGCTTCATACTAACTTCTCCTTCACCAGTATTCTATGATTGCACACAAGGAGCTAATTTTACACCACCCTTCTGTTACCACACTGTTGGTGTCCTCTTTTCTACGCATCCTTTGTACTATGATCTGATTTCAAGTTAGGGCAGCATACTCCATACTTCCATTCTTGTGTTCGTGCACACTTGCTTTCTATACACACTTACTATCTGGACTTATACACATTGCTACACAAACCAACTAGAAATAAAGTGATTAGCATTTTTAAGAACAATTCTAACAAACGTATATATAAGTATTTCAAACATAACTGAATGCAAAAAGAGCAAGACATGGCTTTTTCCAAACAGAAACTAAAGACAGCTGCATTCTAAGACAGAAGACTATTAGCTTTGGAAGAACCCAAGTCTAAATATACAGGTAAGTCTTGAACTCTTATTCAAGTATTAAGGCTCATTCCACATTGTTTTCTGAGGAGGACTTTTAAGTGGATTTTGCAGGATCTTTTCTGTGACTGGACACCCATTCTCATCACACAGCACTTTTCTGATTTACGCATATGACAATTCCAGTTACTTTGGAAGATCTGATTATTTCTTCCTGAAGGGTGTACAAGCTTGGAGGGATTCAAAAAGGTATTGCACTGGAGAGAAAGAAATGCAGGAAGTATAATGAAAGAAGTGTCTGAAGGATCTCAAAACCAGAAGTTTTTTTCATTCAAACCATTGGCAACATTCAATCAATAATGCATGGGAAGTTATATCTTACATATATGTACAAAGCTGAATTCACACTTCATCTAATCCACACTGTAGATTGCATGAAGCATAAAGAAATTAGCAGACTGTTTGATGACAGTGTGCACAATCGTCCAAAGGAGCAATGAAAGGCTCCCTCTTGGAGATTTTCCCCTCCTGTGTCTGCAGTTTTCAGTACTCAGAAGAGCCCACTTAGAACTGATCTGCAATTCAAATCCGCCAATAACATTTTGCATATTAGGAAAAGATGGATACTTCCTGGGAAAAATGTAAAGAATCTATTCAAATAGTTGAAAAATTAAGTTTTTTTTAGAAATCCTCTGTTAGGTTTGCATGTTTTCTAAAAAGAAACAGGCTGATACAATTTCTTGCAGTTCACAACAGGTGAAGTGCTATCACTTCACCATCAGATAAGAAGATACTTTCTAAATCAATGGCATACCATAATCTCTGCAAGATCAGAAAAAGCACTTTTGAGCACCACACTTTTTTTTTTTTTTTTTTTTTTTTTGGATGCTACATCCTTCCTCACAGGGGCTTCTTTATCAATTAATTTGTGTCTGAGAAGTGTGAATAGCAGCGGGCGGTTCATATGAGAAGAGTGTCTCATGAGACAGATGAAAAGAAAATCACCACTTAATACTGATGGCTTTTACTATAGCCGAGAAAACTATAAATTACAAAACAAAACAAAAGATAATGACTCAGTCCTGCTTTTAAAACGTTTCCAGATCCAACAAATCCTGTAGAATTGATGTTGCTATTATTATTTTACCACCTTGCCTCTAGTAGGATTGTTTCTCAGTGGAAATATGAAACTTACAGATGGGGTGTGTAATATAACCTCTTATTTTGTCTGACAACACTTCCCATTTTAAGACTACTTTTATTTTTACTTTTATTTGCTTGCAATTTGACTTTTATTTGGATAGCACTTTTCCATGCCAGGTGTCTGCCTCAGGCTGAGTCATTTCAGCTGGAAGGTTGCAGCTACAACTGTCTGGTCACTTCCGAGAATAGGCAGAGAGAGTTGAAATGTAAGGATATACTGCATTTTCATCATACCTTAAAAGAAAATAAATAAATAAATAAAAAGCCGTTGTGAAAATCTGAGCAGCCTCACCATGGCTTTCATGTTCAGCGGGTGAAGACACAAGCATCAAATGCTCTTGCTGTTCCTATGGAAAGTCATCAAAAGAGTGCCCAAATTTGAATGTACAGAGGAATAGGGGAGATCATGGGGCCAACAAAACAGAAAGGAAAACTAGCCTCTCTTACTAGGCATGCAGACAACAGCAGCAAGCAATGGAGCAGAAACTCAAAACATTGCCCAGGATAAGAAAAGGGGCTTGCAGAATTGGACTTAGGAGAAGCAGAAGAAAGTCAAAAGTTGGGAAAAGTTGCGATGGGATTCAAGAGGTCGTGAAGGCTGGTAAATTGAAGTTGGAAAATGGCTGGAAATGTGAGGTTAGAATAAAAAAGCAGTTTGGTGGGATAGAGAACTATCAATGAGAGAAGACAACACAAAGGAGAGAGAGACTAGAAGCCTGTGGAGATAGAGAAAATGAAGACTGGCAGAAAGCAGGGAGTCTAACGGCTGGCAGAGAGGAATGCAGGGAGCTCTGAAGGTAAAGACCACTTCTGAGTCATGGAAACAAGGCACTGGGAAAATGAAGGCTGAGATGAGAAAGATGTGGAGGGCAGACTGGTTTTGGAATGCAGAGCAGAAGAGTAAGGATTAAGACGAGCTGGAGACAGATCATACTTTGATCAAAAGCCCATGTCTTCTCCAGAATATTCTTCTCCTATATGTAGGATATCAGCCTGTAATAGTCTTCTGCTGTCAGCAGATGTATAAGAACTGGCAAACCACTAGAGCTGGGTGAAATAAGGACAGAGAAACTAGTGCTACTAAGAATAATTTTGTTTTTGGCAAGGACCCATGCTGTATCCTTAGCAAGGCTGGTCTTGATGAGTACTTTTAAGGATGTCAGTAAATGCTGTTTCCATTTACAGAAGGAGAAGAAGAGGGTGCTCAGTTTAGTCTACAAAGAAGCTAAAAGGAAACTGCATTTAACACAGGCCAAAGTAAAACATACTGAAAGGTGATTACAGCTGTAAAGACAAGCATCTGACAGGTAAGAAATATCAGAAATTCAGTATGAATGTAGAGCCATAGCCTCACCCATTTATGTATGCATTACATCGTGGGTAGATTTCATCACTGTTGTCAGAAATCAGAGCTGGCCAATTCATTTGTCTAAACGAAAAAAATAAATGCCAAGATAGCTTGATTTCCAAAATGCTCCTCTAGGACTCAGGCACAGTTCCAACAGTGCTGCGTCTGCCAAGCAGAAACCTGCTTATTTTCCTGCCAGCATATTCAGTCAAATTTCCATCAGTTATCTTACAGGATTGCTAGCTTCCAAGATTCAGATCCAGAGACAATGGACAGGTGAAAGGTGAGACAGGCCCCACAAATGAAAGTAAAAAGGCAAGAAGGCTTCACAGTGACTGAGAATAAGGGGGGTAAAGAGGAATAGTTAGAGATAGTTTATAGAAGCAAGAATGTAGAGCTTGTTAGAAAATAAGGGATGGCAGACACTGTGACTGGGATAGTAAGGGGGATGAAGGCCATAAAGATAAGGGTTTGAGAACAGCCCAAGGACATTCAGCAGGGAGGTGATTAGATGTCCATGGGGCAAGAAGAAACTGGTTTGGGGGGATGCCCCCTGAAAGGCCAGGAGTTTACAGTGAGAAAGGTCAGAAGCCTTCACGAGAAAAACAACAAATCTTCATCCCACGACCCACTATGCATGCACAAGAGGGGAGGGTCTGCATGCTAACAAACTCTCGGGGGTGTAATGATTATGCATCTGAATTCTGGGAAAACTATTGATTATATATTAGTTTTGCCTATATCTGTACCATGGTTTCTCCACACAGTGTGCAAATTAGGTGGATCTATCCCCCTTGCACCCAGTGTACGTGCAGCACTGAATAAACCGTACCTGCTTTGTAATCTTACTTGGGTTGGTTACAGAGTTTGATTCTTCACGTCAACAGGCAAGGGATGGAGAAAATGGCATGCCACCTACCTCTGGCCCAGTCATTTGGCAATGCAGGCCTTTAGGGTATGTGCCCATGTGGTCAAGAATATCAGATCTTCCTAAAAATGCTGCAGCAGATTTAATGTAATCTTGAATTGATTCCTCTGATCAACAGTGAAAAGAAGTACCTGCCTCAAGGTCAAATAATAAGGAGATGATAGGCCCAGCCTTTTGGCTTCCTGACAGCCTGCCAGGTGCAGAGCAAACTCTGGTTCTCTGGCAGTCAGGATTTCATTCAGAAGTTTGTTGTGAAACTTTCTGTTCTCTCTGAGATCTTACAGTGATTTCTAAAGAATATCCTCAAGAATTTGCTTTCATTTGGATACTTATAAATATCTCAAAATACTCTACAGAATGGGCAATCCTTTTGTATTTAATTACATGCTCATGCTGTTGAATATCTTTATTTGAATGGTGCTTTTGATGCAACTTCATTCAAGACAGAAAGAGGATGCTTTATATACTAGAAAATTTGGAAAATGGGTGTAAATGAGGCAGAGCATAGCAGACAAGAATGGCCACTTGTATACATAATGCAGAAAAGTGATTCCCTGTAGAGCCAAATTCTGTATCTACCTTTGTCATGGATCTCTGAGATTATGATAATTAAATGACTTCAGTCCGTCTTTCCCAGTGAGTAACCAGTCTGCATAATGGGACTTGTTTAAGAAAGACAAAGAACTTGGAGAAGCATATATATTTCAACTGGAGCTGCGCTCTGTGCACACAAATGCTTTACAAAAGCAAGTAAACTGCAAAAAAAAAAAAAATAATAAAAATCAAGCTATAAGCTTCTGAAATTGAACACAAAAAATATGTAGATAAAGATTTAGTTTGTGCCACAGCTGCCATTTTCCAAAGAGATCCTAAACGCCCAGGTGGGTTTTGAAAAGGGACTCAGTTCTGAAGTACTCTGATGCCACAGATGATCAGTTCAGAAAAACTCATGAGGAAACTGGTAATTATGTCTTTGTAACAGAATATGAATGAAACAAAATACAAAGTTACAGTTCATTAAGTATCACCTATTCTTAATCACTGGTCTGGGGTCACCCAGTAAGCTGGTAGCGGAAATAAGAACAAACCAAAGGACCCACAGTGTTGAACACAAGCAATAATCCTCCCTCTGTTTCTCTGGAGATTAAATAAGTGGAGTGATAATACAAGAAGTTGAATGATAAAATAAGGAGATTTTGGCACTGACATTAACTCCTCTTACAATGTCATATCTCACAGTTCTTCTAAACAATGCAAGCAGAGCCATAGTTCTTGTTTCTTGGAATAAACTGTAAGTGTCTGAAAACTCATCACATTCCCTTAGGAAGTCTTAAAAGGAAAATGACAGCATAAACATTAGCAATATTTTGAAGCAGGCCATGGATGACTAACCATCCCTGGAGGTGTTCAAGAAACGTTCCGATGTTGTACTAAGGGACATGGTTTAGTGGAAAATATTGGTGATAGGTGGATGGTTGGACTGGATGATCTTAAGAGTTCTTTTCCAACCTTGGTGATTCCATGATTCTACAATCTGCTAATAAGTTGGATAAAATCACAGTGTGGTTATGGAACAAAATAATATCTATTTCAGTAAACATTGTACAGTACTAACCTCCAGCCACAGAACCTTGAGAACTTTTGAGGTTTATTAATACGAAGCTAAGCTTTGATATTTTGGGTTTAGCATATGAGGTCAGGAAAGTAACCTCTTCACAGAGTGTCTTGGCAAGACAGGGCTTGCTGACTGCCTAGCACAGTCTCTGCAGCCAACTTTGGCAGCTCCAGAGGAATACATATGATCCTCACTAACACATCTGTTTTGCACGTGCAAATCACATTGCAATTCACCATTCATATTGCAACTTGCACTGTTCCACTGCATCTGCCTTTAGACCACATGCAGGAGAAGCCCGTATCACAGGTGCAGTGGCATCTCACCCACTCTTTGAATGAATCACATTTTTATATTAGTTACTCAGACCACACACAGTCACTTTCAGATTTATGACCTGCCAACAGCTCTGGCAGTTGAATATTCAGACTGAGGCAGAATATCTTCAAGCTGTAGGATGCAACATCACTGATAGAGGGATAATCATTGATGGGACTGACCAATTTGCATTCTAAGGTGGAATTGTCAAATTTGTAATCTGTAACTAATGGAAGTAACAACAATACTGCACCTAACATTCCCAGTGACTAGTAATGTTATATAACTGCTCAAGCCAAGGATGGACCACTGGATTATTTTACATGGCTATATTCATTTTTACCATCACTTGAAGAAAGGTATCATTTAAGAGGCAGCATTCCTCGCCAGATTTACCACATTAAGCTCTCAGTGCAATAGCAACACAATTAACTAACTCAGGACACATTTCTTCAGCTCCCTCAATAGATCTGCAATATTTTTGTGACATCAAGCAAGACACCAGATGCGTTAAAATAAATGGTTACATTTGCTTTTCATGATACATGATATGATCAGTGGTCCTGTTGGTCTCAGGTGTGTAAGATGTTACGTCTTTCACAGAACAAATTGCTAGTAGCTTATGGCTAATCTCCTGACCTCTTGAAATAATTAGCAATCACTTCAGTTCAGATTAAAAACAAGAAAGAGCTAAACAAACCAAAGAGAAAGAAAATAAAGGCTCAGATGTCTGTAACAAAGCAATTTTACTTGTGATCTCTGTTTCTTATCTGAGAACAGATGCAGAAATTGACTTCTTCCCTCCTCTCTACCACCAAAAGAAAAAGAGCCAAGGAAAAGCTCCAAAGAACCTCAAGAATAGTGAAATTACACTTCATCCTACAGGCTCTCATGGGTGGACTGTAGAGTGGTCCTGTTGCTCAAAACCAAGTGCAACTGCACTAAGGTTTTATGTCTTTTGTGTCCCTGTGAATAGGTCTGACCATTACCAAGATCAGAATAGCCTGAACATAATGCTAGGAAAATTTCTGTTCTCATTTATTTCTGAAGTACTTAAGCTTATCCTCATTTGGGACTATGTTAATAGATTTTAAACATCCTGTTAGAATTTATTTATAGTACTAACTTTCTACAGCATCAAGGACAGTCAGAAAAACCTGCTTAATAACAATTAATGTCTGTAGGTCCTGTCTCTTGTTTATTGATGGAAAAACATGCTTCAAAATTCTAATCTTGTTTAAAATTAGAAAGTTATTGACTAATGAAAATGTAGACAGCCACTTAGCAGAAAAAAGAGTCACCAGTGAAATTTAGGTCACAAAGTATTCATTCGCTGACCAAATTGCTGTCACGAAAACTGCCAACAGAAAGCTTGTTTCCCATTAAGAAGCAGTCTCCTGTTAATAAGCAATGATCTCTTAATTGAATAAAGGAGGGTAAAAATCAAGGAAGACCAAGAAATAGTGCCTGATTATTATTTACGTCATCATTAAAAATGAACAGAAATCTGGATTAATCATCTTAAGGATTCGTTATCTAACTGACAAGATAATCTTACATGCTCTGTCTTGCATTTCTATAAACTACAAGCCATTACCCCAGCTCGAGTTCTCCAAGTTACCCTTACCTTTCACTGTCACGTGAACACTCTGGCTGGTGGACAGCTGGGGCTGAACAAGGACATTACATGTGTATTCACCCTCATCTACCTCCTTCTGCACATCTGAAAGCTTCAATGTCCCATTGTTCTCAAAAGCCACTTGACGATGGTTAAAGGGAAGCAGGTTAGAGTTCTTGTACCACTTGATGGAGTAATACGGGTAGCCTATTACACGGCAGTGGATGTAGGTGTCCCGCCCTGCTATTGCTGTGATGTTTTTCATTGGTCGAATGCTTGCTGGCCCTGGGAAAGTAAAAAGGAACTCGTGAATATAGGCACGTTTGTTTGAGAAAATAGACTGTTTTTTTTTTCTGAATATACCAATGTTAATGACATTTACAAATGCGGCTTGTACAACACTTAGTATTTGACAGTTTCTGCTTTTAAGAGCCATTTAAGCAGTTTCCCTAATCTTTGTGTGCTCTAGTTTTTCCTCACCCTGCAGCATACATACTAATTATGTGGGGGTATATGTTTGCATTATCCAACACTCGTCTAATAAAATCTTTGCAGCATTACAAATTAAAAGTCTGAGGATGATTTAATCAATGTGAAATACTAGCACTGATACAAAGCTAAAATTCTGTTACACATGAGAACACTGACAAACTTAGCATTTATTTTGATATATATGAAGTATAATACCATGACGATGGGTATTATGCCATGTAAAGCTAGAAATGCAAGGTAAAGTATAGTATACATGAATAATTACAATCAATGCTGGACAAGTAAAGGAGGAAAGGAAAAGAAAAAACATGCACAACAGGACTAAAGTAAAGAAAATGTGAATTAGTAATGATGAGTACACGAAAAAGAGACTACAGAACACAAAGAGAAATCTTCCAAAGTTTAACCGCATCATACATTTTCTGGGTCTGGGAAGGCAGGTTGGAAAAAAAGAGAAGAGGAAGAAAAGGAGAGGGAAAACAGTAAGTTGGTTTAGGCATTCCAAGACTCTTTTCAACACATGCAACAATCTTTTTCTCCACTACAATGAGTTATGTGTGTTTTTTTGAGGAGCTGATTTGACAAGCACCTCTTACGTTTATTCGAGCCTGGTACAGGACGACTCCAGCAGAGTTGTTGGCAGTACAGCGATAAACTCCACCATCTCGAACCTGAGTGTTAGAGATGTTCAGGTAACTGACCACATTCCCTTCAGAGGTGATAATCTGGCTGATACGATGACTGCCATCCTTCACAATGGGATCTTCATCCAGTGTCCAAGTGATGGTAGGCAGGGGGGTCCCCTTCACATTGCACATAAGGGAGACTGGCTCGCCCGGACTCACCACTTTCTCACTGAAGGCAGAAATGATTTTGGGAGTACCATCTGCCAAAGTAAGAAAAGGAAGAGAAGAATGCTTACATGCTGTAAAGCTGTTCCCTCTATCCTGAAGCTTGTCACAAGACAAAATCTTTTTTAGAAGACATGTAAATAACTGTATTCCTGGACATAAGTTCAATTATTGAGAGATGGAAACAAACTTTGGTAGATTACTTACGCAATTCTTTCCTTACTGAAAGTTTCTTTATCGTCGCTAAGAAACTTGATAGTGACTTCCACTCAGGAAAAAGCACCTGAATGGAAGGATGGGGGCTCTGCAGGGCTATATGAACTGTCAGGTTCTTGCAGAGAGGTGTCAGTCATACACAGTTCACCAGTAATGACATGCAACAAACCCCTCACATGCTTTGAATTTTTCCTTTCCTGGTACATTTCATCTCCTTTAAAAGCTAAAGATGAATTCTGTCAATGAGCCAGGCATAACTTGCATAGGCTAATTTCACACAGCTGTGTCAATTCAGTTTAGTCCTGACCCACATTATCGCATTTAGAAAAGTACTGAATTAAGCTTTTCCTGAATAGAGGCAGCAAGTAACAATAGTGATGCCAATTTCTTTCTGTGGTCATTTTGTGTTGCAGATAAATAACCTTATGTGATGAGAATGTTCAAATAATTTTTCTTGTTATCCGTGTCACAATGCACTCATCCTCTACCAGACAAATGAATAAAGAGAATGCATGGAGACAGAAACTTTGAGGTTTTAAGTAGGAAGCAGGATTAAATAACCACCTGCCCAGAGAGCTCAGAGGAATAACACTTAGGAATGATGACACTCTGCTATTAGTTAGAAAGTTCCTTCTGAAATCACATATTGCATGCTCTCCCTTGAAAATTATACTTTCAAAGCTGTATCTATAAGGGATTTCAATATAATTGGGGGCAAAAGTACAAGAGGCCACATGTCAAGAGCAGTGTGCAGAACACAGCAAGCATGCTAGAAGTTTGGACAGCAGTTTTGCCAGCTACTATCTGATTTTATAGAATCAAGAGGCAAGTAAGCTAACTTAATTGTCCTACAGTGTTAGCATCTGCAAGAAACAGAAGGAAAAGGCTATTCATTACCTAGTGAGAGTCCAAAGAAACATGAAAATACGTCTTGTATATGAAGCCCCTTATGGACAACTCCTTTCAGTTTCATACAGGCCAGAGGTTGCCAGAATAGGATTAACAAATCTCATGCTCTATTTGAGAGCACTATGTACTATATACTGCCTCCTTACAAACACTCTGCTATGTACTTACCCTCGTGTTTGAGGGGTTAAACCACAATAATACCCTTGGAAATCATAATTTTTACATTGCAATTTCAGTACAACATCACTCTGAGAAAGTAGGCATGATAGATATAAAGCCAGCCCCAAAACATGCTGAGTCACAGTAAAATTAAAAATAGTGCCAAAGTATTCCTTTGCTTTCCAAATAGTGAAAATCATAAGGTACTGCCATTCTCAGACTGCTGAAAGACCTCAGATAGGAAGAGGGCATTTTGTTTGGTTTGATTTCATAATTTTCTCCTCTTTCTTCCTGTCTTGTTTCTGTCCCATCAGTTGTGTGACAAGAGTTTTTATTTATTTATTTATTTATTTCCATCTCTGACTCTCTTCCTTTCCTTTGCTGTGCAGTAGATACTGTCATCCCTCAGAAAACAAAACAACACCAATAGGAAAAAAGCTTTTTATCCTGAAAGGAAACTGTCACCAGACCAATAAATCTTTGAGTGTGCATACCATGTACCTCTGCCATCCCTCTGCTTCTTCTTTTTTTTTTTTTTTAATTCAAGTGACAGGCTTTTTTTGGAGATGAAAGCAGACAGTATTTTCCCAGCAAGACCCGGGTGTCTTTGAAATCTTCCTGCTGTTACTCTCTGATAACCTGCACTCTCTCGACATTGTGATAGATTATCAATACGCTCTTTAGGCTTTGTTAGTCACAGGAGATGGTTGCCGAGGTAACTTGGTCCAGGCAGGTAATCTCCTCTTTTTTCTGTAAAGACTAAAAATAGTGTCCATGCCACAACTGCACTACATTCTCATTAATGAACTGGCTCTGTACAAACTGCCTGATTATCATGTGGAACACTGTGTCAGGTACTTAATATGATATAATACTTAAAATGATCTCTAGATCTTCCGCCCATATGCCCAACCAGAAATGCCATACCAGGAAGGAAATGTCTGGTCCTGAATAAGGATCGCTTATCACATGTCTTGTTGAAAAAGTAGTGTAAAAAAATCAACACCATCATCTCTAAAAAAAAAGGACAGTGAAGACTATTCAGGAGGGATATATTTTTCAAATCAATACCTTCCAACAGTTTTCTTCTCTTCAGAGTAGGGAGGCACAATAACATCTGCCAACAGCTCAAAGGTACCCTCTTCTCTTGCTTAGAGCCTCCTGTACTTCACTTTACAAAAGTGTTGCCAAAGACAACGTGTAAAACATGGAGATTAGAATCACTAAACAGGTAGTGACTCACCTTCTAATATTACTTGAACATAGTCTTGAGCGGACATCTTGTCCTTGCGCACAAAGCACTGGTATGCTCCACCATCACTCTTAGCCATGCCATCCATGATAAGGTTCTCCCGGTTGATCCCAGTGATCCGAACGTTGTTACCAGGGTTAATGATTTCACCATTACGGTACCATGAGAGCTCCTGGTCCTCGGTTCCTGTCACACTGCAGGACAAGGACACTTGACTACCAACACTGCTTTTTACTTTCCGTGGGCTGATTGTGGCTTTTAGTGGTTCTGCAGATTTAAACCAAAACAATGGAGAGGGAAAGGGAAATAGAGAACATTAAGTATACATCTACATTTACATGAGAGTAACACCTTAACCCTCAGATAAGACAAACAACATAAATCACATCCATATCCTTCTGGAAAAAAAAAAAAAAAAAGCAGCAATAAAACAAACTTTTAAAATCACCACAGATTATTGTGCTTGCTCTGAACAAGCATTTCCCCCAAGAACATCCATGACACAAAACATAAGGATTAACCTACTTAACATATGATATAACCCCCTAGACTATGCCTAAATGAATGGTAGGAACAGATCTACTGAGTAACAGCATTGTTGCTAAGTGGCAATCAATAATACTACATCTTTTGGAAGGGCAGGATATTACTTTGGATTAGTTCAGTGTGGACTTTCGTACTGGTGTATTAGATACATTTCTGAAGATCATCTTCTGGTTTCATTTCCTCCAAAAGGAACATAGTTAACAATACCTAATGTGAACAATTGTTGTAAATGACAATTACAGTACCAGATTTGTTTTTAACAGTGGAAGTACTTACTGAAATGTTAACAACAGATGCAGTCATAAACATGTGTGGGATCTATCCTCATGTAAATGCCTCTTTGTGTGGGCTCACTAAATTTTCTGCTTTAACACAGAAAGACTGCAGTATTTTCAAGTCAGTCTTAAAATGGAGTAGAACCTAGTTAATAATACGTGTTTTATATTGCAACAAAATAGGATGAAAAGATTTGAAACAAAAGTCATAAACGTACATGTGATGTTTATCCCATTTTTAATAATTACCAACACTCCTGAATGCAGAGTTTATCTCATGCTTTGTGTATTTTGGTTCATCCTTATAAAGATAATGGACTTTTGTGAAATATATATTCATATTAGCTTCTTGTGTAGGTTCAGTACTACCTCTGCCACTAAGAAAAAAATGTGTAACATATTTCCTTTTTTAGTTGTGGATAATCAACACTGATGTCATCTCTCATAATAAATATGTACTATTCTACTTTTTTTTTCTTTTTTTTTTTTGCCAACTTCCATATACACACATGCATGTGTATTCCTACATAAAAAAAATCCACAACCAAATCATTCACTTTACAGAACATTTTATAACACAGAAGTTGCAATAAATCTTTACTGCTTCTCCAATATATATTGCCAAAAATTACTTATCTGCTATGAACAGAGGCCTGGAAAAACACACGTGCCAATGACTTCCATCCTTCCAGATCATAGACTCTTATGTAACAGCCTTTTTGTCCAAAAGGGTTCAGATCAATAACTAATCTGTGATCACATGCGTGTTACCAATCACTGAACATTTACTCTAAGCAGGTCAGAAAGGCTCAAAACTGTGAACAGCCCAGTAGTACCACCAACATCTTACAGATTCAAGAAAGTGATGAGTATCTTCCGTTACACAGAAGAATAACACTGTTTTCCCCAAGTCTTTCTTCCTGCCAAGCTTACAAGAGGATATCTACTTGCTGACCACTGAGTCCATATGTAAAACACATCACTAGCATCTGGGTATACTTTCAGTACCACCAGCAACTCCATCACAATGTGTTTCTGAAAGTTTTAATTTTGTGTCATACTGACACAACGACAAACTGAATTTTAATGCATAAGCTCATTAGTTATAACTCACAAATTTTTGATCTTTAATCTTTGTTTTATTCTGCCCAAATCCATCATGGGTAATTATTGGTGAAGACATTTTAATGGTCTGAACTGTTCTTTCTTTCCCGTTTGCTAGTTGTGCTACACAGGTGGAAATGTTAGTTCACAAAGTGTAATTTCTATTCCGGGAAATCATTTCTTTTTAACAATAGAAGAATAACACTTTTCCAGTGCAGTGCTTCTGAGTAATAATTATCTTTGCTAGAATTTGTGAAACATTCAGAATATTCACACATGAATACTCAACTAAGAGGAGGTATGAGTATTCAATATTACTGAACAGCATGAGTCATGGCAACAAGAGTTTGGTAGCTTTATTCATGAGAACATTTGCAATTTCTTTTTAAGCATCCAATTGAAGATTCTAAATTACATATCCTCTGTGTGATAAATTATATAGCTACATTATGAATTGCATCTATTTGCACTTCTGATCACTCAATTGTCCAACTAACTCATCTCCCCAGAGTCTGATATCTAACGTTGCAAAATTCTGAGAAGTTTAAGCATTGCTAAGGTAAAATAACAAAATGGAAGGTACAAAAAGATATAGCAGCACCTTCCCACATGCAAACGTCCAGGCAAGAAGCAGTGCAAGAGCTTCAGTCAGTCACAAAACTTACGTTTTACATGTAGTCGCCCTATCATCTCGGCAGTACCATAGTTGTTCCACACCTCGCAGACATAGTTGCCGGAGTCTGAGGGACGCGTGTTCTCTATCAGCAGACCTGTAACTGTCTGCCGAAACCTGCTGTCAGGCTCCCAGGGAACGTTGTCCTTCAGCCAACGATACTTTGGTGTGGGGTGCCCTGATGCTTTGCAAGGCAGCTCCACTCGCTGTCCTGCCATGGCTTTACGGTGGTCAAACCCATCTAGAATAGATGGAGCTGAATTCGCTGGATCTGAAAGAACAGAGATTTTCAAGGCGAACATTCGAATTATTGCATTTACTAAGTAGTATGTCAATATTTATTCTCCTGGCTTTTTGACTCTCTAGCCCAGTGTTTTATGTACTACAGTTTGGTACTGTGCCCCAGCCATCAACCTGAAATATCTCAATGGTGATGGCTGGGATCCAGAAGCACATACTACTAAATCATCTTAAGACTACTAGGAAATCTTCCTACTGGATTTTTTCCAGGTGGCAACCATTTCTCTGATCATCCTTCATATCCTCTACGAGAAGAATGAAGAGCCAAAAATGTGTTGCCTGACCAATTACTACAGTTATCCCTCCACTACTCAATTAGAGTGAAGCCAACACTCCCCGTATTTCTCGGTGGTCTGAAGGCTTTAAATTAAAGGCACAGTTGTCTACATGTATGCGTGATTACAGTTTGTCCTTTTAGTAGTCATTGACTTAACTGGCTCAGGTACTGCTCACAAGGAAGCTGCAGCAGGAGATGAAGAGATTAAATGAGCAATCTGTACTAAATTCAAGCTATACTGTATAATTGCTGCCTAAGATAGGTAGTTTAAAATCTTAGCTGTATCTACATGAACTCATCTCATGTATGCATCTTCCACAGACCTGGGAGGATACACTTGAGAGCCAAATATCTATACTGCATTAGTTAGAGGCACTATGCATGTTATTCTGTCAATCCAGAAACTCAAATTTTGATGCTAAATGGATGGGCTAAGTAAATTTTGTGTGGATAGCTAAGTAAAATTCCAAATGCTGAGTTCAATTAAAGAATAACAAAAGATTTTATTCTGTTCTGTAGTTGAGTCGTTAAGGGCAACAGCACATTCAGTTTACAGTAACTTACTGCTTGTCTCATCACAAATATGTCAGCCAGTAGTTAAACAGACGAATTTGCATGCATCAGTAGCCACTGGGTTCATATTTGGCATGGAGGAATTTACTTTTTAGCTTGCCATGCTGTTTATGTCTGGCTTAGTGAAGGAACATGCTGCCAAGATGCTATTGGAAAGGCCAATGTCAATTTGACTAATTGATTAGCCAGCTCCTTTTTCCCCTTTGGGATCATGAGGCATCTATGCTTTCTGTGCACAGATTTCTCTGTGTAGCCTGAGGAATTAACTCCATAAAAATGTAAGTATGTGTGGAATTACAGCTATGGCTGTTAGCAAGAATGCATCTACATAAAAACAGCTTCTTTAGTTGAAAATTACAATTAAATAATGAAAAAGTAAAACTGACTTTTAGAGTTATTGCCTGTACATTACTTCTCAAAACTCCCAGTATCGTTGTATTATCCCAACATGTTTTTAATTTCAAAAGACTGTGTGGAGGACATATGTGGTTCCATTTGCAACTTCTTAAGTATGAATATATGAAGTACCACACGGACTTCAGAACAGGGTAGAGGTCACCAGGGGAAAAACTAAGGTAACATTAAGGAAAAGATGTGGCTAACAAACACCACGTGTTGACAGTTTCCCAGTTTTCTGCAGAGAACCACACTTGCTTCAATGCCAGGCCCAGGTAAAGTGTGACTTTACCTTGAATGAGAAGCTGGTGGTGGCAGCAAAGCAGCATGCCTGGCTCCCACACCGAGGCAGAAGCCAGGAAGGCCAGCTAAGCTGCCTCAGGAGGTGGGGACAATGGCAGTAGCTGCCATGGGAAGCATGTCCTGTCTCTGCAACTACCATTTCTTCCCTTTCAAGAGAAACCCACCCATCCTCAAGTCATCTTTTCCAAATTAATATCATTTGTTTTTTTCAAAAATCCCCCAAAATCCTCAAGAACCTCCATCTGCAGAAAAGCTGAACTGAGATTTGCCTATGTTCTTTCAAAGCTTTGAGATGGATTTTATAGAGAAGATATTTCAAATATATTAAGGGAAGCACAAAATATAAGTCAGGTGACTTGCTTTCTTACACTGTCTTCTTATATACTTAAATAGATGATTAAAACATCTCTTTAGGATGTTCGTGGAAGAGACTTCTGGTTAGAACTCATACATAACATATATGCTAGTTAAGTAAATAAAAAGAAAAGAAAAGCACAAAAAAAAATACCAGGATTCACAATTATCTCCAGTGAGGCAAAGGCAAAGTAATATATCCCAATTACAATATCTGATATAGGCTGTTTTGAATGATTTCTTTTTACTGTGCTTCAACACTCAGCAGCAAATAACTTCTGGCAAGGACAAGGGGGAAGAAAAATGAGGCAAAATACTGTTATACATGCTAAAATGTTCTCCTTTGCATCTTTTCTTAAGGATAAAGCAAGAAATTCATTATGCTTTCAATATCATGGGGTTGGTTTTTGAGTGGTTTTTTTTTTTTTTTTTTTTTTTTTTGAGGGTGGAAGGTTAGAAGGAGTTCCAGAGTTCAGGCTTCATGGCTGGACAAGATTATTTTTGGAAATGCACACTATAATGGGCATTAGAGGAATATTCTTTAGCACGTTATTTGTCTTGGGTTTTATTTTGAAAGCCACATGATTTCAAAGATGTGTTCTTACTGCCAATGCAATTTAGAATTCTGCTTTAGACATAGGCATACTAATTATCCAGATGTGCATTTTCTCTTATATACACATTCTCTTCTTCACTCTTTCAAACAGTCAATAAGCTTAATACTTCACTACAAAATATGGTCAAAAGAATAAAATCAATATCCACAAAAATATTTAATCTCCAATTAAGCTAAGAATATTTATGGCTGTAAAAAGCAGGGAAAAATTTACATTTGAAATGTAAAAGGCAGGGAAAAAATCACAAGGTCCACTATGTTCACGGATTCTTTGATCTCAATTCTTTAAGGACTCACTATTTTACAACATAATAAATTCCATTAAAGATAACCAAACCAAACCTGTTAGAGAAGTATTAAGAGTCAAACTCTGCTCATAATTGCTATCCAGAGCTCAGCATAGCTCTAATAGAGAACAATTAATCCCACAGAATTCAAAAAGGCAGTCATTGTACACAGGTAACATTTCTTATTTTGTTTTTGTCTGTTGAGGGGACCAGAAGAGGCAAGTCTGGAGAGGGCAAGTCTTTTAGAGCGCTTATGATGAATTATAAACAATACTGAGCTTTCAGTTCTTTCCACTTTTTCAGTGAAATAACTAAAATTTTCCTATGGTAACCAAGGTACAAGCCTAATTTTATTTACGTTACCACTGGCTCATCCGTAGTATGATTTTATATAGAAGCAGACCATATTATGGAGCCAGCTAGAAGGACAAGACCAAAGCAGGAAGATTGCTCTGCAGAAGAAAAAAAATTCTTTATCTGCCTGCGAAAAGGAAAAGCCAGAGTTTTGGCCACCGGAGACAGACATCAAGAAAGAAAGGATCTGAATGGTAAGTGATACTAACCTGTTCAATCACACTATTTTTAGCATTAGCATCTTTAAGTACTAATTTATGTGTTCAGAAGACTCCAAAATATTTCGGCAATGTTCATACTGGAGAAGGGCAGGAGGTGTATTACTTATACAAGTCCTTGTGCTCACCTCTGACTCCCTTAGGGCTCTCAAGGTAGATGATAAGAGTTGAGACCTAATTACTGGGTTTGTTTGTTTTCTGATAAAAAGACTAAAAAAGAAGAGGATAACATCAAAAGGAGAATGCCACAGTGTTAGGTTATGAAGGTCCTCAGTTCCATAAAGACAGGGAACTCTTAGAGAAACTCCAATGGAGGGCCACAAATACGACTAGGGTTCTGGAGCATGGCCCTTATGAGGGTGGGCTGAGAGATCTGGGACTGTTCAGACTAGGGAAGAGAGGGCTGATGGGATCTTATCAGTGCTTGTAAATATCTAATAGGTGGGAGCCAAGTGGCTGGGGCCAGGCTCTTTTAATTGGTGGACAGAGATAGGACAGTGGGCTCAAACTGGAGCACAGGAAGTTCAATCTGAACTTGTGAAAAGAAAAAACTTTACTTTGAAGGTCTCAGAGCGCTGGAACAAGCTGCCCAGAGAGGCAGTGGAGTTTCCTTCTCTGGAGATTCTAAAAAACCACCTGGATAATTTCCAGTGCAAGATAATTTAGGGAACCTTCTTTAGCAGGTGGTTGGCTTTGGTGATCTCCAGAGGTCCCTTCCAATCCCTACAATTCTGTGATACTCTGGTGGAACAGTAGAATTTAGTTATAGTGAAAAGGAGAAAAAACCTCTATGAGGAATTCAACATGATGGTGGACTTGTCTTCTGTAATAGAAGAGAGAGAGGAGACAGTCTACTGTCAGCTGACTTTGTGGATCAGAGAATGAAACTGCAGATTTGTGCACATGCAAATACAGTCACAGGCATCTAGCAGATGTGAAAGATGGAGAAGAGCTATTTGTATACAGATGTATTTGAGAGTAAGTTGCAAACTCATGCCTAGGGGCTGCTCCTCCTTCTCACCTCATCTACAAAAGGCACCTTCTCTCACTAAGTAAAAATGAGAAGGGGAAATTGAAGAAATATCATACTAACAACTCAAGTGTTTTGCTGTGGGAGGGACAGGGTGATCCTTCTTCACACACATGACAATCAGTAGATGATTTAAGTTTAGAAGAAAACGTGAAAACACCTCAGTTACCTTCAAATTTTCCTGTTGCATTAGGCCATTTGCCCATAACAGCCTCCCACCAGCCCTCCTGTTTATCTGCAGTACCCTGAGTGTCCTGAGCCTAGTCACATTTCTGTTCTGGCTGGAGATTCCTGGCAGCAGGAGAAAACACTATTTGCACTGAGGAAGGAGCATTTGAAATGAAAAGGAAGGCTGAAATGCACCTCAGCTAACCTGAGATGCCTGCAGCAGAAATACCTACAGCTGAGCTAAAAGACCTGAGCTCTTGCTGTGATTAACAGAGAGAAATAGGCACCATGGGGCGATTCATCTCACCCCAATATGGGCAGTTGAAGCAGGCCAGACACATTACCACTTAAAGGGTCTGCATGTCTGCATCCCCTTCTGTTTTAAAAGGGAGGTTAAGGGGACTAGATACTTTCACATTGAATGTCTACCTTTAATGGGATAAATCCCATCCACAGGCCTTTCACAAAGCACTCTAAGCCTACTAAAACTCACTGTACTAAGTGCCAAAGCGAAGGTGTACACTATCTGCCCTTTGGAAATATCTACTAATGGTAGGAAAACAGAAAAAAAAAAAAAGGATTTTAAAACAGAGAGAAGCAATAACCTCACAGTGGTCCAACTCTACCTTCCTTTTGACAGAAAACTTGGTTGTTGATGGATATGGGCACAACATCATGCCTTGTCAGTTCAGCATACTGATAGGCATATACAGTACTTATTTCAACACAATATTTATAAGGCAGTACCTGATACAAAAAGTCTTGCACTGTTGCTTTGTCGTGTTTCTCCAGTGTATCTGTGCCTTGTGATACATCGGTAGTTGTACAGTCCATCTTCATTCTGTACGTCTAAAATATACAAGGCTCCCGTGGATGTGATGAGAAATCTAGGTCCTGAAAGACACAATAATTTGCAGCACTTAAAATATCTACAAGTTGTTAATGTGTTCTGCTTCCTCGCACTGGAGGAGGGAAGATGCAGGCTAGAGTGTTCTGAAGATTTCGTTGCCAGAGTCTAGAAACAAGAAAAGCCTACTAGGTCTGCTCACTGCAAATGCTTATAGAGATACGAATACCCGTACTTCTTACTAAAAAGAAAAGGATCTGTAAGGAAAACATGGGGAATGAAAAAAAAAAGAAGGGTATTCTGGTACATATCACAATTACAAAACAGCATCCAAGAGGTATCTGAAATAGAATACAGAGTAAAAAATTGAAGCCACCTTAATTTGCACGGTAGAGTGCTATGGTAACGTACTATAAGAAATGTACACATTAGAAGAATTGCAGTCTGTAATTAGAGTAGCACATGTAAGCAGGTATAGGGGCTCTGCATCTGAAAGAAGGGCTTTAAAAAAGCATACAATAATGGAATGTGTAATCTAATAATCCAGGAGTTTGTTTTACTTTTGTTGTTGTTGTTGTTGTTGTTTGTTTAAATCCTACACAGAGAGGTTTATTTCGGGAAGAAAAACAAGTCCAGGAAGACAGTTGCCTCCTAAAATTGAACAAGGCTGATACGTTCAGGGCCAGCATTTTTCCCAGTGCTCATTCATAACGAAAATAACATACCTGAAATTCTCAGCAAAATACATATTTTTTATGATTGACTCCAGAACATGTGGAAAATGTCATGGTACATATGTACACACCTGCAGTTTGGATCATTTGACAGCTTCACAGGTACATCTGTTCTGTTGTAGATGCCTGTTCTAAGGTCAAGGACACAAAAAAGCCAACCTCTACATTTGCTCTAAAGCTTCTCCCATACTAGGACATGTGGAAAATCATGTGGTTGGAATGCATTGCAAACCTAAGTCTCACAACTGACCACTTCCTTCTTTTAAAAAATATGGAAGTCTAAGCTATGTATGGTTTTCTGAAACTTTCACACTAAAGAAAATATACAAAAGGGAAACATGGAAGAAAAGATCACAATATCTTAGTTTTTTCTCTAAGTATCTGATAGGTGTTAATACATATATACCCATACATAGCTATTATAAAATATCTGTCTCCCAAACTAAGGGAGAGAATACACAAAGATGAAACACATATTCGGTAATATGCAGTAAGGAATATTTCTTTTTCTTCAGTGCTCCATTTGAGCAGTGACTTCTTAATAATTGAGTGTAGTCAAGGTGCTTGCTGACAATTGCATCAGTGGGAAAGTAATCTGGCAGATAAAAGACAGAAAGGAAATGGCATCATTATGGAAAGCAATCTCCTTTAAATCACAGTCTAAAAGAAGAGGAAAAAAACACCTTAGGACAAGACTGACCCTTAAAACACAGAATACTGAATAAAGCAACCTCAGCCCACCTCTCTCACTGTATGCATACTGAATTATAAAATAGCCATGCCTGTGACTTGTCTTGGCTGATCCTGTTCTCCTCAAAGTCAAGGCACAAGCATCGAAGCAGTCAGGTCACACCTTTGGAAAAGCACATGCCACGCTGCACATACTCTTTTAAAGTACCTGGTTTGTTCTAACAGCCTGTACCATTAATAAGAAATGGATTAATAAAACAAATCCATGGCACGACAGAATGAAGATGCTGAGCTACTTAGTACTACCAAGGGGCTGAGGTGGGTGAGAGCAGACCTGAAGGAAAACTCGAAGGCAACAGCACTTTCCCGAACCATGAGCTGTCAGTGGATAGTAATACTGCATTCCTGCCTAGGGGAGTGAGTTACTGACTGGGAGATTGTTCCCTCTTATATACAGACCATATTGATATTATTTGCCCTGAAAATTTGAGTGCTAGCAAAACGGAAAGCTTATGTTTCAGCATATTACTTGGAAATAAATGTTTGGTTGAGCATAGTAGAAGATGCATGTGAGTAGGTAATATTTTTTGTTTTACAGCCAGGTGTCTGAAGTACAGCATTGTAGAGGTTACAAGAGAAAAGCAAAGCTATCCTGCATTTTATCTTAGAATATGTTCTGTTCTAATATTTTGAGGAAAAAAGTATGTACCATTAATAGATTTATTCAACAAAACGTTCCACCAAGCTTCTGAATTACTAACAAGTTGTTTATTTTCCAGTCTGAAAAATAGCTTGGCTTGACCAAAAATATTAATCACATTTTCTACAAATGACTGGCAGCTAACAGCTACTAGCAACCAGAAAACATCTGGACCACAAGATTGCAGGCAATTGGCTAGTGCATCCCACAGCCATCATGGAACTGCTCTTTAGCCCCCATCAGTCATATAGCCCAGTTTCAAATCCACAGCTGATGATAATTCTACCTCCTCTTATGGGGGCAGCATTGTGTCAATTAACAAAGAGGCAATAGTACCTGATGGTCAGAGAATACATTTATTTTTGGTGATTCTCACAGTACAAGTTCTAAACATAGCATAACTTGTGCAGAGCGTTTTTTAGTTTTCAATTACTCAAACATAATCACTCAGCCTATTTCACCTCTTCTCCTCATCACATACGTACCCTCCATCTGTATCCTTTACAAGGTTCACCACTATTTCTATATAAGAAACAATATTTGGAGCTATGGTGTGAAAACCCTGGGTTATTTGATTCTTGTGTCACATACAGATTCTGCACAGCTAAAATATTCAAAAAGCAAATCTACCTTTACCAAGAAACATATTACAAGGACTAAAGGTAATTAAAACATAGTTGTCCCCTTTGGTCTACATTCAGCATAAAATCACAATTTCTGGAGACAGGAATCACAATTAGGGACTTTACTAGGGGGTTAATGCTGGGTATTCAGCAAAGGCAACCTCTTCTTGCTTCTCCTTCCAGCTGTGTGAGCATTACATAGCACTGTATTTCAGGCAGCACAGCCACGTCAACTGTGTGCTTGCCCACAGCAATGCCACTTGCCTGGCAGGGCTGCCGAACAGGAGCTGTACATATGATGCAGACATTCTCTGGAGCCCAATCAAGACTCAGATCAGATTTTTTAAGCTGGGGTGGATATGAGTGGAGAGACTGCTCAGGTGATTTAACATCACAGGACCAGGAATACATGTAAGTTAAGAAGGTGCTAGTGAAATGATTGCAGTATGTCTGGTCCCTCCAGTAAACCTGCACAGATTTTGCATTTGTATCAAGCAGCTGGAACCAAAACAGCTGAGAAGTAGAAATGAGCCTATTGTAAAATGGCTTCACGCAACTTTCTTTTCCTGGGCTCCAATTTCAGCTTTGCTAAATAAACATAATTCCAGTTTACACTAATGGAGGTCCCTAGTAAGCACAAGTTTAAGATTGCACAAACATGTCCAAAGCTTAAAAATGCATTCCGTTCTCCATGCTTTTCTAAAACGTGCAAAATTTTCAGTTATATATAGCCTATACAGGCTATCACCAGTAACTCTTAGGATAAGCTTCTCACTAAGGATCAAATCCATGGCTTCCCTTATAAGTGCTAAAAGTACACTTCCTCAGTACCTCAACACAGCAAGCATTGCTCTCACTAATGCTTACATTGGAATCTGAACTAAGAAAACACACAGAGTGGCTACCGCCATGCTGGAGGCTATATACAGAATTGTGTATATATATATATATATACAGAACTGTGGGCTACCTCTAGCTCACATAATAATGCCTCACATTTGCAGCTTTCCAGGCGGCAAGTTTCCTCCGGTGCAATTACATATCTGATTCTCTGGGTCAACCAGTACTGGTACACTTACTAAAAGTTCACCACATATTAAAAGGGGTTTGTAAAAGCAAAGCAGAGCCAACAAATTGTTCAGTGTGACCCTTCCGTGTTTTCTGGAGAAGTTAGGAATGTACTTGAGCTATCTAACACTGCTTAGATCATTTTCTCTGTTGGAAATTACTCAGGCAATTGTATAATAAAACCTTCACTTAATGCATTAGCTAGAGAATTTGCCTCACCCTCTTTAAAGATAACTGAAAATAAATAGTTATTGCCACATGCCAGATGTTATCCTACAGTGTACATTTCTCACAAACACACATTATACGTAATTGCAGGGCTATAGCATTTTCTTTTCCTCTCTTCTTAATATATTTTGCATACTTATGTAATGCTTTAATAACCAACTGCTACTGTAAAAATGCTAGATAGAAAAGATGACAGAAAAATAAAAGGAGAAATGCATGTAATTTCTGTCATCTTCTAAATGGAGAGTATTTTCATTAAAAACGACAGGCTGTCAACTGTGACAAAGCTGAAGTGCTGAGCGCTCTGTGTTCTGCACTTCAAAAAGTGTTTAGAAAAGCACCAGGATGGGGATCGACAAGCTTTTATTACCCTGTTGATCTATGGGAGTGTTCTGTTCTGGAAGCGCATTTAATTTAATCGCTCTCCCTTTGCTGTAACAAGGTCTAATTTTTTTTTTTACTTACCTACTTAATATGCCAAATAAGGTGTATTTTTTTAGTGGAACATCCTCTCAAATAAACTGAACTTTCCGTTTGTTTGGCTGTAGGCAGACTTCAAGGGAGGAAGACAGAGAAGCCTCCTCCAGAACAACTAAAACGAACAGTGTCAAAATATATCTTATAATTCCCATTTATTACTCTCTCTCATAAATGTTTATATTAATGCTTTGAAAACTTGATTATAATGATTTCAGAATCTGATTTCCAGACGTGCTGAGAGCTTGCATCTCTTTTGTTTTCATTGTTTGGTGTTTTTGAAGATCTGGCCCTATATCTGCAATATGTCTTTCATTTAATGGCTTCAAAGAACATTAAGTGCCCTTAAGACTTTTTGCCTTGCCTAGATAAGCATAGTAAAACATTATTTTTTAAAATTCGAAAGCTTTACAAAGAAGCTTATTGAGATAAATACATTGATGGAATCCATCATTCTTTCTTCAAGGTCCCATCTGTCAGTAATACATAAAGTTGCCTTGTGAGACTAAAAAAATATACAGATCCAAAGACTAGAAAGAACCATTAAAGTCATTTATTCTCACCTTTCATGCTTCACCCATTAACTCCTGCATCAAATCCATATCTGAAAGTTAAGCTGTAGCTTTTTTAATAAGACACTGGTCTTGATTAAAGACTTATTGTAGTGGAGAGCATGTGATATACTCCTGGGTAAATTATTCCAGTGGTTAATTATTCTCATTTTTCAGAGTTAGAGTATTGTTTGTGGTCTGTTCGACTTTGACCCCAGCTATTGGATCTTACCATGTTTTCATTAAAGATTTTACAGTCAGAAATCTTCTGCCCATTTAAGTATATGAGGAAATTACATCTTATACCACACTTTTCCTTAATTAGTTACATAGATTGAACTTCCTCACTCATTTAATGTGAATAATTCATATAATGAAATATTCCTGCAGTTTTTGACCAGCACCTTAACAAGTTTTTGATGTTCCTTTCAAGTTTGGATTAGCTTAATTAACAGTTCTGGTAATAATGAATGCAAAATGTCACTGTTCTTTTACGTAGAGATTTCCCTTCCATTTATGCATGCAGAAATTGTGTTGGTCCTCTTATTGATGCTAACTTGCTTGAATTATTTATCAAAAACTTGTTTTTTTTTCAGACTTACAAGACAGATTTCCTCCAATCTGCAGATACAACCTACCGTCTTTCTTTCTTGATATTAGTATTGACTGTATGGAAAGCAATGTCATCTTTATCATCTTTATCATACAACCCGTTCTTCCTACATAAGTCAATAAACCATACGTTGATTTAACATTACAAAAACATTTGTGCAGTTAGTGTACTTTACCAACAGGAAACAGTATTTCCTTTACTTTTTGCTGAGTAAAGAACTGGCTAGATGACCAGGCGCACAAAGTGGTGGTGAATGGAGTAAAATCCAGCTGGCAACTGATCACAGGTGGTGTTGTGGGTCTGTTCTGTTCAGTCTCTTTACTGAAGACCTGGACAAGGGCAGTGAGTGCATCATCAGTAAGTTCACAGATGACACCAAGCTGGGAGGACGTGTCAATCTCCCTAGGTGCAGGAAGGCCCTACAGAGCAATATGGACAGGATGGATAGCTGGACTAAGGCAGTGGGATGAAGTTCAACAAGACCCAGTGCTGGGTCCTGCAGTTTGGCCACAACAACACCAGGCAACTTCAAAGGATTGTGGCAGAGTGGCTGAAAGACTGTGTGGAAGAAATGGATCTGAGGATGTTGGCCAACGTTCGGCTAAACACAAGCCAGCAGTGTGTCCAGGTGGCCAGGAAGGCCAACTGCATCCTGGCTTGTATCAGAAATAGCGTTGCAAGCAGGAGCAGGGAAGTGATCATACCTTTGTACACAGCTCTGGTGAGGCCACAAGTCAAGTGCTGTGCCTCTCACTACAAGAAAGATATCAAGGACCTGGAGCGTGTCCAGGGAAGGGCAACAAAGCTGTGAAAGGTCTGGAGCACAAGTCTGGTGGAGAGTGGCTGAAGGAATTGGGATTGTTTAGTCTGGAGGAGGCTCAGGGGAGACCAGAGATCAGCCTCTTCACCCATGTAACTAGCAATAGGACAAGAGAGAATGCCCTCAAATTGTGCCAGGCGAGATTCAGGTTGGACATCAGGAAAAATTTCTTCTCCAAAGGAGTGGTTAGGTGCTGGAATGGGCTGCCCAAAGAGGTGGTGGAGTCCCTGTCCCTGTAAGTGTTCAAAAAATGTTCAAATGTTGTATTAAGGGACATGTTTAGTGGGGAAATATTAATGGTAGGTGGACAGTTGGACTGGATGATCTTAGACATCTTTTTCAATCTTGATGATTCTATGATTCTAAATTACATTCATTAAATGAAATTTTATGATTTCATCTGAGATATTATAAGATAATTTGTTTTGAAAATATATATTTCAAAGCAGTAAAATTCTGAAGAGGGAAAAGAAGGAAACTGGGTCATATCTTGGATTGATCAACCTCAACCAAGGGCCCCAAATCCTATGACATTTTAGAGGCATACCTCTTATTTTACTATCTGCTGACTAGCACTCTGAATAACCTAGTGACTTCATTAAAATTTAGTTGCATTCGTAAATCATGTATTCATTTCTCTAAGTGAGAAGAAGTCACATTAACAATTATGAAATTGCTCTTATGTAAGGTTTTAATGCCTTCCATTAAACTGTATGATATCAGAGATTAAAACAAAATTTTACAGGTCTTAGCAATAAGTTAAAATAATTCTGTTTAGGTTTTCTATGTGAAATTGTTCTCATGTATAATTCATAAGAAAATGTGAACACTTTCCCATAGAATGAGTATAAAATATTCTAATATTCTTGTATGAAATTGAGAATATTTTGAAAATTGTAACATTAATTATTCTTCTATCGTGCTTTTTTTTTTTTTTTTTTTTCCCTTCAGCATGCTGGTACTCTTTAAACAGAAGAAATGTTATCCTCGAAATGGTTTAAAAAATCATATTTGATTTTCCCTTTGTTGGAAATACATCTTATGGCATTATGTTATTGCTGTATAAATTAGGTTGATAAAAATTAACAGAACAGATGGCTGTTCTGATTGTGTGCAAAATGATAATATAGAATAAATAAACTTTTATCAGCTGTACCTTTCTTCCCCACTGGATAGAACTACTTCTGCTGGCAAGTTCCTAGCATGACCTGTGCAAGCAAGGGAAGAAACATCCCACAGAGCCAAAACAGTGAGTAACCTACCACAGTTTCATAGTACTGCTGCAACATCATTCTCAAAACAAAACAGTCTGCTGCTCTGGGCATGGAAAACGTGCTAGAAGCATCCATCCTGAAACAGTATGCTGAAGTCACAGTCCTGCCAGCGCTTTACATAAACAAACCAAAGTTCAGATGAGGAAATAGACACGTGTAGGAAAGGAGGAAGGTAAGGATTTCAGTTTTCCAAGCACCACTCACATAATGTTTTCAGCCTACACCTGGAGTATTGCTCACAGTAAGTGGTATAGATGGTCCAAACATGGCTACGCTCCTCTGTACAGAACAGCCTTCCCTTTTAGAGATGTAGCCAAGCTTCCAGGCACCACTTGCAGACATTACAGAGAATAAAATTAACTTTTCTGTCTCCTCATATTCTCTCAGATCTGGGGTCTACAGAGTCCCCATTATGGACACAGTCTGCAGTTAACTTTCAGTAGAACTGGAGCAGGAGAGAAACTGCAGTATAGCCCTGCAGCCAATTAACTTCCTTAACAAATTACATTGACATTAAACCTCCTTTGCGTTAGCACCTTTGCCCCGCAGGCATACCTGTTGAATTAAGAAATACTTATTTGCACTACACGGCCTAGTTCTCAACTCTCACAGATCTGGATTTTAGTAACTGGAGATGCCACCATGACCCTGTGACTCGCTTTCCAGATAAAAAAATCACTCATGAAGTTTCTCAGGTGCCACCAGAGGGAGACATCACTCGTAAGGAATTAAGGTCACTGATTCCCCAATTTATCCTGACACAAGGAAAAAAAAAAGCATAAAAGCCATGAGAAGTGTCTGATTGCACATTTGAATTGTTGTTCCAGACACCTTAAAGTTCTTGGAAATATATCCATCTCATTAGACTGAGCTTGTAGGTCTGAAGCTTTCCACAGCAGTAAGCATCTCCCCTTTTCCTTATGCCAACCTTCCCCCTCAAAATTAAACTCAAGTATTTATAAAGTAAGTTGGACGCCTCAAACGAGTCATTATTTTCTCTTTTTTTGTGGGCAAATAAGCTTTTGTGTTCAATAAAAATATCTGAGGCTATCTTTCCGCAAAAAGTTGAGGACATTTATGAAAGTTTCCAACATCATGGCTGACGTGGTTCTAATTGTAAGACAGTCTGATTCTTAACTTTCCAAAATTCGTGTAGCTTGAAAAATGAAATTATTTAAAAATATGTTTTTTTTCTTACACCATCGCTTTCTTACACTTCCTTTCACCCCCCTCATGCCCTCTACCTCAGTCAGATCCCCACTCAGGAAACCTCTATTATATCGGCAGCTCAGTCTACCTCAGGAGATGCAAATAAATCAGTTACTGATCTGCCATCCCACCCCTCAGTCAGTGGAGGCCAGAGATGTTCAAAATATGGAAGGTCTAACACCATCATCATCACCATTTTTCTAAAATATCAGGAGACAAAAGGAACAAAGTCACAAAATATTTTCTACTATATACTGAAAGTAAAAAAGCTAAAAGAGGTAAAGATAGCATTATCTTTATAAGCTTGTTATTATTATCTACTTTGTTATTATTATTACTATTAGTATTAAGTTATTATTATTACTTTGTTATTGTTATTACTTTGGCACCTGCAAGTTATTATTATTACTTTGGCACCTACACTTTTCATGACTATTAGGGACCAAAATTCTATCTTTGCATATCTCTTAAGAAAATGGATTTAATCATATCTTGATATCATGGCTTTTACTTCTCCATTCTAAAATGATTTACTGTCTCTTATACTTGAGATTGTGGTACAGCTGCATTTTTCTACTCTCCCTTAAACTTTTACATGCAGCATTACAATTCTAAGACAATAAACTTACATACTTCTTTAATATAAAGTGAAATAAAATTTAAATGAAAGAGAGAGATTGAGAAAAAAAAATAAAGAAAGCAGCAGAAGAAATAAAGCAAGAAATAAAAGGATGGAGGAAAGGAGATGAAGAAAGAGGGAGTTATGGATTTATAAACTGAGCTGAGATGGTTTATCTGCTGGCTCCATTACAGAACTGCCATAGGAACCATGGTTGTGGTCCCAACTTGGATTCAAATTCAGACAGGATGAAACCTGAACACAATGTTCAAAAATCGAAACTGGTTCTGAAAGTTGTTGGTATCATTATTCATGGTTTCTGTTGCTTTAAATGCAACTGTAGTATGAGTTCATTTGTGTTTCTGTAACCACAGAACAAGGAAAGACATATAAGCATTAGTGTTATTATATGCACAATGGTATCATTTTCTGAATAAGTTTAGATGTTCACATAATGGCCATTCTGAAAACCAAATTCTTAGATTACACACATCAGAACACAGAGAGGATCATTTTATTGCTCCCTCCATGTATCCGAGGCTCCAAAATCATATTTCATGCCAACTGTCAGTACCAATTTCACTTATAATATGTACGCAGTGTTCAAGTTTTATGAACGAGAAATAAACATAATCTATTAAGCAAAAGTATTTACAGGTATACAGGTATATACAGGTATATAATCAAAAGTATTTTTGTATACACAATGTTTTGTTACTTGTTACTACTTGATGGTTACATAGAATAAGCGTGACTGATCACATAATGCTTAATTGTTCACCTTCTTGATCTGTTATGAATATATTAGGCATGAGAAGCTACAGTTCTCTGCCCACTGTTGTTAACTGTCAGCTCTCCAGGATATTAAATAAAACTGCCATAATCTTTAATAACACAGTTTTAGGTGATATGGGTCTATGCACACATTGCTGTAGAAGCTACTTTTCTCATTTCAGCTAGAAAGAAAGCAGATAATTTTAAATCACTAGCTAGCATTAAGGGCTCTGATTAAAGAGGATTCCATTTTGCTTGTGATATATAGAGTTGTCTAGAAGATTAAAATTTTTCTCTCAGCTTTCTGCTGGTGCATTCCAAATAAACATTGGCCTGCAGCTGACCAGAGGCTTAGCACAGATAAACATGTGCTTTACTCTTTTCAACGTCGAGAAACAATCTATCTCACCTTCTAGCTGCACATACATATGAACACAATTAAGAATTTGCTTTGTAAATAAAAGGAGAACCTTTGTCTCCTATGGTCTGAACAGCAGTTAGTTTATGTCACCATCATCAAGTGTGCACCTTAATAGTTTATAGCTTTGAAGTCATTGTACACACAGAATTCATACTGCTATAGGCAATATGATCAGAATAAATCACAGCCTTGCATGCTCAGAATTACAGTCACCACCAACAGAAGAATTATTTTAACTAACTGCAAATAATCAATATTATGCTTCATTAGTTAGAGCAGCTGCAGCTTTTTGGCTCCACATATTTAACCACTTTTATTCTGCAGGTAACTGGAGGTAATGAAGCATCTTACCTTGAAGGAACAGCTTTATGAGAAAGTCAGAACAGTACTGGCTTCCCTTCCTGAAAAACTCTATTCAGAGATTCACACATCTGAGTACTGAGAATTTTTATTTAAGATGTTTGCTGTAACTAACAGATAAAGCTTCTGTCCTAGTGTTTTACTGTTACCCTATGACTTAAAATTAGGGAAACCCAATTTGCCTGTAGGGTAATTGTGCTAGAAGGAGCTATTTTATTTCTTTCTCAATTTGAAAATGAAAAATCATGTTGCCCTTCAGATAAAAATTATTGAAAATATTCGCTGTGAGAGGAAGTAACTTCACTAGGAATTCAATCTGAATTAAATAATTCCCTCCTGAGGCCCTTGGTCAGTTCCCTGGGGACATCAGCCCAGTGTTCAGTAAATCATTTTTAAAAGGAAGAAAAAAGCAATTAAGGACGCACATTTTTATGTTTTTCAACAAGATGCCAGAGTTAAGTCTACACAGATACATTTCAACAGCTCTTTAAAATTATTACTGTTTTTTTTTTTAATTCCCTTACCATTGGCTGCATACTATTATTTCTCTAGAAACTTGTCCCTTCTCACATTGATTTTCAGTCTGAGCACACTGTGCCACAGCATATGAGAGAAACCCAATTCTGTGATGGGTTTATCCTTACACAGGCAAGGCACAGAGCTTTATTTCATTTACATACTTCATCCAGTTCTGAGTACTGCTGATACGCTTGCATCTTTAAAATTGTCTCCTGTCAAGCTAGTCCCACCTTTTAGAACTTGATATACATTTTCCTCAGTATAAAACAATACAGGAAATTTGCAGGGTCCCTGTAAAGCATAACACGTTAATTCCTGGTGAAGCAATGTTTTAAGCAGAAGATGCACAGAACCAAGATCACAATAACAGCAGCAAAAGCATGTAAATTCTGTTCCATATTGTATTCTGAAAGAAAAGGACTTCTGCTGACTGTGATTCAATGAAATTACCACATATTGGAATATTAGAAAATCAGCAACTAAGTATTATGCTAGATAAACTACACATACAATCAATAGGAAGGGAGAAAAAAAAATTACCACTGAATTTGTATTGAAATAAATGCAAACAATTCCTACAGAATTTGATTCCAGGTTGTATTACATCAGTGTACAGGGACTTAGTATGCACTGACCCCTTACTTTTTGTGGATTACAAAGCTGTTAAAATGAGTGTGGCCAGCAGGTCGAGGGAGGTGATCCTCCTCCCCTACTGTTCCCTGCCAAGGTCACATGTAGAATAGTAGGTCCAGTTCTGGGCTCTCCAGTTCAAAAAAGACAGGGATCTCCTGGAAAGCATCCAGTGGAGAGCCACAAAGATGATAAAGGGCCTGGAGCATCTTCTGTATGAGGAAAGACTGAGCAACCTGGGTCTGTTGATCCTGGGGAGAAGATGACTGAGAAGGGACCTGATAAATGTTCATAAATATATAAAGGGAGGTGGGAGGAAAATGGATGAGGCCAGGCTCTTCTCAGTGGTGTGTAGCAATAGGACAAGGAGTAATGGCCTAAAACTTAAGCATAGCAAGTTTGATACTAACATGCGGAAGAACTTCTTTAACAGTAAAGGTGATGGAACTGGAAATGGATGCCCAGAGAGGTTGTGGACTCTCGTTCTATGGAGATATTCAAGACTTGTATAGACACCTGTGTGACCTATTTCAGGGTACTTGCTTTAACGGGGGGTTGTACTCAATGATCTCCTAAAGTCCGTTTCAACCCCTGCAATTCTGTGATTTTTACAACATTTCTATAATCAAAGAGACTTTGAATGTGAATTTTAATGTAAGAAGGTAGGGTTATCATGCTGTTTATTTTCTGATCTTTGTCAGGTTAGCCTCTTCGCTAACATCTTTGGCAAAGTAACTTTTTAACAAGAAAAGGGTCTGAAGGCATACATTTTCAGTATGGATTAAATTCACAGTGTGGCTTATGCTGAATATCAACTCAAGACTTCTGTGCTGTATCAACCCAACTTAATTTCAAAGATATGTATAAGATAAAAACAGGAAGGATATACTTTGATTCTGTTTTATTACTTTCCTTAGACTGGCATCACAGAGAAAAATGTCATTATAAGCGCAACGTACCTCATTCCTGAAGAATAAATAGTAGAGAGTTTTTAACTACTTTTACATTTTATTACCTGTTTAGAGAATCATGACTTGGAAGCCTTTATAGGTGTCAGAATCTTTATCCAAACATGCTTAAACACATTTCTCAGGTAATTTTCATCATTTGCATATTTTTTAATTGATTGGGAAATGGAGACACAATAAAATTGATTAATAAGCTCAAAGTTTGTGGCAGATTTGGGAATGCTGCATACCAACACTGAGCTCTGAGCACTGAAGCCTCCTTTTTTACTTCTGATTTTACATGCTCTGCCCTAGAAACTGCCAGATACTTGTTAACCCTTTGTGTAGGTACGTAACAAGGATACCAGCTTAAACACGTAAAACTATGTTTGAGCTAAATATTACTACTGTTCTGCTATCTCAGTTGTCAGGATAATTGCAAGCACACTGTGCTCTTCTTGTCTGTGCTACTGTTCCTTTTATATAAAGTTCTCAAATCTAGACTTTTGCTAAACTATTGTTTCAAGCAAGTTTGCATTAAACCTTCTTCTGCTTTTCCTTAGCTTAAAGATAGAATTAGTACTACAAATGATGATTTTTTTTTAACTCAAGCTCTGGTTTACAAGTGCACGTCACCATTTATTAAACAACCGGAATCACTGTCATGAGATTACTTGCATCTTTTAAATGGTGAGTATTAAGAAAGCAGTGGCATTTCAACCAAATTACTACAAACCATTTATATCCTAAATATTAGACCTTGTCTAAGAGTCATATATAGCATACAATGTTATTCGACTTCTAAAATGGTATTACAAAAAAAAAAAAAAAGAAACCAAAGGGAGATTAGCAAACCAAAGGGAGATTAGCATTGCCTGGACCCTAAGCAGTCTTTTTGAGCAGTTATTCTCTCTTTCGTTATTTCCACAGACCATTAAAAACATGTTGATTCAGAGTAGCCTTGCTTGTGTGCATCATACTATATTAGCACACATGGCCTTGATCATGTTAATAGCATTTATATATGAAGATCTGTATGGTTAATATTTCTCACATTCTCAGAACACGTGAACAGCAGAGAAGCTGCTTGAACAGAACTGACCTGAAAGAAATGCCTGCAAATGTACAGCATGTTCAGTCAGTCCTAGATGTGCAGAATCTAAAGTGCATCCTTTGCACTTGCGGTTGATGTAGTACAACTGCTGGAGTGCACAAACTATTATGCAGACACATCCATGACCAGCTCCACAACTCTACATACAGAACAATAAAGATCAAGTGCATCCATGGAATTTTTTTTATGAAGGGTTAGCTCATTTGGATAAAATATAGGTTTGTGTAACAAAGCATTACAAAAACTGTGAAGCATGTTTATGTGACACTCGCGTCATCAGTACAGGGCTTTAAAAGTGATTTAAAGTGATGAATCTGTGGTTTGTTCTTACCTGTGCACAGTGGTTTACACACATAAGGTCTGTAAGTACTCTTTTTTGGACAAAGGTATTTACAAGGTATTCTGGACAAAGAGGTATTTACCTATATTATTTCAATGCATTTCTTTGTATCAAGAACACATACTGCAGTTTTGTGGATTTGACATTTTAAGTGATCATTTGAAAAATGCTGGTGTCTCTGAAATGAGAATATTTAAAATAATTATCCCTGTTTTTCAAAATCCGTGAAAAAGTAACGATGAAAGAGCTCTGAACTAAACCTATTTTTCTTCTCTTTTCTTGATATTCAACTATAATCTGGATATAGTCTTTCATGCAGCCAATGGCTTAAAGATGTGAACAGCCATAAATGAATCTCATAAAGAGAAAATTAATGTAGCAAAATCTGACAGCTGCATGACATTCATTCTAAGCAAATTCTGCACTGGTTCAATTTTTTGAGCAACTGTTATTTGGGTCAGCATTATTACTTTCACAGTTCACAGTCTTTATCTTCAAGGAGAAAGTCAGTTTTTCTTCATTTAAATTCTCTTAGACAAACCTCCAACAGTTTATATCACTGACCCTAGGGTTTGCATTCCACACCATGCTCACAGCTGAGATGTGGTATCTCCTCCCTTAAGCACTGCCATTAAGAAAGTGTAACATGCATGCAATCCCTGTAAATTAAGTCCCATTGACTTGTGTTCCTTTTGGAGCAAGAGGGCCACAGTAAAAAGCAGAGCAACTTGCAGAGCAGAGAGCGTAGAAGATGATAGGATAATAAACAAATAAATAATATCCCAAAGATTCAAAAGTCAATATACTGTGCTTCATTTCTTTTCTCTTTCTGGCAGCAGCATTGGCCCAAGAGTCTAGTAAGGATCAGTTCAATAATAACGATTTAAGGCTGGTCTTCAATAGAGACTCGGCAGCTGACAGCTTTTCAGTTCAAATTGACAACAGCGCAAGGAAAGGCCTGAATAATTAATTGTAAGTGATTGAATGAGATCTGATTGTGAACAATCTGTTACACTGACTTCCTTCAATGTGATCATTCAAAATGAGATATTAAAACTGAAACAGTTCTACACTTTTTCCTATTACCTGGCTAGTTACCAGGTTAGTACCTACCTATTACCTACCTTCTTCTGTGGCACAGCTGCAGACTAATCTCATGTGATAATACAAAGTGAATCACACAATCACAGAATGGCCAGGTTTGAAAACGACCACAAAGATCATCAGTTTCAACTGCTGTGTGCAGGGTCGCCAACCAGCAGACCAGGCTGCCCAGAGCCACATCCAGCCTGGCCTTGAATGCCTGCAGTGATGGGGCATCCACAGCCTCCTTGGGCAACCTGTTCCAGTGCGTCACCACCCTCCGTGTGAAAAACTTCCTCCTAACATCTAACCTAAATTTTCCCTGTCTTACTTTAAAACCATTCCCCCTTGTCCTATCATTATCAACTCATTACCAACTGTAAGCAGTCATACCCCCTCCTGTTTATAGGCTCCCTTCAAGTACTGGAAGGCTGCAATGAGGTCTCCCTGGAGCCTTCTCTTTTCCAAGCTAAAAAAGCCCAGACCTGATTTTGCTTGGTGACAAGGACTCTGTATTATAGGCCTACGTAATGTTTATAAATCTACTTTCAAATTCTATTATGCAGATGCAGCCATCCAAACACAGTCAAGTAAAGAAAGCGCATTATCAGAAGTTGAGCTATGCACTAACAAATATCTTCTTGCCTTGAAAAACCACTCAAAAAAAGCTACCCTTTCTCATGTAATTTCTGAGATATTTTTTATCTAAGATTTCCAAGAAACATTTCCCACTTAAATAGAAGATGCAAGTATTTGAATATTTGGGACAAGTGATGTGATTAATCTCATTTCAAATATCATCTGCCCTTCTTTTTTTAGGAACCTAAGATATTAAAAATGGAAATCTGCAACTCAGGATTGTGTTTAATTCAGAAGATGCTTTCTTAAGACCCAAGCATATATTTCCCTTTATTCAGACAAAACTAACACTGAATTTTATTCTGCACAGGAAAGACTGGTTGAATACTACACATTTTAAAGGTTCATTGCTAGCTTGTCTTCTGAATGACAGACAGTGCTTACATGAAATATAATGCAATTGTTCAGGACTGCTATAGTAATCTGTTTTCTAGTTCTGACTTAACAATGCATCATAGCACATAACTGAAATAAAGCCATAGAATCATAGAATGGTTTGGGTTGGATGGAGCCTCTAGTTCCACCCCCTTCTATAGGCAGGTACACTTCCCTCTAGACCAGGTTGCTGAAAGCCCCATCCAATAAGACTCCAGTGCTTAATGCTTAAATAAATAAATAAAATCTTGTCTCTTTTAAAAATACATAACTTTAAGCCCAATGGCATATCTTAAAAGATGTTCTGGACAAGAATTTGGAATATCTGGAAATAGAACTTGCCTTTATTAAGATGATAAAATTTTAAATTATCTTAATTCTTTCCCACATATAAAATACTACCTTGTGGAGATGCACCACCTATTTCTTACACGATTATGCCTTGTGGTACATATTACATAAATTAGGGGGGTAAAGAACCTTAAAGGGCATTATTTGCTTAGACTATAACCTCTATTAAATATTTATACATTAATAAAAGTATTTAGGTAAGAAAGTATTACATGTATGCATGTGTGCACATGAATATCTTCATGCAGGTAATAAATAATAGAAGGTCTTTCTTTATGGTAAATTATAGATGAGATGTATAATATATGAACTAGAGCTAATGACAAGAAAATCACTGGTCCACAAGAAGCTTGTGGTAGAGCTTGTTGAAGACCTGCTGCCTGCAGGAAAGAGCTGCCATATGAATAAAATGTAAGTTCAAAACAATAGCTCTGACCTGTGCAATTACTGTGCTCCACTTTGGGGGGGGAAAAAAAATAAAGAAATGGAAAAAATATATTAAAAGTTTAATTTCACAAAACTGAAATAATATTGAATATTTGTCAGGATTCAGGAAAGACCTACAAAAAGGGAAAAAAGGAAAAAAAAAAAAAAGGAAAAAGGAAAACTTCTGCATGTGACGTCAGCTAACTATTCGAAGACACGTGCTTTTCATTATTAATTTGACTTAAAAAAAAACTTCATAATGAAATTATTTCTCTGAATATTGCCATTCACATCTGTCTCCTTTCATAGTACCAGTTCTTTGAGCAAAGAAACTCTCAGGACACATGGGCAGCCATTTATCTAACTTTATCATTACTTCTGGGTTTTTGACCAGATCAAAATGAATTCACAGGAGAATATCAGAATACTATATATTATAACAATGAGGCACGGGCTTGAAAGATGTATTGAAAGTGCCTGTCAATAAATGAACAGAGCAAATATTTAAAATACTTACAGCAGGAAATTAGCTCACACAGAGAAAGAACTGGTCTCAATAGCTGCTAATCCAAACATAACATGCTCAAAGATAAAGCAAAATTCTTCTCAGACTTGGAGGAACAGGGCTGAGGATGGTGAATTAATTTTAGATCCAGATCTTCTTCATACTCTTCCTTCTAATTTTTTTAGTTTCTGGTTACAGTCTGGATTAGGACCAAATCTATGTTACAAAATTAGCAGAGATACTTGGGATTTCCTATTCCTCATCCTTTGAGAATGATGAAAGAACATATTTTCTTTTTTTTCAATTTCAAATTGACTTTCAGGTAAACATAGAAGTCATAATTTGCTCAGAAAACAACCTAATATTCTTCACATTATTCTATGATTCTAAGACTAAACGGATAAAGAGTTTTGATAGACAAAAAGAAGAATTGAATAAGATGTAGATAAGAGTTCTTGTAGAATATCATCTGTAATTCAGCTTGATTTTGTTCACAAAGGACGTCTGAAATAAAAATAACAAGAAAGCTATATATCCCTTGGTAAATAGAGAACCTATTGCTTTAGAAGTGAACTTAATAAGCTGTTTTATTTACACTACTAAATAAAAAGAAATAATAAATGTGAAAAAAACAATTTTATAGTAAAATAAATATATATACATAAGTTTGGGAGTGTATACACCAGGGAAAGAAGGAGAAGAATTACTGAATTTAAAGAGCATTACTGGAATAAGATTTAATGGCTTTGAATTAGTCATGAATAAAACTGAGTCTAGACATTTGGAGAAGATTAGATAAAGATTTGGAACCTCCCAAACAGAGCAGCAGGGAAAACTTAACTTGTTTTAATATGGAGCCTGAGAAGGAGATGGAAACGACTAAGACAATCGGCGATTTTGGAAAGGATTGCTTCTGAAGAAAAGCTTTGAACATTCAATGCAAGCAAACTGGCATTTGTTAATCTTTCTCAGCATCTACTAAATCACATTTTGTTGATCCTATGTATCAGATCTTCTAATAATTATCTGTAGGCTTTGGGGGTATTTGTTCTTCCAGACTGTACTGTGATGAGTTGTTGTCTTCTGATCACACAGTACAGTGATGGGATACTGGGCAGAAAACAATATTTTAAGTGCTTAGAAAACTCGAAGTGCTTCGTTGGCACCTGTTGTTTGCATGCTCAGGATTGCAGAAAGTCTCCTGATTTGGGATCAATACAGAATAATGATACAAACTAGACTGGCAAAAGTGTATGGGTGATCTACTTTCCTCTGCATTACTTGGAAGTTTTTTATGACAGAACTACCCTGACACTGGAGGGCTAGAGAACATTGCTTTTTCAACCCTGCTTTTCACTGTGTCATATTATTGATTTTTTTACATATTTATAATTTTAGATTCTGTACGTCAATGGTTTTAAGGTCACTTTCTGGGAATTTTTCTTTTCTTTTTTTTTTTTTTTTTTTTTTTTTTTTTGAGTGGGGAGAGGGATGAGATGGAATAAGAATAGATGTTCTGTGAACTTTTCAGTATTATGTATTTATGATCCTGCAACAGAACTTGATGACCCAGGTCATTTTTTTCCTAAATTATAATGGCAACCATAGTTACTTTTTGCTTTTATATCCCCTTTTCAACTGAGTTTCTGAGTTTCTGACCATGGAAAAAAGTTTCTTAGCTGGAAAAAAAAAAATAAAAATCTTCTTTCTCTTTCTCTCTCTCTTTTTTTTTTTTTTTTTTTTTCCTGGTCATTGTTTTTTGTTTTCTTTCAAACTCTGCACACTTTGCAGCCCATGGAACTTATCTGAGCTTCACTTCCTAGCAGAAAATGTCTCAATGTCTAATTTGACATATTTCTTGCACTTATTTGAAGTCAGTTAAAGGCGAAACAGACAGCAGTAAATCAGTCCACCTATCATTTCTTGAAAATAAGACAACATGATTGCTATATTTTGAGATATGTCTACAAAGGATAGAACATAATAATGAATATAACTATTCATGCACCGTGTCATTCTTTGCAAAACTACAGGGTTAGTCAGAGCCACTAAAAGAGCCCATACACAGTGAAAACATTTGCCTCTGTTCCAGTTTACAGTTTGGATACTGTGGCTATTCATGCCACAGTGTGTTTGTGAAAATAGCCACTGGAAGATTTTGGATGGACAAGTATTCTGCTTACTGTTCTTACCACAGTTGTCTTAATTTAGAGACAGCTTTAAGGATCAGTTTAAATACTGTTAGTGATTTACATGTGAGAGGCTAAGATGCAGAACTGTCCTGGAAGAAAAACTATAGCAAATATATAAAAGTAACAGTTTGGCCTCCAAACTCTTCAAAAAATATAAATTTGGAGTATAATACTACCACTTCATTATATCTACCAACAGCAGCACTAACAAAGACCAACAAGCTCATGAAAGATTTCTGACTTTGAAGATCATGTACAATGGATGTTGTATCTGTTGAATCACTGTTCTGGTGATTTGCCATTATAAGAGGTTGTTACAGTGAAGAAGTGTGGAAAACACAAGAAGATAATTTACTACTTATTTTGTATTACAGGGCAGAAGGAAAATTCTGGAGGGGTGAGCAAGTAGGGAAGTAGCCATATTCCCAGGAGATGGTAAAAGCACAGTGTAACATATTTCAGGTATTTGAGGGCACAGTCGTGTAAGAGCAACTTAGACTGGCTGAACATGCACCTGTAAAGTAATACAGAATAATGTAGTGAAGGGTTATTTGTATGCATTTAGTCCACAGGAGTACTAAAGGTTCTTCTATGATTTTCACTGAAGCTCACTCTTTATAAAATATTTTGCCAAAAAACTAGTACTCAAACTCTCAAACTACTGATATGAATGGTCACATCTTCATGAAATTAATACAACATAAAAGTGACAGTATATATATATATACACACATACATACGCATATATATATATATAAAACAACCCGTTTTATCACCAGAGAAACTTCACACATTTCCAGTGTGTTTATCATCCTTCTATTAACAACTATTGGTTAGTAATAACTAATGTCTTTGCATCTGCTGGAAATGCAGGTGAACATGATATCACAGAAAAAATTAGGTTGGGTAAGATCTTCAATATCATCAAGTCCAACCACCAACCTGATCTACTGAGTACCATCACCAAACCACACCCCTTAGTGTCACATCTACACATCTCTTAAATATTCACATAAGGATGGGGACTCCTCCCCAGGCAACTTGTTCCAGTGCTTGACCACCATTCCCAAGAAGTATTTATTTCTTATACACAATCTAAATTTCTCCTGGTCTAGAGGACATTTAATGAAACAGAAGTCAGAGTGTACGTACCCTTTCACCAACCCATAAACATGAATCTAAGGAAAATAAAACAAAACAGATGCTCTTCTTGGAGTTGCAGAGACACAGAGCATGTGTAGAAACATACAGTAAATTACCATATTTATCCATTCAAGCTTATAGCACAAATTGTTGGCAGGAGTAATCTTGAAGTTTCCTAAGAGATTCTTGGACAACAATAGTTGTTTTTGTCTCTCCCTCAAAATTATTCACAATACATTCCCTGAAAACTGAAATCTACAGTGAAGCCTCCCAACTTCAGCTTTTGAGAAAAAGGCAATTTACTGAGAGACTTTACTCTGCAAGCAGAAATTCTGTCAATCTCACAATCAGCAGCAAAACAAAGCTGTAAATCTTGCAAAATGAATGACTGTTAGAAGATTTAAGTCTTATGAGGTGCTAACCAAAATTAATACGTAATGTCTCTGCAGTCCATCATCTAAATAAGCTGGGGACAGAAAGATCTCACAAAGCTAGACTGTCTTGTACTGATTTTTGAAGAAAGGAAATGGATCCAAAAATCTCAGGTAGTAATCTGCTTCATTCAGTGGCAATACTCCAACATGCTCATTGTTGCCATTTAAAAAAATCTTCTACACATTAGAAATTAAAATATTATTACATACTGTGTGCAATACCTTAGCTTGTATTACAGGACTGTTCCCCAAACAATTTCCTACAGGTAATATAGTACTCACCAGTCCCTCTAATAGTATTATTGGCAACAGAGAATTTAGAAAGCTAAAACTGAGAACAAAGCATGATAGCAAATAATACATACAGTTAAGTTGATCACCTGTTGAGTATTCTGCTTTTCTAAAGATCCTTTTTGAGTATTACAACTTATCTTGAAGCAGAGGTGTTAAAAAATCATTACTATTTTAAATATTCTTGACCATGGAATACAAAGTCAAAGACTTTGTATTAGGTTTTCAGATACTCCAGGAAGTTTCGCTGAGAATGTAAGTGAATGGAAAGAGAGAAAAAGCACTTATCAGATCTCCTGTGGTGGAATAAAGGTGAGGATTCTACTTTTAAGAGACTATGGCCATTCACTAAGTCTACTATCTGGCAATAGAAGAGAAGTACATGAAAAATCTTGGAAACTGCATCCATATTCAGGGAAGCAAAAATCCATGTCTGCTCCTAAGAGCCCATTTGCTAGGTAACACTGTTTTATTCCTAAATATTGGTTATGAATTCAGATTTGGTAGGTTTTGAGTCTTATCACACCAACTGTAAACAGAAAATGGATTCTACTAGAATTCATAAATAGCATCCAAATCTTAGGGGAAAATTACAGTTACTACTTTTCTATATAAAGCTTATTCCTTTAATCTGATTTGTTTTTTCCTTCTAGGTGTTACGATTATCTTGACTAAGCATGCAGTTCTCTGATTCCTTTTGTTTTATTCTTTTCACTGTTTTGAACTTACTGGGAGGTGGAGAAAGATATTGGCATCTACCAAGCGATTGACTGTGCAGCCTGATCATTTGCTAAGCATTATTAAAAGCTCCCTGAAATCACTCCAGTGCTTTGCCCTTTACAAGCCATCAGCCATCAATTCAGACCGTCAAATGTGATTACCAGCATTCTTCCTGAAGCCACTTCCAAGCCATTAGTCTGATCGAAAAGCTGTGTCTCTTTTTCCCAAGTGCATGTAAATCTACCACACCAGTGCTTCTGTGTTTATGTGGTGACTCATTACACTTTTGAAAACCATTTGTGATGTTAAATCTCCAAGACAAGACAGAATATAACTTTCCAAAAGCCACCATTAAGGAAACATTTTTAAAGATATGCTCACATGTACATATTTCTAGTATGCACACCTATCAATAATGTATCAGTACCTACAGAAGTTGCTGTTGGGGAGTGTACTGTGACTTTTTCTATACTTTATCTGACCAGGCATGGATGAGATGAATCCTAAGCAACATTCACTTCAGACTGGATTAACTATTTTTAGAGAAGCAGTAAATGCTTTATATTTGCCACATATTGATTTTGGGAAATCAAACTCTGCATGAATACAGTTTTCTGCACATAATTATAATTGAACCTAAAAGTTGACTCTCCTTCCCGCCCAGCCTTCACTTCAAGCACACATAAAATTACAAATACAAAAAGCTCAGAAAGGAACATTGAGAGGTACTGAGCTGAAGAAGTCAGGACTAGCCAGCAAACCTCAAATGTGTTTTTGGATTTCACACTTAGCAAGGTAAATGCGCTGAGAGATCAAAATTACCATTGAAAATATGTAAGTCCTTATCAGAACCCAACACCTGGGAAATATCCAGAGATTGCAAGGTTCAAGATGCACTATTACCCATTCACAAAATGGAAGAGGAACAAATCAGAAAACTCCCACTTGCTTAGTTTCCACTAGACTAAAAAAGGAAACAGAAAAGTTTATGAATGTATTTCTAGAAATTCAGCTCTCAGTCCAGTTACCATCTCCCCCTATTGTACAACTGAACAAATGAACAACTTTTCATTTGTGTAGGAAGTGTCTTTAATCTAGTTTTTCATTTTATAATTGGAACATAATATGCCAAGAGTATTTATCATCACCTGATTGAGAAACCAGAACAAATCCTCATAAAATGAAGAGGTCTTGTAGCAACAACAATCATAAAAATCATTATAAATGCAAGACAGCTAGATGAGCGACTAGAAAATGCACCATTCCCCACAAATAATTTAGAACAAATCATTTATTTATCCAATTTCATTGTTTTTTTTTTCCCTGCTCACAATACGTTAGCAAGATCTGATACTCCTAGAATCGACTTTTCACTTCAAATTATTCATGATTTTTCCCCTTTAAAGATGAAAAGGTTTCTCTCTTTTCTTTTTCAAAAAGATTTTATCAGGTTTGAAAATGATGTAGAATTAGATTTAAACTAAACAACTTTATTTGACTGAACAACTTTAGAGTGCTGAAAACTTATCTAGATTGTAATTCTGTGGCACAGTTATTCTACCCTGAATTTTTTAAAGGATGCTTCTCCAAGAGATATATTTTAGTAATCCTAAGTAATTTAACATTCATTTCACTGTGATTTTAAGCAAGTAAATTTTCTAGATAGCACATATCTCTAAGGCATGGAAAAAATATTGGTCATTGGGTATCTTCTCTATTGACTTTCAATTTAAATTCCTTTCTCCATTGTCCTCCACTCTAGTCACTAATTTATATTTTGCCAAACACCACATCCTATGTAGCTGTGTCCAGAGTGAGTTGCCTACAGAGCAACAGTGAGCAAGCTCTTTTTATTTATGTACAGGCATGATGTCTCTTGGGATGTTTGAGATTCAGCTTGGGACCACAAGCAGAACCATCTTCCAGTATGGTCAAAGGTGTCACCCATAGTTTTTAGTAACACAGATGGAATAATTTCAATCTAATGCAAAGTTGAAAATCAGAGACTTTCAATACATTAAGTCAGTTTTATTCAACTGAGAATAATAGCTGCTTCCACATGTAAACTTTTCCTCACACAAAGGAATGCCTTCAAGAAACCCATTTTCCTAAAATGCACTATGCAAGTAAGCATGGATCATTTTGGGTATCATTTTGGAACGACAGTGGACATTAACCATAGGTACTGCCATTCAGTATTGCTATTTTGACTCTGGGACAAAGCATCATATTTGGGCTGTGCATCATGTGTCTCAGTCAAACAGCAGACTCACTTCTCTGCAGCTGACTGCGGAGAGTTTCACCAGCCATGACTTGGTAACATTCTTCAGCTGCTTAATGTCAGTACCTAATTTAATTACATCCCAGTAGTTACAACACCTAATTAAGGCAGCATGAACAACAAGTATTTAAGAATGCACTTATTTATATACATCCCTTTGTATGAGTAGTTATCACATCTGGACAGTGGCATGTAGAACAAATCAGGCAATGCAGAGCCTGAAACAAAAGGATACAACTCTCAAAATCTCAGGACTACACAGCAAAAAATGATGAAGACAGATGATTTTTAGCAAATGTTTAATCAGTGATTTCTTCTGAAGTAGTATTAAAAGTAGTTGCAATATTAATAATTTGAGTTCCTCAACAATAGAATATCTTCCATCATGCCTGTGGCACAAAATACTATTGTCAACATTTTGACTTTGGTATTACAATACTTATTGAAAGACATGTAAAATTCATGACATTCTGCAATATATATGAAGGGTATAAAACCATACGTATTCAGCCACCATGTCTTTACAGATAACAGACAGCATATTCTGAATGTTCTCTTACGCATTTTTTTAATCTCCTCTCAGTGTTTCCATTTTTCTCTTACATATACAAAGCTACAATATTTTACAAAACACATCTTTGCCGAACAGAACATCTTTTCCTCAGAAATGCTGCACATGATGAGAAAATGAACAAAGCACATATTAAATCAACATGCACTACCAAAGAAAAACAAAGTGAAAAAATACACGGGCATGATTTGGAGTCAGTGCCACCAGGCTATTTACCTGGACACAGGGGCTCAGAAAGACTTTCATCACTACTGAACCACTTTATTTCTAGATAATCCTATTCAGTCATTAATCTTTCAATATTTTTGTCATCTTAGGTATTTTTTTCTAAGCCCAGCTTTTACATTACAAAGAAAAGTCAGAAGAATTTAAGATGCAGAAGGTGCTTTGTAAAACCCAGATACAAGAGTTTTCATTAGAGTCCATCAGCATGTGGAGACAGTCCTATTTAGCACACAGACATGTAGAAAATGAAGTGACTGGAAAGCAGGAGCTGAAGATACTGGCAAGCTCAGGTGCAGTATAGGAACCACACTGGTCACTGACATTAAAGGGACGGTAATTCTGGACATGTGACAGAAATGAATTTGGATGTTTGGAGATCTGTGCAGGTCAAAATTTAGGTATCTTTCATATATAACATAACTATAGGCTCAATCAAGAAAACATTGTTCCATTTTTATTTCAGTCACCAAAATGTCCACAGAAAGCTGGACTGCAGTTTTGCTGCATTTCTTATTTGTCTAAGGCCTTGTTAAAAATGCAACTTTGTGCTGTGAAGTACACGTGTATAAATTGCAGATTTCCTATCTCAGGGACATGAGGAATGTATTTCAGAGGTGGGTCTGAAACACCAGACAACTTAATGATCTTAAGACTATCATTCCCACAGTCTGTCTATGTGGTACATTACTGAATACATTACAACACTGAAGAAAGCATTGCATATCATCTGAGATATATGAACTTCCACTGCTCCCATGTGATTTTTCTGAGCTTGGATACAAAGTTTTGCAGAGTGATTAAGGATCTCAGGTTAGACTCAACACTATGCAAACACAGCAATTGATTGGCTTATACATAAGAGCTTTTTTGCCTTTACACATACATGATTTTAGGGCATTCCGTTCAGAGAAAAAGTGAGCTCTCAACTACATGCCTGTCAGTATATTCTCCTAAACTACATATTTACCTAAACTGTTCTCTATATATATGTGTATAGATATACATATAGGTATATCTATACACACTATACACACTATATATCTATAGATATACCTATATGTATATCTATACACATATATACACACAATATTTATTATAGGCCTACACTAGATTTATAGTCTATATATATAGTGTATATATATAGTCTCAGTCTCTAATCCTGAGATTCTTTCTGCCCAAGCTAAGCTCTGCCTTTTCTCCAGTCTAACACAGAGGACTTTGGGATTCATTGATATGAAATTAAGCTAATCACCATGTGGCGAGATATTCTAAAGAGGTTTCCTTTATTAGACTAATCTAATAAAATTTCGGTTTCAGTGTGTAAAATCATATAGATTGCTTCTCATAGAACTAATATATATATACATATTTTGCATACTTATGGAAGCTTTGTACCATATTTCCATGTTAAAACACGTCTTCTAAGCATATACAAGGCTTACAGTAGACTTCATCTACTTAAATGTAACGCTGCTCACTGCATTCCCTGAGATCTCATTCACAATTCTAGCTGACATAACTAGTGTTCTCATGTTGATGTATTTCTGATTAATGAGGCATTCGTTCTGTACCAGGTAGCAATTTCAGAATAGTCTATTTCCAATGAGTTATGAATATGACTTAATTATTACCATTTGACCTACTCTTGGGTTGAAATGATTTGTGGATGTATTTTCCCATAGGACTGACTGAACATCACTGCCTTGAGATAGTATTGTTATGTTCCAGTAATTAAATGAGGATTTAAAAATAACCACAAAACCACGGTAGTCATGAAATATGTGTGCATTAATCGGCAACCTGAAATATTGTAGGCTTATAAGAGAATTTCCTTAACATGCATGAAAACGTGCAACATAAAAATTCTGCAGCTCTTAGCCTAATGAAAAATACAGGTGCTTTAATCTTCCAATCACTTGAAAATACCTCAAGTTATCTCCCTTACTGCATTTACACCAGCCTAATGCAAAATCCACTGAAACCACAGGAATTATAGTATTTGACTTCAACGGACTTTAAATATGCTGAATAAATAATTATATGACATCATACCAAACATCCTTAGAATAAAAGGAAAAAAGACTAAAAAGATTAATTCTGAGTAACTTAAGTCATTTGTTTAGTGAGTATCACATCAATAGAGGATGTTAATATTAAGAGAAATCACTGAATAATTGTTAAAGAAGTGTTTATTTTTTGGAATCGATAAAGCTCAAAGGCAACAAAGGAAAGAAATGACATCTGAAGAACAGATAAATCTTTTGAAGAAAATTAGAGCAAATTCTAATGTAAGAGCCTAGAAATTAGCCTTCTATTTGTGAACTGATTATTAGATACTGCTAGAGAATCTAGACAAATCTTTCTTTAGAGAACTACAACAAAATAAATGAGAAACTCAAAAAAATGTATCTGATCTACAGAAAATGAGGTTCAGTATCAATGATTTATAACTGTGAATGCTGGAATTCTTCTATATTTCATTTGTGGAGCTTACTGGCTAAGATAGGGAGAAACAGAGCTGAAGCTAACTCCTGGAGAAAAACTGTTAGTTGTCTTTGTGCAATTTATACAAGCTACATTCTCTTCACAGTGCCCTCATTGGTGCTACGAAGTATACTATCAACTGGCTATACTGAAGTTTGAAATAGCTCGGGTAATTTTGTTAACACTCTCAAAAGAACAAAATCAGTATGTTAAATAATTTAACATTTTCACATTTCAAAACTGTTCCAATTATCTAGATTTAAAAGAAACAAGCAAATACTAAAATCCTTGAAAGAACTGTGAATAGATCTCTGTGAGTAGATATCTGTGAATAGAATTTAGTATAGATGGTTTACAGTTCTATAGAAAATTAAACACGAACAACACTATGGTAACAAATGAAAATCTTTCAAATGTTGTTGAATTATAATAAACTATATCATCTTAGGAGACATATTCTATTTTTTTCCAGATAAATTTTTCACTTTATTAAAAAAATGCAATTTTTCTCTTCTATTATCTGAGTTTTTAAAATATACTTCATACTCTGCTGTGAAAGAAAATAGAGATATTACATTAGTAAGATTTATAAGATGACATTTTCTACCTTATTTTCCATTAAAGTAATACATAATCTCTGTCATTCTTTTTTTGTACTGGTATTTAAGGAATTTAGCATGTTAGCCATGTTGATTTTGCTTCAAAAGTAAACATGTCTCAGAATCTCAAAAAAAATAAAATAAAATAAAATAAAATAAAATAAAATAAAATATTAAAAAATTCAGACATTCAAAGACTAAATATAAGCTGGTAAGTCTAATTCCAAAATCTTTTAATTTTTAAGTTTTCCATAAATGTATTATATAACAAATGAGAATTCATTCTAGAAAAGAAGACTTGAAGAAGGCCATGAAATGATTAAAGTATAGTATAAATATTTAAAAATATATAAAGATGATTTTAGTGACACTTTAACCTTTAAATGGCAATCTGACACAGATGATTTATCATCCTCAGATCAACTTCCCAATTGTTTGAAACTATGCTAAAATGCCTCTGAAAAAGGATGAAATGAGTAACGATGCACTTATCTATATCCTGAGCAGTTCTTTTATCATCTCCCATCTCTTGCTAGCTGTGACCCAGCTGTAATTATTTGCCATGATTTTATATTTACCTTCATTATATCTATGACTTCCTCTGTTTTTCTCATGATAATCTGAATGGCTCTGTTATTTATTATATGATAACAAAATTACTGTTATTATCCCTTAAACAGATACTCAGAAGTATATGGGCTTAAGTACATGGACACAGAAAAAGAATCCTTGTGTGATTTTGTCATTTTATGGGATGACCAAAGCATAATACTAACAGTAACATTGACATTTTATTAAAATATTGAGGTAGTAATATTATGGAAAATATTAGCTGCACATATGTTGTAATATGACATCTGTAAAACAGAAGTACCATGCTGTATGGAAACAATGACAGAAAGTAAGTACATTCTTCTTTTAAATTCTCTTTCCTTTGTAAGCTGGTGTATAACTTGGCTCACTTTGTTCCCTCATCTTTTTCAAAACAGAACCTGAATTTGAGCTCTAACACAGATGCTCCTAAATTTCCCTCTTTCTCCAGTTTGTTTATCCACAACCAAATGCAGACATTTTCTGAAGGCGTGTTCTGTTCACTGTTTGTTTATTCTGACACAGAAGAGCATCAGACTACAACCTGCCATCCCAACGGGAAATAAAATAAACTTAGCAAGAAACAATTGCAACCATCACCTCTATAACCAGCAAGAAAACCATAACAGCAATTTAAACTGAAAAGTCTGTGGGGGCAAATTTGCTCATGACGAGAGGGTTCTGATTTGTGAGCAGGGCTTCTGGGTGTCCTTCAGGACTTTCCACTGCTTTTGCAGACTGGCTGGTAGAGGAAAATCATACCAATGACACTGGCCTGCGGGCCAACAGTTTCACTTCATCTGTTCCAAAAGTACAACATCACATAGGAATCAGATGCAACACATTACCAATTACATGCACCTAGTGGGACCTAAACACACTGGCACTGTTCCAGGTGTAGGATGTGCCCCAAGGAAAGCCACACAGACCCCCAAAAGCAGGGAACCTGGGCAAGTATTGAGCTTCAGCACGAGACGAGGCCATGAGTAAGGAGCACTGTCATTTAACAAGGTCTGCTCTCAGTAATTACAGTGACACAATTTGATCAGCGAGGACTAAGTATCTTCATCTGAAAGGGATCGGATGAAATTAGTGCTGATGTAATAAGTGCCATTTGTCACTATTAGCTGGAGAGGTGTTGACAGGCCCCTGCCGTTGCCACGGTAACATTGCAGTGCCATTTCTCCTTCGATGAGGTGGAGCTCCAGTAAGTTACTAAAGTTGAGAACATGCCATCACAGTCACCAAGTTGAGCTCTTCCCCAGCTTGGTTCGTTGGGAACATCTAATGCTACTGATGCTGGATTCCTACCAGCTATCTCGAGGCTGCATCACCAGGGATGCACCCTTCAGACATCGCTGACTGTGGCATTAGAGCCTTTCATGTGCCTGGAACCAGAAGTTGTTCTTTCCAGAAGACCCCTGTTCATGTGACAGCCCACAGAGGAAACTTTCGTCTCCAGCACGAGCACAGTTCTTTCCAACAGTAAAATTCCAGTCATATGCAGTAAGATTATTCACAGTTAGGTTACATACTGCAACAATATCTTCCGCTGACACTTTCCACAATGTGAAAAAAAATGGTGAGAGTTACTCCCAGCAGTGTGAAAAACCACAAGACAGAAAAATAGAGCTTCCCTTGATCAGACACTCATTATCAATGCACAGAGCCAAAATGCGATCTTAATTACTATCAGTGGGTGGAAGTTTCTTGAATGTTAAATTACCTGCAGCAATTAGAAACTACCGAGTAACCTGTTTACAGCTTCCTGAAATTATCATCACTTAATTTGGCAATCTGCCATATTTTATTTCATTAAAAACTTAATGTACCATAACATAATAGCAATAATAAAGCTGTCAAGGGCCACTCATTGCTATTTACTTAGATATAATCTGTTTGTTATTTCTCAAAAACAATAACCAAGCAGAAAGGAAACTTAGAGACTTAGAGGTCACCTGAGGAATGTGAAGAACTGCCTTGTCCTGTTGTACATCCTCAACATACATACTCATCCTACTAGTGTTACAGTCAAAATTATATTTAGAAAATATCTAATAATATGGTTTTTAAGTGCTTAAACTCTTGCTAAAATATGAATGCATTGAGATGGGATCAAACATAACTTGCCAAAACCAACTGGTGTATTAGTGGTGTCTTACATTACACATAAACATCAAAATGCCAATGAATTCTATCATGATCTTGAAGTAGTCAAGTGGAATAAGTACTTCCTCTGTCAAGATACTTTTACAGTTAAATACTGAAGAATCTGAAGAAATGGAACAAATGTAAAATTAAAAAGATAAGTGACTATCACAAACACTACCACCAATTATCTCTCCACACCTGCCAAAAGGAGGGGAGGCAGCTGCTGTGCTCTTATCAGGCACTGTTTCTCCAAGGTTTTGTAACTGAATTCTAAAACCAAAACTGTTCGTCTAATCTCTAAATTCAGCTGTTCCAATTCCAACAGTAGTATTGATTTTCTTCTATAGCTACCTACTCAAGTACTGATATGCACCGAGTCTGTTTAAGTTTTGAGGTATGTGAAGTACGAAGAGACACAGGTTGCTGGAAACAAGTGTGTACTGCTTACATGCAAGTGGTACCAAAAACAGTAGTGCTAGATATGAGTAGCAAGACAACAGCACTGGCAGAGATGAGATCCAAACAACACTTTGATTCTTATGGATTTAGTGTACTAATCTCCTCTACATTCCTGACAAATGCTGAAGTAGTTTTACATATACTGATATTAAAAGTGGATTTACTAAGTAGTAAATTAGGTAGCATACTTTGCTTACTTGGGATTTTGGGTTTGGTGTTTTTGTTGTTTTGTTTGTTGCTTTTTTTTTTTTTTTTTTTTTTGCTTTGTTATCAAGAAAGGTAATAAAATGTCTTCACATTATGTTTTTTTTTGTGCATCACTAAGTTATTGAAATCACAGTGATGGAGCATTTTATTTGCAAAACATTCAATGAAAATTCCACAAATGGGGCAAATAAATCAAAATATGATGAGCTAAATTTTCAAGTACTGAGGGATAAATTAACACCATGTTTCACCACTCATAGGCA